>NC_140028.1:143348532-144548532 GCF_963513975.1 Fringilla coelebs
TTCTTCTAGGACTGGTTTGGGGTTTTTTGAGATTTTTCAGTTCAGAGTACTAAAGGTATCAAGAGTACCTTGTAAATAGGGGTCTCACCCACTTTTGTCCTCAGATCACTGTGTTACACTAAATATTTTATACTGATACATAATCTTAATAATATACCAAACATATCATCACATGCTTATCAGAAACTAATTTCCCACTCTGACTGAAAGGCTTTTTAATAATTTTATTTGTAAGTAGATAAATGTGTATTTCTTCATATGTAATTAGAAAAATAATATATGCACTTATGTGAGTGGGACATCACTTTGCACAGAAGGCTTCAAAGGTGTCTCTTTTTCCCTCTAGAGAAGGAAAATGTGCACACACACTGTGTCTGATTTACAGATACAAATTACTACATTTATTATGGATCATGAGCTGCTTATTGCACGTTATTTACAATGGAACCCTTGCAAGCCTGAGGTATTTAAGGTAAAAAGAAAGATCCTTTGATTCTTACGTACCAGCTGCAATAATCCTGCAGAAACTCTCACTGTTTTCCCTTCTTAAGATCAGACCTCCAGAACTCAATTGATGCACAGAGGTGAAAACACCTTACAGTTTTAAAACATGATGTAGAGAGGAGGCTGAAATCCTGTTGTTAGCAGCTGTGTGTGCAGGGTCCATCACTGCTAAAGTAAAACAAGCCTGCAGAGACAGGGACAGTGATATATATTATTTTAAAAATTATTATTATTATTATTATTATTATTATTATTATTATTATTATTATTATTATTATTATTATTATTATTATTATTATTATTATTATTTCTTCAGTGGGCACAAACCAGCACTACTACCAGCTTGATCCAGCAATACTAGTAAAAACTATTTGTAGAGTGGAAGTGTTAGCAGCCTTTGACTCCATTTTGTGTAGTGTTTGTAGTTTTCCTACTAAAGAAAAAAAAAGTTTTATGTGAAAGAAAGACAATCTGTCTTATGTTATTTAATAAGTTCCCGAAAATGCATGAGCTCAATTTTTGTTCAGCTTTCAAACAGATGTTATCTTCTTTAAAAATGATCACATCCCAAATGCTGCAATTTTAAGTGCACATTCACTGTGTAGTCCAACACTTCTTGGGTTTAAAAACACATTTTTTACAAGCCAGAACATAAGATCTTGAAACAGATTGTGCATATATTCTTAGGAGTAGGGACTAAAGAGCAGATGCCCTTGGACCCAGATGAACTGTGAGGGTGAAAAATAATTGTTCCCTTCTCATTTTACCCTTTTCTTAATCATATGCATAATGCATGTTTGTTTTTCCCATTCATCCAAGCATTCCTCCCACAAGCCAGGTTACAAAACCAGTCTATCTTTTAACCTGGTGAATTAGGACTATCAGTTAGAAGAGCTGGGTTGAGATGCCCTGGCAGATAATTCCTCTTTCCCCTCCCATCCTGCAGTGTGGCCATCCCATCTCTACAGCAGAGCACTGCACAAGTCCAGCCCAGGTTGGGGTTTTCAGAGCAGGACTTCTAAATCCAGCCTCAGAAGGGTTTCTGGATATTTTCAAAACTTTGGGATTGCCTAAATGCCTAATTGCTCAGAACTATTGAGACATATTATTCTGGGCATGGCCCAAGCACTTGTGGACTTTGAGGCTATGGAGCTTTTGGAAACTAGGAGATTTCATTCCAAAATGTCCTCATTTGGAACTGGGAAACTTAAGAAGCACATTGCCTCTTTGGGAATGCAGCATCTGAACCGATATATGAATGCTTTTCATTTCAGGAAGTGCACTGTTCTTTTTTGTAGAACTGCCTGAGAGTCTTATATGTGATATTGGAATTGAAATTGTGCACAGGGCTTGAAAGCAGAGCAGTCCCTTCCTCGCAGTGCCCTGTCCCAAGGCAGTGGGTGCACTGCCAGCACAAATCTCTCCTGCGCAGGTGGGGCGAGCCTCACCATGGGAAAATTGATTGGTCCAGTTGTAAACACAGTGAGAAGCAGATTCTCTCTTTGTCCTTTTCTTTCTCTATTTTTTCCTACACTTTGTCATTCATCACTGACAATTCTGGCAGACGAGGATGAAACAGAATTTTTCTTTTCATCAGAATATAAACGTTCGCGATGCGCTTGTGTTAATGCTGCGCAGCTGTTTGATGATCCGACTGTAAAGGACCAAGAAGACATTTAAAGCTCGGACTTTTTCAGACAATGTACTCCTGATTGCTTTTCAGTCAGCTCAGAAGCAGCCTGCTTGCAGGAATAGGCTGACTCTGCCATCCAGGCTGCTTTAAACTGAGACACAGGAATCAACACAGAATGGAAGTTGGTGTTCGGTGAAGAGCCCAAGTGTAGGGAGAGGGACCCAAGAGTAAGGGAGGACCCAGTCCCCAGGAGGTTTAATTTCATGCTGACCATTACTAGAAAGGAGGAAGGGTCACGAGGTAACATTTCCCTGAGTCCATGGCACAGAGGCAAAGGAAAAAGGGACAAACAGTAAAACCACAAACAAGATCGAGGCTGCCCAGGGAAGGGATGGCATCACCATCCTTGGAAGTCTTCAAAAGGTGTGTGGGTGGGTACTTGATATGATTTAGTGAGCATGGCACTACTGGGTCAATGGTTGGACTTGATGATCTTGGAGATCTTTTCCAACCTGAATAAATCCATGAACATTAGAAATATTGTCAGGAATAAAGCACTGCTTGCCAAGTGTGAAGACGCTTGAAGGAGCCACTTAAAGTCCTTGTACTTTAAAGAATCGGAAACTTCTAAATTCATAATTACAGCATAAAAGCTGTTGAAGAAATCTGTTTTAAATGAAAAATTATGAAACTGAAAAGAGTTGAAAGCAGAAAGAATCAGTCTGGACTATCAAGTGATAGAAAGGTCAGACCTCAAGAGGACAAAAAAAGCATTTAAAATACTTATCAGTTATTAAAACAGAGTTAGATAAGATTTAAAAAATTATCCTGGCTAAAATTACCCTTTTTCCATCCTTCATTAATATACTAGTAGGTTTTGCTGCCCGTGTTTCTGAGATGACATTCACAGGTTTTCCCTGTCCAAAACTGGGGCCAGGTAGGTCCCACCTGTTTCCCATCCAGAAAATGTGAAGAGTCCAGCTGTACGTCCTACCTGTGAGAAATCTTCCTTTTGGAGCACACAGCTGTCTCCTGCATCCCCAGCCTGGGGACCACTGATTCAGCCAGCATTAACTTAGGAGCTTTTTGGCCTGTTACAGGAAACTCTGATATGTGAATGGAGAAGATTGCTGTGAATAGAGAGAATGACATTTAGTTGAAAAGAATATGATTTAAGTGGATTTACCTCTTTAGGTCATCTGTCAGATTTTAAAAATACCATTTGCAAATTCTTCAAATGGTACTTTTGAAGCATAAATACTGTTGTGCTGAGTTTATTACTACAGTTTAGGGGATTAAACAAGCCCTTCAATTTTCATTAGTTACCCTGGCCTGATGTTTCTCTAAACCTTTTCCCTGACACAATGCTGCAAAAGAAAATGCCAAAATTCTGACGTTAAAAACTGAACAAAAATTCTATTATATTTTCATAACTTTGGATTGGAGGTGAGAGGATGGCAAGTAATGCACATTGTGCCCCACGTCAGCAGTTTCAGAAAAATTATGTCACTTTACAACAAAGCTGGATTATTTGGTTTCAAAGTGCAAAGTGTAATTAGACCTTTCCTTTTAACAGAAATTCCCAGTGTGCGCCGGCAAGATCAGCTGCTTGCTTTGTGTGAATTCCCAGATTGCAAAGCTACTTTCACTCTGTCTGATTTCCTTTGAAAAAGCTATTTCTTTAGACTGAATTCATCCATTTTCATTGTAAATGAGGTACAAAACATGATTACTTTATAAGAGTTGGAAAATCAGAATGGCCTTATTTAGAAGACAGAAGCCTTAGGATTATTGGCAATTTGTAAAACGTTATGACTATGTTGCTGTGATCTGTCAAACTAGCAAGCAGGAATATAGTAATGCATGCTTTAAAAAATAACTCCAAGAAGCTAATCCTGGATTGCCATAGTGCTCATTGGTCCCCAGTAAATCAGTAAAAGTGATTAATCTTCCCTCTTCATTTTTCAGAAGTGACAAAGATATTTAAAAGTTTATTCATTTTCAGTGGTGGAGGGTAATGTGATGGAGATGAGGTGAAAGAGGGTTTTTTTTTTTTTTTTTTTTTTAATTAGCAAGAATGGTATTTAAAATATAGATTCTAAAGGTGCTAGAAATAGCTGTGGGGATACTTGGAAGAGGAGAAAGAAGTCAGAGGATGGTCTGAAGGATTAGAAGCAGAGGAGAAAACAGACAACAGAAAAATTAAAGGAGCAGTCAAAGAGATGCAATGTAATTAGAGGCAAAGAATGAATGCATAACTTTTTTCTCAAGTGATAGAAAAACATTAAGATGTTTAGAAAAATCGGGGGAGAAAGGAAATGCAAGTCCAAGTGTGCAGATGACAAACCATAACTGCATTCTACAGACAGCAAGAAGTGTTGTCAGTGGAAAGGACCTCAGTGTGCTGGAATCAAAGCTGCAGAGGCAAGAGGAACTGCACAAGAGTCAGACAGGAGGGAGAATGATGGGAGCTGAAGGTAGAGCTGAGCAACAGCCAGCACAGACTTGGCAAGAAAAAATGATGTCAGACTTTTCAAACTTCCTCCTGCAGCTCTGTGGATGGAAGACAAGCAGAAGATACCAGGGTGGTGTTTGTAAAAAGGCTTTTGACATGGCTTTGTAGAGCATTCTCACAGGCAGGTCTTGCAAATGTATTTCTAAATGAAACTACAAAGGGCTGAGCCATAAAACAGGCTGGAAATATGTACTCTGTAGTGATAATGAAGGGGGATGCTGTGGAGCCCATTATCACTAACTGTGGAAGGGCAGAGAATGAGAATGCTCATTAAACAGGCAGAGGACATGCAACTGTGAGGAGCTACCAGGAGAATGTATAATATGGTCAGAATCATGGAATTAAAAAAAAAAAAAAAAAAAAAAGAGAGAGAGAGAGAAAAAGATAGCATAGGAAAAAAACCCTAAAAATTGGGACACATTTCAATAAGAATAAATCCTGGTGCATGCTTCTTAGGTAGAATTATTAAGCATATAGGAAAGATCTGATGTTGGGAGACAATCACATTCTTCTGAATAGTTCTTGCTAGCAAAGTATCTTCAATACGTTTCTGCAAGGAGAAACTCTAGAATTTTTCTCTCCATTCCTTTTGCAAAATAGACTCTCTTATAATTCCATCCCTTGATTTTTACCAGCATTTTTCAAAGATAGTTGATCCATCAACCATCTGCTGATGCAGCCTAATATCAGCTCATCTTTCCCTTACCATATTGGAGCTAGAAGGTCTGAAAGCAAGTTTCAGCTATTTGTTCTTGCAAAATCCATTTCCTCTGGAAAATAAGAAAATGAATTATCAGTAATCCAAGAAAAATCAAGGTCAAACTTTGTTCTTAAGAATATGCATTTAACAATTTAAGGGGTTTTAGTAAATTACATTGACAACTGGACTTGCCAGTGTATTGTTTTCTTAAAAGTCCAGTCAATTTTTACATGTTAAGTTCTATGAAAAAGATCAATAACTGTAATGATCAGAAGACAGCTGCCTCTCTTTCCTAGCAGAGATTTTTAATGGTAGACACCTCTTTAAATTCTGCTGGTCGGTTTTGGAAAAAAAAATAAGTTTAACATCTATTCATATATAATAATGGGCTTTACTCTCCAAGGACTAGATGTTTTGTTGGATCATTTCTTTCCAAAGAAAATCTCTGTGCCCAGAACCCTTGGGAGGCATTACAGACTCCTCCCAAGTGAGTTCACTCCCCAGGTTCTCACATCTTACCGTTGAGGTAAGGTTTGACTCAGATTAAAGCTGCAGCCAATTTTCTCTTGAAAAGTTTTTACAAGCCAATCTAAATGGAGATCCAGGTGCCAGATCCAGAGCTCATCCTGGATCTGTGAGAGTCAGCAGAGGTGGATAATCATGTTTAGTTTATTAGTTGCTGAGAGAAACTTGCATTAAAGAATAACAAAAGAAATTAATAAGAATTAAAAAAATAAATTTAAAAATAACAAAACTAAATAATTTTAAATTATCAAAAACTATAAGGCTCTACACATGTAATGAATTTTTATTGCCGCAGTGTGGAAATCATTGCTCCCAAATGTAATGTTTCATCTTTTAAACGTGGAACTAAGCTAGCAATACAAGTCCATAAGGCAATTCCTCTGAGGGTCCTGTCCATTTCCTGCAGCTGTCTTTAATTTGTACACACTCTCTACAGTTTCCATTTTGCCTTGGGCTCCTGGGAAGTCTCCAAACGTTTCCATAGATGCCACTGAAGTATGCAAGCAAGTTGGTATTTCCCTGTGGGTTGGTTATTCCACAAAAAAATAACCAAACAACCAAAGAAATCCCAAAACACCCACCAAAAAAAACCCAAAAAACAAAAAACCAAAACAAAAAAACAAAAAAAAAAACAACAAAAAACCAAAAAAACAATGTAAAGAAATTCATAATTATCTGTCCAAAAGTTTCATGCCAGCATTTGCCATTTTCCGCTGGAAGAAGAGAAAGTACATTTAATGAACCACTGGTCTTACTTGACAGACCAGCTCTTAAATATCCTTATTTTCTGCATGAATGGAATGAGGGATCAAAGATTTTAGGAAAAAAATCAGGAAACAAAACACTGAGTTCCTTCCTTCCTACTGATCTGTAAATCCACCGATATAAATGATGTTCACAGAGCTGTGGGTTGAGGTTTTTCCTCTTGCGTGTTGGTAGAAAATTCTATTCAAGTTTTAAAATAGAACTTAAAAATAGATGCATAAAAAATCATGCATGCACTGAGAAATACAAAGTTCATTACAAAAAGTAGGAGTGAGAGTACTTCACATAATCTGGTTGTTTGTTTCCAAAAACCTTTTCCCATTGTGCTCCCCTGGTGACTCTAAGAGCAGGAGCAGTAGGGGCAGCCGGATGAGCTCCCACCAGTAGGTTGCACATTCCTCGTGTGGGGGATTTACAGCTCCAAAGAACAGTGCTAAAAGCACCACTGGGTACAGATGCATGGGATTAATTCTGAGTTCTGTGATAACAAAACGACTGTTTTAAGCCCTTTCTTTCCACTGGGCTTTTACTGAACAAAGAACAGTTGACAACTGTGGACAAAGAGCCCCGAGCGCTTTATGTTTGTCAAATTGCCTCTTTACTGGGTGCATTAGGAGTCAGAAGCATAAGAAAAATTCAAATTACTTCAGGCTTTTCTGGTGAAATTTCTTTGCCAGAGGTCTTATTTAACCTTCACAATGTATATATCTTTGACTAACCTGATGATCCAAAGACATACTGTCAGGTTTGTTTTAGGACAAAGAAACAATAAGAGGGTGGAATCAAGGGCATGTAACCCATTAAACTCATCTCTTATTAGACTGCTTTTCTCTCTGGTTAACATTTAACTTTTTCCACAGTGACTCACTCCATGTTTTCACAACTGAGAAAATTTATATTCTCTGTGCAACTTTAATACATATAGATGGCTTTCTTCTTCTAGTTCATTACAAAAAGTTCTTTATTTTCTCATAATCCATTATCTTCATTAGTTAAAATAATTGCTTTATTGATATAAGATGAAGGAGTAAGTTGATAGAAATACTGATCAAATTCCAGGTTACAATTTAAATCTTTAAGTGAAATAGTTGTGATTGAAAAATTTGTAGTGGATAAACCTTTTTCTATTTATTCTTTGGGAATTCACTTGTCTTTCATGAGAGTCACAGATGGCTCCTGGACTAGAGGCACTGGTCTAAATAAACTATGTTGGAAATAAATACATTTTTAAAAGAAAAACACTTCACTAAATCATTTAATCATGCATTGGGGATGAAACCCAGGGTTTTCAGCTTCCACAGGAAAAAAAAATTGGCCTCCTCATTTGGGCACTGATTTCCAGGTTATGGCAGGCCAAGAATCCAGAAATACTGGTTAATTTTTCCAATGTATGAATGAAAGCTGGAGTAGTGAACAAAAAAAGCAATCCCTCTTCCTCCCTCCATCCTAAGACTTTTTGAACCAAGTTTCTCTAATCTTGCAGGCAACAGGGAGGAAAGTTCCTCTCCAGCCCTGAGAAAGACAAATATATAACATCATACAGAGTACAGCTATTTTATAATATGGTATTGCACATACAGCACATATACTATGCAAGGTTACTACATGTGAAATTAGAGATTCCCTTATTTGATGTAAAGGAATTGTGTTGGTTTTCATCCAAGAAATGAATGAATGTTGGAAAGAAAGCAAGAGGTGGCTGTGAGCAAAGGACCATTAAACACGTACAGGACACAACAGCAGAATGCCATAGAGCTGCCTGGCCATAAAAACCAAGACTAGAACATTTCACAGGTATTTGAGGAAACAAGAGGTGAGAATAATTTTCCATCTTGAGAATAATATCTCAGTTTCTCCTTTTGATTAGATGCCTAAAGAAAAAAATCAATTAGGCCAGTTCCTGAAAGGTGTATCTCATAATGCATTAATTAAAGCTTAAGCTGTAGTGAAGTGTCCAGGTCCTTGTGCAGGCCATGTGAAGTCACAGCAAAGCCAGCTTGCTCAGCTGGGCAAGGCTGAGAGAACATCAATATCAGCAGCCCAGCTCTGTAAAACTCCTAGGGCCATTTCCAACCCTGCCTGAAGCTGAGAAGAAAGGCATCCAGTATTCCTCTCTGTGAGTGTGACTGCCTTACACACTGCCCTAAAGTGGATGGGAGAGACTTTAAAACCAGAGCTTTTGTTCAAGGCAAAGGGCTGGAGGTTTCAAGAGAGAGTACAGGCTCTTTGTCAGCGTTTTCAGCATCCAGAAATTGCCACTGTCAGCTGAAAGTGGCTGCCCTGAAGCCCAGGCATGAAGGCTGCCTGTGTAGAAATGAATCCCACTGCAGTGAAAATAAAATAATTTTACTGACTGTCTTCACTTGTGCACTGGAACCTTCTGCAATGGTTGAAGCAGGGGTGTTTTAGTTCACATTATCAGAAGATGAAAACTGTGTGCACTTACTCCAGCTCAGCTGAGAGAAGCTGACTTCTCCACATGTGCCACTTAGTTTCTTACAGCTGATCCGCCTTAGAGGCTGGTCTCAGTTTTATTGAGCTCTGGGTCAACAGCAAGTGTTAAATTCCTTGTGAAAGAGAGAACAGAATAAAAATTTCTCAAAATAAACGTGTCTGGTCGTTACCTGTACAAGTGTTTGTCTTAGTCCTTTGGCAGGTGCCAACTACTGGGGCCCATAATGTTATATCCAAGGGCATAGTGCTGGAGTTTACAGACTTGAAATCAATATTTACAGTAATTTAAGATTCATTTGAAAATCCTATGAAAAAAACTCTGTAGAAAGCAGATAACTAAGAAATCTTCTTTCTCAAGGATGCATCTTAAGCATTTTGCCCCCCTTTTTTTCTCTTTAAAGGGCTGTGAGCAAGCTGAAAGAAGCCCTGTTAGTTCAGGCTGGCTGTTTGAGCCATAATGGTGCAAAGTGTCCCAGGGGAAGAAAGTTTGGGGTCTGAAATGCTGAAACCAAGAGATTTTCTGCCTGGTTTGGGACATGAGAGGAGAGAGCAGATAAAGGTTTGCTGTCCAAGCAGAGAAACAGCAGAAATAGAGAGGCCTTCATGGCTGATTTAGTATTTCTCATCTGTGCAATACCTTGAGCATCATTTCCTCTTGTGTTAATGTGAAAGCACCTGAGCCAGCTCAGGATCTGGGTTACAAGAGGAACAATGTGTGGATGACACCTTGCAGAGAATTTTTGGATGTTGACCCTGGTCTGGCTGGGCAGGCTCAGGAAGGGCCAGAGTTGCACTGTTGTAACCTCTGGAAATATCTGCTGTGTCCCTCCCAGTGCCTGGCTCTGGAGGGCTGTGGGCACATCAGGGCACAAACCAGGAGGAAATATCACAACCCAGTCTGTGCTTTCCTGCCTGTCTTTGTGGCCTTATCTCTGGGCAGTGAGTTGGACTCATGCTGGGCACTGAACTGCCAGCACTAGAACATGTGGCAGAAGGTAGAGTTTCTTCAGGGCTAGCTAGAGAGAGCAGCTCAGATCCAGAGAGCAGTGACCTCCTGTCACTGAGCAGGGAACAAAGCTGTGCCTGGCCCCTGGTGTCCTGGGCTCACCTCCAGCTGCGAGAACTGAGCCCCCATAGCCACAGCAGGGTGAGGAACCTCTCCCTGGGCTCACATCTGGTCCATCACCTGCTCCTGTGAGCAGGGACACAGCAGGGTGAGGAACCTCTCCCTGGGCTCACATCTGGTCCAACACCTGCTCCTGTGAGCAGGGACACAGCAGGGTGAGGAACCTCTCCCTGGGCTCACATCTGGTCCATCACCTGCTCCTGTGAGCAGGGACAAACCCACCCAAGAGAAGAGGGCAATCATCTGCTGGCTAAAGCACACGGCAGGAGCCCAGGACTTGTAGCTTGCTGGGCTGAGCACTGATGTGCCTCACTGCAGAATCCCTGCCCATCTCTGCTGGCAGCAGGGATGTCAGCCCTGGGGGAAGGGCTGTCCTCTGTCACCCTTGTGCTGATGAGCTGCCATCTTCCTACACCCTGCTTTTCCCCCTTGGGGGAAATATAATATATAATATTTATACCTTGTCATACCTGGATTTACCTTGTCATATCAGTATTTATCCTCCTGGCTCACTGAGCTGCCTCCAGCCTCAGCAAAGATGCCTCTCTGCTCCTGCTTTTCTTACCTGGCATGGATTCAGCTACAGCTCTGCTCACAACCATTTTTTTGGCTAAACCAAACCAAGGAGGCCTCCTGAAAGGAGGCTGGAGCAAGGCTGAAGCTTAAAGATTTTAGTTTTTATATTTTTCAGATCTTGTACTGCATGACTCTGAATTCCATATAGCTCTCTTTACATTTTGGTCAGACGAACCATTCCTTCCAGGCCTAAGAACCAAGGTCACCATCCCAGCCTCAGGCCTGAAAAGCATAACAGAAGTGAATTGGGGAGGGGCAAACAGGGGAAATATGACTTCATTACCTGAAGCTGTAATTGCAGAATCAATGCCTGATGTGCAAACAGACCAAACTTACATCTGTCTGAAAAACTCATGCCCACTGTCCATCTTGGGTGTAGCCTTTTGGTTGGCCAAGGTGTATCTGTTGAAGGCCTTTAATAAATACCCACTTTATCCTCCTATCTCTGCCTAGCCTCTGTTCTAGGCAGCCATTCCAAGGTGTCAAGGTAGATGTCCATCTCTCCTCCCAAGAAATAAGTGGTAGAACAGAAGAAATGGCCTCAAGTTGCACCTGGGGAGGCCTGGATTGGGTATTAGGAAAAATTTCATCACCAAAAAGGATGTGGAGCATTGGAACAGACTGCCCAGGGAACTGGTAGGGTTGTTACCCATGAAGGCATTTCAAAAGAGGTGCAGCCCAGCAGTGTAAAATCAGTGTGTGGATGCAGGTTCCTCACCCCAAGGACATGCCTGGGATGTCCCTGTGCCCCAGGGCTGCCTCCAGCTCCCTCCACTCCTCTCTGGGTGCAAAGGGCCATCCATAGTTCCCTGTGCAGGGACAGGGGGATCTAAGCTTCTGAGTGCTCTTTGGAGAGGAAAGGGAGGCTAATACAGCTTTGTAGATGCCCTCATAACTTTTAGGATTAGAGAGTCAAAAAATGGGAAAACGGATTGTGAAAACCATTAAAAAAAAAATCCTTCTCCTTCCCATCAGAACTGTAGTGATAAAATGTGGCATCCATGTAGATTAAAACCAGAAACTCTGCACTTTTAAAATATTGTGAAACAGGCAGTTTTTATATGCCAAGACCAGTTTATTAATTGAAGGAGAGCGAAGTCCTGAGTGCTCAGTGGTGCTGCTGAGAGCTGTGTTACCTCTAAATTCTGGTTTTATTTTTTTTTTCTAGAAGAGCTCCCAGCATGACAGCTACTTCTTCATTTGTTTCACACAGGTTTGAATCTTGGGAAAAAACTAAAAAATAGCCATATTCCATTTATCAGATGTTGTGTAATCTGTGTTTTTGCTAGTGTGTGGGATTGCTTTTTGCTTTTCTGTGAATATAACGAAAACACTGAAAAAAAATGTGGCTCTTTTGGATGTTCCTGTCAAAGTAGTTTTATTAAAAAATTCAAAGTTAAAATTCTTGTCATTAGGTGGCCTTTGGCAGGTACACCTAGTTCCCCAAAGTTAAATCAGTAAGCCATTTGTAGCTTCCTTTACCATGGATCTGAGAGGCTGAATTCCTTTTGCAAGGTGGTGCACATAGAGCTCGTGGCTGCTGAGATTTCTTGGCAGCATCTTTCAGAAAAAGCCCCTTTTCCCTTTCCCCTTCTCCTGCCAAGTAAATGCTCCTGCCTGGTGACCCTGGCATCCTGCTGTGGCTGTGGCTCAGCCATGGGCAGAGGTCTCTGGCCATATATGAATCAATGATTCAAATACGAATCATTACTGGCAGTGAATTTAAAACAATTTTTTCCCAATAATCAGCAAGCAACATAAAATCCTCTGCATGTATGTAAGCCATACATGCACACACTGGCAAATATTCAGCAAACTATTTATTAGAGAATCTTGGCTACAAGGAGACAGGTAAAAATGTAGCCCTGTTTGGACATAACCCCCCAAAAGAGTGCCATGCTCTAAGAAAAGGCATTGACAAAAGGTCATTAATGGTCAGTACAGGTGCTGTCAGCCACCTGCTCACACCTAACACAGGCTATAGAGCCTGAAGTGCAGATTTTTAATAGTGTCTCAAGGTTTGTTTAACACCAAAAGCTTATTCACCTCCCCTTTCCTCTAACATTTAGGCCATCTCCATGCAACCCAGTGCAGGCACAGAGGATAAGGTCTCTTTCCCCAGCACATCCCAGCAGGTGGCACGGTGTGACAGGACAGTGACACACAAATCTGCAGTGCTGGCCAGAGGTCCCAGCACTGCAAGGGGGAAACAGGAAAACTCTGCCCTCCCTAACAGAGGTGGCTGTGGCTGCACTGTGACAGGATAAAAGATTTCATCTAACAGAAACCAGACATAGCAGCATCAGTCCCCAGATGTTACAAAAACATGTTTTCCTGAGGATTCCCACAGCACTGAGAAGCGATCACGTCCTCCCCTACATCAGAAAATACTTTTTCACTGCAGTGACAAAATCCTGGAGCCCCAGGCCTGCTCTGCTAAGATGAACAGCAAGGTGAAATTATTCTGATAATTAGTTCATGCAGCAATTGCTAAACATGGTACTGTGCCCAGTGAAGAATTTGTGGTTTAATTACATCTTTTATAAATTCCAATATAACATCTAGAACAGGAGTTAATTTGCATTGCAATCTGCTAGAGGCACGTTCAACAACGAATGTTTAAGGGCAGCTGTTTGACTCAGTCTTGCTGGAAAGCTTCTCATGGATCAGAGATTAATATTCAGCTTCTCTGTAAAGGGTTTCCAGGCCTATATGATTAGGTAATTTTCATTAAAGAGTATATATTTTTCAAGATTTTTCTAAACAAAAGGCCAGCTTGTGTAAACTGAGGAAGCATTTCTGACCTTGGTGGGGTTGTGACCATTTACCAGGGGCTGGTTCTTTGCTTCCAGGCTGGAGCTACAACCCTTGCAAATGCTACATCAGAGAAATTTTGCAACTGCTTTTTTGACTAATGCTAGACATAGCATTTTGACAATGCTAGACATGGTTATGACCTATTTCACGATCTTCTAATTTGCTCTTTTTCAGTACAAATCTTTGTGTTGTTATCAGGACAGCAGATGAAACCCACCCCTTTTACCCTTTTGAAAACAGCCCACAAGAAATAGGCATCACCTCTGTACAAATTTGCATTGTTTTTTTCTCTATTTTATTTTACATTTCTAAAGGAAGGCATATCCTTATTTCCACTGTTATTTCTGCAAAAGAAAGTAAAATGCAGAAAATCAGAATCTGTATTGTGTCTGCTTTTTATTATCCTTTCTGCACTTTAGCTCCTTTTCTGAATGGGAGCCAGCAGAATGAAAATAAATTTGTAAAACCATGTACATAAATGCAGCACGGGAAAAAAAGAAAATCATTCCCAAATATTTAGAATCATGTTTATTTTATGGCTTTAATACTTGGTAAAAATAGCCCCCAAAACTGATTGCACATGGAAAAAAAGCAAACTCTGCTCTGCATCTTCAAAATGCAAATGTGTTAATGGCACACACAAAACCAGAGCAGCACACTGCAAAAATGGATTTCCATGTGTAATCAGAGTGGATAGCACACAACTGTTCCTTGAACCTTCACCATAAAGTAAATGTTGGCATTTCAGGTCCAATTTTCACTTTCTCCTGGCACCATAATATGCCCAACAGTTGTCGGTTGTGTTTGCCCACGGGTATTGTGTTCCCCACTGCCCACTCTTTTTCACTTCTGCAATTGCCAGGGTAATACATTTTGTGAAAATCTGCCTTGGACTCTGTTTGCCAAGGCCTCCATATAAACACCGGCATCCACTTAGTTTTTCTCACTCTAGCCACGTCTCTAAAGAGAATGGCAAGCTCAACATCTCCGTGGAAGAGCTCTCAGATTTGAGAAGCTTTGAAGCTGTGAGGGGGAATATGCTGCAAATGCAGATTCAGGGTGTAATTACATCTGTAATAGTCTCTCACTCATGTAAGTAGGCCATCACCATCTTTTTCTCTTGAGTTAATGTAATTCTAAACACATGGAGAAGGCTTTGAGAAATGAAAAAAAAAATCTTCAAACTAACTTGTAAAATAAATCCATTGGTGTTTTAAGAGGAGGGAGGAGATGCCCTGAGTGAGGTGAGCAGGCTGAAAGGGACCTGGGGCTTCTGATGAACAGCCAACTGGACATGAGCCAGCTGTGCCCAGGTGGCCAAGAAGGCCAATGGCATCCTGGCCAGGATCAGGAATGGTGTGGCCAGCAGGAGCAGGGAGGTCATTCTGCCCCTGTACTCAGCACTGGTGAGATCCCACCTTGAGTGCTGTGTTCAGCTCTGGGCCCTCGGTTTGGGAGGGACTTTGAGATGCTCAGACACGTTCAGAGAAGGGCAATAAGGCTGTTGAAGGGTCTGGAATATGACCCCTGTGAAGAACAGCTGAGGGAGCTGGGGTTGTTTAGCCTGGAGGAAAGGAGGCTCAGGGGAGACCTCATCCCTCTGTACAGCTGCCTGAAAGGAGGTTTAGCCAGGCAGGGATCAGCCTCTTCTCCCAGGCAACCAGCGACAGGACAAGAGGGCACAGCCTTAAGCTGAGCCAGGGGAAGTTTAGGCCAGACATTAGAAAAAAATTCTTCACAGAAAGAGTGGCTGGGCTGCCCAGAGAGGTGGTGGAATCACAGTCCCTGGAGGTATTTTAAAAAAGACTGGATGTGGCACCCAGTGCCCTGGTTTAGTTAGTAAGGTGGTGTTAGCTCATAGGCTGGACTTGGTGATCTCCAAGATCTTGTCCAACCTAGTTGATTCTGTAGTTCTGTGGTTCTGTGGTTCTGTGATTCTGTGATCCTGTGGTTCTGTGACCCTGTGGTTCTGTGATCCTGTGGTTCTGTGGTTCTGTGATTCTGTGGGTGAGCTCTGCCCAGCTCGCCCATGGTAAGACCTGTAACCATTGACACATGAGAAATGTTTGCAAAGGGAAGAGAAACCTGCCACCATTTACTGAAATATTGGTTATGTTCTGTTTAATCCTTTTGTCATTCTTTTTTTGGACTTTTTTCCTCTGCTGCCTTTCCATGGAAACATAACACAGCCTATTGTTTTGTTTAATTTTTGTCATTTGCTTCTCCTCTATCGACCTCTTCTAATATGTGTGTAATTCTATTTTTTTTCAGGCAAGCTAATGATCCAGGAAGAGGAAAGACATTTTCAGGGCAGCACGAATATAAATGATAAACTGTAAGTCACATTTGTTTGCACATGGATAGTATTTGTGGTTTCACACTGTTCCAAAGCAGAGGCTCTGCTTCCAAGAACTGGCTGAGTAGTTTGCCTGTTATTTATCACACTGTCCCAAGTAGATGATTTCTGGATGATTAACAGAGCTATCATTGCATTCTTACATGCAGGCTGAACTTATCTTGCTGCTTTTGAAACACTTTGTAATTGTCAAAAAGAACAATAAAAAAATGAACAGAGCCCCGCAGGAATACTCATCTGCTAACCTTGCTGTTAAATGTCTTCTAAATGTTAGCATTATTTCAGCTGTAATTAAAGCCTAGATGAACTTTTCCAGCCTTCCCATTGTCCATGGCTTGCAATCAGGTGCAAACCCAAGCTTTCTTTAAATCACAGTGAGGAGATTATACTAATGAGTACTGACTTCTCAGAGTGAAAAAGAGTCTCAGAGAGACCATGCTGGCTTCCAAAGAGCATAGGGAAGTTTACTCTCAGCACCTCAAAGAGGTGAACTTGAACAGTAGCTGCAAATACAAAATATTTCAGGTGGTTTTCCTCTCTCCGTTTAGGAATGAGGTAAGGATGATGCTACCAGGGAAATCCTTTCTTCTATTAGCCAGGAAAACATCTGCCAGTCCTCCTGTTCACTTTGTGGAAGTGAAAGGCATAATCTCAGGCTGCCCTTGGAAATGCAAATCCAGCATAAAACCTACTGAGTTGTCTGTCTTCTTACCACACATGTTTAACAAATCCCATTTACAGGACTTGTTCTGTACCATGTTGGGGGAGTTATCTGTGCTCTGTTTAGGAACATTGCATGATCAAAGGATAGGAAATGATTATTTTTACTTCAATTGGTTTAACTGCTCACATTGCATTGTGGTAGCAAAGTCTGTGACCTGAGAATATTTGCCAAGTTCCATGACACACGTCTCAATACAAGCAAGTAGTTTATAAACCCATCTTGGGTTACTTTATTTTCCATTTCTGATCTGTGGGAAGCTAAAGGAGAATCTATGAATGTTATTATTATCATTAGGTTCACTTGTTTCATATTGCTGAGCCTGAGCATAAGCTTGGTGGAAGTAGAAAAGAGTCAAAAATATTCTTTAAATCTCTTGTCATAGATTCTAAGCTGTATTTATCTCTGTGTTTCCTGCTTATTAATGTGATTCATCTATTTAAATATTTTAAAGAGGATTCAATCTTGGAATATGCAGATATACACTTAAATTCCTAAAGATCTACTGGAAACACAAGAGATTTTTCAGAAGTAACTAAGCTGCTTTCCTATCAATTTCTTAATGGCTTTTTTATTTTTTGTAAGCAATGTGGGTGCTGGCCCAAGGGAGAATGGAAAAGAGAAAAGGCTTCATTTTACCCAGAGGGGAATGGGCCAAGGTCAGCCCTCTGCCCCTGCACTAACAGGCCTTTGCCAAGAACAAAGTGCCTCCTTTTAACTAATTTTATCTTTGGATACCTCATAGGAACTCATCAGAACCCCCCTCCAAAAGGTCTTGTTTTGCTCAGTGAAGACAGTCCTTTTGCCTTGTGGTCAGAGTTGAAATCCAGTTCTGTGGGGAAAGTGTTTAATCTAGTGTCTGCTACAGAGAAAAACAAATCCAGTAATTTCCCCATTCTTTATCTAGATATAGCAGTAGCTTGAAAAATGTAAATTATGATACTTCATGGTACCTCCTCTGTGGTGGAGGTCTATTTTGAGTCTATTTTCATAAGAATAGGAGTCTTAACTTGACCTGCAGCATTTTTTTCTCTTTTTTGCTCTTTTTTCCAGATGCTATCTTCTGGCAGTATGGCCATTTTCCTGTCAGAGAAGCCCAGCAAAAGGAGGAAAACAAATGCAAAATTTCCTACTGAATGATTCAATTCACCTGGAATAGTATTTGAAATAATGAAAGCTGACTCCCATTAGCAAAGTCCTGTGGCCACAATTGAAACTAAATTGTATGCTGTGGAATTGCAGTCCTGTCTTAAAAAAAAAATAAAAATAATTTTCCTGCTGGGAGAACACTAAATGACAAAATACATTCTGCTTAAAATAACACAGGGATTTATATCACTCATGTCAATACAAGAAAGGACTAATTTACAGGTTATTAATTAGAAAATTTTGCAACAGTTTCAGTGCCAGATGTTAATGCATTATGCAATAATGTCTCTAGATTGTGATAAATTTTGAATTATTCTTAAATGGTTTTGAAAGTTATACTGAATCTTGTGATTGACTCTTGATTTCTAAATGCATAGATGATGCCATAAGCCTGTAAACATCCACATCCTGAATCAGGTCTTACTGAATACTGCTTCCTCCAAAACCTCTGATTCATGTTCCAAAACTTAAGTATTCATAAGCACATTATTTGGCCTAATGTTGTAAGGTCAGTTACATATGACTGCTGGTCTGAACAATAGCAAAAGTGGTAAATGTACATTAATTCCTATTCTTTTTCCATATAAATGGAAACCTATGAGTTACTCTCATAGGTTTAGTTCAGCAGTCTGCTGCACTCAGTGGATTAGCTGATTTAAAAATACTTTTATGCATGACAAGAATCTGATCACCAAAACATTGAATCTTGCTTCTGGAATTCATGCTGTTTTCCATTTTACTCTGTTAATGGAAAGTGGTACAAATGTCCCTCATGAGGCCTTGAGAGAGGACTCAGGACAGCAAGATATGTCTGATTGCAAGTGCCTGATGAAAAGTGATGGATCCTTCTGGACAAACCTTAGTGGCACAGAGAGACCACTTGTTCTCTTTCTAGTGTTTAAATTAATGTGGTGTATTTCAACATTGCTGCACTCAAAAAGTATTTCATATGTATCATAAAGAATCTTTTGTGTCTGTGATGTGTTAATGTAAGAATTGATGTATGCCAAGCTCATTTTACAACAAACACTGGAAGCAGGGTCAGATCTGCTGACATAGAATAAATTTTGAGAAAACTCTACTGTATTTTATGAGTAATCTTAGTTGTTAGCTAGCCCCACAATTCCTGTTGAGACCTCAGGAACATTAAATTTTTCTGACATTTCTTTCTCTCAGAAAAGCCCTACAGAGCTCTGTCTAGCAGCCCATCTCTATTTTTTCCAAGTCTGGCAGCACCCAGAGTGTTTGAAGACCAGCTGAGAAAGGGTCATTTGAATATAGCATGTTAATCTTTAAAACCTGAAAGATTTTCATGAGAAGTCTCCATGAGTTCAGGAGAGTGGTCCTGGGTAAGAAACCAGTTTCTTGGCAGTTTGGTTTAGGTGGCTCTTGGCTGCTCCACCAGAGCAGGAGAGCATAGCTGACAGACCATAGCCTGTAAGTTGGTGCTCCAGGAGCTGCCTTGGAAAGGATTTTGTTATACTCCAACTTTTCACTGTTCAGGGCAGACTGAATTGAAATGAAATTCAGGATGGGAGTCAGCCATTAATGAAAGAGAATTTTTTGCTGTCTAGTGACTGTTCAGATGCAGTTAGCAGTAATTAGTTTTATTGTTCCCCAATTAGCAATAGTTGGCCTTCTGCCACCCTGTTTCATAATGGTAATACTAAAGAACTGAATTCACATGGAGCCTGTTACAATTTCAGGGATGCCAGAGTGGCCTCTGCTTATCTACTTTTTAAATAAAAAATATACATTGTCATTCCATAAGAAAGTTAAAAGAATGGAGCACAACAAACTTGAGACTTGCCACCTGCTACATCTTAGTGTTATATTTTGGTATACTTTTCCAGTTCCAGGCTGTGCTTTTCATGCTGGGAAGATTTCCACCACTTAGATCTGACAGCTGGCATTTCATCTATGCATCATTTCATCCTTTGGTTCCTTGCTTCAGTGAGAGTGCATCTCCAAAAGCAGCTTTGGTGCAATTCGTGTGTCTGTGCATAATTGGGTGGTCTACCAAGAAACCATCTGACTCCTTGGTTCTTTTGGTTCCTCAAGGCATCCTTGATTTTACCCCAAAACTGGTTCTCAGTATCCAGGGAATTTCCTTAGATTTCAGTATTTCACATGAACAACATGAACAACAAAAAGGGTACTAAGAAAATGTGTAAGGTAGTAATCATTTTAGTTTACAAAAATTGAATTTAATCTCAGGCTTTCTGAGCTATTACATTCAGAAGGTGGCCTTTAATTTCAAACACTTGAAACTGAGTTCCCTCTTTAAGAATTATTATTTTCTATTCAAAGAATCATAGAATCATTAAGGTCAGAGAAGACCTCCAAGACAAAATCACCAAGCCCACCCTTTGACTGAACACATTTCAGTTCTGTTCATTTTTTATTGCTCTTTTTGACGATTACGAAGTGTTTCAAAAGCAGCAAGATAAGTTCAGCTCTCATGTAAGAATGCAATGATAGCTCTGTTAATCATCCAGAAATCATCTCCTTGGGACAGTGTGATAAATAACAGGCCCACTAAACCATATCCCAGCGTACCATGTCCACTCTTTTTTTGAACACTTCCAGGGATGGCGACTCCACCACTTGGAAAAACCTGTCCTAATGTTTGACCATTCTTTCAGCGAAGAAATTTTTCCTCGTATGGAACATGAACTTCCCCAGCTGCAATCTGGCTGCACTCTCCTTTGTGGAGAGCAAGGTCTCCAGCGAGCTCTTCTCCTCCAGGCTGAACGAGCCCAGCTCTGCCAGCTGTTCCTCATCAGACCTTTCACAAGCCTTGCTGCCCTTTGTCAGACACATCCAGCACTTCAATGTCCTCCTTGGAGTGAGTGGCCCAGAGCTGGACACAGTGGCACTCAAGGTGATCTGTTCCATGACTCTCCCCAGCACTGAGGTCTGGCAAGCCTGATGTGCCCTGGGCTCTCCTTCCATCCCTTCTGGTACGTGGGTGCCACACTGGCTGGCCTCCAGCTGTCTGGGACCTCCCCAGTTAACCAGGACTGCGTCATATCAGAACAAATTGCATCTTCCCATTCAGTTCTCTTTGAACTTGCAAATTACTCACTTTAAAAAATCTCTTGTAAGACTCTTAAAGCACTGATGCTCACATTATTACTCATGTTCAAGCTACACTTTAAGTGGTATTGAACTTGAGAACAATAGACCACTTATGTGTGACAAACCACATATCACTATTTAGCCAGTCTTACAAAAAGCTCAGAAAACTAAGAATTACTGCAAGAAAAAATCCAAAAACAATGAAACCAGAAAACGGTATCTATTGTGCTAGGACAACTGTAAACCTGTGCCACTGTGACAACATGCAGTGACTCTATTCTCGTGACTAAAGCCCATTATTAGTCTTATTTCTACATTAGCTTAAACCTTTTAAAAAGAATGGATATTTCCTCTTTGTGTTTTCCCTCACAGATACACATATGGCTCTTTTTGTTCTGCATTTTGTTGCCTAATGTTTTCTGCTTTAATATGTTCTGATTCCTTTTACAAGGAACATTTTTTAATTTCTGCTATATAGCAGCCTTCATCTTATAAACACTTCAGTTTATCTTCTGTTTTTCCTGTGTAGAGGAGAGCAGGATGCCTTTCTTTTGAATTTGTCTTGTTTTGAATCTCTTGTAATAAAGTGGAAATAATGAGGTTGAAAGCATCACTATACCTGTGTAGAACCAAAAGAAAGAGAAATCATTAACAAACACTTGGTGTACTTGGTCATTAGGTCCATCCAAGCAGCAGAGAAGGAGAAATACACCAGTTAACAAGGTGTAGTGCTTTTGAAGTAGATGGAGGAGGAAATGAAGCACAATGTTTTCCTTGTGCTAATATGACTTCCTTTTAATATCCTACTATCTCTTTAATTGTTTGAAGCAGTGTTTTGACTAGTTGAAGTTAGTTAAACAAGTGATAGTTGAATTTTTTACATTGTTTGGTTCATCTTTAATTAGCCCATTCTACTGGACTTCTCAGAAACTACTGTTAATCTTTAATGTAGCACCTTAATGATCTTGAGTAAGGACTGAACGTTTCAGAGCAAATTGCTGCCTTAAAACAGAGGAGCAAAGAGAGACTCCAGCTCCACAAGATAAAGCTGAATGTCAGCTTTTACAGAGCTTCTGATAAATAACACTCTGAGCCTCTATTGTGTTATAAAGGCCATTTGTCCACTTAAGAAACACTTTGAGAGCATCTGTTGCTGTCGTTGTTTTGCTTCAGCGCACTATGCACTAAAAGCTTTATTTCCACAAGGGAAATTAGAAAATCCACATGCAGTATTATCCCTATAGCTCCATGCCAGCTGGAGAATATTCACAGCAGCTTCTTCTTGTTATTTGATTTAGTTAATCAAGAATGCAAAATAAATCCAAATAAAAATAATGAAATAAACTTGTGGGGTTTTCTTTCCTTCCTTTCTGACGGACAGTTGCAACAACACTTGAACTTCCTTTAATGCCTTCTGCCTTGGGACGAGTCATGTATATTTTATAAATGTGCTCTAAATTGACAATCTCTTCTGCTCTGTAAGTGAAACTTCTTTTCTGCTGGGAAAAGAAATAACTACTAAAAATCAATTCTGGAATAGAGTAGATACTTCATGAACATATTGTTAAAACCCTCATAACTGCTGGATCTTTCCAGTATGACAATTTTCTGAAATCTGGTGTATTGCTGAGCTAGAGGAGATATATTCTACTTGAACATATGTCCTGGGACCTTGGTGTTTCAGGAGCTGCACAGAAAACAGAAGAAAAAGATAGTCAAAACCCTGAAAAATGGATTTAATGTGGAAGAAGAAGCAGCAGATCAATAAAAGTCTCAAAAGTGCTTATCAACAGGAGAGGGGACAGTTGCTGCAGGAAACCATCAAACAAGCAAAGGGGCTGCTAAAATATTGTGGAAAAAATGTTTAAGAAGGAGTTTGAAGACACACTGGGAAGTTTTGCACATAGTTTAAGAGATTGCTCTTGGACATTAGCAGTGGCTGGAAAGAAAGAATAAAGCTGCTTTTTTAAAATCTAGCCAGGTACAAATAAGCCGCATGATCTGAAGAAAGCCCGAGGCTGGCTTCAGGGCCAAATCAGAAGAAAAATGCTGTTGTTAGCTGGGAAAATTCTAAGAAGCCTTTCTTTCCTATGAAAGAGAGGAGCAACCTCAGAGAGAAACTTATCCTTGCAAAGGTCTTCTGGGTGTAGACGGGAAGTGTCACCATCATATTTTCTGAAAAATCCCTTCACCGGGATTTCTTCTCCTGGGAAGCTGAGAAGCCTCAGAGAAAATGAAAACAACAATTATCTGATCAGCTTCTGCTGTGTTTTGCTGCTTTGGAATGTGGTTGGAGATTGTTTCTCCAACCTGTGAATTGTTTTTGCTTAATGACCAATCATGGTCCAGCTGTTGGGACTCTGAAGCAGTCACGAGTTTTTCATTTTCATTTTCATTTTCGTCTTGTTAAGCCTTCTGTCTGTATCCTTTCTCTTTTCTTTAGCATAGTTTTAGCATAGAATTCTTTAATATAATAGCATATAATAATAAATTAGGCTTCTAAGAACATGGAGTCAGATTCATCAATTCCTCTGTCGTCCTGGGGACCCAGCAAATACCACAGGGAGGCATGGGATTTACTCTGTCCCAAGAAAGCATGCCACATGCAGGAGAGCAGAGCCTGGATAAGTCTGAATGAAGGAATCAGAAACTGTGTATTTTAGAGATGTCAGAAGGAAATAAGGGCCTCAGGTCATGGTCCTGTGTGATCAATGGCTTGATAGTTCTGTCCATGAGAAATGAGAAAAAATATAATGAAAAGTATTACTTTTATAGTGCCTATGTTGAGCTTAAATGTCTACAAAGTGTTAGAGAGGGTCTAGAATTCTAGTTTAGACAAAAGTACAGGATTTATCCTATCTAACATTCAATAGCTGCAATGTAGATATTATAATTCATAGTGAAAGATGCACAGTTAGATCATCATTCAGCTGCCAGGGATATTGTTCTTTAGCACTTGCATTAATTGAACTATACAGTTCTTTAATTATAGTTTTGCTTTTCAGACTACACATATACCCTCCAATGGGTTCCTCAGAAATAAATACCTACATTCAGAGTAGTGAATACTTGAATCTCAATTGTGGGCACAGAATCCGGGATAGACACAGGGGAGAATTTTTGTTTGTAGATGACATTTACTTTAAAATGACACACAGAAAAGACAGAGCTGTAGGAGCTCCCCAAAGGGGGATGGAAAAAGAAAAGGACACACTGAAGAACATACAAAAAGAATGGTTTGAGAGATAGGAGTATTTATTTACTTTAGGTCAGTAACTAGAGACTGTGGAGAAGCATAGGAAAGAAGGCTAAGGATGGTGAGTTGAGCATACATGGAAAAACACACCAGAATTTGTCAGTTTTATCTTGGAATAAATAAATCAGCCTTTTTGGGGAAGTGAGGAGCAGAGATAGGCAAAGGAACATTTTGAAGAATGTGTCAATTTGTTGATAAATTCTTCTTTTTTTCCCCCAAAACTTAGCCTCCAAAACCCTTTTTTTTTTTTTTTTTTCCTTCCACAACTCTTCCAAATCCACTGTGAAATGGGACCATAGCAAATACTGCACCTTGAATCATCAAGCAGAGCATGCAGGTACTGTTCCTGGAGGGGAACAGCAGCAGGAGCCAGAGCCACTCTGGGTCCTTAGCAGAACTTTCTAATTCTTTTTGCTTCTCATTGCACTGCCCAGGTACTCTCTTGCAGTGAATCCAGGTACTCTCTTTCCTCCAAGGCCACACTTTCTAGAGTTTCCTGCTCCTCCATGAAGTAAAAGATGGCAAAACAAAATCTGGTTCATTCACTTAATGCCACTGTTCACATGAGCAATGGTGTTTCTGTGAAACATCCCTCTTCATTTCTTTTCCATCTTTTCCTGTCCTGCATATCTTCCATTTCTGTCTCTAGGGAAAACAGCCTGGAAAGGGAAAGGTACAAGATGTGATATTCATTGGATGCAGTTAAAAAATCGTGCAAAGGGTGAGCTGGGTGGCATTACAGAAACTCCAGGAATAAATGCTCAGGACAAACTGTTGCCTGTATATTGCAGCTCTGGAACATGGATGTCACAAGCAATGAGGAAAGATTTTCCAGCAGGAAAAATTAAAGTGCTCAGCCCAAAACAGGCAGCACAGATTACAAATCAGGATTGTCTATTTTCAGTATAATAATTTGAGATTAAGTTTTGCAGCCATGGCAATAGCTGATTCAAAGCAACATCCATTAGTCTCTGAGTTTTCTGGGGTGGGAGGGCTTGGTGGTTTTCTTTGATTTTTAACAGACATCACTAATATTTTCTAACACTGGCATCTTCATCACTGCAAGGTGATTAAATAGCTTTGTTTCAGTTTGATCCAGGCAAACTGTCTTTTGTAGTGCAGCAAGAACGAAGAATCCAGAGGAAAATTACTACTTCTCAGCTTGGGGAAAACTCAAGGCTTGTGTTGATTCTTGTCTTCTAAAAATACTCTGTAGTTGGCTGTAAGCCTGCTTGGCAGGGCACTTGAAGGGGTTTACAGATTTGAAACTGCTTCAGGTGTTGAGTGTCACCTGCAAACCTTCTGGCAAAAAAACATACATGGAATTTGGATTTTAGGAGAAAAAGGCTTGATGGAATTCCAGTAACAGCAATTTACTTGTATGTGCAGCTCCACTGAAAATTCAGAAAACCATTTAAAAGACTTCTGCCACTTCAGGGGTTACATTTCCAGTGTATTTAATTCCAGCAAGGTTCATGTGTCTCTTAAAATAGAAATACTCGTTTTTCTTCTTCAGTTCACCAGTGACCTCTCTAGTTAGATTACTGCCTGTAACATGGACAATGTTTTCAGAGAGTTTTCAGGCAGTGTAAGACCCAGAGCTTTAGATTTTCCCCTAAAATGGACTAATCAGGATAGGAAAACTTCCAAGGTTTTTGAAAATGTGAATGAAAACAATAATATTTTTTTAAATTAAACCTGTTTCTGCCATGCTGGATACCCATACCTCAGAGTATCACACAAGTGCATGAGAACTAACTGATTTACGTCATTTTGTGTTCTAAAATGAGGGCAAAATTTGCTTAAAAAGCCAAAATGCATCTATTTTTATATTCATGACTGCTCATGTTATAAATGAAGCTAATTTCAAAATGTTTTTCTAATTATAAAGGAACAGATTATTTTGCTGCATTACAATAGCACTTTCCTCTAAATTCTTCTGCACAGTATTTATTATTTAACACTGAATTACTTGTATTTCTAAGGAAAATTTTTGAACACATTTTAATCCAGCTTTGTGAATTTCCAATATTAAGATTTATCACAGTAATTTTTTTTTCTCTCTTGTGATTTATTTACATTAAGATGTCTTTGTGCAGTTATGAATACATTATGTTTTTACATGCACATGAGGTGCACCACAATAAGGTGCATGTGGTGACTTCCTCTACAATACCATTTCTTGTTTTACCCTCTTGAGCTCAATTTTCCCCATTAGCCTGCTTTGGAGTTCTATGTCATTTGGCTGCAGTCACCCCCATGATCCTCAGGATTTTAACTGCTGCTTTTCAGGCTGGAGTAGCAAATCTGGGAACTGATGCAAAGCACACTGTAATAGATGATAGGGATGATACAAACTGGTTCACTGGCTGGAGCTGCTGATTTCTTCTTACTGAAATAAAAAGAAATCTGGCTAACTTAGGTCACAGAATGATCTTGGTCCATTGTTATGTGCAGCCATCAGAAGTGAAAGGCAGGATTGCTGTAGGCTGAGTCCTTTCTTTAGAGGAAGAGTCATTTTAATGGCCTGGTGGAAGGCAGGGCTGGACCCTGATGGATTATTACATGCAAATTTAATCACCTGTATTCAGGTCTCCATGAAAAAAATGCAGGCAACAAGAGGAGAAAAAAAGAGTGCAAGAGATTAATCTTCTTTAACTACATGAAGCAAATACTGAGAGGGAACATCATGAGTTTGGAAATATATCAAAACAGAGTTTTAAAAAGTGCTCTTAGTATTAATATAACTAACAAGAGAAATAATGAATCCAGACTGTCTCGGAATACAGGTGGGCTGAAGTCAGGGTTAGTTTTACCCATCAAAGCAGTGTATATTTCCAGTATAATAAATATAGCAAAAGCCATAGAGAGCTTAATCTTGATCTGTTTTTTAAAAATCATGCCATAAAATCTGAGGTCTCCAAGCAATATTTTATACAAAGTTTTGAATCTTTAAAATGTCAGCTGAGGCCACTACACTCAACTGTATCTTCAGACAATGTTTACTGTAATTTTTGAGTTGGAAGAAGCTTCAGTGTTTTATTTTAGGAGACAACGATATTTTATCACAAACTAAATAAATTAAGAGCAGAAAATATACAGCAGAATGTAGAAGGTTTTGTACAATCCTATGGCTACACCTTTATAGTATCACAGGATTCATAAAAATTCTCCATTAATTTGTTCAAACATTGCAGCAGTTTTTTATTTCTACCTACATTTTTACTGTTTATAATTGGAAAACCTTTGCCAAACAAATACTTCTGAAATGATCTGTGTTACTAGAAGTCTCAAAGATTTTTCTTTTCTTTTCTTTTCATGGGACACTAGTTTCTAAGTGAAACCCATAAATCCTTTCCTCTGAAACTTCTTTTTATTCTCAGTAGCCAAATGTGTAACACTGTTGATACTTTCATAAAATATTACTTATATGCCAAAATACCTCTAACATGAAGATCTATGGAATGTACAAACCAGGTTGAAATAGGGGTTTCCACATGAACAGTATACTTAGTGCCATGGTCCATTGAAACCACATGGAAACCTCCTCAAACTTACTTCAGAACAGCACAAATGGGATTTGGGGGGGTTTGAAGGGGCCTCTGAATTGTGTCTCATCAATGGTTTCAAGGGGAAGGATGAAGGCTCTGTGTTAGAGAACACATCCATTCCTTGAAAAATGGTATGGTAAATACATACCAAAAATAATCCTTATTAAGTTCAGTGGTATTATCCTGAGCACTCTCCTCTCCTGGAGGCAAAGAGAGGTGGAGGCTCTCCAGTCATTTAAAGAATTTCACAGTGTCTGAACCTGTCTATGAGTTCAACCCCAGTGTGGTTTTATTTAGTGTCTGTAATGGGGATTCTGCTTTAGAATTTTGAATATAATCACCTTGACTCTCCCAGGTGCCTCCCTCTCTCTCACCACAGAGGTTTTACAATGCAGTCCCAACCACTCTCATACATTTTGCAGTAAGAATGCTCCCTCTTCTACACGGCAAAACTGAATCTCTCAAGAATGTATTACATACTTCAACTTCAGGGTGAGACTTCCTAGGCTAGTTCTCCCTGCATTACCATTGCATAATAGTCTCAATTAAACTTTAAACATGCTGATGTTGCTTTAATTTGAAATAAATAGATTTTATTTACATCTTTCAGTTCCTTAATTTATTTGATCTCAGAGGAATCAGTTATTTTTGGGCATTGATTCATACTTAAATTATCTTTGAGAAACACATTAATGAGTATTATGATAATAACACTAATACTCTGATTAAGATGGTAGTTTTAAAACATGAGTATAAATTGCCTTCAGCCTGAGATTCCATGCATTAACTTTTGGGAGAATATGCACTTAGCACAGCCAGATTGGCTGCTCTTCAATAAAAGATATTAGTATAGAAAATCTAAAGTGAAAGCTCTAAGTATTTTTTAAATAGTATTGATGGGAGTTTGCATCCAAGAAATATCACAATGTTGGATGTGTTCAGTGTTTAAGTTCACTAATGCATGTGATTTGACACAAGTATATTCTTATAATAGAATCTTGCTGCAGAGCTGGGGAAGCGTGTTTGTCTGCATGCACAACAGTTTAAATAATTCAAGAGCAGAGGAAAATGCTGTTACTTGAATAATAGGTCAGAAGACTGAGGAAGAGATATAAAATAAATTTTCAGTTATCTGAAAATCCCTGTTCAGTGACAATGAAGATAGTTTTGATGACTCAAAGGTTCTCCGTCTTCAGAAATTAAGTGAAATGGCTGTCTCAGTAAACAGTGAGCATTTGAGGATTTATAATGGAACAGTTATTCTGGCTACTTCACCACTTTTCCAAATGGGAACAAGCCTTGACTACTGATGTATTTATAAGTTTAGCTGCTGGTGTTATTTAAAGTTGATGTTTGTAACAGTTGGATGACTTAAATGATTAATAGCAAAGTCAAGGATGAGACAGCTACAGCCATCCCAAATGTTTCTGCATAGTCCATTTACCTTATTAGCACCATGCTTTCCACAGCTGAGGTGTCAGCACCATCTGAGACCAGACAGTAAAAATATTCTTGTCATAAAGACAGTAAAAGAGCTTTTTCTATCATAGACATTACTAGCAGGCATCTAATTCAATCCCACTTGCTAACACAGCTGAATAAAGTTGCCACTATATACTGAGCTGCCTGACCATGGGGGAGGATCTTGTGTGTTCCTCAAAGCATCACTGGACATCAGCCCAGGGACCCACAGCTCTGGGGGAGTTATCTGCTATGCTGCTACTTGGTGTGGCTGCTACTGAAGGAAATACTGGAAAATGTAGGTCTAAACGTGAGAAAATTGTGACTGAAGGATTTTTGGATTCTCCTGCCAAGGAGAGGCCCAGTTCTCAGACCTTTATCCTTATTCAGCTGGCAGCAGACACGTAAAATCAGGCTTATCTACAGAAAGCTTCCAGACAGATAAAAGCCCAAAGTGTTTGGGTTGGGAAGGCTGGAGAATTTGGTCATGTATTTTAATAAGCACCCATACTCACTTCACAGCAGTTAGTAATGGGATACAATTAGTTATTCCCTACTTTAGTGAACCATTCCAAATTGTTAAATTGTTCTCTCTTCTACGTGTACCTTGAATAACTCTCTATTATTTATAGAATTTTGTAGATCTCTTCATCCAAACTTTAAACAGGTAGCTCAGTACTGATTCTTGTGGGTATCACCAGCCAATCTCTCTCTTCTTATATTATTTATAATTTTTCACTGTCAATAGCTCACAAGCCTGCTTTTGATTGAACCAATTTTCTTGTTGAACAACCAAACTGATTTAATTTTCTCTCTAGACTATCATATGCTTCCTTAGCAAATGCCTGTCTAAAATCCAAGTATATCCATGTCAGTCTCTGACTCCAGTTTTCTGCCTAAAAGCTATCAAGTTTTTCTGGCCAGCTTTATTTTTAGTATTTCAATGCAGTTTTGTTTCCATGACAACAGTCCCATCTATGGTTTGGTGACAGCCCATCACCTGTCACACGGGGACTGGGGGGCTCTGGGACATCTGATGGCACTGGCATTGCCCAGCCTCCCTTGGATGCCCACCCAGGCCATGGGAGTGAGCCCAGGGGCTGCTCTCAAAGTCCTCTGGAGGACAAGCACCAAGAACCAACAAAAAGCTTCGTTGGCTACAGCCCAAGCTGCAGCTCCTGAGCCCCAGTGGATGATGGATGGTTCTGCTGGAAGAGGCACAAAGGGACATTCTCTCCAAACATGGGGAAAGCAGTGAGAGAGTTAGGGCTGGGAATAGCAGAGGCACATTGCTGCAGTCAGGACCCAAGGGATGCACTGGGAACAGGACACAGCCCTTAGAGAGGAGATTGTGTTGGACCTGCTGCCATGCAAGGTGCCCTCCCCATGTGGGGTTGATGAACTGAAACCCCACCCCAGAGCCAGGATGCACGATGAAGCTGGATGGTTTCAGCTTGGTCTTTCAAGGAATTCAGGTTTGGCTGACGTAAAGCAGAGGTTTCTTCATGACATGCTATGCATTTGGAAAAAATAATGTATACTTTTGTTGTATGTTTTCTATCCTGATTGCTCAAATATGGTAGGTTGTAACTCCACAGTAAGGGAGAGTGTTTTTATCAGATTAGTGCAAAGTAATTTAAAGCTGCATCCTAGTATCTTTTCTGAGTTTCAAATCTCTGTCCTGACAAAGAAAGTTCTCTTTCCCTTTGAAAAGGAACCAAACTCTGTATAAATCATATTCAAAAAATATGAGAGGTATTGAAGCATGTTAAAACTTTCTGTGTTAATGGATTAAATATAATGATCTAGCTGTTCTGCAACAACTGCTTTTCTTAATTGAAACAACTTCAAATTTTCCTTTTACCTGCCCTGTCAACACCATTCTCTGTCAAACACACATACTGAAGTGAAATTCAAAATAAGAATAACAACAAAACATAAATAAAATATAAGATGCTTTTAAAACAGCTTGAACAGTTCCTGCTACTTCTCCCAAGGAAGAATGAAGGGATATTTCTTACCATGCGTCAGAGAAAGAAGCTTTTCTCTTGAGCACAGGTTCTTAATGCCTAGCTCTAGTCATATGAGCATGGGCCATTTTATTTTAGCGGTTTTATTTCAAGTTGTTGAAGCCTTCAGAGGAATTTTAGGTGCAACGTTGACCTAATCTGAGCATTTCATAGTCACAGGTCATCTTGTACACAGGAAAGCCAACTCTACCAGGTTAGTAGACATGATGGCTTCCCTGATTGGTGAAAAGACAAATTAAAACAGCAAACAAAGTTTGAGCTCAGCACAGTCTTAAACATTAAGGAGCAGTGCATTGCAAAATGGAAGGGAAAAGATTCTGGGAGAGGAAAAGTAGTGAGGTCACCCTTTATTTATTGCCTTTTTTTAAAGTGAAGCAAAAGTCCCTTGTTTTCCAGCCCACATATAATCACCCTGTGGGGTTTTCAAGTGCTCTCTTGAAATTCAGCACATTCTCAAGTCCTCTCTGTCCATCATTTATGCATTTCAGTGTGACAAAACCAAATAGATCAGTTTTTACTGTACAGACCTGCAAGATGGAAGACATTGTTTCAAGTTTCCATTGTTTTCAGCCACCTGAAGGGAGAGAGCCAGCTCAGGTCTCCCACTCATCCATGCTGCTATGCCAGCCTCATCCTCAGGTGGGGTCTGTGTTATGAGAAAGGACTGAACAGATACAGGTGGTGAACTTGGTTAACTGCAGCAAAAGGTGCTGGCTGTGAACCCCAAAGTAGCTGTGATGCTTCACAGTGCTGGGGAACAGCACAGCCAAACAGGAGAGCTTTGTGCATTGTAAAGGGAATCCTGAATTTTAAATTTCCCTGTAACCAGGGTCCTCACAAGAGAAAGCTGTAAGACTTGCCTGTAATACTTGCATAGTGAAACCGAAGATGAATCCCATTAAATATCTTATCTTCCACAGAGAGTCCTTAGATACATCAGCCTTTTATGAACATGAAAGGTTTGAGGTGTAGAATAATCTAGCAGGAGCTAACTTATATGATATATTTACAAGAATTATTTCCACTGAAGAGTAATCAGGTATGGTCTCATAATTCTCCTCTTACTCAGCTTCTATTTATCAAATTTGTTGTGTCCAAGTTATGTCTTTTTATCTGTACTTGCTGTTATTAGCTTGTACCTTTTTTATGTTTGGAAGCTACTTTTTCCAGGCTACTAGTGAGAAGTCATGGGTCAGACACATTTATATACAAAACCACCACGTGTGGGATGGATAATGGCAATGAAATTACCATGAAAATCATTTAGTCTGAAAGAGTGAAATTACATCTATTGTGCTCCCAAGGAAACAATACACGAAGTGCTAAGGGAAGTGTTATAATCAGATACTTTGATTAAGCTTATCAAGAGAAACATGAAAAGCTGCTATTATGAGTGCCCATTCCCACAGCCATTGGCAATTTTCATATATGTTTTCAAACAAACAAACAAAATAAATAGCAACCCCCTCAATTCCTCCTCTAAAATAGGAGAACAAGTAGTACCAGTTTAGGTCAAAAATAATGTTTGTTTCCAGTACTTATAATCAGCTAGGTATCAAAATTTTGGCTGTTGGTTTTGTCTTAGACTAAGCGTGGAAAATCTCAGTTGCTTCACTGAGCTTCTTAAATCTTAAAAGCAGATCTGGAAAGACTAAAATAAAATTATTGTATTCATGTTGGGTTTTTTTTCTGTAATTCTGTCTCTTTCTAATCAAATTGAGAATGTGGCTAGGTCACAAACATTTATCTAACTCTGGCTATTCATTATCTTTTTTTTTCTTTATGTGAAAGACCTTCTCATTCCCAGGCTGCCCCAAAATGCCACTGAGTTATTTTAAAAACAAATGTTCCTCTTTCCTAAGAACTATTTTCTCCAAAAAGTATGAAGCTGTGTTATCTCTTGGGTCCACTAAATCTCTTTCTGGATGAAAACTCAGGAGTAAGTCACGACAGACTTTCTTGTCCTCATTTTTTCATCATGTCCAGAGAACAAATACAGCTTGATGGTGCCAGTGGAAGTGGCAGCCCTCATTTCTGGAGCACAGCAGGCTCTCCTTGGAGCACTGTGGAACATGGGAAACCTCTGCCTGGTACAGAAAAGTCAATTTTAATTCAAATTCAAAGTCAATTGAAATTGAAAAGCTGGAATGGAGCAGTCAGGATCAAACAGGGAGTTGCTTGATGAATTCTGTAGTTTAAAGACTTACTGGAGTGTTATCTTAAAAATGGATTGTGTCTCCCTTCCAAATTCTACTTTGGTGGCTGGCTACTTAGTAAACATCCATGTGATTTGTCTAATAATCCAGCCTTAGAATTCCCCCTAGTTTGAAAAAGTCAAGTCCCCTAAGTAAACTGTCTTGAAGATAAAATGAGAAATTGCAAACTTTCTAATAACTTCTAATATGTTATTTTCATTGTTGTATAACTCAAAAAAAATTATTTTTTCTGCTTTTGCGCTGTATGGAATAAAACCGCTTGCCAGCTTATTGCAGGTCTGGCTGAAATTAGGATTCTAAAATTAGGTTTTTTTATTATTTGTATGTATAATACTCAGCTGAGCTCAGTAAATCTGTTTTCCTGGTAATTCAAATAAAATGAAGTCCCCCTTTTTCTGCCTTTCAGAAGAACAAACCTACCAGAGCAACAGGAAGGTGAAATTACGTTGAATAGATCAACTGCAAAGAGACTCTCAGCCCACTGCTCTCTGCTTTGCAGGGCCTTTTACTGCTGGGAGCTCACAGCCAAATTTAACATTCCACATACAAATTTACATGTTTCAATTGCTGGGCAAGTACCAGGTGAAAATTCAGCAACCATGGACTGGTTATTCCTTTGCAGGTCCTTCCATTCTACAAGTGGAAAGTCACAATAGCAATATATTGATAAAATTCTTACATATATTATGCTAAAAACAAGGCCTGCTCCACTCAAGTGCTTGATGCAATAATTTTGCTTAATATAGAACTAATCAAGGCTCCATCTTGATGTGATCCAAGAAAATAACTGTCTTCTAACCATCAGCTCCAATGGCATTAGATAATTATGCTTTCCCTCTTGCACAATGTGTATTTATAGTGTAGCAGATAACTGCACTGGGTATATTCTTGGAGACCGAGATAAAGCCCTTACTTTTCTGCACAAATAATCTGGTTTTCAAAAGAATTCAGATGTAAAAATGATGTTAATAAGTATGTTAAAGTAACCTCCAGTGGCAATACCATGATAATTTATCAAGTAGGAATTTAAAATGCCAAAGTCCACAATTTTATGATTAAAAAAGTACATCTTGACCTCAAAGTGTTACTCTTGACTAAAATAACAACCTATGCTGGAGTTTTGCTGAGTCTTCAGAAACTGAGGAAAATTTTGTTCTGAACTGAGACAGCCTTCTCAATTCAGGCATCTGGTTTGTCTGTTTCCAACAAACAGATAATAACCTCCTGCAAATGCAGTCCATCATCTAGGCTGGAAACCAAAGCGTCCCTAGGCTCTACAGTTGTTGATTTCAGCTGCCAGGAGATCAAAAGAGCCAAAAGGTTTGCTGCTTTGAGGGTTTTTTTCCCTTTTGAGGTTTCTTTAAAGAACAAACTGTTACAACGTCTCCTTTCTGGCAGAAAAAAAAAATAAATTTTTTTTTTCCTACTGTATGACAGTGCTGCAACATTCAGGAGCTAACTATGGTTATATATATTACAATGGCTATATATGCTAATAAGCCCTCATTCACATCAGCAATAGAGTATTCACTATTATTAAATATTGGAAAATATCATGGTTATGGCAATGGTTCTGTTTTTCTTTGTGACAATGGAACTATTCTTTGCTTAAAAGCTTTAATTTCTTATGCAGAAGGGAATTTCTCTAGGGGAAATGGTACACGTTAGTTAGAGGGAAGGAAAAATTTGTACTCATAAATTTTAATGTGTAATTTATTTGCTTGTTTCTGTGGATTAGTCTGAAGAAAAATGTGCAGGGCAAAAGCCAGCGTGGCTTGATTAATGGTCCAAAGGGCCTTTCAGGGATTAGGGATTTGGATGAATTGTTTAATAACATCTAGGGTTTTAAGAAGGCCCTTCTAAATGTTTTAATTTATACCAATACCTATAAAAATTGCATAATAATAACTCATACCATATGGTGAATGTAACTGTATTCCAAGGGCCTCTTTCCAATTTGACTTGCTCTGCTTTAACTCTCTCTCAAATACATGGCAGTATATTCTTGTCATGTACAGCAGGAGATGAAATACAAATGGGCCACTGGAGGTAAGATAAATAAAAACATGTGCTACTAACTCCTAGTTCATATCAACAATATTGTATTTTAAAAAATTATGAAATATTTGAAACTAACATGGTTTTGGTAATGGCACCCCTCCTGTCTATTGCTGATTATAACTGGCTACATCCCCTAGAGGTCACTGATGGAAGGAAAGGGACATCTACCTCTAAATTCCAATCAACCATCAATTGCATTTCAGTTAAAGAATTGGCAGCACTGGTTGCTTTGGCTAAGTATAGATGTAAGTTCATTTTCCAGGTTTAAGCATAACTCAGTAGAGTGAGAATATGGAGTGAGGCTCTGTGGAAAAACCCCACATAGCTGCTCCACCACCTGGACATGCCACCTCTTACTAGCACAGTCTGGTGATTTGAGAACCTCCTGATTACAAACATTGGGTTTTTTCAAGTTCTATTAAAAAAAAAGTACTGTCAAAGACATTGCAGGAGAATAATTTAAAGAAATATTTTCTGACTGACTGTGTCTTATTCCATTCCTGCAATAGAATCTAAATCTAACTGTAAGGGAACTTTTGTTTTTAGATTAGGAAAAAAAGAATTCACAAACAAATAAAAATAAATCAAAATCAAATCTGAACTAAGCAAAGAATCTAGGCAAAAACTTTTCCTGTTTTCACATAAACTCCAACCCCAGTTTACTTAAATAAATCTCCAGCAAGGGTAATGAGAAACTTCAGACCCAGTGGCTGGGAAAACAACTCAGAATAAATGTACAAATATAGCATGAGTTTCCAAACTAGAATGATGCACAGAAATCTGAGTTGTTTCTGGCACAGAAGCTCATGAATTACATTTCCTCATGAAGAAATAAATACATGAAGTAATTTGGAATTCTCCCAACAGAGCTACCAGGTACCATGTATGTATTGGAAAAAACTTACATGAATTTCTGGCTTTGCTGCAATCCTAGTCCTCAGAACCAAATGTAACAAACTATATGCAATAAGAAAGCAGATAAGGAAAAAACATAAAGCTGGAAAAGAGTAATTTGACCACAGAGGACTAAGACTAGCTATTTACTGCACATTTTCAAACTGAATTAGTGATTTCACATGCAGAAAGCTTTATTCATCACAGACCATCAACACTGACATCTTGGAGCTTTTTCTCTATGACAGTAGAATAAATTCAGGAAAAAATGATAGTTTCCACAGAGGCAATCCTTCAGCATGGGTAGATACAGAGCTCTACTAACCAAAGGAAATCAGCCAAAATACACTTTACAAAAAAAATGTTTAAAAACTCCAAAAAACTCCCAATTCTTCACTGTGAAGCAAAATCAACGCAGAAAAATCCAAGAGGATTTACATGAATAGTAAGAAAATGTATATAAATGTTAAAAGATGTGGTAGTAAATCACAAGGCTCACATACTTCTATAGTATTAAGTTATAAGAGCTAAATAAATTATGAAACTCAATCTAGGTATAGTTCAACAACAGGATTGATAAGACAAATAGGCTACTTACAAAAGCATCTTAAAAAAGAATGAAAAAAGGCTTAGCAAGAACAAGGCTGGTCTTCACCAATCTTCAAGCACATTTTCAGCCATGATAAACTATGTCAGAGATATATCAAACAGCAACAAATACTTTAAGAAAATATTTGATAGCCTCCTTCTTGGAGGAAGCAGGAAGAATATTAGATAATTTTATACAGGGCAGATCTTGCAGAGATGAAGTGTACTCGATGCCAACAACAGTAGCACTGATGTCAGAGAGGTTCTCTCAGTGTGGCATTTGGCACAGAAAAGACAAGTTTTTAAGGTGAAGTCAGACAAAGTGAGAACAGAGTGATCCAGCAACAGAGCACCATTTATGTTTTACTAATGTCAATCAGCTAACAGGAAACAGCTCTGCAAGAAAAAGTGGCTTAATAAGTAGCCATAAAAACAATACAGTCGTAAAAAACAAATATTTTCTAATTTTGGCACTGTACTTAAGGGCAATGAGTATTAAGACAATTTGCTTTCATGTAGATATGAGAAATGATCAGATGAAAAGCTGTTATGAACTGGAGTTGCATCATTCATTGAATCAAAAGAAACGTGGTCACTGCAAATTTAGTAGCTCAAGACCAAACTAATTCTTGTTTTGAAAATAATTTCCAAATTCACATCTGGATGTCTCCGTAATTTTAAAAGCAAGTGCTATGGAGAAATAGTAAATATTGAGCAGAGATTAATTTATAACAAATTTGTAGGTTTATCCTGAAATTCCCTAATTCCAGCATGTCCTGGAATGATGCTACAGGGAATATGACTGCCTGACTGGAAAATGTGGAAAAGGGTCAGAGAAAGTAACTTCCCATGCAGGAAGATTTGGGGAAACTTCGAGAACATAAATGGGATAAAGGAAGTGGAATAGAAAACCTTTTTCCTCTTTTTTCCTAGCTCTTTTCTGATTGTATGGGAGAATCCAGATTTAGACAAAAGCCAAGCCATTGACTATTTTCCCAGTCAGGCTTTTGCTGTTATAGTTACCTTTCATGCCTTGAGGAAAGAAAGAAAGAAGCTGTCACTCCTCACAAGATCCCTCATTACAGCTCTGAAGTTACTGCTGATTTTCATGAATGCAATTTCCTTTAACTTTAATAACTGAGAAATATTGACCTTGGGTATTTTGAACCTGCATTTGTGAAGCTGATGATGCTGACAGAATGAATCACACGGGCTTGCATTTCCATTTAATTCATATGTCTTTTGAATTGGGCCGTTTTCACACATCATATCCTGAATTTAGTCCTTGGAAAATTGAATTGCTAGTTGAATTATAGTTGTAAGAGGCACTTTGGAAAGCCTATAGAAAGTTCTTAGTTTTTTCCCATTGGTGATATGCAGTATTAATTTTTGAAAGTCATTAGGGTTAGCTTATCTTTCAGAACTGTTTTTAACATGACAAACACACCCTCCCTCCCCTCTCCCCACGCAAAGCCCAGAAGAGTTGTTTCTCCTGGTGGAGGGACAGAGGCTGAGCAGGGGAGAGCCTGAGCCTGCAGGGACACTCAGCTGCTGGATGAAATCCATCAGGACACCCAGACCAGCTCATGGCAGAATGGCACAGGTGGAGCCATGGTCCTCTAAAGCCACTGTGGGACCTCAACCTGTTTGTTCTGCCTTTGAGCCCTGGGAAGTTGGAGCTGCTGCTGCCTTGACAGGACCCTGCTGGGTACAAGTCAGGAGCAGGGGTCCTGGTAAGCCTTTCTTCCACCAGGAGCCAATGCTTCCACCTTCTCTTCCTGGCAGGCAACTCTTTGTGGCTGTTCTTTAATTTGACCCTGACCTCTGGCTTTGATTTTATCATTCTTCCTTCCCTCACTTTTCAGCAGGAATTAACGAGTTTGAGTCCTTGTTCCTCAGAGCCAGAGCAGGAAATTTAAACTGCAATGGTGTCTGCCCTGCTGAGAGGCCCTGAGCTGGAGCTGTGAGCTGAAATTGCCTGTGAATGCCCTGCAGACAAGGCTGGATGGATCTGCTGGAGCAAACCCTCCTCACGGGATCCCAGCCTGGACTCAGCTTTCTGGCCAGCCTGCTCAGAGCAGCAAGAGAAGCACTTCCAAAAATCACCTCCATCCACACAGCTGTCTGCTGTGAGGGGAGTTACAGCCTCTCCCTTTGCCCAGGGAAGCTGAGGATGCCCCATCTCTGGAAGAGCTCAAGGCCAGGCTGGATGGAGCCCTGAGCAGCCTGGTGAAGTGGGTGCCACTTTTGTCTGGGGAAGGTGGTTTGGAACTGGGTAATCTTGAAGGTCCTTTCCAATCCAAGTGTTCCTAGGATTTCTGGGATTCCATGAAACCAATGTATCAATGAAGCCATTTCTCACAGAGCAAAGCAGAAGGGCACAATCCTGCTGTTAGCTGTGCTGGAGTTAAGTCTGGGGTGGTACCACAGCATCTCCTGGAGCCACTCCAGTGTCCCACCCTGTGCCCAGAGCTGGGGTGGGATCACTTGAGCATGATTTCCAGAAAACCAGAGATCTTGCTTCCCCTTGGGGTTTTGTGTCTCTATATCACTGCTGCCATCCCTAAGTGAATCAGTGATTGCTTTGCTAAAAAAAAAAAAAAAAAAAAAAAAAAAAAAAAAAAAAAAGTAGTCTAGTGTTTCACTTCTTAGTACTGGAAGAATTATGGAATAACTGTAAATATTTATACCCTGCTCCAAGGCTAAGTCCCTTCTGAACGTGATTATCCTTGAAATATGTGGAAGTTCTCAGTGCTTTAAAACCATAAACATGTCAGGATGAATCCTATTTCTGACTTTCTGCTATATGAGTTGAATGTGAAAGGATTACTGTTTCAGTCTGCCTTTTCCCAATCTGGAAAGACATTTCTGGGTATTCATTTATTTATGTATTTGAGTGAATGAAAATTCATTCTCTTATTCTTGATGTATGGCTTATTTTATGATTAAGGTTACCATAAAGGGCGTTTTTGTAAAGTTTTTCTTTCTTCCTGATAGCTTTTTTGATTTTTTTTCTCTGTGGAAAAAAATACTTTTCATTCAGTGAATTCTGTAATTTCTATTGTCTTTTCCATTAAGCTTTTTTTTTTTTTAAGTGAAGTGAGGGAGAAGGAATTCAAAGGAAGAAATGTCAGTTTAGTCAGCAAAGGAAAATCTCAAAATTTTGTTGAGCTACCATGACTTTGTATCATATTTTTTATTGTAATCTGTTCATAATTTCCTGATCAGTTTGTCTCAAGATTGAGACCTTGGCAGGTTTACCCTCGCTCAGGTATGGTTCTTAGAGATAAGCAAGTCAATCTTTTTCCCTCAGCTGCAACCTGCTCCCTCTGCTTGTTCATGTATAAATTCAGATATTATAGATTAGAAGATGGAGGAAGGAGAGAACTTGATTCAGATAAGTTACTACTAAGGGCTTATCTAAATTACAGTACCAGGAAAAAACCAAGTTTTTTTTTAATATGTTGGAGTAGTTATTCTAGATCTGCATGAGGAAATTAAAATAAGCTCTTAAAAAAAATCTTAAAAAACCAAAAAAGGGATCAATCAATCAATCAATCAATCAATCTATCAGTACTATGATATCTTGTCCAAAAATTTCCTACAAGCTCCAAAACTGAAGGTTCACAGGAACAAACTGTGTTGCTTTGCAATATCATCACATAATTCTGGGCTGCCTCTAATGTACATCTTGTGGAGCTTCCTTTTTTAGCAAAAAACTGCAAAAGGACTTTTGTCATACAACCAACATTCTAGGCTTTCTGAAAGCAAAATCCTTTTTTATTCTTAAATAAATAAATTTAAAAATCTAAATGAACTCCAAACAAAAGAAAGTATGCATAGATAATATATTTTACAATATTTTGATTTATAGATTTTAATGCAAAGGACAAAGGACTCTTGAATACATTCTGAGCAACTTAGCCTAGGAAATCAAAAGATCCTAGGCAAGAAAGCAAACCATGCTGCTTGGGTCTCATGAGTTGGTGTAGGATCTTGTTGTTCAGCTCTCTGAAGGAACTCAGCCTTAATAAGTAAATGATGCAGTTCAGGGTTGTTCTCATATCCAAGCAAAAAAGCAAATGTTCAGGAAAAATATCAGCATAACAGTTATCTGGTTCCTAAATTACTAGGTGTGTTTTTAGAATATTTTCCCATCAATCATATTTTGATGGGAAGACTGGCCCATCTCCTGTGTATTATGATTTTGAAAATAATAGATGAGGCAAAACAATAGCTAAAAATAGAGAAGAAGTAAATATTTTCATATGTGCCAACTCTGGAGTCAGCAAGGAGCATTTGACATGATGAATTGGTTAAGTGGGTGCAAGAAAGCAACTGAACAAGTTAAAGTTTGTAATAGGCAGCTGCAGGCTGAAAACTTGTCCAGTTTCTGAGGAGGGGAAAGATGAAAAACAGCAAAAACTTTGTTCTGTGTTTGTGTTCCCCTCAAAGAGAGTTAAGAAGAATTTTAAGAGAAAGAAATATTTTCATATGTCCTATATTGCCCACAAATCTGTTGACAGTGTGGACAGCTGGCAGAAGTCAAGACCCTGAGGGAGCTTTTTCTTCCTGCTGTGTGTCCCAGAACTCCAGCTTTCTGCCTCTGCAATAATATGGCAAAATATGTGATTTTCTTAGGGATGTCCTTCAAAAAAATTTTGGTTATATATCTCAAAACATAGCACCCAAATGAAGTTTATCCACTCTAAGTGTAAGAAAGCTCTTCGGTTTACATCAGGGTAATTCAGAGCCAAACTCAGCCAATGTTTTAAGTATTTATTTTGCTTATTTTTCCTGCTTTTTGGAAAGGTCCATCATAGTCTGCTAAGTGATTGCAGTCTCAGTAACAGAAGATGTTGCTTCATCTGTTTTCTACACAAGGTTGGTGGTGTTCAGGGATTTAAACATGGATAAATTTGTTATGAAGCACTGGTGGATTTGTAAAAGCAAAATGAGAACTGGATGCTCTGCTTCTCCAGTAGTGATTGCCAACAACACTTTGAAAAATAATAAAAATCTACTGCAGTAGTCCTCACCTAAAGCAAGGATCTGAGTTATATCATTGCTTGTCTCATCAAAGATTTTGTGAGTTCCAGGACACACAGCTCTGTGTACTGAAAAATACAGGCCAAGGGAAATACAGCCATACAAAATGTCCACAATCTTTGTGCTCACAAGATAGAGGCAAATAATTTAATGAAAATATAATAATAATAATAATAATAATAATAATAATAATAATAATAATAATAATAATAATAATAATAATAATAATAATAATAAATAGGATGAATTTGTCACAGTTTTAATTCAGCCAGTCTTCCCATGTCACCAGAATGTCCAGGGATTCAGGTTGTTTCTTCTTTCCTCACACAGGGAATAAGCAGCTCTACAGCTGTGGTTTGGTGTCTGGGGAACAGAACAATTGGTAGTAATGCCATTGTTGTACATTGTGACTGGAATTCATCTACTTCTTTGTCTTTTGCAGATAGGAATTTTTCTCCTCTATATGCATCAGAAAGGGAAAATTAAAACCTCCTCTCTCCTCCAACACCAAATGAGATCCCAGAAGGTCAGTGCTGAGGTCTGTGTCTGGATAGAGTCCAGTCCTCTTGCCATTCCTAGGAAATCTCTTACTTTTTCTTAACAAGGTTTGATCAGAGAGCCAGATATGCTTGATAGGATTTTAATTTTCTTTTCATTTTTTTTCTTTTCATTTTTTTCTTTTCATTTTCCATTGTCTGGAATGAAATTCTGCCTCATTTAGTTGCATGTCTGGTCCTTGCTCTGTGCCATATTTGGGGTAATACTCCCATATTATCAAAAACCCCTTTGTTATCCAAAATATTTCAATATTGGCATAGGCTTTTTCACATTTTAAAATAGGGGGATAGAGGACACTACTGTGACAGGACTGTGAATGAAAATTGAGCACAATTAAACCCAGAAACAAAACACAGATAAAAAAAGAATACACTTTATATTCCTTTTGTAAGCTTGTGCAAAGTCACCATTAACTCTTTTTTTCTTATAATAAAATACTTTTGTTTCACAAATTGAGAACCAAGATTTATTATTTAAAAAAAAAAGTTAAACCCTTTTAATCAGAAGCTAAATGTAATTTTGATATTTGTCAGAATATTACCTATTTTTGTAAATTAGCAGTAAAAGTTTAATTTAAATTTAATAAGCACCATTTAAAAGCTGGGCAGGACATCTAAGAAGCCCTCATGTGGGAGGTGGATCAAAGGCACCTCCTGAAAAGAAATAGACATCCCAGACTGTTGGGATGAGCTGCTTTTCCCCTGCTATCTGTTTCCATAAATTGCTGGGAAAAGGTGACCCCAAAGGTTTCACTCAAATATTTTCCTCTCAGGTGAACTGAATCCCACTTAAGATCAATGAATTCAGATAAATACTAAAGTGGAACCAACAAACCAGGTATTCTGCAATGCAGGGTGTTTGTGTGGCTTCCCACAAGTAAAATTATGGTTTGGATAATAAATGTGCCTATCAATATCAGGTAGCTATGAGAATTTTCAAAGATTGCACGTTGTTGGAAGGATAAATAGGGACTGACTGTCAGTAATCTCTCTCACAACAAAATACATGTAAGCTGCTATTCACACATGAAACATTGTAGAGGAAAATATTTAATAATCAAATATAATAAAAATTGGATAGGAGTGATAAGGTTAGCCCACTGGGTGGGTTTCAGTAGTGAGCATCAACTAGAGCCCATCAGAACCTGGGAATTCCTGAATGTTCTTTGATAAAGTTCATTTTTACCACACAGCAATTTTTACAACCTCAAAAGGCAATTTGATTCTTGCCTCAGTCTCAAATAACCCTTAGACTACCTAGGCTGTTGGCTGGCCTTATTTCTTCACACCTTCAGGGATAAGAAGATATTCAGAAAGCTTTAGGGATACACCTAAAGATTTAGGAACTCAGTTGTTAAATGCTTTAATTTTGAGCTGCTAAAGCCTGATCCCAGAGCAGAGTTCACTGCACCCACCAAGCTGCACTGGAGGATGAACACCCAGCTCTTGTCACACTCCCCATGGAGACCCCTCGAGCAGACCAAAACTAAGCCCTGAAGTTACCTGTGAAACTGTCTTGGTTTGGAAAGACATGTGCCTGCTAAAGGAGACAGGAGCCTACCCTGAAATGGAGAATGCAAACCCTCCCCACCCCTCCGAATTGCTATGAATTCTAAATTAAGGGGCTCTCAGGCAAAAAATATGGGAGCAGGAAATAACAGTTCTTTAATAGGGAAGGAAAAAAAATAAAAGGATAAAATAAAACAATGCAATACACTAGAACAACACAGAGTCAGAACTCAACCTGACACCCTGTGGATCAGGGTGTTGGTAGCAGTCCAGTTGGAAAAAGAGCTGCAGTCCTCCTGGAGTGTCAGGCGTGGTTCTGTTGGAGCAGGGCAGTCCTGTAGGAAAGGGGTGAATTCTTCCTCCACAGATCCGTGGAAGTAGAAGCAGCTGCTGTTCCTCTGGGGAGTCCAGTGGAGAAGAGCCGTGTTGGTGTGTCAGAATCTCCAGATTATATCTGGGTAGCAATGCTTGGCTCCTCCCTCTGGGCGGAGCATCTCACAGTGGGATGTTATAGCTCTTATCAGTCATGTGGTGACATTCAATGGCCCCTTATCAGCAGATGTTCCCTGCTGAGGGACCTTGATTATGACCACTCAGGAAGAGAGATAAGGAGAATTGCCCACTTGACCCCAGACAACTGCCACACAGATGGCAATAGAATACACCCTGCCTTGCAATCTGGAACAGAAACACAACCCACCTTGCAGCACTTTTCCCAGGGCTGTGCACTCTGTACACTCAAGTTTTGTAGTCTATAACCATTCTTTGAAGAAGGTTACTCTTTCTTTCTTTTTCTTCCTGAGTCAAACTTTTTTCCGTCTCAAAATGTAGGAACCTTCCCTATTTTTATGCCTTTGTACTACAGGACAGAGCCCTAAAAGAGAGAAAGAAATCCAAGCATGTTTCATCTCAGCACTTCTGCACCCATCTTTCAGGGAAATGTCCTCCCTGCAAAGCTGTGAGCTGCCTGGAGGAGTGGTGCAAGCTGCTCCAGCTGAATTTGCTCCAAGAACACAGAAAGCAGGTAATTAGAAAGTACTATACACTTCCATTTTCACAAATTATATACCTGGAGAAAATTACAAACTTTGGTGCTCCAGGTGTCTTGATCAAAGATTGAGAAAAAACAAATCTTAGTTGCGGTAAGATTAAGCACCCTTAAATTTCACTTGTTTTGTTACAATTTAGTAACTTTGTATTGTCTTGCTCTTTTGGTTAACAAGAACCTTTTCCCCAAATTTGTGTTTCCCCACCGAGATTAACTTCTCTCATAAAAGACATCTACTTCTGCTCCCAAACATTGTCCTTGATATCTTGAATGCACTCAGATAAAAGTGTTTTGATGCAAAGTAATTGAAGCTGCAAATTTTACAGAAACAGCTCTGAAACCACAGGGGTGATGTGTGTGATCCTGCCCTGCCTGTCAGGAGTGTGTATGTATTAAAAGATAAAGGTTGATAAGATATAGATATGTAAGATATCAAATTATATAGGTAAATATATTTGTATCAGCACCTAAACTTCTGTTAGGTTACCATTCTGAAGTCCTGGCAAACTTTGCATTCCATTAAATGAATCTTTAATCAGTATTTTGTTACTAGAAGTCTGGGAAAATATTGTCAGATGATAAGGAAATTCCTCCATCATTACTTGCTGATATGTGTATATAACACTGTCCTGAATTTGTCCAGTGTGAATTAGAAGTGTTTGTGCCTAGTGATTTTATTTCTTTCCTTAACAGGAAACTTCTTTATTTTCACAGTGAAAAGCAAAGATAAATACCATTTTCCCTCCCTTCCCATTCTGGGCTTGAAGCTTATCAAAGGATCAGAGGACATATTAAAAGAAGACTATTGTCCCAGCATTTGCTGTGTATTATTCACAGGTAAATGCAGAGAATGGGAATAACCTATAAACTCAGGAAAAAACCAAAACTACTGCTTTGACACTCTGCAGTCTCAAAACATGTGTTCAAGAGGATTGCTACTCTCCAAGAAGGATTGCAGTTTTTCCATTCACATTTTCTGTTTCCTAGGAGTTGCCCATGCTGGGGGGCTGAAGTGGGAGCTCTCAGCCCCTGAAGGCTGGCTCTGTGTTCAGTGAAATGGGTTCTTTTTACCCTCACCCTGACCTATGGCATGGAAATGCAACATCAAGCATACAGCTCTAGATTCTCTGTTACACAACTCAGTCTGCACCCCTGCAGCCAAGAATCATTGTACCAGCATCAGGAATGAACCAGCAATTTCTGGTATCTAATATTCAACAGTCTTGCAGAATATTAATATTGTCTTCACTGACCATTTAATATATATACCACATGTAAAACCCAAGTTGTTTTGGAATAAAGGATCAGATTTTATAGACTGAATTGCCATATCAAATTCATAAGTAGCTTTACAGTCTACCAAAGTAAATTCTCTTCAGGCACAACTGAAAAATATATGGCAACAGCAAAAAAAAGAAAACTTTTCCCCTAAAAACCTGAGAAAATAAAGGTCTTTTATATTACCTTAAATATAATGAATGACCTGCCAAAATATGCTTCCAATATAATCTTGTCAATGAGGCCAATGATTTGTACAAATGGTGTTTGGCTAATGGACAATTTATGTTCCATTTTCTGGAATGAGTCTGGCAGGAGCTGATCCTCAGCAGAAATTCACTTGGTTTTGCCACTCTCTTCCCAACAAGCTGCTCCACAGAATCCTGAATGTCAGTGTGCTAGGGACAATGAAGTCTTTGCACAAGGGAGACTGGCTCTGTTTCTAGTTACCATCTATGATTTGAACAGATATTAGCAGTGATTCTCGTTTTAGCTTGCAGGTGGGGGCTTTGGAGAGGTCTGATCTCAAATGTCTGCACACATTAATATCTGTACTAGGACTGGAGTGTGCTAAGTCTGTGCTTATGAGATTTCTTATGAGATCAGATGTATGAATGGAGAAATTTTGTTTCACTCTCACCCCCTTAAAAAATTCCTTACCCTAGAAGTGAGCCCACTGTTCACTCCAGAAAACACTGTTTCCAGGCCTGCCATTCTTGTCTGCAGGATCTCTGCTAAGGCACAGCTGGGCTCAGCTCATGTAGGGCTGCAAAAATAGAAAATCCCCAATACCCAGAAAGGAGTAGGATCAATGTGGCTGAAGATCAAAAGCTGGGGTGATCCTTGTGATCACAGATCATTAAAATGAACTCTTGAGCACAACAAGAAGGATGCTGAACTTCATCTGTTTGTCCAAATCCTGCAGCTGGTGATGAATTCCCTTCCCAGCCTTTCACAGGTGACCATAGGTGTGACTGCTACCCTGAGCTCTTCAGGCTCTGCCTAAACCAGACCTCACTGCAGTTTAAGCCAATTCCTAATTAGAGTACAACTGATGCATTTGAATGGGAATCACTACATTTGGCCAGAACTAAGCATGGAAATAATTTCATTTACATTTTCCAGGCTATGAAAAAGTCAGCAGACAAGAACATTTTTTGTGTAGAGATTCTTGAATGAAATGGATGTGTGAGTCAGCATGTCCTTTAACATGGCATTCAAAAAGTTATTTCTTAGACTGTCTTCCAGCTGTTGTATAATATTCTGATTTAATTTATAATATGTGCAGTCACACAAATTCTGTTGACGTCAGTTGTAGTTCATTCCTTATAATTAGTGCATAATGCTCATCTCATGTTTAACACAGGGAAGTGGAGTAATCGTTAATTTTTCTAAAATAATGAAGTTGTCACCAAAATATAATGAAGATAAGAAAATTAGACAAACTCTCTTATGAGTCTGAATGACATTTAAACTGAAAAAAACCTACAACAGTCTATGTCTGGGGTTTTTTTCCAGAAGTGACTTATTAAAAAAAGAGAAAGACACTTCAGCTGGTGCCTTGACAAGAGTGTACATCTGTCACATCAAGAGCAATCCCTAAACACTTAAATAAATGAATAATTAAGGCTATCATAACTCTTATGCCATGCCCATAATTATGTCACTTTAGTAATGTATTACTGCATAAAACAGTCGTCTTGGAATAGATTCCTCTGGTGCAGAAGTAAGAGAGTGCTGACATTTAGTTTAAAGCTACCCTTCAGCCCCCCATCAGCCCTTCTTCTGGGCCTCAGAACAATGTAATTCACGTTGGAATCAATAGAAAAACCCTTTGTGATGCTAAAAAGTCTTAAAACAATGCAAATCTTCTCAAATATGAAAGATAGAATATAGCCTATTATTCATGTCTGTTCATAAAATGGGCTTGATTGGAAGGGGCCTTAAAAATCATCTAGTTCCATCCCCCTAGGAGGAGCAGGAGAAATAGTTGTAATGTCTCAATTAAAAACAAAACAAAAATTAATGTTCTGGACTACTATTACAGTAAAACAATGAACTTAAGCCTGGGGGAAAAAAAAGAAAGTGTGAATGTAGTCAGTTAATTTTCAGGAAGTGGATCAGAAACAGCACGGTCAGTGCATCCCTCATTGTGCAAAAGCTTCTACTTGTCATGAATTTAAAATCTTTTGAAAAGCCTCTTTGATAAAACTGTACATTAGGAAGAAATTTATCTGATAATGGCTATACTAAGCCATGGGTACTTCTTTTTATTCCAGCCTATTGGATGCATGAGGAATATCTATCTTGCAGAAGAGGATCTGAAAAATTTTTCTTCAAAATGTATTTCTTACTCCTAAATTTTAAAAAAACCCACTACTTTTCACTGTTGCAGAAGACCAAATTGGTGTCTTCTGGCATGTCCACAGGGACGGTTCCATCTTTGCAGATGACGACTGCCAAACCCTGTAATGACAGAAAACCCAATGACTAGGAGCATTATTTGTTTGTCTGACTTTGAAGAAGCCAATGATCCGTGAACAGACAGAAACAAAAGACTTATTTGCAAGGTACAGCCTTGGGTTTGTGAAGCTTTTCATGCACTCAGTTTCAGGCCCAGTTAGTCCAGCATATACAGCTGAGAAATTGCAGCTTATTTTCCAGCTGCTAAATAGGGAAAGACCTGGGAGCTGATCCAAATCTCAGTGAAGTCAGTAGGCATCTTTCCATATACTCCAATGGGTTTTGACCTGGGATCATTGTTCCAAACACTGTTAGTAAGCAAAGCTGGGAGAAAGTATTATGAGTAGTTTCTTTACTGAGCAGCTTTAGGAAAAAACTCGCCTGTGAGACGTGGCTTTGCACGTGTGAGAGTGTGGGTGTGTATTCAAATTATACACAAACAGGAAAATGCATTTTCCTAAGCAAAATGCTTTCCTTAAATGACTCCTTCTGGCCTGGCTATTTTTGACTGAAAGTACTATAAACAGAGCAGAGCAGATATTTGTATCATTCAGACAAGGATTTCTCTTAGGTCAGCACAAGAGCAAACACAATTAAGTCACCTCCTGACTGAGGCATTGGATATTCACAAATAACCAAAGCTTTCCATTGTTTTTGTGCCAGCTTTTCACATTGACATCACCCATACTGGCCCTGCATTCCTTCCTTATCAACAAATGGCCAGTGGCTCCTTGCCCCTGCTCTCCTCCCCACCACTGCCCCCAAATCCCACCCACCTTGTGGAAATTCCTGCGTCCTGAAATAGCTGTCTGTTTCTCCAGCACATCTCTAATTACTCAGAAGGAGAGGAAGAAAAAGCCAATTGGAATTTGTCATTATTTCTCAATGGATTTCCATTGAATCTGCCCATCTCTCTCTCCCCTAATCTCTGGTTTAGTCTCTTTTAGCTGCATGTGCAATGCAAGATGTTTGCAAATGCAGACTTAACCTTGTCCAGCCTATTTACTCCTTCTTTCACTTGATCATCATAGAGTCTAATTATATTTTGGTCAAGATATTCATCTATGCAAAGAGACAGTTTAAGGACTTTGAATTAACTTAGCAAACTGTGGCATATTATGCCATAGACACAAAGCAAACATTATCCACACAAGTGATGTGCAAAGTAAACAGGTCCCCAAACCTGCTGTTAAAAATCCCAGTGATAACCTCCTTCTGTTTGTCTTGCTGAGATAGCTGGTAGCTATAATGTTGCTGCAAATGAGATTTGAGTTGTAGCCTGAAAGGAGATGATCCTTCAGCCTAAGTTTGTTTTGTAGGAAATAATGCACTATGCTCCACCGAGGATCTTGTCATTCAGCCTGGCAACCCCCAAATTCACCAGTTTCACTGATGTTTCTCATTCTATAATTTTGTTTTACAACTACAGCCTGCTCTCATAAGGTTAATAGTGCATTCATTTCTCCTTCCTAATCTCTCTAGGTTTATAATTAATGGCGATGGGTGTGACTACAATGATGGGTATGAACACAATGCAGACTTCTCAATATGGTAAATCAGCCTTTGTTAAGGTCTTTCAGACCAGAGTAACTCCAGTGAAGGGTACCACAACACTACTGAGTAGGCAGCAATGCCTCTGCTCAAAACTCAGGAGAAAAAGCTCATTTTCATACGGGATTCAGGGAATTAGGGTTGACTGTCCGGTCAGTGGACAGGTTTGGACGCTGCTTAGAATCACATCACTGCTTCAAATTTCAGTAAAATTAATTTTTAAGAACCTAAGGGACAAACAGTTTTCTTGACAAACTTTTCTGGGAAAAACCTAACTGCAGCTCAAGTCAGTGGGAGATCTGCCACTGAGTTTACTGAGACCAACATTGCACATCAGGGACTGTAGCTGTCTTATAACCCTGCTGGATCTGTTCTTATTACATAGGGAAAACCTAGAAACTAAAGCACTGGATCATCTCCAGTGCCAATTCCCTTTTAGCTTCCAAGCATGAAATATGAAAATGAGCATTCTTCTCACCTTCTGGACGGCTTCTGAGCCATCTGTCTGAAAAGTCACTACATGGAAGCTTGAAAACTGTCTTTTTTCACAATTAACTTTGCTTATGGCCTGAAAAGCAAGTTTTACTGTTGAGTGCAACCACAATATTAAGATTTTCCACAGTGAAATCTCCTGTTTTGGGGAAAGATTTCTTTTCCTTTGAAACTGAAGGGAGTATTCAGTACTCTAAACCTGAGGCATGGAGTAGGTGTCTAAATAAGAAGGTCAAGTCCAGTATGTTATCTCTGTTTTGGCTGCAAGGAGAGGAAGATGCAAAGCATGTAATTTAAGCACCTGTCTCTCTTCATTGACTGCAATATTCACTGCTAAATTGGGATGGACAGTCTTATGAGAACTGGTTTTTAATTATTTTTTTCAAAGTACTTTCTGCTTCTGGATAAGCTGTAAATAGCACAAGAAAAGGCTTTCTCATAGAATTTTGGCTATTCCCATTTTAGTCCCAAGGGGCCTGATCCAGTGTGAAAACAAGGATGGAAAAAGATTGCCCAAAAGCTTGAAGTTGAAAGAGAGGTGCATTTAAGAAAATGGAGGAGAGAGGAGTGAGAGAGATGATAGAAGGTTTAGAAGATAGAAGGTTTTTGACTTGAGATGCCTCTCCTAACGTAAGGATATAGGATGATAGCTGACAGGAGCATAGAAATGCAAGGACAACTCTTGTCAGACCAGAGATCTGTTGGTTTGGTATCTGACCAGCTGCAGAAGCCAGGTTAAAAGCGTAAAGAGAACAGGACAGGCCCATATTCACCTCTGCTCCCACTGGCTTGTCTGTTAGGGCTTTCCTGAGAGGGCATCCCAGTGCAGAGCACCACTTACTCAGGAGATGAGCCATGCAGCCCCTTCCCATGGGAGGCAGAGGGATTGAAGCTCCTCCACATCTCCTTTCTAGCTGTGAATTCACTGCCCACAAACCAGCAGCTTTTCTCATGAGGTACAAACACTCCTGCTCTGAGCTGATCTCTCCCTGTACAGAAAGCAGTCCATGGGTGGGAACCTCTGTTTAGCAAAGAATAAGGGGGAGAGGTTTGTCTTGTTTGTACCAGCCTAGAAAACAATTCAAAAACCATGGCAAGTGAGGGAAGGGTGGAGAAGATGAGAGATGAACCTCCCTGCTACTCACTGCTACTGGTAACATCTCCTTTCTCATTCATGTCCTGGCTTGTGTCAACTAGAACAGGGCAGAGATCTGTCTTCCAGGATCAGCAATGTGGCAATGCAAGGCAGAATTATCTGTCAGGGAAGTGTGCAGTCAGGCACACATGGATGTGTTTCCTGTGAGCAGACTGGCCCCACAGCTCCTGCCAGCACAGCTCACCCCAGCCCCACAGTCACCTCTCACTCTTCCCTGTGAGCGGAAGTGTCAGCCCAAGGATGGCCGTGTGTTTGTGCCTTGGGCAGAGGGTCACAGAGAAAATGGAGAATTGCATGGAGCAATACTTTAACAGCAACTCCTGACACCATAAGGAATGATTAGACTTCATAAAGAAAGGGAGGAGACTGGTTGATTTTAATTCAAAGCTTTTATTACTGAAATATATTTATTACTGTAATTATAAACTACCAGAGGGTGGTGGTCAATGGCTCATATCCTGATGTCCCTCAGGGGTCTGTGCTGTGGAAATGTTTATTGATGTTATTTGATGTCTTCATCAGTGACACAAGTGAAGGGATCAGCTGCACCCTCACCAAATTTCCAGATGACACCAATCTGAGTGGTGCAGTTGCCACACCTGAAGGGGATGGGATCCATCCAGAGGCACCAGGACAGGCTGGAGAAGTGGCCCATGGGAATCTCATGAGGTTTAATAAGATCAAGTGCAAGGTGCTGCCCCTGGGTCAGGACAACCCCTGTTATCAGCACTGTGGGATGAGCAGATTGAGAGCAGCCCTGCCCTGAAGGAGTTGGGGGTGCTGGTGGGTGAGAGGCTGGACATGACCCAGCCATGGCACTCCCAGCCCAGAAGCCCAGACGTGTCCTGGGCTGCATCCAAAGCCCCGTGGGCAGCAGGGCAGGGAGGGGACTCTGTCCCTCTGCTCCTCTCTGGGGAGACCCCAACTGGAATATTGCATCCAGCTCTGGGGTGCCCAGGAGAAAGGCATGGACCTCTTGTAGTGAGCCCAAAGGAGGCCACCAACATGATCAGAGGGATGGAGCACCTTTCCTACAAGGGAGAGGCTGGGAGAATTGGAATTGTTCATCCTGGAGAAGAGAAGGCTTTGGGGTGACCTTACTGTGGGCTTCCAGTACCTGAGGAGAGCCCATAAGGAAGCTGGAGAGGGACTTTTTACAAGGTCATGTGGGGACAGGACAAGTGGGGGGGATCCAAACTAAAAGAAAGTTTATATTAGATATTGGGAAAAAATTTTACTGTGAGGGTGGTGAGGTTGGGGGTGCCCCATTCCTGGAGATGTTCAAAGCCAGGTTGGAGCTCTGAGCAACCTGGTCTAGAGGAAAGTGTCCCTGTCAGGGATGTTGGAAGTGGATGATAATTAAGGTTCCTTCCAACCCAAACCATTCTATGGTTCTATGTAATATATCTGCTTATTATAATGGCTTTTTATTACTACTAAAGCAGAAATCATAAAAGGCCTGTAAGTAAAAGAAAAACCTTTAACTTATTTGTTCTCTCCCAATATGTCAAATGGTCTCCATGTAGAGTGTGAGGTGGGAAAGGACTTCCCTAATATGCTGTAAGTGTTAAAGAAGATTAAAGAGTATATATAGCCATGAGGAGTATGACTTTTATCCTTGCATACGTGACTCAGGAAGAAAAGGCCAGCAGAATTAAGAAACTGCATAAACTCTATGGCATTTATAAAATGCCACTCAGCCATAAGCTGGGGTGCAGGACCAGTCTCCTTAAAGACAAATTGTCCTTCCTCTAACAGCTCTGCAGCTGGCCAGCAGGGATTACTAACCTCCTTAGCATCTCATGCTTAGCTCTAGTTTATAAATAGAGCCTGAATTATGCATGTACATGGTCTATTCAACTAAGTGTCTTTATTATTTTTTCCCTTCTGTCCTCTTCTCCAGTCTCTCCATTTATTTTATTTGTACACTGTGTCTGAATTCAGCCTGTTAGCTCCAGAGATCAGAAATGTCTGTTTGTACAATTAGCATGATAAGATGATCTTGCTCTGACAGGAGTTGTGAAAATACAAATGTAATACAAATGCTGCTAATTTGTAATGTTGTTAATCTGGTTGACAAAATACTTTTGCAGCTATTTCACTAACAGAAAATAAGCACTCTGGTGAGTAGTATATGGATTAGAGCACTGGAGACTCAGGCCAGAAATTACAGCATACATCCCTTTTTCCTCCCAACTTCCTTAGATGATATATGCTGGAATCTCAGTGTTCCTTGTAACTGTTTTCCAGCTCTTGAACTGAAGGCAATTGCTCATTCCTGAAAGCAGTTCACTCTATGATTGCCTCTCCTGCTTTTGTGTATTGAGGAAGACATCAAAGATATAAATGCCCACAGTGAACATAATTATTTCTTGGTAGATCTCATAAAATCAAGCAATCAGTGGGAGAGAACAAAAGACAAAAATTTATGATCTTTCCTTCTTTAACATAAAAAAAATTAAATTATATGTTTTCAACTATCAACAAAATGTTTCATCTGAATATCAGGCCTCAGCCTCTTCTGTGATGCAATGAAAATATGAGTGTGACACTGAGATCTGTAAACTGAAATTAGGTCATCACCCTTGGTTAGAGCTCTAAGGTTGGCTCCTCTGCTGTTTCTAAAAGGTTCCCACATTTCCTACCATGTTCCTGCCCTACTCTGCAAGTATAAAATACCAATATTGTCACTGAGACAAAGACTGACTGCACAAGGTTGCTGTTGTCCCTTCCTGTGTGTGGTCATGTTTTGGTGACATCATTTCTGTGATAAGTACAGCATGGTTAGTGGCAGGGTATGCATAGGGGAGGGAGATGCTTGGAAAGAGGGACAGGTGGATGTGGACCTCTAAAGAAGAAAAGGAAATACATGTTCTCCATTCCTTGGGTAAAAGCCTGACTGCTGTTTCAAAGGATTCAGCCTATTCTAGCATTTTGTGATTCTAACTGATGATTTCTGTTTCACTGTTTTGATCAGATTATCTTAATATAAATAGAAAATAAGTTACTAATAACGTTCTATAATATGCAATAAGGGAATCATAAGTAATATTTTTTATTAACAACTTCTCTCTGAATTCAGTCTGCAATTATAAGTGGTTTGGGGTTACTCAAAAAACATATTTTCCAGCTAATAAATAGCTCATGTGGAAAAAGTCATCCAATGTTCTATTAGCTACAGATTAACACAATTCTCCCTCAGAAAAACCTAAGATGTTTTCAGACTGCTGTTGGACTCCTCCTGACTCCACGTTACAGTTGTAACACAATGCCTGTAGAAAAGTAATTAAATCACAGAATCATAGAAGAGTTTGGGTTGGAAGGGACATTAGAGATCATCCAGTTCCAAATCCCCTGGCCTGGGCAGGGGCACCTTCCACTAGAGCAGGTACTTCAAAGCCTCATCCAACCTGGCCTTGAACAATTCCAGGGATGGGACACCCACAGCTCCTCTGGACACCCTATCCTATCCTGTGTCTCACCATCCTCACAGTAAAGAATTTCTTCCTAATATCTAATCTACATTGACCTCTTCCATTCCACAGAAACACTTTGTAGCTGTGAATTTACACAGTTCACTGGTGCTCATCTGCACTGATGTGTTTCACAGTATCACAATGCAACCCTGAGATTTTGCAGGCAATTCTTGATATATTCCACATTAATATTTCAGAGCATCTGAAAGTGTTTTCTACTCTACACTAAATGTCAGAAGAGGCATAGTATGCAACTATTGAAGCAGCAGCCAATGACCACTAGCAGTCAGCAGTCCAATATATCTGTTTTGTTGTGGTTTTTTTTTCTTTTGAGAAGGATTACTATAGCTTGAAGCTGTGCAAATAAATCTTGCAATAAAACCTTCTCATATTACTTCAGGGTATCAATTTAATTCCTTTTTCTCCATCCTGCCTTCTTCCTACACCCCTTCTTTTGATTTCAGGCAGGCTGTGAGAGAAAAATTTTAGGGCCGGATAGCATATGTCTTCATATAAACCTTCACCAAGGCAACAAAGCAAAACATTTGCTTTGTTGTGTATGGAGAAATAGCTTGGCACATTCATTAACTCCAGCAAGTGCTTTAAAATGATTTGAAGTAGGGATATTACTGGACCCATGGTGAAGACTGAAGTTTTGGCTTGCCATGTGGCCACAAAAAGCAGTCTCAATGCTGGCTTTCGTGGGAAAAACCCACTTCTCACTGACACTGTGAACACACACTCCTGCTCCTCTACATCCTCCTCTTCTTCCATCCCTGACTGCACTCTCACTCCAGGGCTCAGGACCAGAGCAGGTACAAGACAAAATGCTTGAAGTCCTGCTGGTTGGCACCTGGAGCTGGAGCTGCTCCATTGTGCCTGCAAATACTGCACCACTTCCAATTTGTCACGTTTGTGTTCTGCCATGACACTGCAGGCACTTTTTAATTTCAATATGTATATTTACAAATATTCCATCAGCTTAAAACAAATAAACAAGACCTGCCATCAGGCCATGGGAATTCAGGGTTAGTGTAGAGGTGCAAAGGACAAGGGGAGGGGACTGCTAGAGGAACATTGACCAGACTGACTGTGGTAAGTTAGAAATGCATGATTCCTCTATAAGAATGTGCCTGAAACCAGACACACTTTTGTAGACTTAACTATAGATTTAAAAATATTTTTACTCTCTCAAACTAATATGGAATTTACATGAATTATACATGAATTAGCATACCAATGTCTATGTGAAATTTCTATGCAATTTAATTGCAATGAAAAAAATATTAGGGAAGATTATGTGAAATAATTAAGTTTATAAAAACATTTAAAATATATAATTCAAACAGCACTAAATAATTATGCAAAATTAATTTGATAATAATATCTCTATGGTAGTGTTCTCTGGGAAGTTTAAAATAAATTTATAAGCTTATTATTCTCTATTCATAAAGTATAAGGAAATATTCAGTATGGATTTTTTACTGATGGAAAATGCTGTGTGCTTGGCAACTTCATAGAGTTCATTGACACTGCATAGGTTTGATGACAATGGTTTGATACTCAGAAATATCAGCTAGAAATGAAACCAAAGCAGAGCAAACCCAAGGAGAGAGCTTTGTGCAGTACCCTTGAGATGGGAAGATGATTGCTTTCTTGAAATATTTAGGGATGCTGCTTTTCCAGACTCAGTGCAAAAAGTCTTATTTTGGTCCTGTTTTGAGCTGCCATCTAATCTGGGTTCACCACTGCAGTCTCTAAAATGCTGAGCATGTTCAAGCATTTATGGAACAAATTTATTAATAACTGTGAAGCTCTTAACATCTAGACTGCAGTTTCTTTGTTTCATTTAATTATTCCTTAAAAAGGTTCTTATTGTTCCCAAGTCTCTGTAACTTGCCAATTTCCAATGAAATAGGAGTACAGAGAAAATATTCAAAACTCTCTCGATATTATTTTGCAACACTCTAAGAAATTGTTCCAGTACTTTCCTTGTCATACATAACTGCAATTATTAACTGTTTAATAAAAAGTGCAGAAATACTGCAGATTATTAGGTTTGCTTGCTAAAAGCCCACCAACATCACCATGATAAGGCTGAAGTAGCATTACAAGAAATGTTTTGAGCACTTCAGGGCTGATCACAAGTAAAGGATGTTGTTAAGGGCATTATTCAAATGACTCCTTAACTTTGGCAGGCTTGGGAGGGTTTTGAGCAGGTGTAGGAGGTGTGCATGTAACAATTGCACATTAAAACAATCGTCCCACTGAATGAAATTAGGGGACTTCTGTGGTTTGGAGGGTTATCCTGGCTTCATTCCTAAGTAAATCTTTCAAAATTTTGTATGTTGTGAAGTTCTGAAAAAATCAGTCAGCAACAGAAACTTGTCTCAGTATTTAATAACTGGGTAAGTCTCCTGGGATTTTATTGACACCCAGTATGCTGCAGTCCACACCTGCACAGCTTGAGCTGTTCTTTCCTTGCAATTGCTCTTTTTTCACCGTGGTGCTAAAAACATTAAGAAGGTTTTGCTGTTCTCTCCATGTACCAGTTGTATGGAAGAAAAAGTAAAGGCATGGGAGCAAGGGGGAGAGAGAGTGTGCACGAAGCAGATAAGAAAAAAACAGAAGAAACAGAGAAAAAATATTCAGGACATAATACAAAAATTATGTATAATTAGTGAAACCAGGGATCCTGGACAAGTTACAGAAGAGCAAGGTGAAATCCATGACAAACACTTCAACCATATTAAGAGGAATAATACAAGCTGATGTTAATTTACCATTTTCAGAAATTGTCATAACATCCACACCTAACTTAAGTAGAATAATGGTTGAAAATTCAGCCATTCTAAAGATAAGAAATACAACAAAATGTGAAAAGGTGTCATGTGCACAAGAGTTATGTAGAGGTCCAGGAGACCTAAATCTCATTGTGTCTCCTGCCCACCCAGAGCAATTTCCCAGGCTGGTGGGAGCACTCCCACACACTCCTGTGATGGCTCCAGAGCACTGCAGACACAGACAAAAGGGTGAGGATTTCTCCCTTCCTGTGGCTCTGGTCAAAGCACCTGGCTGTTTTTACTTCTCCACCCAAAAACTTCTCTTCCCTTACTCCTCCTAAAATTATTGTCACAGTTAGCTCTGTCCTGGGACTTCCCCACACCAGGGAGGGAAAGACCATTTCTTCATATGAAATTTAAATTGGTTTCTTCTCTATGTCACTGCTCACATTCTAATAACAAGGTACAAATCACCTTGGGACCCTTTGTTATATTAATCACAGGAACATTTGGGCCCAAGACCTTCCTCCTGGCACCACTGACACCAGAGCCATGTAAGCTGAACGATGACAACAATCAAGAGTTTGTATGTGCAGAACAACCTGGGAGGTGAGGCTGTTGCAGGCTGGAGGGAAGGGTGGGCTGGGGTTCATTTGGTTATTTTCTGAATCAAGGGTGGGTTACCTGGCAGTTTACTACTCAGTTTTATGGGACAAAATAAGCCCTTGTTTTGAGCTGAAGGCTGAGCTACAAGGGAAGGGAGGCTTGAGATAGGATTTGGTGTTTTTCTTAGCTCACAGAGGAAAGTGCTTTTCTGGTAGAAGCAAAGGCCTCAATTATTATTTAAAGATGGTGATCAGGGCTTCTCTTTCTACATTCACTGGGGAGATCAGAAGTGCTCTGTCCTGGCTGTGTGATAATGGTGTATCTCCCAGAGACCTTCCACATTCACAAAAAGCCATGGAAGGTTTGCCCAGCTGCTCTCATTGAGGGACCCTGCAAGGTTCTGACGTGTTTTTTTCCTTTAGCCAGGCATGAAGGCTTCCTGCAGGAGGTGGCATTTACTCCCCAGAAGATGACATACCTGGGGGGTGTTGGCAGGCCTGGCCTGAAGCCTAGGATGTCAAAGCAGTTTTCTCTATGCTGCTCCTCCAAAAAGCTGAGACCACGAAGGAAGGTGCCCTCTTGCAGCAGTCTGTAGGGGCAGACAGGCCCCAGGAGGTTGTCATGATCCCCTCGTACAAGCAGGGCTCATTGACTGATCTCAGAGTGCAAAAAAACCAACACAGAGGGCATTTCAGTATTAATCAAAACAAATGCATCTTCATTGAGTGCCCACAGCAAATGTGATAGAAGGAATTAGAAAAGAGAATAAAGGAGAGAGAGAGAGAAAGAGAGAAAGAGGGGAAGGGTATGGCTACCAACAGAGAAACGAAATCCTCGTGGTCCGGCCAATAGATCTGTCTTGTCACATCGGGGAGAATCTTGAAGTCTTGGTTAACTCAGGAGCCTTTTATAAACCTCTGCTGAGGGGGAAACAGGTACAAGACAATGGAGAATAAGTCTGTTGAAAACAGGCACAGACAGTCCATGCTCTCAGCAGTGAGGGAGCCCCATTGTTTTCTTGGTCCAGGGAATGCCCCTGCAGGCAGCACCTGGCAAACATCTCCCTTCAGTCAGGCCAGCCCCCTGCGTTAGAGTCATAGGGGTCTCAGTCCTTGGGAGGGGGCTTCAGTCTCCATCCATCACAGTGGTTGTGAGGCTGATGAGGGATTCTCCGTGGGGGACCACCAAAGTGACCCCAGAAAGTTCATTTGGCCAAGGGGTGGAGGAATTCACGGGCGATTGTGATGAGCGGGTATCCAGCCGCTCCTCGCCGACCCTGCTCGAAGCAGGGCACCACGGTGGCACTGCAAACACAGCTCAAACATTCACCTGGCAGGCATCCCCCCCAGCCAGGCCACAGCTCCAGCCAGGGTCTTCAGGGCCTTGGTCTCTGTCTTTGTGACGGTCATGAGGCAAATGAGGGAAACTTCAGACTGTCTCTTACAGAGGTACAGTGGAATTAAGTGGCACCACAGAGGCTGGAGCTCAGCCTGGCTCCCCTCTTTCCCAGCAAGGTCTGGCTGATCGGGTCAGAGGCAGAAGAGCAGTGTGGGGAGGAGGAGGTAAGCCCTGAAGTCCTTGCAGGATGCCAGTGAGATAAGTGCCCTTCTGGGAGCTTCTGCCTGATGTTCAGTGTTGTTTTCATTGGGCAGGCTGAAGCACTCTCACCAAAGTATCTTAAAATTGCAGTTTGGAGAGGGCTGGGAAAGTACCATAGGAAGGCCTAAACAATTAGGCTTGCAGGCATTTTGGCTTGGAGCACAAAATTAGGTAGTCACCTTTTGATCTTCATCTTTCGGTCCCTACAAAGGGCTAATAATGCACTACCTCATCTGGGCGCTGTGAAAATTAATCCATTCCATTTGTGAAGTATCCAAACACTCTGACACCGAGCATAGCAGAACAGCCATTGAGAAAATTGACAAATCTCTGTTCTGAGGAGGGTTTGGATAGCACAAATCAAGCAAGATGTCTAAGGTCACATACTGAATAAAATAAAAGAAATTATGCTATGTACATGAACTGAATGAGGGATAGACAACTGGGGGGGGAAATACCATCATGTAATGAAGGTCTGAATTGTAATGCACACACCCAGAAGGTCAACAGAAAGTTAGAGGTAACCTTTAGTCTTACCTTCTGAAACTTTTAAATCCTTGGGTTTGCAGTTTTAGTGCTTGGGAAATGCATTTCAAACACATTTTGTTTTCATTCTTTTCCATGAGCCAGGTTGAATTGCAACTTCCAAGGTGCAATGTGGTCCTTATTCCTCTCAAAAAAGTATAGCAGGTCGTTGGAGAAAAAAGGGAAGTAATCAATCTCAAAGTAACCCATGTCTGGTTGTCAATATAATGATTGTACCAAACCCAAAATATTTCCTATGGGAGTATTTATATTCAAAATCATATGAAAATCAGAAACGTAGTAAAATATAGAAAACTGAATACAATAGATAATATTTTACTTTTTAAATTTTTTTTTCTATTTTATTCTTTTTGTGTGTGTCTCACCCTCCCTACGAAAACAGAAATATCAGCTGAGCTCTGATAGCAAAGGCTATGCAGATTTGAAGTCATTACCATTGCCAGTATACAGGATCATATAAGTAAGGCTGATGCTTAAAATAAAGCTAGACCTGAGGATGTATTCTTAGAACAGTATAAACCAATTTTATGACTTCAAAAAGCCATATCTAGAATAATATTTTGTTAAATTCCATTTTTTCTTTGTTTACAGTGAGTTTTTATATGTAGTATCAAGGGGAGTGTTTTGCATTCGAGTACAACCCCCAAAAAGCCAGACTATCCTATTACTGCAGAAACATGGACCCTAAGTTGTCAGAAACTTTATGAAAATGACTGAATCAAAAGGGAATAATTCCAGCAGTTTATCCATCCCCAGGGAAGAACTCAGTAGTAGTTCTGGCCTTGCTATGAAAAAGAGAATTAATGGAATACAGAAATGTGAGAAATATTCTAAACATGGGGAAAATGTCAGTGGGAACTTTACCCTATTAGGCACTGATGAATGCATTCCTCCCTCAAGACTTTTCTTCCATGTGAGTTCCCTTCACCAATGTTCTCATTTAAAGCTAAACACACATCCTTTAAAAGGCTGTTCTCTTCCATTTGTCCAGCAATTACTTTTTTTCCTAGTGGATCCTATTTGTATTTTAAGATTCTAGGTGCTTATTGACGTTTAGAACAAAAGTTTTGTACTTTGGAAAATTTTGTGGCAAGTTTTTAAGTAATTTAATCAAATGTGTTAAATACTTCTGGAAAACCTCAGCTCTTCCTTTATGATTTTCTTTGCTAGATAGCACAACCTACAATAAAATTTCCTCTCTCAATAGTACATGGTGTTTAATGGGATTGCAGCTAAGATGTTGCAGCTATCCCTTTTATTAATATGAGCAGACTGTAAATTCTGTCTGAAAAGATTAGTATGATAGTGACATATTGTACATCAGAAGTGACATCCTGGGATCAAAGGAAGGGAAACTGAAGCTATTCAGAACAGAAGGAATTTTCTGTCATACTAACAAAAAAGTTCTGGGTGTTCATGGCTTTTTATGTTTTGTTACTTAACTTCAGGAGGCCTTTTGAAAAATATTTGGCATCACATCTAAAAAAAGTATTAACAGATGATATTCTTATTTTTCAAAATAATAGTTAAACAAAACAAAGTAAGAGTTGATATTTATTGAGGTTTTTTAAAGTTAACAGGGGAAAAAAGCTCACCAAAAATAAACAATACTCTCCCAACAGTCTTCTCCTCAAATCCCTTTTTTTACAAATGGTAGACAGCACATACATGCCAGCAGTGTCATCACAAAGGGCTCACAGCCTTAGGAAACCAGATACAATTTTTTCAGATCACCTTTAAGACAGGTCTTCAAATTTGCAATGTCCAGTAAACCCCTTTATCTTACTGTGAGTTCATAAGACATGAGAAGTTTCCCTTTTAAAAGACTGAGACCTCAGCTGACATATACAGTCTATAAATAAACAGATATTTCTCTCCATGTCCAGAGAATGAAAAATATTGTAAAGAAATGTTTATAAAAATATGTGTCTAAAATTAAAATTTCAGGGTAATACTACAGAAACTGGAGCCTTGAAAACAATTTTTATTATTATTTTGAGGTCAGCTGCTGTGAAACTAAAATAACCTTAATCAAAATTGTGTTGACAGCATTTCAAAAAGTTTCTGCCATCTTTTTAATCCAGTAATTTTAATACAGCTGGTCTTAATATTTTTATGCATTCAGGGACAGGAATTGGCAGAAGATATTTTACTGGCTGGGGAGGAAAGTGAAGGGTATCTTATATACCAAGTTTATTCACATGTGTACTTGTGCATTACAATGGAGGCATAAAGGCGGTTAATGAGAGATACTAAAACCTCATTTTGGAAAGTGCTGAAAGAAATCTTAGTTCTTGTTTAATTAACAATTAAAACATCAAAAAAATCCCCAGAAGAATTGTGTATTTTCTTCAATCCTGGTATTTTTGAAATGCAGTAACTTTATTGGTTCAAACTTCCCTCAGTATTTTGAGCAGATGCTGCAATTTAATCTCAAGGAAATTTTAAGAAGAGGGTGTCTTCATTTTCCAAGAGAAGACCAAATGTTGCCTTCAGGCTCAGGAAAGTAAAATTCAGCCCCCAGCCCGCAGACTGAGTTCAGGAAAGCCATCTCTGAGGAACATTTGAAATGTTTGCAATACCCATTCTGGCAGAACTTAATTTAAAGCTGGAGAGTGCAGATCAGGTAGAAAGACATGAAAGCCATCCAATGTGCAATATTTGGTCTCATAATCAAGCATCATTACCAAAGCCTTCAAACAGAAAATCTGGGATAATTCACTTCATCTGGAATGAGGAATTGGAAACAGAGACCTGTGCCTGCACTCAGGAATGTATTTAATTGTCTTTGGCCTGATACCCAATTATATGTTTTAAAATCTCCATTTTCTGTTTGTGAATGAAACTAGCTTATAGCTGTTTTATCTGATTTGTTTACAATTCAGTAGGAAGGATTTGGAGATTAGATTTATCTCCCAGAGAAAGTTATTACAGAGGAGTGAAGCAGTTTGAAACAGAAATAATAAACAAGAATATGTATTCATCTCAGCAATACTGACCTTGCAGAAAATTATTTTTCTCTTTATATTTCTCTTTCTGGGCAATTCCACAGAAAATGTTACTAAACAATACACAACTTTTTTTTACTGAAATACATTTTTCATTACTAATATTTGGAGATAATTAAACAGTTTGAGCATTTGTATTGGGACTCAATCCAGCCTTGTAGTGTTAAAGCTGGTTAGTCCTCTCCCAACAGCACATTTTTAAGATGGGGTCCTAAAATCATAGCCAAAGTCCTGCAACACATTGATTCACACTTTTAGACGTTAGAATCTTCCAGAAAAATGAGCAGGAGTTGGCAACTCTTCTCATCATGGTAGTCTGCAAGTACCAAGACTGAGCCTGTAATTTTCTGAAAACCATTTTTCTTTTGTCCATTAGCAATAGATTTTTTGGCTTTTGTGATTGTTTCCATTTAAAACTTTCCTTTTGGCCATTCTTTGGGCAATATTCTTCAAACTTATGTTCTGCCATATTTTCCTTGATTCCAAAAAAATAAAAATTAACTGTGAGAGAGATCTGGATAGTCTTTAGAAATAAGCCAGCCAAAGCCAGCCACACTGTCACTATATCCATATATGCCTCATGAGACTCAAGGAAGTAAACAGTCCTTTCTGAGTGCACAGACTGTTTGCCAAGACACCCCATATCTACTTTGCTGTAGCAGCCCTACCAGCTCAAACTCCTAAACAATGTTAAAGTCCATGAAAAAGTGTCCCATGTTCCCACAGCAGCATGGAAGCAATTGATTCTTTCTACCCAGTTACTCACCTAATACTGGAGAAAATTACATGCTCCCAAATCCCTAATTGGTGCTGCTTGAATCAGTTGCTTCTCTGTCATTGACAAAAGCATCAACAAGAAGCTCTTCCAAGATGCTGTTCACTGACTGTCCAAAATCACCAGATGTTCATCTGAGGACAGCTGCCTTCAGGAGGTTTTTCAGTTCTCAGGAGTGTCTGCAAAAGTCGTTCTCCCCTGTGTGCTCTGTACTTGAGTTATGAGGAAGCCTTTTTCTCCCAAGCATGGTTTTACCTGTAGCATTCTACCTGAGAGCATCATCCCTTTCTTCCACATGGCCCTTTGGAAAACTGAATACTGATTTTTCCCTTAGAGAGGAGTATTGTCTCTTTTTGTATATTCTGGCTCCTTTTGTTCCATCACTTTTTAATGTTCAGCCTGTGTAAGGAATCGTGTTAAACGGACATTCCTTGCATTAGTTTGGCTTAGAAAAACATGATATACCACAGGAATATGAGGTTTGTGCTGCCAAGAGCTAATAAAGACCATCCTGGAAGATCTTTCTGTTCAGCCTCTGAGACTGGCCAGCCACGCTGCAGTAATAGTAATTTGCTAATACAAATTTCTGGGGGAGAGTAGAGAAATTCTGTGGGTCATTCCAGATATGCTGCAATTCTTTGGAGCTCCAGTTGTGGATATTATTTTAAACTTCTAGCATGAGGGGATCCATAGGCTGTATGAGCTATATTGTACCTGAACAATTTATGGAATAAGTGGTATAAGAATAAATTTATGTGCCAAATAAAATATCAATCGAAATAGATCTTTCTGTGCTTGCTAGTTTGGGAACAGAGTGTACAACAATCTTGGCTAAAACATATTTCTAGTTGCTGTTTCTGCCCTTTAATAAACTCTTTCGAGGTTGGTATGATTTCAGTTTTCCATTTCCTTACAATTAAGTGGACGCAAAAAGTGCTTATGCAAACTTTGGATGACAAATATATTATCATAAAAATATTAATAATATTGTCTGTCATCAAGAAATAAACGTGCACTTTAAACTAGTATTTATTAATGTGTATACAGTTAGTGAAAGTGCATGAAAATCAAAAGGGGAAACTAAAACTAAAACTAGTGTGGAAAAAAAACCAAAACTAAAAGGCAGAGTTTTGATACTGCCTTCCCTTTCCTGTTTTTTGTTTCTTTATCTTTCAGTTTCTTCTTTCATATTTTGGGTAGAGATGAAGAAGAGTTAAATAAACAGGAATTATTGGCCTCATTTGTTCATCTTCCAGGGAGTAATTTCTAATCCCAAATCCTGTGCAGATACCGGTTATTGAGGATGATTCTGGAGAAGGAATCTGCCCTCTTCCTATTAATTACCTGCAAAACAGCTAGCAAAAATTAATTTGCTTCATAAAACCATTGGAACATAAAAGCTAACACCACCAGGACTCCATACTAATCCAACAAGCTGTCTGACAACTTGCCTCTGACAGCAGAAAACAGCAAATATGTACCAAAGAGGGTTAAAATGGGTCAGTTGGTCTTTGATGAGTATTCTCCCAGAAGCCAGTGATTTGCATTTAAAGTGTTTCCTAAGCCAGTGGTAATATCTTCCTCCTTAACCCTCTGTGAGCTTTCCTTCCATTAATTTGTTCAATTTCTATCCTGTATACATTTTTAGCAACCAGCATCCTCTGCAAAGGTCTAATAATCTGTGCATTGTGTGAAAAAGGTAACTTAGTAGTTTAATTTCATGTCCTAACTACTCTTTGTATTGGGAGTATCAGTAAACTTTCATTATTCATCTTCACGACATCCATACTCATTCCCTGGAATACCATTTAAAAGTTTGTATCATATGATCTCACTGCCAGCCTTCTGCACCAAAGATTTAAGTGAAACATCACACACTATTAGCAGCTCAGTTAACAGCTCAGTTCCTTCACTTGGAAATCCATCTAAGATCCTTTGGGAATATTGCCAGATCTGGTAGTTACTGTTCTTCCTGTCTCTTTATTCCACAAACTTCTACAAAAATCTTGACTACAGACTGATTTTCTTGAAACATCACTTATGATCAAGGTTCTGCCATGGTGAGCTCTCTATAATCACTCCTTCACTGTCTACACAGGTGGAATGAATCCATTTGGGGTTTTCCCTAAGGCTTATCTTTTTAAAAATGTTGATGCATCTTGACCTTCTCTTTGCTATAATGATTCTCCAGCAGGCTTGCTGCTTCTGATGTGTGTGGAAAAGACTATTACTACTGGTGCCTCTTGGAAGTTCATCTCCTTCCTGTTCTGCTTCTTCATGTGTATTATATGGAGTTTTATGATTTTTCTGGTTATTCGCTTTTCAGCTTTTGAAGGTTCTTACATCTATTAACATTCCCTACCCTTTCTGTTCAGCCATGCTGGATTTCTTTTTCTCTTTATGAAATGGGATGGCCTGAATTCCCATACGGTATCTTTGAAGAGCCTCTGCTGCTTGCCAGGGCTTTACACTTTGGCTATCCCTTTAACTGAGCTTCCTTCTCTGTATGTAATTCTTGTTTTTGAAAATAAGAGGTGTGGCATTCTTGTTTATGAACTTTCTTCCAAATTTGAAAGTTACATAATATTTAGGCCTTACACAGAGACATCATTTATTCTTTAACTCAGAGGTTCAGGGGCATCACACTCCATAGAAAGTGACAAGACTGTTGAGTATCAACCTGTAGACCTTTCCATACTTTATCATTCCATGAACATTTATTGGATTGGAACATTCCATGATCAACTGACTATTTCTTCAACTTGGTATTACCTCCCTGAATTTGATTTTTCCCTTATTCATCATTTCTGCAGTGTCACATCTGCATCTTTCTTCCCTTCTGCATTAACATAATCAATGCACTCAGCCCTTGGCAGAATGGCAAGCCCTTCATAATTCAGAGTATCTACAAGAGAATAGAAAAACATACCATTAATTTTCAGAAACACATAGTTCAGAAATAACTGAAATACTCTTAGTTTCAAATTCAGCTAGGTAAGTGACCTCTATGAACAATATATTCAAAATGAAGTTCTACTGAAGTTGCTGTGGCTACTGCATTCAAAATCATGGCCACTGGCTATTCTAAAATCCATATATTGACAAAACACTGCACTCCCAAGATAAGTTATAATCACAGCTTGATGAGGGAGAGTTGGAAAATGACCTTAAGTGTTGAGGAAAAAAGAGTGAAATTGCTACCAATGCTATTTAGTGCCCAGCCAGTACAAGGCAGACAGACAGCAGAGGAGAAAGGCCACATGCCAATAAATGGTGAGATAATCAAACACAACAAAAACTGAGACCATGAGTAGATGACACTTTGAGTCTGAAGGCTGTAAATCATCACCATCCTACAACCAAAACACAAACCAGCAGCACAGAGTGATGACTAGCAGCGAAGGGACAGAACTTAAAAAGACCCAGGGTGAGAGTTTGGGGCTGTTTCAGTAATAGAGAAGGAGTATCAAGTGTCATTAACATGGAAGCTTAGCACTGCATGAAAGCTGGTATCAGCATTTGACCTGACAACCTTTCATGTCTTCCTGTGCCACTGTGGACTGAGATACTTGCAGTGAGCAGATGCAGTTAGTTCAAGCATAATGTAATTTGAAGCTCATCTACCACAGAGCAGCCCATGCAATCAAAGCTCTGTGATGAAAGCTGTTTTTAAAATAAAAAGCATCAACTTTAAAGGTTTGTTACCAATTGGCACATGCAAACGCATTAAGAAAAAGCAGGGGAAAGTGGAATGACTAGCAAGGGAAAGCGTGCACTTTGTGTGCTCTTGCTATGCTCTGTTTGGACAGAATGTCAACATTTCAATCCTGCCTAAAGAGAAAAAAGAGTAAACCTTAAAATCCCTCTAGACAATTGCTCATAATAATCTTCTAGGACATTCTGAGCTTGTTCCTTTGTTTTGTGTTCTTGTCTTTTTTTAACTGCTTTGTGCCCTGTGTCATTGCTAACAAGTGTGGAAGGAATATATAAAATACTACCAAATTTGGAAAATTAGCACATTATATCCACTCCAGTCATTTTTCTCCAATGTAAATCACTGTACAAGGCCCAAAATAATCAAGACTGAGCGCCATTGTTATTTCCATAGCCTGACCTTAATATTAAATCCTATGACTGGTGAGTCAGTTTCTGTCTGGTGTTTTGACATTTGCCTCTCACTAATCATTCTGCACAATTCCATTAAAAACAGTATATATTAAAGCAGAGAAATTACTTCTAGAATCAGTTTCTAGGTTCTCAGTCCAAAACAGCATTGCAACTGGGGAAAAGTTCAACTGGCATTTCAGTTGTGGAGACTGAGTTAGCTAATTAATTACTGGCATATTTAGTGTATATCATTCCTCAGTACATGAGATGCCCCACACTATAGCTGATGTAGGATACTTAAAAAAGGAAGGGTCTGTGCCATCATTCCCCTGGTGATCAGAAGCCCAGCCAGCTATGTGGTCACCTTGAAAAGAGCAGCATGATTTGTGTAAATTTTAGATTTGGGTAGAATTTACATGGTTTCACAGCCAAGTGCTTGATTTTGTTCCCAGCTGAAGCCAACGGGACTATTGCCATTGATCTCAAGGTGAACAGGGCTGAGCCAAAAATGAAGTATTAAGGCAATACCCAAGTTTCTCTTGAGGGTTCCTTGATTCCAGTCTGAGCTTTCTCAATATCTAGTGCAGCTGCACAAACCCAAGGACTCTCAACACCTCCCTAGGACCAGAGATAAAGAGATTTCAGAATAACATTTTCAGGGTTTACTTAGCACTTGTTAAAAGAATGACTGTGGCAATATGGGGCCTCATCCATGGACACCCATTTTCCAGCAAAATGCAAACATCTAGGGCCTACAAGCACTTTATTTCATCTGTTCAAAGACAAAGTTGTTAATACCTATATTCTGTGTAATACCACAACTATAAATGCACTTCTCCAGAAAGTGGGAAATGTAGGCATCCAGGGTTCTGGATGGCAGGTCTGAGCACACAACTCCTGGCTGTCCAATCCCCCAGGCTCTCTGCTCAATGACATCCCCCCTGTGTCCCCCTGAAGCTGGGCCACTCTGCCACCGTGGGTCTGGCTCTCATTTTCTATCCAACCCTTTCCAACCAGGCAGCCCATCTCAATCCAAGACACAGTACCAAAGATGTAATCTAGAGAAGGACAAAGCACACCTCTGCTCCTAATACTGCATTTTCCAGAACACCTGCTCACCTGAACGCCCATCTGTCTTAATGCTGGCAGCCCAAAACAGAACTGCCCTGCCTTGTCCTGCCTCTCTGGTGTTTTCTGTTTAACTTGGGACCTGAAGTGGGTGGTACTGATTCTGCCTGTGGAACATTCCTGTGGATTACAAGGGCTTGTTTTGTCAATATCGATTTCTTTTACCCTCCTGCTACGTGGGAAAATTCTTCCTACAAGCCTCAGTAATCCTTTCCTGATCAGAGTGTCAGTCAGATCACGTTACACTGGACAATTAGGCTTCACTTACAGCGTTGTTACTTTGCTACATGATGACTTTTTCTCTTAATGGAGACAGTAATTTTAGAGTGTTTAAAAGTTCGATTACATCAATGATGACATTTTTCCTTTCCTATCTCCTGGGTAGGCTTGAGCTAAGCGGAACGGAAACCAAGCTTCACATTGATAACTACACTGAAATCTCATCTCTCCTCTTTCTAAAATTGTTGCTTTATTTATATCCATTAGGCTCATGGTTAGTCAAAGTTTTTGACAGAATGATGTTCTTAATTTCAAAGGCATTTCAGTCTTCTTCTTGAAGTGTCAAAAAAAACCCCACCACAGTGTAAACAATGTTCCATCCTAAAGATACAAAAACTTGTCAATCAAAACAACTTCGAACTGCATCTTACTCTGAAAATTCACTATACTTTTAGTTGGCTCTACTCCAAGATTTAAAATAATGCAAAACTAGCACCTAATCTTTTGACTACATAAAAGCAATTCTCCCCCTCTCCCTCTCCCAAGACTAGTGATGGCTGGGATTCTTCATCTCTTTTGTCAATCATCCTTTAGTAGAAATCTAAATGTTTTATTTTCACTTGTTTCTGGAGAAGTGGCCAGTACAGGTTTCCTGATAAAAATACTCCCACATTACCAAAAAATGAGGATCCAGATGAAGTATTTGCAAATTTGCCTAAAATCTGCTCTGCTCCCAGAAAAGGTTCTATTGAACAAGAAAACTTCAGAAAGTAGAGCCTAGTAGTGACTTCTGTTTCCCCTCTAGCAAAATTTATGCTTGTTTTCAAAAGCCCCAAATAGAAATATTTATCCAAAAGCTAAATATTTGTATTTCTGGCAAAAAATAGTCAGATTTTTAATGAAATATAGAATTTTCCACAAAAGTGTGCACCCTGTATAGAAAACTACTTTTTCTGTGTAAAAAGAAAAAAATTCTAGCAATTGATTTTCTGTAGAACAGTGATTTTGACAGAAAATTTGGAGAAGGACTATTAATGACAATGTAGGATAGGGGCTTGGAAAAGGCCTAGAGAAAATCACAGCCTATTGCTTGTGTATGGAGCCACAGAAAAATCCTTTCAACTGCCTGGTCATGTTCTATCTTGGAAAAAAAAAAATCTTTGCCTTCACTGTTAAAATATTTATCCAGAACAGGCACCTGGTTATGAATCTGCGTATTTACTCTCACCTAGATTAATCCACCCTTTTTTCTGCCAAATTTCCTTTCCTGATGACATATTTAATCTCAGTTTACATTTTCACAGGCAATTGAACCAAACATTCTCTAAAATCCTTAGGTCTTCATTAATATATTCTTTATCTGCTGAATTAATCTTTCTTGACTGCAGATTGCTAAATTTATATGCAGTGCTCCGGATAAGACCTGGCCAGACCTCTGTGTGTTGCCTGATCTCCTTCATTGCTTTTTAACTCTACAACAAGTCTCTGTCCCATGTGTCCTGAGATCACATCTATTTTTCACAGCCATGCCACATTAATACTCATATTTGCCACACACTCACATGCATACAAAGGACCTCCTGCTATTGCCTTTTAGCTTACCGTGGTAACATTAATTTGTTGTTTTTAGCACATGGCGTTCCATCTTGCTTTATTAAATTTCCAACTACTTTTTAGGACTTCATTTTCAGGTGATCCAGTTCTGTAGGATTACCTGAATATCACTTACTCCTGACTGCACCTTGAATCTTGACTTGTCAAAGATGAAAAAATTACTGAAAGGAGTAAAACAGGACCCTGGCCTGATCTCTGAGGAGCTTTACTGCTATTTCCTTTTTTCCTCCTGTTTATACATCAGCATTATTATTCATGCTTATTTAATCACATTTCAACCAAATAGATGTTTCAATAAGCTCTATCAATTCAACTAGCAATTTCTATGGCAGCATATCATACACATTACTGACAGCTATCTAGAACAAATCCAATGACTTTTCTTTGTATAGAAAGACATTTTCTTACTTTTTCTCAGTAAAGTATCATCTCATGCTCACACTAAGTCCCTTTAATAAACACTGTTTGCATTTTATTTTATTTTTCATTTCTTTTCCCTTCTGCACTTACTCTTGTCTATTCTTCTAAAGCCTTTTGTACCACTTTATCCGTTAATTTTTCTGCAGTTTTTTTTGTTTTGTCTTTAGAGTGTTTTGGGAAGATCTTCCCCTTACCTTAAATTGTAAAAAAAAAAAAAAATAATATAACCAAACATACTAACTAACATTACAAAACCCCTAAAATTAAATGGGAGAATTTTGTTCTCATTATATCAGAAGAAAAATATTTGATATTTTCATGTCCAGTAAACTCTCAAAAAAAGCACTGACCAGATCTGGAGCTTTGAAACAAATAAGAGTTAAATTTGCATTAGCCAAGTACTTTCCATTATGCCAAGTACCCAACTTCTTTATTTTAAATTTAACCTATAAATTTAAAAGATCAAATTCTACTTCACCTACACATGTGAATGTAACTGAATGTCTATTAGTTTAATGAGTATAATAAGGATCTGCAGATAATGGAAATCAGAAAAATTGGATACCCTGGCCAAGAAATTGAAAGAGTTCATTATACTAAAGGGATTTCTCTCACTCTTCTGAAATTGCATGGAAGTCTTCTAAATTTGAAAGAGAGAAAGAACAAAATTGTATACTTTACACAGAGTACTGCAGACTACATTCTGTGTCTTCCGTGAAAAGCGTCCCTGTGCCATTTTCTGACTGAGGAGTTCACAGTTACAGACATCACTTTCAACAAGCTATTCAGCAGTCCTGAACTTTACAAACCAGGCAGGAAAGTGTCGTTGTTTTCACTGAATTTCTTTGTATTTGTGATCTGCAGAAGCATCTTTTTGTAGCCAAGCTACTTGCCCACTACAGAAAGACAGCTCCGGAGGGTTCCCCATGTCACTGTCTGTGCATTGGGGTGGAGTTGGTGTGCTGAGATTGGCAGCTGCCACTGCACAGGCCACTGCCAAAAAGTGTTTTGTGGAGCAGTTTGAGCCTCACCCTTAGAAGATGTACCCTTAGCTACATCATAAAGGTACTCTTCATGGCCACACACAGCAGGACACTGCTGGGGATGCTCAAAGGGAGGAGAATGAAAAAGCTGAGGTGACACACTTGAGGACAGCCTTTCCTCTGGCTCTGTGGTGCTGCTTCTCTGCCTAGAAAACAACGGAGGGTTCAAGAGATTATGGGGACATAATATGATTGGTAATGGGGAAAAAATTTTAGTACTTCTGGACACCATCTGGATCTTCACATAAAACATAGAGAACCTGAATTTCATTTTCTCCTCTTACTGCAGCTACAGTATTTGATGCTGGAGAGTTGGATAGCAGCATCACTGTGCTCCATCTCAAAGGATGGTGCTGCAGCCACATGTCCCCCAGAGTGTGCCCAAGGTCTGAAATCCCAAGTCATGAGCAGGACACATACTGTTTACCTCACTCAGACCTGGAGCCTTCATTGTTGTATTCTATCTGATCATTGAGAGAGGCTTAGTAAGATCAAGTGTGTTAATAGTTACTGATACTTAAATTTTGCAGAAATTTAATTTTCTCCAATATAAAAGATCCAAACTGCACATACATTAGTCACATTCTTTCTTTCCTGGAAACTCTTTCTAAAATCTATTTCCAAGGCTTAATGGAATCTTTCCTTAAATATTTGGACTGCAAGAAAAAACCCAAACAAACAACAGAACAAAATGCAGGATGACAGTAGAGAGTGCCTTTGGGAGATTTAGGAATATCTGATGAAAACCTAGTGTCTTTGAAAAGTGTGAACACCTAGGAAGAGCACTCCTTTGGCAATGAGACTTAGTACAGCATTCCACATAAACTCTGCGGTCTGGAACAGGGCTCAAAACATGAAACAGCTTGAGCAGCTCAAGAGACAGGCAGGCTTGCAAGAGGCACGTTGTTCAGGATGGCTTGTACACATGCTTTGAGGGAAACCCTTCAAAACTTTTCATGCAGTTTAGGTATTTCTGGCAACTCTATGTTATGCATTATGCGAGCAATAATTGTTAGATGATTAAACAAAAGAAAACCTCTTTTTAAACAATGAAACAATGGATCTGGAGACTTTATACACAGAACACAAAGAAGATTTGGGGGTAAAATATAAATTTTCAAAGCATCTTGAACTCCATCAACAATTTAAATAAGAATTGAGCTCAAAGAGGATTGGTGTCATTACTTCAGTATGGAAACTCTAAATCAGCCACTTACTGCCAGCACTATATTAGAGGATTCCAAACAGACAGATGGCCAGGCAGCAAGTAATTGTTACTTATAGCTCTACTGGCATGTACCTTTCCTCAGCAGGCAGACTCTTCCAACAACTGGAACTGAGGAAAAGCTTCTGGGTCCTGAATGTGTTGTGAGAGCAGAGAACTTGCCGTACCTTGGCACTGCCTGCCGCTGTGTCCATTGCCCATCACTGAAGTTTCTATTTCCACTTTTATGCCCTCTGAGGAACACCCAGGCTCAGCTGATCTAAAATACTATTTATTTCAGTCAAAATGCATTTACTTCTCTACCACCTCTATTGTGATGAATTTCTGTCCATGTTTGGATTCCATTCTCTCTATGTGTCAGTCCTATGCCTCATGGATATGTCCACAAATTTTTTTCCTTTTAATTTGACAATCGCTTCTCAGAAATGTCTTCAAATCAACTCTGTCTAAATTTATATGACTCTTTTTTTCTTTCATAAGCCTATGTGTTCTTTACTGATTAAGAGTATCAGTCTCATTTGTATTTACCTCTATATGTCAACAGCTGTTCTAGTTTCATTCTTGTTCTTTATTTCCCTTCTACATCTGCTGTAACAGAGCACAGAACCATGATATGTTTAAGTGAAAAGAACTTGAACCATGATTTCTGGACTTCATCCATCAAGAATTTGTTTTATTCTTAGGGGAAAAAAGCCCTTAACTATATATAAACAAAAATATTATTATTTGATGCATCTCCTTCATCTGCTCTCTTTCATGTCAAAGACTCACTGGGAACAGCAACAGAGGAAAGGGTTGAGAAATAACTGATGATATTTCTTTTCACCTAAAAATGTTGATTCATTGAAAACAAAACATCACAAAAATCTGACTGTGCACAATCTTCTGATAGAACAGATGTAAGTTTCAAAATTTCTTTGCTAGTTCTAGTAGATGTGGACTATTAATATTTGAGATATTAGTTTCCATCATTCCACAGAAGGAATAATGATGACAGTTCCCAAGACTGTCTCTACACAGAACGTTAACAGTAATTTGTTAATTGGTTTCCCAGGCTACTCAGCTTCAACAGCCTAATGAATTATTTGCTCGAAGAATTAAACACTGGGTTTGGTGTCTGGCATCTCCTGTGTCCTCAGCTGCTGGGGCAGCCCAGCTGGGGCACAGCCTGCCTGGTGGCTCCTCTGCACAGGGTCTGCCCTGGGGTTTATTGCTGATGAACCTGATGAGCCTTGGCATGTATTAATTCCACTCATGAGAACGACTGCTCTCTTAGCGGGATGCCAGTTGTCACAAAGGGCAAGAAAGAACTTCTAAAGAGAGAAGACTGGAAGGATTTTCCAAAGCCTTACAGCTTCTCATGAATGATAAAAGAAATGGTTTTGAGGCTGTTATTTTGGAAAGACTGATAGCTCTTAAAAAATTGATCCAGGACGCCTATGTCAGCCAAGAGCCTGAAGAGGAATCTCAGACACCAGTCTCAGGAATCAGAGGGGTTGCACTGTGCAATTCTCCGTGTCTAGTAGTTTTGACCTGAGAGCTTGCCTGGGAATCTCAGAGCTAATGGCATAACCAGCCTCCTCTGCAAACCAGCTGTGTCAGTAGATGCAATCTGCCCTTTCAGTCCACCTGTCACATCTGTATGTCAGATCAAAGTCAATCCAAAGAGGTATTCTTTTCTGCTACAATGAGAATATTTTCATTACCTGACATTATACCATCCTACAAGTTTTTCTTCGTACATTAATGTTTCCCTCTGGTCTCAGCATGCCGGTTATAATACTGTTTATTAGTTTGTAGTATTTCTTTTTTATGATACCAAAGGTGTTATAAACAAGTATTTCTTCTTAATATATTAAAATAAGTTTTGCATATGCATTAAAAAATTAAATTTATCTTTTCTCATAGAAGTGTCCTTGATTTGTTTCTAACTGGTTTTTTGGGGGGCTGTTTAGGAGAGTTTTATGCTGCCTCCTCAGTCCCTTTTAGTACATAATAGTACATTACAACACATATTAATTCAGTGGAAATATATAATTCACTGTAATATATTCCCATTCTCAGCTAAAAACCAATATATAAACTTCTTTTTCTGTAACACAAGGCATGTGCTAACATGTCACTTAACTGTGTACTTTCTATGTCTTGTGAGGCAAAACCTAGATCCATGCCTGGGGTAAACTGTCCAGGGAATATAATGGAGTTGCCTTAAACGCTTGGTTCCCTATTGAGAACTCGAAAAAAAAAAAGAGCTGTGGGGAAGAAAGATTTAGTAATACGGCTGTTCCTCTACACAGTGGTAAAACGGACCCTGCCAGGGATCGCTTCTCACCCCTCAACGTTTTTCGTGCGTGCCTGGCTTGAGGGGTCTGTGTTCGATGATGTTACCGGGTTCACCGGCAAAAGGCACTCCGGTGCGGGCACGGATGCGCTGCCGGGACGGGCACCCGGGCTGCCTGGGCGTGTATCACGGGAAGAGAGGTTCTCGGGAACCTGGGAGAGGGCAGCGAGGGGTAAGAAGCATCCAGCGCCCGGCAGCAGCCCGGGGGTGGCGGTGGGCACCTGCGGGGCGCAGCGATGGGCGGGGAGCGTCCCGGCTCAGGGCAGCCACTCGCACCTCTTATGGGGGGAGCACCGGCGGCAGCGAGAGGGAGGAGGAGAAAAGGAAGGCGAGGAGAGGGGCTGGGGAGGCACGGGCGGGCGGGCAGGAGCCGGGGGCTAGAGGAGGAGCTCCGCGCAGAGCGGCGGCGGCACGGCCGCGGTCGGGCCGGGAGCTGAGGCGCCGGAGCGGGGCAGGTGCGGGAGCGGGCGGGGCAGCCGGCAGCGGCCCCGGGCCCTATGGTGCCGGGCGGGACCCGGACCCCGCTCCCCGCCTTCCAACGGGGCCCGCGGAGCGCCTTCGGACGGGCACCGGGCGGGCATGAGGACCCTGCCGATCGTGCTGCTCTCGCTCTGCTGGAGCCTGGGGCGGGTAAGTGCCCAAGGCAGCGCTCCGGGCCGCGGGCCGGGCTGACGGCGCGGCGCTTACCTGAGGAGCCTGTGCGGAGCCCGCCGGGCTGTCCCGCAGCTCCGCGGGGCGGGGGCTCGGCGCGGCAGGTGCGGGGACAGCGCTGCCTCCGGCCGCTGGCTCCGGCTGTCCCCGGGCGGAGAACGCGAGGGAGCGGGCGCAGCCCCCGCCGGACCCCCGGGCGCTCCCCCGGCGCTCCTGCCGCATCCCCGGGCAATCCGCAGCGCCGGGACGGCTCCGCTCCGCCGGGCACGGTCCCATCCCCCCGGAGCCGCCTCTTGAGCCCCGCAGATTTCCCCGTAGCCGGGGGACACCGCTGGTTTGCGAAGAGTTTTCGAGGAGCGCTGCCGGGGAGCGGTCCAGAGGCCACTGGCCGTCATCGTGGGGGGAAAAGCTCCGCATCCACAACTGCTCTGTAATATGTGCGGTGGCATTGCGATGTACAAAGTAGTCAGAATATTGAAGTCTTCTTTAGGGTGCCTGCTTTTATCATCTTAATATTTTCAAGCATTTCTTAAGTAGTTTGTGAAAGTCGGTTACATTGATGGAAATACGATGCACAAAAAGAAAAATTTTAAAGCCTTTTAAATTTTTTGTTACTGTATAGCACCAAAAGTCAGGAAACCATACTGAAGGTGAGTGCAAGCTGCTTGTCAGAGGAAATGCTCATCAAATTGCTGGTCTAGATGCTTTAGAAATTGTTAAGCTGCTTAATATGCAGGGATACTCCGGAGCTGGATTTCCAGCTCGGCGTGCGCCTTTACACGCGGTTCTGTATTCACTGGTGACTAAGGATAACCTACTGCTGGTTAAGCAGAGGGAAATATGGATGAGCACACGTCCTAAAAAATAGTGAGTGCCCTCAAAATCTTGATGTGTTTCAGGAGGTAGTCAGAGCCACATAGTCTGGAACCCTCTAAATCTCTTTAGCTTTGTGAAGTCCATCTGAATGAACTGTATGCATTAGAACATTGCACAGTACAGTTTAGCATGTAGCTCAGCTGTGAAAAGTAATATTGTACCTTTGGGTAATAACAAATTTTTAACAAAACTTTCCTATAAATCACTGATATTACGTAGGTACCAGAAAGAGAAGTTGTTTATTCAGCAGACTTCTTAATTGCAGTAGCTGGTGTGACTTATCTTTCATTTATTTAACATTTTTGTTTAGTGAACCTTCCTTTCTAAGACCCAGTAATTGTAATACTTCTTGATGAGTAGGAAAGCCACTGTCAAGTTACAGAATGTTAGCACTTGGAAATGAAAAATAGCCAAAAATAAGTTTTGTGAAAGGAAAGTGGTATTAAAAACATTATATATACTTTTATTTTACACGGCTGCTATCTGCAAAAAAAAGATTATACATATCAAAATGTAGGTATTTTCAGTATAATGCTGAACTTTCAATTATAAATTCTAGAAATCCTAATTTATATTAAATATGTGTCCTTGAAAGAAAAAGAATTCTGTATTTGAAACGTATAATTTCAATACTTAACATAGAGAAGAGACATGGAAAAGGAATTCGGGTTCTGATGTTGCAGACAGTGAAATGAGACATTTGGAGAAGAGAGAGATTTTTGTAAGTTTTCATAACAGCCCCTGCTGTTATGCTTATGGCTCTTGTGCTGTATTTTTAAAAGCTGTTCAAGTGTTTGTCCACAAAGAGACTGCAGCATCACCAGGTACTCAGTCCTAACTCTGGATCTGAGGTTCTGGGATCAGAATTGCAACTTAATTAATTATTAACATTTTTTTTAAAATTGCTGTGTCATGCATCAGAGATCATTACCAGATTCTGCTATTAAATGTCTCCTAAAAGATGTGAAAGAAAAGACAGAAACTTGGAGAGACGCCATCTTTTTCTTGGTAACTACAAGAGTGAGGTGTGAGGATAACTGAAGTACTGCATATTCCCATTTTATTTACTTAAGATGTGATTTCATTTGAGCTAATCAACCTGTCCCATCAGCTCCACTGACATTTCCAGCTTTTCCATTTGCCACCTCCTGCAGTAACTTCTCCCATGCAGTCTCTTTCAGACTCCATGTGTTTGTCTCTGAGGCTCTGACTGCCTCTCTGAATTCAGCTGACCCCAGCACAACTTTCCAGGGTCTTGTTTCTCTCTCCACTACTGCTGCATTCCTGTCTCTTCCTGTGGACATACATAAACTTTTCTGAAAACCAAAGAACTGAGGGCAGGGCTTTGAACCAGTAAAGGCATGAGTGCTTTAATTTTTAAGTAGTGTGGTTTTCTTCCTGTGTAGCATTTGCTTGAATAAAATAATCATGGTCTGGGGCCTTCAGGAGATAAAATATATATGGTGGAAAAGGGAAGAAAAGCAGGATTTACCGTGTCAAAGAGAATGAAGTTTGATCAATTTTCATGTTCTGTGATTTGTATTAAACTTTCAGCTCTCTAACTTACTACAAAAGGAGAAAAGAGCAAATGTATCTACTCTCCTTTTTCAGTTTCAGCTCAGAGTTTTTGTGGAGAAAAAGATCTGGTGGCACAATATTGAAGAATGCTAAATGAATGCTACAGGAAGAAGCCAGTAGAGTATTTCAACATTTTGCTCTGAAATGTCAGTGTGTGAGAAGCTAAAATGGGCATTGAGTGTGTCTAGCAGGTGCTTGGGTGAAAGCTGTGCCAGTTAAAGTTGTTGCTTTCGTTATTGGTAGTTGCATTCTTCATGAAGCATTTTCATTCTAGTTTCAAGACATAACCCATTTGTTAATTTGACACAGGTGAATGGCGTCCATCCAGAATGCAGATTTCAGCTGGAGATTCACAAGGAGGAAACCAGGTGCATGGAACTTCTAAAGAATGCAAAGCCAGTGGACTACAAGGGTAAGAAAACTGTAATGTAGAGATAACTGGAGTATTGAAGATTTTCTCTCTTTTCCTTCTTTACTGTTGTGATTGCACTTTCTGTAGTTGTCTGAACTGTGCTTGGGATTTTACAGTTTTTAGAATGTATGGAATTTTGCATTAAATGCGCTGCTGCAGTGAGCATGTGGTGAGAGCTGTGCAGGTGCTAAGAATGCCCAGCTGGTAACAAATGTTCTCGTGTGCTGAGATGTTGTTGTAGCATTTTCTGACTGGCAGAGCAGCTGTGATGACAGGACCAGCATGAAGAGCAAATCTGAGGGAAAGCTGACAGCCTTGGATCCAAGCACCTCTCCCTAGCTATGGCTGAGGGTAAAGTGCTAGTGGCAGAAAATATCTCTAGGTTTCCCAAGTGGACAATGTTCCAGACTGAAGATCAGAGTCACACTTAGAGGACCGTGGAGTCATGCAAAGGAAAAACCAGACAGTTGTGTTATGCCCAAAGCCCCAACTCTCTCTGTTACTTTATTTTCTTTCTGCATAGAAAGATAAATATATAGCTAGCCATAGATCAAACTGTAATTTAGTGGCAGGAAGAAGAATAGTAGATGTAGGGGTTTTGTTAGGTTTTTGGACTTGGGGTTTGTTTGGTTTGGGGTTTTTTGTGGGGTGTTGTTTTTGGGGTTTTTTAGATTTTATTAGATTTCCTTCCTACATTCTCATGGGAGGAGAAAAAAAGTGTATGGAAAAATAACATTTTTCTTGTAAGTTGAAGCTGCTGGTAAAGCTGTTTGTTCAGCAAGCGGAATAAAAAGGTGACAGATAAATCCAGGTTGTCACTACGTGGTTTATTTGGGCTTTTTGTGTTCATTTTGTTTTAAATACACTCTGATGATGACTATGGGACCTCAGAGACCTGCCATCTGCACTGCTCTTTGAGCATAAACACGAGTCCCAACTTATGATGCTTTTTCCACCTCTCCTCAATTTAAATGTGTAACTCTCTCAGTGCGTATTCTAATACTAATTTGCATTAAAAAAATTCAAAGGATCATCCACAGTTTGTATTTTATTATAATGTCTCCGTTTTATTAATCAAGATCAGTAATTTAAAAAATGCAAAATCTTACTGGAATAATTAATCTAGATTTAAGGCTTTTATTTATATATGAGTAGTGAAGAGCGATAGCTGTTACATAAATAATACTAGTGCGAAGCCAGATGGAGAAATAATTACTAGGCCAGCTTAATGAATCACATCATGAACCAATAAACTCCCTGTTAGCTGTTACATGGCTTTGAAAGTCAAGCTTTCCTCAAGATACACTTTTGTGATCCAGATGCTGAACTGCTCCAAGGGTACCTTTGTGATGCACACCAATTTTATTTTGGGTTCCCTAGGGGAAGAAAGAAGTTTGCTGTCAGTATTTTCTTCCCAGCCTCTTTTCACTGGGAGAGGGGTGCCTGCTGAAGTAAAATGCTGTGAAAGAAAACTCATGTCTTGGAAGGACACAGGATGTCTGATGGTGTTGATTCAGCCCTGCAGACAGTGGCAGAACAGCAGTGAGAGGATTTACGCATTTTATTGAATATCCATCTGAAACTAAGGGAATATTCCATTTTGTTGGGGACTGGAATAAAGCCCCCCCTGCTTTGTGAAAACTGCATGTTTAATAGTACAGGAGAATTTGTTCGATGCTTTCTGTTACAGATACCCTCACCAAGAACCTCCTAGCCTATGTTAAATACATGCATTTACATGTACAAAAATAGACATTCTCTGTGTGTCCTTATTTTCCTAGTAAGCTCTCTGTAATCATTCAAAGAAGTAAGGACTCTTTTGAACAGTAATACTCTGACTGCTGAAAAAGTAGAATTACTAAAGAAAATTGACAAGCTGGAACTAGTCCAAATTGTAGCTCCACGTGTAACTTGTAATACATTTGAAACATAATTCTTTACAATAAATTCCCAAATGCTATTCCACTTTTTCCTGGATAGGAAAGATGGTTATACTGGCCTTGTCATACTTCTCTAGCTTTAGTATGTGCTACCTGACTTACAAAAGCTGTTAATGAAGTCTTGTGAAGGAACTGTCTTGATCTTGGAAATAAGGGTTCCCTGAGATTTTCCACAGAAGGCTTGGACCTCCATTATCAAAATCAGTGGGAATCTTTTCATTAATTTATTGGGCACCTGGGAAACCTTTGCACCTCTATGTCACATGGTGCAGAATTTGGATGGCAGGCACAGCTTCTGAATTCTGGAGGATCCAAATTGTGTGGGGCAAGTAATTTCTTCTTTGAACTAGATGACAATTATGTATTAAATATCTTATCTAATCTTCTCAGCTCCCAATTAGGGAGGTACAAAGGAAACGTTTAGGGGCTATTTGGGTTTCTTTGACATGATATGATGATCTTGATTGACATGATAAAAATGATCTTACACCTGAGCTGATTCAAGACATGGGCTGAAGAATTTTGCTGAGTAATTTTTGAATTGCACCTAAAATCACTGACTGTGAAGTCTATGAAGCACTTCATGGCTTCAGAAGTGTGTTTCCCACAGCAGTGTGTTTTCCAAAGAAACATTGTATAAAGACAGTGTAAGCATCCTTTGAACAATGCTAAGGATATGCTAAAACCAAGGGACTCTGTTGGTCTAAATTCTGCTCATTTGCCAATGTCAAACTGTGAGACACCCAAACCTCTTGCTTTGCACCCTTTGGGGGATTTTCAGGCATTAGCACATAGTCTTCCATTAGTGGACAGCATTACACTCCCTTTAGGGGAGAAGTCACTCTCCAAAGACCTGTGGCAGTGCTTTCCTCCCTGTAGTGCTCTTTAGAACATCTGGTTGTTTATTTTATGAAGACTGCATTAGCTTCTATCCCCATTTGTTGTCTTCTCTCCTCCTATAATTTGGTCTCTGAGATATGGATGCACCTAGCTGGAAGCCCAGGAGAGGTTCTTCTGTCTTTGGGCACATTTCTTTATTTCTGAAGGGCAGATGAATTGCATTCTAACTAGATCATTATAGCTACAGATTTTGAGGTCTATATGGAAAAAAAACTGATTTGTTTTTTATTTGCTACCAATGGCTTGTCTTCTAACAAAAAAAAAAAAAAATTGTAAGTTCCCAAGAAAAGTGATTGAAAATACATAAAAACTATCCTTCTGCAAATTTCTGCCCTTATTGAGTTTTTAGATTTTTTCCTTATAAAGTAATTGGCTCATTTCTCTTCACCTTCAAGTGAAAAAATGAAATCTTGTGGTCAAAAATGTTAAAACTCGGGGGTTTTTAACAGGATTCTACAACTAAAATTTCTAAAAAATATGTCATTTCTATGAAAAGAATGAAGTTTAGGGACTTTTGATTCATCTTGGATGAGTGGCTGTACAGTTAAATGTGTCTTTGCAGATTTTGATTTCCAAAATATGTATTTGTGAGACCCATACGTCAGACAACATTTTTAATTTTAGATATGGCTTTTTAACTTTGAGGAAGGGATGTAGACAAAAAGAAAAATGGCCTTGGAAAAAATTTCATAAAGCTCTCAAAGAGAAGCTTCATAATACAGCTTGTAATAGGAAATTAAAAGAGACAAGACACCAAAATTGTGCTCTTTGTTATTTGTAAATTTAAAGCAAGAGGGACCAATATTGCTGTGTAATCCAATCTCTTGAATTGCACTGTCAATAGAATTTTCCTCAGTGATTCCAGCACTGAGCTCATGATCTTGTGGATGAAACAGAGCTGTTCAGAACAGTGGGATGAACATCCAAATGTCAGACCCATGGCAAGTTGCCCAGAAGTTAAATTTACCTGCTCAGGTTACCTGTTAAGGTTGTTTTTCCAGGAAGGAAGGTGCATGTTTTGCATTTACACACACCCCCACTCCTTTGTGTGTAATACAAACACGCCTCTCTACAGCCACACCAACGGCATCGCTCCATCCTCCGCGTCAGTAAATAGGAAACTGACACAAAGCCAGACGAGGCCTTTCTTCTGCAGTGTGAGCAGGAATCTCCTCAAGGTTTCCCCTTTCTTATGCTCCCTGTCTCAATCAAGGTCTTGCATCAGGTTTTGTTTCATTTTGAAGCTATCTTCTCTGTAAAATGAGTCAGTACTTCAGACTGCAGTGGTGCTCTAAGGTAACACTCAAAGTAGAATTAAATGAGATGGTGGGGTCATGGAACTTCTTTCATGCAGCACCAGTAACTCTTGGAAGCACAACTTTAGCTTTCTTAAATCTCTGTGCTGCTGCTTTTCCAGGTGTAGTACAGATATGTTGCTACTTTTTAATTCACACTTTTTTTTTTTTTTAATGAAGCTAAAGGGGCTGCTTTGGATATTTTTATGTTTTGGTTTTCACTGATTGAAGTGTCATCTTTAATGACACCACATAAAACTGACCCTTATGGTATTGACAGTGTCTGGGCTTTGTGGAAGCTGTACTTAAATATTTGAGGGCAGAAAAGAGGCAGAGTTCTGTCTTTTAAGGAGAGAAAGGTGAGAAAGCACCTTGAATGAAACGAGTTGCCTGCTGGAAAGTAACAAACTGTAAATAAAATGGTGAAGACCAAGAAAACATCCTTCTTGGCCTCATTCAAAAATCTCACATAGTAAAATTTACTAAGAGTGATAATAACAAATCCTTTTGGAAAGAAGAGGAGCACCAGGTGCCTACAATGATTTTGAAGATCTGAAATTTCTGCTCTACCCAAAATGTAAATAGAAATTTAGTAGCAGATGTTAAGATATGGCATTTGTAGCTCTGGAGACTAAAAACACACATCCATAAGTGAATTCATTGTGTTTTCCAGAAGATTCTGAAGGAAATACTGCCCAGCATAGTCTTGCACTTCAGTCCTCATAAAGACAGCTGTGGCCATGACAGTCTATTCTTCATGGCATCCAAAGTTGAAATACCCCAAGGAAGGAATTTTGGGTACCAAAACACTGAAAAAGCTTCTGTTAATGCAACAAATAGCACTTGGGTTAGACATAACACATACCAGCAGAAATATATGGTCCACTTCTTAATAGAGACTTTTAATATTTTGTGGTGGGGTTTATATGAACAGGAGATTAATTTTTAATGTTAATTTTCAAGAATGTACAGCATGTCAGAATTGGGGCAACATAAAGATAAGAGTACCTCTTACAGCTTTGACTATGCACACATTAATATATTTGTATAAAAATAGAAAATAATGTTCTTATGGTAAGATTAGCATGATGTTTAGTCATACAAAAATAAATGCTCTTGTCTCCACAGGACATTCTGAGTAACTAGAAAGCAGGATTTACCTGGAAAATTTGGATGAAAGTTTGTTTTCTTTTTTGAAGGGATTTTTCCAAAGTTATGGCTGGCAACTTCCATACTTCCCCACAAAACCCTAAAAATATGTAAATTGCATTAAGTGTAAAACTGGCCAATAGATTTTTGATTCTTTAAAGGGAAGCTGTTCTTCAAAAGGGAAATGAGACATTTCTTCTGGTGTGTTTAATTTAGTGAAAATCCAGAAATCCCTTAGAAATCTTGGAAACCATATTTTTGCCATTCCTGGTAATAGAACTGGCTTTTGAAGAACCTATGAGCTGCAAATATTTTAGGTTAACGTGAGATAAACTCCATTTGTTTCATCATTCTGCTTAAACTACCTAAATCTGATGTATACCGTAGAATTTCAAATTTCTGTTTGCTGTCTACAAGTAGTGTTTGCTGACTGGAAATTAAAAGTTTTTCCACTGGCATTTCCTCCGTATTTCTGGGTAATTGGAGCTGCTTCTAGACCCCACTTTAGCCAGAGTTTGTACTGCCACAGGACTGCAGGCTGGCAGCTCCACTCAGAGGGGCTTGGGGCAGGCGGGGTCTGGCAGGTCCTACCCCCAGGTGAAGGCAGGTGTCCCCAGGCAGGTGTCACCTCGCTGGGACAGGGACATCAGCCTGCACAGGGCCCAGCCCAGGGCACCAGGGCTGGGCAGAGCCCTGGGATGGCTGGGCAGGGGAGAGGAAGGCACGGGCTCTGAGGAGGATGAATGCAGGGCCATCACAGCCTGCTCCTGCTCTCAGAGCCCTGACAAAAGCAGGTGGGAAATACCCTCAGTGGGACAGCCTTTTTTGGGACTGTCTCATTCCTATTCCCGCTCTGAGCAGTTCTGCTTTGCTCCCAGCTTGTGCAGCTCCTCCTTTTTATTTATTTTTTATCACTTGTGTGAAAATGCAGAAGGAATGTCAGTCCATATATGTTCATAATTCCCATGTGACCTGAGTTGCATGCTGTGGCACACAGACCTGCAGTCTAGAAATCATTGCCCATAAGAGGTGAGATGGCTCTGCTCTGCCAAGTTAACTACAAAAATCAAAACATTGAAAAATAAACCCTAGGCTAGCTGTCGACTTTCTGACTCATTTTCAAAGCACTCTGTTGTTTTTTCATGTTTTATGCACGCCTAGACAGTTTTGAAAAATGCTAAACCTCTCTTGGAAGTGACAATTTTTAAATCCAAATACAAAGTGCCACCTAGTGGTTATATATTTTTAAAATGTGTCTATAAACAAAATTTTCCAGCACAAGCTCCACTGTTTTATGTTTTTATAGACAAAGAAGCACACGTAGGTAAGTGAACTTGTTGCTGAAAGACTGGATCTCAAAAAGCAGGATGATGGATGGGGTGGCAGCACTTATGTAAGCTGAAGAAAATGGGAAACAAACGTAGTTTATAGTCTGTTATGTTTCCTTTAATTATGAACTCTCTGCAAATGCATGACAAGCATTAAAGACCAAACATTCAAATAAAGTAAGTGATCTCATTGAAACTAGCTAACAATAGCATCTGCAGTGTCATCTGGAGGAACAGGAGAAGAGACTTTTGGGAGAGCCACTGAGCAAAGGATTTCAGGGAAGCTGGGTTGTTTCCTTGGATATTCTGTGAATGACACATCAGAGAAATAAATGGTGCAAATAAAGACAATGAAAAGGGATTGTTTTATGGAGGCTGCAGGAGTGTATTTCTAGACACCACAGAATCAGAGATGAAGAACCTTTTTTCTTCTTGCCTTTTTTCTTCTTGCCTTTTGTTAAGAGTTGGTAATGGCTTAAACCCAGAGATTGATCCAGCCCTGCACAGACAGTCACTCACTCCCCCACTGCAGGACTGGGGAGAGAGTTGGGAAGGTAAAAGCTGGAAAACTCTTGCATTGAGAAAAGGACAGTTTAATAGGTAAAGCAAAAACCCACTGTTCAGCACAAATCCAAACCAGCTGTGTATTAGCAGCTGTGAAGAAAATTATCTCAGCCAGAATCAGCCCAATAGTTAAATAAAAAGGTGAAGAATATAGTAGCAGACATGCAGAAAAAGTTGAGGAGCTAACACAGATCTAAGCTGGACTGACTTTTTATGTGTGCATCAAAGTGAAAGGACAAAAACACTCAATCCTTGAGAATTTATTGAAGCACAGTGCAAACATAGAGACTAAATCGAATAATGAGCATAAAACAAAAGTACAATAAAGTATATCTGGGTACTTAGAATACTTTTAAAATAGTATAAATAAAAATTATAGACCTTATATGAAATGAGCATTGGAGCAATTAGAGTTGCTACAATGTTTACAACTGTAGTTTTGCCTTAAAAGTGAGCTACAGAAAGAAATAGAAAGCTAGCTATAGGAAGTGTCATTTTAATCGTCAAATTGTTACCAGAACTACATGGAGACCTTATTTAAACCTAAAAATATGAATATTTTTTTATCTGACTTCATCAATATCCTTCAGAGACAGTAGGAAGCAGGGCTACATATGTGAGAGATGGGTAAAACTTCCAGAAATTGAGACTTTAGATAATGATTTTATGAGTGATGTACAGATGGATGACACTCCAGAAATCCTAACACTCAATGAATTAATGGCTGGACAGAGAGTAGTAGAGAGTGAGTTGAGAGGAGAATACCAGGTTTGACCAAGTTAGATACTCTTTGAAGGGAAACAGAAGCATTTAACAGAGCATTTACCACACCTTCATTTCCCAACTGTGTGGTATTTAAAGCACTATAGACTGCTTTGTGGTCACTGGAAAGAAGCAGGCAATTGTTGGGAGCAATTAACTTGGCCTAATTTCATGTGTTTTAAGATAAAGTCACGTTAATTTTATCCCACCTCTGCATAAGGGTATGTTTTCCTAAGAGAAAAAGAAGATATATGAATGCAACACTGTTAAAAATCCATAGTAATTGGAAGAAGGGGGCAATGGGGCAAGGTGTGATTTGAAAGTCCAGAAGATGCATTGCTGTTTAACAGCTGTAATTCTAACAATAATTGCACCAGTAATTAATACCATTTCAATATTCAGACTAGATTCAGATGCCCACTGTAGTCAGTGACTATAAATGTCTCCAGAACTTTTCAGCAGTTTTCCCAGATGCCATGTAACACTATCAATAAGCCTGTAGATAATCATAAATTGAGGCTTAATATTCTTGGAGTTCTGGTGACAGCCACTTCTGTTTCACTCACATGATTTGTGATGCATTTGAATACAGTCTACATGTAGAAAATACATCTTTGGTGTTATTTCATCCATTTGATTTGAGGAATATGAAACACTACCTTTCTCTCCTGGGCCATCAATGCCTGTAAAGTCCTAAAATACTGAGGAAAAATAAAAGAAAAAAACATATTCCAGAAACCATAAGTGACTTGTGATGTTTTGAACATCAAAAACTTGTGTACTGAGTTCCTTGCAGCAAGCTTTGAGATTTGATACAAATTTTGTTGATTAATTTTGGTAGGAATAGGACTTGAACTTCAATTTTTCTCTATAGTTTTTCATCCAATTGAGCCTTGAATAAGATTTTAAAGTGTTTTCTGTGGAAAACACAGCAATGGAGCTCTGAAGTCCATGCTGTTCAGCTGCCTGTTTGGCAAAACCTTAGCCCAGTCAATTTATAGTAGCACAGAAAAAAATTTACAAAGTCCTCTGAGCTGTTGGCAGATTATTGTAATAAGCCCACCATTTTACAGAGAGTGGATTAAACAAAGGGGAAAATTTGAGAAAGTCATCAGCTTACATGGGTGTGCATGAACAGTTTCATGACTCATCTCAGCTCTCACTGTTTGTGGAAATGGGGCTGAAATAAAAACGTCTGAGGTCTTAGAAGATGATAATTATTCTTGTGTACTCCAGGGCTTGTTTATGCTGGTTCAGGGAGTCCATCAATCAAAGCCAAAAGAGTTTCATTTTGTCACTGTAGTTCTGAGTGCTGGCAGATGAAGAAAATAGTTTCTTTGTCTTTCTGATTACTTGTATGTTGTGTCATTGATGTTGTTCTTGGCTTAAAATCAATTGGGGAGGAAGCCTGACCTGAATTGGTTCAGGTAAACATTCTTTTAGTTTGAGTAAGCTCTGGTGCTGCATCATAGAGATCTGGACTTGATTTTGACCCAGAACTGCAACTCAGGAAGGACTTAAGCATGTTGAAATTCCATTTCAAAGGCTCTGAAGGTGACCTGCTCAGTGTAAACCTCTGAAATTGTGTACAGATGGCCAAGCCACTATCAGAGATCTCTCAGGGATACTGTTGGTAATGCCAACAGAGGCTGATGAGCACACAGGGCAGTGGAGGATAAGGCATTACGTTATCTAGGCATAGAGATAAACTTTGTGAAGTGTTCCCTTTAGTAATCCCTTATTTTTGGCATAATCTCTCTGAATATAGAACAGACGCTGCATTTAGAACTGTGCAATCTTAAGAGGAGTGAAAAAAGACCCAATCCCCATAAGCAAGTGAATCCTCTGGAGAATTGCACTTCCTTGGGAAACTGCATAAAGAAGACTCTGTGGAATTAGTGATCAAATGCAGAACTTCTCCCATAATCCTCCTCTCATCTTCATTTATCATCTCCAGACCTCGTTCTTGTGCCACTCAGAGGCTCCCTCACAGCTATCACACTTGGATGGATGTTTCCAAAGGAAAGCAAAGCCCATGGGAACACTGTGCCACTGGCTTTCCTTCGTGCTGCAGCTAGGACACAGCCCTGGGACAAATCCAGCTGCTGGTCCTGTTACACATTCCTTGGTTCCCTAGTTTACGTGTGCTTTAAAAGTAACTTAAACTATGAAAGCAGGATGCTGCATATTTTAAGTCAACACAAGCTGTCCAAGTTTAATTGCACTAAAAAGTTTTTATACAAATATAGAACTTCTAAATATTCCTTTTCAAGTTTCATTTAACTCATGTGGCTTGATTTTGGGCATGACCTCACCAGCACAGAATAAATTAATAATAAATTGCTAATACTATAAATATTCTGAAGAATAATATGGCTGTGAGCAGTTCCCAATCCAGGTTTTATGTTCTCTTCTGAAAGGAACAAACTGTCCCTTATACTGCTAGTAATATTATGGAGATAACACCAGTGGGATAATAGTTTGATTTCTGTCTTTAATATTAATTGCAAAACAAAATTTTTAATTGCCTTATCTGAAGACATAAGTGCCCAGAATTTGGCACCATTTATTTTTTTTAAATAAATTCAACTGAGATAATATGAGTAACATTTCCTTACTTCTTTGCCCTTGCAAGGTTTGTGTTGAAAATCTTTCATAGCTCTTTGCTTAGCTTAGAAGATATGCATTATAAACAGACACCTATAAACAGGGCATGATTGAGCCAAATGCCTATAGCAGCCATAGGAAGATTTTCACTCATTCACATGATACAGCCTTTGAGCCACATTGATATGGATAACATGGGCAAAGCTGTAGCAAGTTGCTTTCTAATTGTAACAAGCATTTACTGCAAATATAAAATATGTCTATGAAATTTGAAGGCCCCCTGCCCTTCCTGAAACCAATGTATAGAAGCATTCTTCGGTCAAATGTCTGTTTTTTCATTTGAGAGATTATTCTGTAATTTCATGCCTGTTGTTCCAAACACTCTCCAATCATAATGCATGCCTGTCATGTGTGGTGCTGAGTCCAATGACCTACTTACATATTTATCTGTGATATTCAATCTGCTTGATAGAAAGCTCCATTTCAACTGTGATTAGGAAATTCTCAAAATTTTGCAATTCTTAATAATCCCTATCAATGCTCAGGAGTTACTTTTTAATCTTTCTTATTTTGTTTTAGCATCCTCACATCACAATGACATTGTTTTAATGAGACATTCTGCAACCAATGTATTAACTGACCTCAAAATTGGCCAGTTAATCAGCAGACTATTATGATTCCTGTAAAGTTTTCATGGAAAATATCATATTTTCAGCTTTCTTGAAGGACTCTAATATTTTTTGAACCACTTGTCCAAAGCTTTCACCAGGTTTTTTATAAGTAAACCCAGCTTTCAAGGCTGTTAATGCTGGTTTTGTTTCAGGATGTGTTGGAGTTTGGGATAACATCACCTGTTGGCGTCCTGCGAAGATTGGAGAGACTGTCACTGTCCCTTGTCCAAAAGTATTTAGCCTTTTTTCTGGCAAACCAGGTATTTTACTTTAAGGTGTATTTTCACTCTGGTATTCTCTAACATGATGTGCTAAAAATGGTTTATTTGGGGGTTTAATTTTCTTTGTAGATTAAAAATTCTAGTCAGAGCTGTTCAGGGTACACCATGAAAAGACTAAATTATCATCTTTGTGTTCTGTTTGGTGTTCTTTGAGTTAGATACTAAGTATATTTCTGATACAGTGACACTCACCAAAGCTGCTGACATTGCTTGCTCTTTTTTGACCTACTTTGTTAATTATTAAGGCAGCTGAGCCTGACTGACATCTCTAACAGTTGCCAGCAGGCCACATGTAGGTTGTTCCCTCTGTGTCTCAGGAGGGGAGCTCTGCCTTGCCATCATGAGAATAAAGAGCCCACATTAACAGATAATACCTAAAAATTACTGCTATTGCAATTTAAGGTAGTTATTATGAAACCTTTTATTCTCCTTTTTAATGGAACTTGAAAAGAGCTCATCAGTGTCTCAGACTGCTGAAACGTTTAACGGGTTTAAGTCTCCCATCTTCTGCACCATTCTGTCAATACATCATATTTTGCCCCGTGGTATTTAAGTGGGGTTTTGAAAACAGATGATGCACACCGAGTATTTCACATGTATCTCAAAATGCTGCTGGAAAAATCTAATCCACATGGCTCAGGTGGGAAACCATTGCCATGAAGAGCTGGTGAAAGATGAAAAAGTTACCAGAGTTATGTAATTCTTTTTGGGGCGGGGAGGGGAGGGGGGTTGGTGTCTCCATGGAGAGCTCTAACAATATTACATTTAACTTAGTGGCTAATTTGTGGTATAACTAAAGTACCTTTAGACTCAAAACTGTTGAATAAGTCATGTTCCAGTAAAAAATAGATGAGTAAAACAATCTACAGATGAGCAAAGGTTTTCATTCCTGGAACTGGTGAATCTTGATTAGTTTATCATGGATAGTCTAAACAATTTGTAAAGGGGAAAGTATGTGTAATCGTCGCTAAATGTTGTGAAATCTATAAAAGTTTTCAAATTACTCAAACAAAGATAATAAAGTGTTGTCATGAGACAAGGAAAACTAATAAATATCAAAAATTCAAAATCTGAACTAAATCACACTGCTTCTGCCTATTTGCCAAAAGCTAGAGCATGCACACTGTCTGGATTTTATTTCACAAACTTTAGTTATATTACAACAACATTTTAATATTACTATAAAACAACTGCAATAAATATTTAAGTCTGAAACCTTCACAGTGCATTACAACCCTATCTCCCTTCACCATGGTGTCAGCAAGACTGAAATATTTCTTCATTTTATAGTTTGTTATGATTTTTCCTGATCCAGCTTTTTTTCATAGCTACCTGTTTAATTCCTGCTTGTGGAACATAACAGGGTTGATTTTTAGAGGTTCCTGTTCAATTGAGAGTGTTTTTTTAAACCTTGTCTTTCTAAAATTTCAGAGAAGGAAGACAACAAATATTTTGCATGGTTGATTCAATAACGAGCTAACTAAGCATCGTGGTACTTTCATAAGCTGATTATGCTCAGGCATATGTAGTTTATTTAATTCATACACAGCACATTACAAATTAACTTCATTCTTACAGTGGAAAATTATGAAAATATCTTCAAAGAAGAAATTTCACTCTTTTTATTTAGCCAGATTTGTGAAATGTATGTTTTAGCTTTTAGTGTTTAGGAGGAATTAAAATTCTACTACAAGAGGATCTAGACTACCTTATTTTTATGCAAATACTCCAAACTTCAAGTAGGCTATTAAATATCATCAGTTTCTTAAAGGATTTCCCAATTTAAATTGTGAATTTGAAAGAAATAGTTTTTTTCTCATCTTTAGAACTTTTGGAGAGCTGGCTCTAAATTTCTTCTGTGGTGCTCTGTTATAGTTTAAGCATACCACATGATTAATTCTGTATTGACTATTAGTTACTTTTGATTAAAAGAATTTCTACTGTAAAAGCAATCATATTATCCTATGATGTTTTTCCTGTATTTTACAAGTTTATTAGTCTCAGAAAGTTATTCTGTAAAGTTTTTATTCAAATTTATATGTCAAGTTAAAGGTTTTAAATAAGGTTGCCATCTGAAATACTTAATTGCATGAAAAGATGGTTTAGAAATAAACATTGCCTTCCATAGAACATTGCTCAACTCTCTTTAGGTTAGAAGGTAATGCAGTATTTGCAGTAGAAAATACTTCAGTGTCTTGAGTACATTGAGTTTTTTCTTGCAAAACTGGCTTTGACGCAATTGTGGTTCTGTTAACACATTCCTTTGCTCTGCCTGGTCAGAGAATCTCGATGTACTCTTAAAGTGAAGACTCTCCACAGTGTATAAATAGGTGACATTTTCTTTTAAAAATGTCATTTCTATGCCAAACGGCAAAAGTGGTCCCGTTGTTTGAGGAGACTGTGGGTTCAGGTCAAGGCCTTTTATTAGCTGGAAAGATTTGGTTGTTGGCTGGTGAACCTCTTATGGGATATTTACAACTTTCCACTGAAGACTTTATACAAAGAAGGAATTCCAGTAACCAATCAACAAAATAAAGATCACAAAAGCTTTAGTTTGGAGTGTATATAAACAAGTTTGGGTATTCTTGACCAACACTGACCTATGGCACAGAAATTTATTTTTCTATGGTGAAAACCAGGAATCTTTAATTCAGTTATAGATCAGTGGTAGACTCCAAACCAAGGCAGTATATTATTATACATTTCAAGTATCATAGATATACAAATTGCTCTAAGCAACAAAGTTGCCTATCAATTAACATTGTAAGAATAAGTTACAAAAAAATGTGATAACTATTCTTTAGTCTGACATCAGGCTTTTCTGTTTTGCCCTCCTGAAGTTGTTCCATATTGCATGAAAATGAATTCATTTTAATTAGATTAAGAAGTAGAATCATGGGTTGCCCCCATGTCGTCTGTGTGAATTTGTCTCCAGAAAGAGTCAACTTTTTCTGTCAGCTCCAAACAGGAACTTTCTGAAATGAATAAATCTTCAAAATTCCTTTCCAGCCATACTTCCACATGTCCTGTACATTGCATGTACTACATTGTTTCAGTATTGGTTCAAAGGGTGAAATTCAGCATGTACCTTTACCTCATTCTTTAGTCTATGACATAACTTGTCCTTTGAACTTCATTACCAAACTTACCAACATTTGCTGTAGCAGTAAGTCATCACCTTGATGTCTAAGAGCTTTTGTAACTCTTCAGTAGATTCCTTGGTGTTGGCTTCTCAAAAGCCTTAAATAAGAGGTTAGAACAACTCTCACCAAAATTCCTTTTCTTTCAAATTACCTACAAATAGCCCCTTGACAGAGTCAAGTCTATGGCTCCCTTCTGAGTATTTTAAATAGAACAGCAGAACAGTTTAGGCTTTTGCAGATGTGTAACAGAAATAGATATTAAACCAAAGGAGAAGCCTTGGGTTTACTTCTGGTTTTCTGTAGTGCAAAGGCAACTCCAAGCAAGAGTAAAAACCAAAGGAATGTGAATGAAAAGCACATGAGAGGAAATGGCTGGGTTGAGTCCTAGGAAACAAAGGAAAAAGAACTAGGTTGTGACCAGCTAATGACACAGATTGTCTAAGGAGTCATTGATGAGGAGAGTCTTGAATCTCTCTGATTTAAACTCTCTAATTTTGCTTTACAGGAAACATTAGCAAAAATTGTACGAGTAATGGATGGTCGGATATATTTCCTGACATCTTAAGCACTTGTGGATATAATGACTACGAAGATGATTATAAGGTAGGAAAAATACTTTTTCTCTTCATTTAGATGATGGTGTTCAGTACAGCTATCAGATATATTCTGCTTCTAAATAAATCCCATTTTACTCAGACTGAATAAAAATTAGATTTAATGAAAATCTGTAGTAATTTTTCATAGCATTGGTTGCAATACGCTTGGATTGCAATTGTCTAATAAGATAAACTCAGGAATGTAGAACTCAGTAACTGTTTGAAACTCAAGGCTATAAACAGTTGGTAATTGCAGTGAAGCATCTGTATATCTAATATTGCAGTGCTACTCAGCTGGTGCACCATATGTTTTGCATTGTGTTGTTTCTAGAAGTTTGTTATTTCAAAAGATTATATTTTAAAAGTTATCTCAAAACATAAAACTAATAATCTACTATAATCTGTTAATATTACATGCACCACTTGGTTGATTCTATGTGTTAAAGTTCTAAGCAAAATAGAATTGATTAAGGTCAATGGAGTTACTGGCAGATTTATATTGGACTTGAAATTGTGAAAGCAGTTGTAAGTTATTCAGAAAGCTATCAAGGTATCCCAAATGCACTGTGCATGGAAAAGTGAATTTGTTCACTTTGCAGATACTATCTCTTTTTGTTAAGGGAAGGGTTTTTACCATCATGTTTTATGCATTTTCTGTCTGTTTTCCTGCTGAGGCTAACAGATCAAGAGTTTGTTTACAAGAGTGAGCTCATAGTGTCAGTAAAACTCTTGTTACCCAAAATGGATTGAGACTTCTCATGAGGGCCAGTTGGGTTTTTTCCCTGGATTTTACTATGTGTGGAATAGCTGTAGCAGATCAGTTCTGTCTGGCTTGCAGAGATGCACTGGTATTCCAGCTAAGCCAGGAAGGTTTTGGCATTTTTTTCTATATTTAAAAGACCAACCATATACTGTAGTTGAAAATAGAGAAAAATTGAGACAATATATTGTTATGCCAACTTTTCTGAAGACAAATTCTAAAACATCTGTGTCATCTGACGGCTTGGGAACACACATGTATTACTGCTAAAACAGCCACTTTAAACATTGTCACTCAACCCAGAAATTGCCATGTGGTGTGAAAATGGGTCAAAACATAAAAATTCAAATTAACAAAACATAATATTTCAAGTAGTGAAAACAGTTAGAAGATTAACTAGTATAATAGAAAAGCAGTTCTTGTTTGACATATTCATTAGTAAGTTAAAGAAGGTGAATGAAATGCAAATTGAATGTACTTGCAGGAATTAACCTAGACAACTTGAAATAGGATATAGCAGCAACATTTGCAAAAGCCTTGAAAATAGCAAATAATAAAAATGTGAGGATGAAAATCAGGAGAGGGATGTGGAAATCAGGTACTGGAAAATTATTGGCAAACATGCAATCAATATCATATAGACAATATAAATCATAGAGAAAATAGAAAAATGCAAGTATCATGCAGTAGTGAGATTTCAGGAGGCATTTGAGGTTCTGCACCTGCTACTTTTTTTCACAGAAGATGTTTCCTTGAATTCAGATCTTGGCGCTCAATGGTAGCCCCTCAAACCAAAACCTTTACTCATCATAAATCAGAATAGTTTGTTGGGATTTTTAAAATCTAATCTTTCAACTATGAGAGCTAAAAATAAAGTCCTAATATTTGGATACTGAGTGTTCTTGGCATAAAAATATCATGCAACAACATGCTCTGCAGTATGGGGTATGAAGTATATGAGAGTGTCCTCAAGGTTACATTAACTAATATTTTAGGGAAGGTGGCAAAATAGTTTACCTAGAGTGAGTCCTAAGTGTTCTTTTTTATGTTTTGTTTTGAAGACAGTGTTAGAGGAGTAGGTAGAAACTGTCCTTGGTGTAAGTTTGGTGCCTGCATCTTCACTGCTGAATGAATTTCCATTATAGATCCAACTAAGTATTTATTTCTTTGGTTTTTTTTTCTGTTCTTTTAAGACACAGACTTTTATCTTTAATCTAAAGGGAGCTTATTTCTGTACATATTCTACATATTGTATATATATACATGCACACACACATGCATATATCTCTCTACAGATATGCATTTATTTTGGACAGCTTTGAATATTGTAGAGAAGGTTTAAATGATAAAGATCTATCAGCAAATACTGAATAATTTGTTAACAGGTACCAAATTGCTATGCCTAAAATGCACTGAAAGGAGGAAGCTTATTTTAAAAAACACATGAACATGTCACCTCTTATTTCCTTACTGAAAGATCTTGCATGCTTCCACAGTTTGTATTGATTTTATGTTCAAATTAAAATGTTCCATTTTTATTCCACGTTAATGATATATTAGCAGGTTCTATAAAAAGAAACTATTTCCCTAACATTTTGAAATTTACTGTAAGTGCCTGATACAAAATTATCCTATATTAGATCTTACTGCTCCTTACTACTCTTGCCACTATTTTGGGAGGATCAGTTTGATAAATATGACTGTCCTGGTTTCAGCTGGGATAGAGTTAATTTTTCTCCTAGTAGCTAGTACAGGGCTGTGTTTTGATTTTAGTGTGAGAATAATGTTGATTATTTGATATAATTTGATTATACTGGTGTTTTGCTGTTGCTAAATAGTGCTTAGCCTAAGTCAAGGACTTCTCAGCTTCCCATGCTCTGCCAGTGAGCAGGTGCACAAGGAGCTGGGAGGGAGCATGGCCAGGACAGCTGACCCCAGCTGGCCAGAGGGACATTCCCCTCCACAGAATGTCATGTCCTGTATACAAACCAGGAGGAATGGACTGGGAGCTCTCAGCTGTGGCTCAGGGATGGGCTGGGCTGGGCATCAGTCAGGGGCTGCTCAGCAATGGAGTTGGGCATCACTTGTCTTCTTATCCCAACCCAGGTTTTCCCTTCTTCCCAGCTGTCCTCCCCATCCCACAGCAGGAGGAAGAGGGAGGGAGTGGCTGTGTGATGTTTTGTTGCCACTGGGGTCAAAGTGCAACCATGATAATATCTGAACAAAATATTTGTACGTTGTTATGGCATCAAAGTGCAGATCTAAACCTTTATTATATATATATTATTATATACTATATATAGTATATATACTATATATATAATACACACACACTCTCTCTATATATATATGTGTGTGTGTGTATATATATATATATACTATATATATATATATAATTATATACTATATATATGCTTCCAGTAAGTAAACTAGTTATTGCTAACCTTGGAGATCAAGTTTTAGGTTCATCTTAGGTATTCAGATAAGTATCCTTTTTTTCCCTTTTATATTTCTGTGGAGCTCATGGCAGTATAACATGCAAACAACAAAAAAAGCAAGCTTGATTTGACCGTGCTAGAAACACACATCAAGGTGTGTTAACCAAACTCAAGCCTCACTGCAGTCGTTCCTTGACATACTTTGACATCTTCTACCTAGACTGAACAAGCTGGAGATGTGTCCTTGCTGCTGTCAGAAGGTATTAAACTCTGTCAGCATTATTAATATATAGCAAGATGTCTGGTGAATGTAAAGCACTGAAATGTGTCCACTTTATTTAAAATAATGACTGAATCAGTTAATACAGCTTTGTCTGATCTTAGGCCCAGGATTTATTAGATCACAGAAAAGCCCTGCTATATACAAGTTACAGGCTGTGTGATTTGAATGTGTAGTGTCATAGGAAGAGAAATTCATGGAGAGAAAGATCCTCAGGGCTATTAAGTGTGATGAAACTGTTGCAGCTTGTGCCTTTAGTAGAAGCATCATCTGCTGCAGCAGACTGATGGTAAGGGTGCCATGACCTTCCTGAGGAAGCATCCTAAGAAAGGCTCAGGGGCACAGGCACGTCCTTCTCAGCCCAGGGAGTGATGTTCTGCTTCAGCTTCTTCTGGGCAGAGAAAGAGACAGGAGCCTTGTCTGGCTCTGCACAGAGTAAAACCTTTACTGAGAGCAGGGCCCTCTGTGAAGGGTGCAAGGCCAAAAAAACCAAGGAGCCAGGGACAACGGGGGTTTATATGGGAAACAGGAGGGGCGGGACAAAACTGGGGAGCCAATAGGGTATGGGTGTAGGGGCGGAACAAAGGGGAAGGGCCAATGGGGTGGGAGAAATCAACATAGGAGAGCAAAGGCCTCTGGGGGTGAGTGAGATTTCTGCTCTGCCTAACCAGAAGGTTGTGGCTCAGGGTTGGCTCTGCAGGGGAGTACAGCGAGCTTTTCCCTGGTCTCCACAATCATCCATGTGTTTCTGCTCTCTGTGGCGTGGGTCATCGCTCTGGAATAATGCATTGCTGGCAGTGAGTCTAAATTGAGCCCTTGCCTCCCACCAAAATCTGACACAAGGCAGACATCTACCAATGTGTTTCCTCATGCCTGTAAGTCATGCTAAATTTATTTATGTTATGCTGCATTTTTTATTAATATTTTTCCATGAGGCGTCATTAAGAGACCAGTAATCCTTAAAATAAGTGCAAAATCTTCCATTGGCTTCAAGTGAGAACTAGGACTGAGTATTAGCTGATATTCTCTCTTGTAGAGTACAGAGGGAATTTGCTTTAATTGCAGAATATTAATAAACTGCTAAATTCCTGTCCACAAGTGCTTACATTCACAGATACATCTGCTGATACACATTTACACAGGAAAATGTGGAAGTTTGTACATTTTTAAAGTTGTCATCTCTCTCACTATGGTTAGGGAACTTCGAATAAGAAGGCATTCTGACTGGCATAATAAAAATTAATGATGCCACTATTACTAAGTGATACTTATGGCACTGCTGATCTCATCTTTTTTCTGGGTGGTGTTTAGGCTCAAAGTGAATTGAAGGAAAAATTTCAGAAAAAGGATAGCCTTAATTAATTGTATAAAGATTATTAAATACCAAGGGAAATACCAATTTTATTACATGTCTCTTAGTAAATTTTATTCTTCTCTACATACATAATTTTAAAATGTGTAGAAGCTTCCTTTAAGAGAAAATTAAATTTTCCACAACACATAATCCATCTTTTTTATCTCAGTTTATATTTATTCTTGTGCATGTACAAGATTTTAAAAATGGCTACTGCCCTGTTGAAGTTAATTTTGCAGAAAGAAAAGAACTAGGGTTCCTTACTTCTATTTGCATTTGCTCATTTCAGTGTTTCTAAGGCACTGAACTCATTTGCTAGGCCCAGTTCTTATTTTACATTATACAGTTTAAGATTTTCTGATATGTTTGAGTATGAATATTCAAATATTATGAAATATTCAAATATTGACACATGAATAATGAAAATTTAGGATCACAAATTTTAATATAGTTGTAGGTAATTATATCTGAAACTCCTACATGCAGTATTACAGGATTATATTAGCCCAGAGAATAAACGAAACAAAGAGTCAGTTGGGATGACAATGGTCATACATTCCTTAGCAATGATAAATTATATTTCTGAATGAAATTAATAAAAAGGTGAGGGGTTTTGTTTTACATTAAGGGTGATTTCTAGTCAACAGCAAAACTCCTTTGGACAAAGAATCAAGCCCTTAACATTCTCCAGCGTTTTCTCCTTCAGCATGGAGGTACCTTCTCACCCCTAGAGGTCCTTCCAAACCAAGGCTGAGGTTGGCAGATCTGCCGGGTGACAGCTTTGCCTAGGAAGTGTCTCTGCTCTTCTGTGCTATTTTGTAAATAAACAGAAGAATTCTGTCTCCTGAACTTAGTAAAAATAACACAAAACTAAATTTAAAGGAAACATTAGCAGAAGCAGGTGTCTTTTCTAAGAAAAAAAAACCACAAGGGTGCCTAAAAATAGACTTTACAAAAATTTATTGAAGTTAAGACAAATCAGGCAAACTTGCACTAATCCAATTTCATTTTATGTGTAGGGGTTTATACCCCTTTAAGACCTATTAACATTAAGTAGTCCCAAAAAAAGAGGAAACATTTTAGGATTAGCTGTTTAGTAAACATTTACGCTTCCTGTAACCATTTCCACTATTTTTTTGTGAAAATCACAAGCCACTGATTTTTTCTGTGCCTAATCACCTAATGACTCTGGTTTAGTGGTTGTAATTTTAATATTTTCCTTAGAAGTTTAAAAATAAATAGTTATATTCCAGTTTTGGAGTCAGCATGGATAAATAATCATGTGAATGTTTTGCAGAGGTCAGCTGTTACTACTATGTTCTAATTTTGTTAGACCTGCAGAAAAGTTCACGTCATTTCAATTTCATAATGGGATTTCAATTTCATGTCTAAGACTTGAATCAGTTTTTCCTTCAAAAAGAGCTATAAAATCTGAAGGGGTTATAATATTTCTTCTGTGTTAAAATATGTTGAAAATATAATTTCTGAAATTCTCTTTTGGTCAATCCATGCCTTTGTTGCAGTCATTGTATTCCTGGAAATTTTGCACATTTATATTTTAAATTTAGAGGTTTAAGGTAAATGTTACTTGAGACATGGGTAATCATGGTTCACACAGAGCAGTAAGAAATAAATAAGATATCCCATTTTGTATAGAAGTCACTGTTTCTTGTGCTATCAGATCTGGCATTGCTTTGCCTGTTGCTTTTGCACTAATAAAATACAAAGAGTTTGTTTCTAAAGGGTACTAGCTAAAATACAGATGAGTGACAAATATTTAAGAGCTGTGACTAAATCATTATTAGTCTAATGAATTTCCTGGTTTTCAATTGCCACAGCACAATGTGCAATTTCATTTTTTGTCTTTATGGAGTTTGTGTGTTTAACTGACATATAATTTGAGAACACCATTTTTTACTAATTTTTTATTTTTGTGGAGTCACTAGGAATTATAGAGGTCTTACAGGCAAATTAAGGCACATCTTTTATGTTCATACAGGACATGTAAGGTGCAGTATGACTACATCATCTTTGGTGCTGAGTCTGATAAAGTGCTTCATGCTAATAATCTAAAGCATTCAAATCATCTATTTTTTTTAAAAAAAAAACAAAACACATGAATTTGAATAATTGTAATTTTTGATGTAATGGATTAAAAATCGGTTAGTGTTTAGTTACCTCTGCAACTGTTTGAGATGCAGGGTTAATTTCTGACCAGTAGAAAAATTTTTAGCATCTAAAATTTCTGTCCCTTATAAAACTAAACCACTAAAATGTCTGAGAAAAAGGGAAAGGTGTTCTTTTCTACCATTTCAAGTGTAGAATAAGGATAATTATTATCATATGATAAAATAATTTCAACTGTGTAATTATTTCTTATTTTCTCATGCCTAGCCTGAGTAAAATGACCATGGTCATTATTAAGGTTATGTCCAAGCACTCTTGGCTGATTAATTTCAATTCTGATGTAGTTCCATGCAGTTATTTCCCCTTCATCTCTTTGGCCAAGGAGTGGCCAGCAGAGAGACTCAGTCCTGCTGATGCTGACAGCTGTTTGCTGGGCTAAAACTACACGGGGTTCTTCTTTTGATTTTAGCCAGACTATTTGTTGTAGGGGTCATGTGTGTGTACAGAATGCCAGAAACATTACATGAAGTAGTGTGTTTTTTTTCTGGCAGAAGACAACCTCTCCTGCTCTCCCTAGCAGGGCAAAGTGACAGAGTCACTTCAGGTGCAGCAGCCTGGCAGTTTCTGTCAAGCTCAGAGGACATGGCCAGAGGATAAATTCAAGGCTGTATTACAGCACTGGGGCTGGACAACTGATGCTTTTTTAGTAACTACATGCAGAGTTTCCACCTTTTTTTCCTTCATTTAGGAATTCTGAAACAAGTTTCAATTTCCAGTTCCAAGGGTCTCAGTCAGTGGAGTTTTCCTGAAATCAAATCTGGACAAAATTTTAAAAATGGTGTGGAATGATGAAAAATTAAACCAGTCCATCTTTCTTGTTGGGCATGTCTCAATCATCCCAATGCAGTTTGAACAGCTACTTTCCTTATACCAAAGTACCAAGAGACAATTTCTGCAATCTAATGGTTGAAATATATAACAACATAACAGTTGCTATGAATGCACTTAGGATCCATGGCAGTTGTTTCCAATATTTTTCCACTTTAACCATATCTACAACAGAGCAGTTGCAAGAGTCTTCATTCATTTCACAATTCATTTTGCCTTTTCCATATCTGTATAACGTTTACAAAGGGATTGTTCAGCTAATTTCATCATGAATTGGGATTACTAAAATAACCTCCTTACTTGGCCTTTTGAGTGCTATAAAAATAAATACACTAAAGTAATTTGAGATTCCTTTGGCTATGTTAGTTCACTTACAAGTGTTGCTTCCTTGCTAATTTTTGCCAGCCTCATTGGGGAAGGCAAATGATGACCATGTGCACTAAATATTGAAATTCTGTCTCTTAGATTTAGCATATTCTATGTGGCTTTCAAAATCTTTAATTCCATAATGTAATAAAAAAACTTCACTGTTTTAATATTTTATTTAGCTTGAGTGGAAACTAATGTCAGTCTAATGACTTTGTTGTAGGCATAAATGGAGAAGAAGTTTAATTCTGAAAATATTTGGCCCTATTTTTCTTCATGTTATTATTCAGAATAGCACTTCATGTAGTGTGCAGCTGGTGAGTTTACAGATATAGGCAGTTAATCAGCAGACTGTGCATTTCAGCCTGCTTTTCCTCTGTTGAAAAACTTCCTTTCCAAGTCTTGGCAAGTTACTTTACTAAAGAAAGAGTTTGTGTCACCATTTAATAAAGTATTTGAAAATTTAGAATGAGAAATTAATGAGAATTAAACATGTCTTTAAAATTAAATTCATGTATAACTGCATTCAAAAGTACTCTAGAGCAGAAGGACTGAGGGAAATTATCTCTTTTAGGGATAATCCATTCTTTCAAAGTGACTTGCTCTTACCAGTTTGATTGTGTTCATAGAAATTGGTGAATCTGATCCTTTATTTGACCTCATTGACATGGTATAATCAACTGGAATGGTGCCAGACTGTATGTCTAAGTTTTGAGTTCCAGAGGCTGAATTTTCTACTGAAGTCAATTGTCTTGAGATGTTGCCTTGCAAAATGTGTTGGAATAGAGATATAACATTCTCATCATGTACTGTAGAGCAAAGAATGAAAATCATGCTATAGCTTTCAGAGCTATTTAATGGACAATTACATCATTTCACAGACAATTTGATGTATCAGTAATGAGTTTCTGCATATATATTTTTCTGTGCAGGTCAACTTCTATGTGAGGGTGAAAGCGATTTATACCCTTGGACACAGTGTATCTCTGATTGCTCTTACAACAGGCAGTATAATTCTTTGCCTTTTCAGGTATGTGTTTTTCATGAGTAAATATTAACAATGGTAAGACATCTTTAACTCTTGTCTGATTGCTCAGCTATTTAGAAAATGCATTGAGTTTACACTTTTTGCAGTTAAACAGCTGACAGTAATGTAATGCTGACTAGATTTTTACTAGCAATGATCATATTAACAGTTTTCAAAGCATTTTACAAATTTACAGGAATTACAGCCCTTGTAAGAAAGAACAATAATTTAGGAATGATTACATAAAGCATTTTCTATTTGGTTATTAAAATCAACACCTTGAATTGCTCTTGAGAATTAGTTGGATGCTGATCTCACCACTGGACAGGAGTGTGTCATTCACATTCTCTGAAAAAATCCCTTCACTCAGGATTTTTTTCCTGGGAAGCTGAGAAGCCTCAGAGAAAAGGAAAACAATTCTTATCTCATTTGCTTCTCCTATGTTTTGCTCCTTTGGAATGTGTTTGGAGATTGTTTACCCACAGGTGATTGTTTCATTGGACTCTGGTGTGAGTTGTTTCGACTCTTTGGCCAATTGGGGCCAAGCTGTGTCGGGACTCTGGAGAGAGTCACAAGTTTTCATTATTAGCTTTTTAGCATTTAGTAAGTATACTTTCTGTATTCTTTTGTATAGTATAGTATTTTTAATATAATATAGTGTTATAAAATAATAAATTAGCCTTCTGAGAACATGGAGACAGATTCATCATTCCTGCCTTCGTCGGGACATTGCCCTGCAAATACAATACAGGAGTGCAGCCATGTTTTGCAGAAGGTTCCAAGTGATTTCCAGGAGTACTGTAATCAAAGGCAATCACTAATTTGTCCAACTGTAAATCCCAGAATCACCAAGGTTGAAAGAAAGCTTCAAGATCATCTGCTCCTGCCATCAATCCAGCACTGCCATAATCACCCCTAAACCATATCCCCAAGTGCTGCATCCAAACACCTTTTGAATAATTCCAAAAACAGTTCACTACCTCCCTGGGCAGCTCATTCCAATACCTAACCACTCTTTCAGTGAAAATTTTTTGTCTAGTACCTAATCTGAATCTCCCTGATGCAACTAATGGCCATTTCCTCTCATCCTTTCACTTGAATCATGGCAGAAGGCACCAGCCCCCACCTGGCTGCACCCTCCTTTCAGGTGGCTGTAGAGAGCAATGAGGGCTCCCCTGAGCCTCCTCTTCTCCAGACAAAACAATGTCAGTTCCCTCAGCTGTTCTGCACAAGACATGTTTGCTAAACCCTTCACCAGCTTCATTGCCCTTGCCTGGACACCCTCCAGTACTCCAAAAATGTCCTGTCTGAAATGAGAACTGAACATGGTGTTCAAGGTACAAACCTCACCAGGTCTGAGCACAGTAGTAAAGGTCTGCAATGTTTTTCTTAGGCAGTTTTAGGAAAGGCAGCACTGCCTGCTGATTTTGCCTAATTTCTGTGACTTTTCACAATCTGAAGGCAATCTTCAACTAGTAAATAACTTTTTACTGATCTTACCAGTATCACAGTTTTTCTCAATCCCTCCACCTTCATGCCTTTATGTATCACTCCCACCTGTCTAACAGAATAGCCTCCATTATGAACTTCACACAGCTTTTCTGCTCCACTTAGGACCAAGAAAGCCAAGAAAGTGCATATCTCAGTTTTGGTAGAAAGGAAGTACAAATAATACATAATAACAGCATGTTGTTTGTCAGAGGCTCATTCCTCTCATGAAATATTCCTATGGTGAGTTCTGTAAGACTTTCAGTCTGCCATCAAATTTTCTCAATATCTAAATCTTCAGAGACCATTCAGAGCAGATACATGACCTGAAATTATGCTTGAATAACCTTTTAAAAAAATAATTGAGCCAGTCATGGTTATACTCCTTCTACCAGCAAATACTCCAGGCAGATCCCAAAGCAGATTACTGCAGTATCAAAACTGCTAAAAGCTAAAGCCACATTTAATACAGAGAATTACAGACATGTGAATGTCACCCATCACCAGAAGTCAGGTGTAACAAATCAAACATTTAAAAGGTGTACTCAAAAATTTCAACTTCAATTCAAATATCCAGCTGGAGATATTTTTTTTCCCAGGCTTTCAGTTGAGTCAGGGAAAACCAGACTTTTTTTCATGAGGCAACATATGTTCTTCTAAGCCCCCCTTCAAGAAGAATCTTTCTCTGTTATTTACAATGAGTGTTGGGGCCTCCCAACATAGTGAGTTGAAATAAGAATTAATTTCTTCCCACTAACTCCAAAATATTGGTTTGACAGCCTTGTATATATCCAACATTTATCATTTGAGCTACTGAATGGGATGAATAACTAATCATCTACATGAGTTATACAAGAAAAATAGTTTCCTCCTATTTGCAGCTTGTATGTATCTCTGAATTCCACAGGAACACGTGATGCAGTCTAACATAATAGTGGTATTTCAGCAAAGGATGTGCATAGCCACAGCAATCACTGCATTTTTTGACAGCTGTTTAAAATTCAGCCTGATATTATGTCCTTTGCCAAATTCAGGGCTAGCATGGCAGATCTGTTCTTTATTTCCTTGCACTCACTGTAACTATCTTTACTTCAGTAATTTCAGAATGGATTGTGTAAGTTTGATAAAAATCACAACTGGAAGAATACTTGCAAGTTGCCACTGCACACTGCCATGACACCTATTGCATCTTCATGTTTTCACTGCTCATGCTTGCTAAAATGTCTTGGCTTCTGGACTATTTCCAGGTGCAGCTCAAGGTGCTGGTTGTGACCACAAAAATCTCTTAGCAGTTTGGTTTCTAGAGATTTTCTATAAAAAGGATATTTTAAACAGGAAAATCTTGAAGGAACTGTATTTTAAGGGAAAAGCCCTCAACTTCTAACTTGCTTCCCCTGAACACCCATTCACTTACATGGAATCTTTTATCTGTCCTTTGTTTGTAAGGCTTTCACATGGCTGCCAGACTAAAGAAGTTTTAGATTCATTGGATAGAAAGGATGGGTGATCAAATGTTCTGACTGTATTTTTAATTGCTCCTGCATACACCATCATCATAGGATCAAAAGTCACTATATAGCAAAATAAAAGAGTTAAATAAAAGAAAGAAACCAGAAAAAAATAGGTGAGAGTACATCTGAAATATATCCAGGATAATCAAAGATGTATTTGCAAGAAAAACACTGGAATGAGTGCACACACAGAACGATGCAATAGCCTATGTTTATTGTCAGCTTATTATGTCAGTTTATTATGTTGTGCTAAAATGTGAGAGACATACCAGTGGGATCTTTTAATCTGTGATACTGAACAGAAGCAAGAGATGAAAGAAAACAGCAAGGCAGCACTGACAAAATGACAGAAAAGAGTGTGCTCTTACTCAAGTTCATATTGCTAAGAAATGTTCATAGAGTAATAGAAGTCTGTTCAACAGTTTCTGCCTCATAAACTAAAATGCTTCTTTTTAAATCTCTTTTTAGAAAACTTCACTGTACTCGGAACTACATCCATCTGAACCTGTTCCTCTCTTTCATTCTAAGAGCAATCTCTGTTTTAGTCAAGGATGACATTCTCTATTCCAGCTCCAACACAGCTCACTGTCCAGAGGATCAAACCTCATGGGTAATAAACCTCATTTTGCTACCTAGTATAACAGTTTTGTCACTGAATTTTCCTCTCTAATCCTTTCTAATATTTAGGAGTACCAAGACTTCAGTGTAGACAATTCTGAAGAGAATATAATGACTAAGAGAATGGTGGCTTAGACATGTCCAGATAAAGAAGGTTGCAGCACAAGTAGGAGACCTTAACATTGTTTGCAAGTCCATGAAGGACAACTTGTCATCAGCCAAGACAATTTATAACCAGACACAGCTCAGAATAAATATGGCCACTGCATTAATCAGCTGGGAGGGTTGAAGACAATCAGGAGTGCCATCAGCTGGGAGTGATTAAAGGCAGATGCTCTGGAAGTGTTCCAGCAGCTTTATCAGGGGTCCAGGAATTGGGCAGGTATCAGTGGAGGGAGGGAATAACTCAGGAAATTAAATATTTGCAGGAGTGGTCTTCATTAACTCCTCGGTACTTCTGGGCAATGACAGAAGTATTATCATCTGCATTCTTGGCAAGCTGATTTGTTTACTGCATTTTCATATAGAGGGCTTAAAAAAATCTCAAGTCTTGCTGTTCAAAGACTGATCTCTATGTGATATGCCCCATTTGCTGCCTTGTTGTTTCAGTCAAAAATCTCTTCTCATTTTAATTAACTACAGTTTAGGCTTGTGAGAAAAAAAAAAAAATTGAAGATGTTTTTGTCTTAATGAAGTCATATTGTCCCCAAATGTGAAGTTCTTAGCAGTGAATACCAAGCTGTATATATACATATATATATGTATGTGTGTGTGTATACATATACACATACATATATATATGTATGTGTGTGTGTGTATATATACATACATATATATATGTATGTGTGTATATATATATACACATATGTATATATATGTATGTATATAATCTGTGCTGTTTCTAATAGAGAAAAACAGGAACTGAGTTAGTAGGCCCCAATTAGGCAAAGTAGATAGCAGACAAATTGGCAGAGGTGATCAGAAGTTCTTAGGTGCTTGAAAGATTCTTCAGTGGACTCTCAAAATTCTACTTGGTTTCTGCAAATTCATTTATTCTCCACTTATTCTTGGCTACTTTCCTTTTTAAATATGTCAGATTTTGTGGACTGCTGGCTAATTTCTGTTGCATTGTAGGTGGGAGGATCTGGCAGCAGCCTGACAAGGCTGGTCTGTCTATCAAGCACTGCCTTTCACACAGAACAGTACGTGGGGTTTTCCCCTTTTGTCACATGTGAGTGATGTTCCACAGTTCTGCTGCACTCACAGAGGTCTAAAACACACAGCTCATAAGCTCTGTAAGTAGGTCCTGGCTCTGGATTACACAGGGAATTGATTTTGGCTAACTTTACTGATAGATACCTTCACTGTTCAGCATCTGCAAATACAGCTAATACAGGATTACCTGCAGGAGGAAGGCAAAATACTTTGATGCAGGGTTCTGGTATGTAAATTGAGAATGTAATACAAGGGAATGTTGGAATTTATAAAGGATCACAAAATTCCTTGCTGATCTGATTGTAAGGAGTCCTAAGCATAAAAGCAAATTTCAACTTGATTGAAAATTTCAACTTTTCACACATTTTGAAATGCTTAATTTTATTCATATTGCATTTTCCTGGCCCATTGCTGATCTGCAGTGGATATCCCAAACTCCAGAGGTAAGATCAATCTTAGCAAAGTTATCTATCTTTCAAACTTTGGTTGTAGGCAGATAAAATCAGGTGAAATGAATTCAAGCCTTTGGACTCTTCCTTAGTTTTCAATATAAGCATGGAGACAGGCATGGATGTTACTTGGGATGCACTGAGGTATCTGAGACATCCTGGGCAGCTGATGGCTGCCAAGAAGTCTCCCTGAGGAGGTCTGTGCCCTTCTGGCTTAGGCACTGGTGACTGCATCTCACTTCTTAATAAACATCTGTGTTTAGAGAGAGGAATTACTGAAAATGAGTAAGTTACCTGCTTAGGTATCTGGTTTACTTGGAACTTTAACAGAAAAATGCAGGCATGAAGGGGATTTAAAATGGAGGAGTGAGTAAAGCTGGTAGAAACTAGAGATTATATTTGGTCCAGTTTGTGTAGTCTGTTACATTCACCATATCATCACATTTCTTGGCACATTCTCAGTCCATATGAACATTTTCATATTCAATTCTCACATCCCAGATTCCTATTGGGAAGTACCAAAGTAGCAGCAGCCAGCACTGTGGACCATCAGCAGCACAGACATCTGAAAATTAATTCTGAAGAGCAGCACACAGACTATAAGCACCAATTTTTGATATATGTCTATGTGTTTTGTTTACTAAGAAATTCTAAAACATTTTCTACAGGGAAAACATTATTTTTAAAAGTCCAGCCAACTTTTTGTTCCAAGTCTACTGGCTTAATAAAATAAAATTATATTTTTCACTCAGTTTCACATTTAACTTTGAAAAAATCATGAAGTAGTTTCTTTGTAAACTTTTACTGTGTTAGGATGCCATGTGAGGTTTTAATACATTTATTAGACTCCTAGTAGATTATAATTTAATTTTATAACTATTCATTAACAAACTGTTGCAAAAGTGTGCATTTATTGATAACCACCGTATTTTTCTCTTTTTATCCTATGAAATTTTCAAGCTTTCTGAGTGAATTAGCAATGAGAGACATCTAAATAATTTTTAATAATTCACTTTCTTTTAATATATACAGTAATATTTACAATGTTGCAATTTGCTTGACTGAAGATAAGATTTTCTACTAGACCTGGTTTATTGATGCTACAAAGACAGCTAAGATTTTTGACTGTAGTAATAAAAATAATATGGCATCTTACTGTGAAAAATTTGATCCTTCTTCTCATATTTCAGGTGGGCTGCAAGGCAATCCTGGTGTTTTTTCAGTATGGTGTCATGGCAAACTTTTACTGGCTCTTAGTAGAAGGACTTTACCTCCACATCCTCCTTGTGCTAATATTCTCCCCCAACAGACACTTCACCATCTACCTGCTGATAGGATGGGGTAAGAACTTACACACCTTCCAGTAATGTTCTTTTTTTCTGTGTGTGTTGGTCAGGTTCAGTGCTTTATACCAAGATAGCTGAGCTGTCTTTTAGGGTGACTCAGACTCACAGATTGCTCAGCTCAGCTCCAGCACAGCTTCCAGCTGCTGCAGCATGGGAAAGAGCAGGCACAAAGCTGCTGAAGCAGTTCTTCACTGCTGGCTCCATCCCTGGCACAGCTTTCCCCTCCGCCACCTGCACCACACCCAGGGGTTGCTCTGGTGCAAGGGCTGCAAAACATAGGACTCAGGTGTCCTAATTTGTGAGGAAAATTAAAGCTTAGCTGCATAGCCATGAGCTATACCATGCAATTTTCCTTTTTGAAAAGCCCAATAATACTGTCCATCTGGTTTTAAATGCATATATTCCTTTCATTTACAGAAAGTGCCATGATATTTATGTGGAACACTTTAATACTTCCAGTAATAGGTGGTCATAAAACATTTGGGTGTTGCTGGGAAATGGGAATAAACCAGTGTGTGGACAAGGTTCCTTATGAAATGATTTATACTTCTATTTTATACTGCAGTCCTTGGAGGTGCATTGGGAATGCATAACTTGTATCTATTTCCCTGTAAGTCCCCCTGACACCTTGCAAGAAACTTAGGAAAGGGCATTTTTTTGTGTATTAGTAATTATGGCTGCATTTCTATGAGAAATAAGCTCACTTCCCTGCAGTCTTTGTAATACATTACTGATGTATACCTGTAATCATGTAGCTGTCCATCATCAGATGGACCTCTCCTTCCATTCACTGAACTGCTGTGTACTTGGGGAATAACTGCTTACTAGCAGGCTGATTTATTTTTTTTTCTTTTTTCCTGTGGACTTGCATTTTTGTGATCATTCTCTAAACATCTTTGGCATTTTTCAGGAATTCCTACAATATTCATTATTACATGGACAGTGACACGGATCATTCTAGAGGACACTGGGTGAGTGTGTCTGGGAGAGAAAATTTAAATTCCCCCTGTGCCTCTGCAATCCTTGCCTTGGGTGTGGTGCTGCTCACACAAAGGTGGTTTGCTGATCTGGGGGGACAAGCACAGAACTGAAATTTCAGAGATGGCAAGAAAAGGGCAGGTGTTTGGGAGCTCTTCAGCTGTGCTTTATGCTTGGTGTTTATTTGAAAGACTCAGAGAGCAGGAGAGAGCAGGGATAAGTTATGATCACTGTTACTCCTTGGCACACCCACATCTGCTTGGGAAGTCAAAGTAATGTTTGAAACAGCAGTGGGGTCCTTGGGCTCAGTGCTGCAACATGGGCAGGAAGGCGCTGGCCGTTCTAATTTGCTAACTGGCAACTCAGAAGATTGAAGTGCAAATAACTTGGGGTACATATAAATTGCATTACCAAAAGTGATGTAAGGGTGTGTCAGTGCACGTAGCCAGGTAAGGCTAAAGCTAATTAGAGCTAAGCCTGGCTCCTGGCATGTGAAGGGGAACTGAGACAAGAATTTTGTAGGAAAATCAGATTTGATCCTGCTGCTCCCAAGGAATGGGAAAACATCCTAAGTAGTGAAAAAATAGTTTGCACAGTCCTGTTTTATCCTGTTTTTTATTATTTTTCTTTTTTTTTTTCCTGTAGTTAAACTGAAAAATCATATCCTACATAATTTCAAGGCTTTCTTTGCAAGACCTCTAACGAGTAAACCAAAGGCAAACTCCTTTTTCCTTTGTCATTATGATTACAGAGGAAGTCTGAAGGGTAATTAATCTCTAATCTGACTAACCTTTCAGAGCACTTAAGAGTATTTAGATCAAAAATACTGAACCCACAGTGAAAATCAAATATTCAGGTTTTCAGACAGAACTTCAGGTTCAGTCTCACATTTTCACAAACGAGTTCCAGGCTTGGAACCTACATATCCCACAAGAAATTCTGTAATTTCAGTTGCACTTGTCAGTTGTACCCAGAGGTCAGCATTAAGAGTACAGCGGACAAGTGTCCTTTCACAAAATGAAACTGAGCTTGGTTCCCACAAAGGTCAACATCTTCCCTAATGCCTAATGGATGTCTAATGCCCAGTGTGCTTGATGTTTTAGCTGATTTCATAGAATCACAGAATGGGTTGGGTTGGAAGGGACCTTGAAGACCAGTGGGTTCCAACCCTCCTTGCCACAGGCAGTGATGCCACACTCAGGTTACTCAGAGCCCTATCTGGTCTGGCCTTGAACACTTCCAGGGACGGGACATCCACAGCTTCTCTGAGGCCACACCCTGGCACCTGTGTCCAGTTCTGGGCCCCTCACTATGGGAAAAACCTTGAGGTGCTGGAGTGTGCCCAGAGAAGGGCAATGGAGCTGGGGAAGGGTCCAGAGCACAAGTCTGGTGAGGAGCAGCTGAGGGAGCTGGGGGTGTTTGGTCTGAAGAAAAGGAGGCTCAGGGGGGACCTTATCCCTCCTTACAGCTGCCTGCACAGAGGTTGTAGCCAGGTGGGGGTTGGTTTCTTCTCCCAGGCAACCAGGACAAGAGGAAATGGCCTCAAACTGTGCCAGGGGAGGTTCAGTTTGAATATTGGGAATAATTTCTCCACTGGAGGGGGTGTAAAGCATTGGAATGGGCTGCCCACAGAGGTGGTGGAGTCAGCTTTCTTGGAGGTGTTCAGGACTGGATGTGGCACTCAGTGCCATGGTCCAGTGGCGCTTGGTTGAAGGTTGGACTCAATGATCTCAGAGGTCTTTTCCAACCTAAATGATTCTGCGACTTTCTGAGTAAAGAATTTCTTCCTGACATCTAAATCTCTCCTCTTTCATCTTTAAACCATTCTCCCTTGTCCTATCACTACATGCCCTATTTCATAACCCCCTTTAAGTGCTGAAAGGTCACAATGGAGCCTTGTAATCTCCAGGCTGAACAACCCCAACTCTCAGCCTCTCTTTGCAGGAGAGGTGCTTCAGCCCTCTGATCACCTTTGGGTGATCACCTCTGGACCTGTTCTAACAGGGCCACATCTTTCTTATGCTGAGGAGTCCACACCTGGCCACAGTGCTCCTGGTGGGGAAATCAAGTATGCATATTAAAACAAAGGGAATAAAATTAATAGCAGGAAAGGACTGAATACCAAATTCTAGGGTAGAGCAGGCATTATTTTAGTGCGCTTTGACTTGTTTATAAAAAATACTTCTCATAGGTCTTGCTTGCCAGATGATATTAATGTCAACATGATTTTCCCTTTTTTTTTTATAGCTGCTGGGATACAAATGAGCATGGTGGTCCCTGGTGGGTTATACGAATACCAATTTTAATTTCTATTATAGTAAGTAAAATTTGAAGCATGAATAATAGATCTGTTCAGCACTGTGCAGTGCATGTAGCCATTATTCTTTACTGCTAGTTACAGATAGGCAAGAATTGTGTTTTAATGAAAAGAAATTGTGCTGCAGGAGAAATGTTAAACAGATGCCAAGGCCATTAAAATTTGTTGCCTTCAAAATTTATCTGCCTCCTATTAAATTAGCAGTTGCTTTTATTTGTGTGTTGTTCTTTCTTTAACATCTCTTCTGTTTATGAGCCTGGAGGAAGGAAAAATCTAATTATACTTCTCAATGAATTGCAGATTTGATTTTGTGTGTAAATAGATAGTCTTGCAATTGAGAATGTGATATTAGTAAAAAAAATTATGGCTGTGTATATCTTTCTTTAATTGGTAGCCTACTGAAATATATATTGAACATGAAGTATTTTCAAAATAATACCATTTGAGAATGTTTCAAAGACTTTTCTTGTTTGGAACTCATTTACTGAACTAGTGTAATAATATTCCTGTTCACTGCAATGATTGTGTAATTAACTTTGGCATAACATACTATGGTTATATGTCCATTTCTGAAAATAGTCAGAGGGCAAATTAATGTATTTTAGATACATTTGCTTCATTTTTAAAATCATAGACAGAAGATCTAGGACATTGTTAGATTACACAAGATGTCAGGAGTTTGCATTAAGCTTGGGCTTGCCTTTCAATCTGTGCCTGCTGAAAATCATTTTGGGAGAAATTCCTGTCATCACTATCAGTGTGAATTCTGCAGTTTGAAGGGAAAGAAGAGTAGGCCATATGTGTGAAAAGACATAAGGTAAGGGCTCAAAGATGTTTTATGTTATGAAAAAATGAGCATGCAAGAGAACTACAGCAGGAAGGGAATACTTGGACCTCAAAGGAGCTGGAGAATGGGCAACAATCCAGAGTTAATAAAATATGTTGGAAGATAAAAGCAAAACAAACCACCTGGTGTTTAGAGGCAGCTCTGTTCTCTGGATGCTCAGTTTGAACAGCCAGCTGAGACTTCATGTGCCAGAAGGCAGCGCTCCTCCAAAGCAGTCCTGGGCCTGGAGAGTGAAGTTATCCCAGGGCACGCTGGCAGACCTGAGCTGCAGCTGGGTCTTAGTGAAGTCAAATGGAGCACTGGTCAGGCAGCAAAGTTTGATCTGTCCAACAGTGTTGTGAGAGCAAGTTCTGATACCATTTTGCACAGTGGGAATGGCTTCAGTTAATTCAGTGTGTCAGAACCCTCCCTGGCATTTCCTCCTGGGAATTTTGGCTTGAGAGAAGTCATTTGGCAGACGTTCACACCTCATGCTGTACACACTTCAGTCAGATGAGACTGCTCCAAATGAATGTGCTGTTACCCCTGTTCTCTCTTTGTCCATCAATACTGGCTCCAGTGTGTATGGCAAGTTAATATCCCCTGCTGTGGGCACTCAGCTGCAGGAAATGTGCAGATAAAATCTGCCATAACAGATTCTGTCTGTTACCTTTATAGGTAAGCCTCTAAGTAATCATCTGCCTGAAAATATGTATGTTAAGTTCAGCAAAAGCCTATATTTTCTAACATTTCTTTTTTATTATTTTTTAAAAATATATTAGATATCATTTTCCTGAATTTTTATTTCATCCTTGTCAGTTCCTTTCATTACCTTTCACCCGTCATTTCAAACAAAATGTTAAAAACAGAGGGACATGCAGTTGCTATGACTGTTTTTTATTTATCAGTGTCCCAAATTCTATAGGTTGTGTTATAGAAGACACAGAAATTCATTGAACTTGAAAAAAGAGCCAAATTTTTAGGAGAAGGAAGGGTTCCACCAATACATGGAGACAGAGATTTATAGCAGTGAGACAGGCACTGTCTGGTTAGGTACCACACCTCCTGATTTGGGATGGAGTTAGTTTAAAACAACAAAATTCTCACTTTCACTGTGATACAAATTTTTCTCTAGATTAATTTATTCTAGGATGTGTACATTTGATGCAGCTGTTTATGTAGCTGAAGCTGCAGTTTTCAGCACACATTGTAAGTCTGAAGGTGTGGATTCCAACTGTTCCCTTACTTCAGCATGGACATGCTGCATTTAGTGTGCAGTTTTCTAGACCACACCAAAGAATCCAACCCCAGAAGGAATAGTGACCAGAGGAAGCTAAAAGTCAGAGCTGAAGAAATAATGGGAGTGAGACTTAGGATATGCTGAGTTTTATACTTCAGTTTTCTAGACTGGTTAGGTTCTGCTCATAATGATTTTTTATGCAAGTGCCTTTCTGAAAAATAAAATATGAAATAAAATACGAAATGAAAAGCTACTCTTCTGTCTTAGAGGGCTGTCATGAGAATTAGGCTGCAGGGATTCAGATGGACTGCAAGATCTCCACAGGTCCCTTCCAACCCCAGCTGTTCTGTGATTCCTTCATTTGTAATGTCAGCATCAATATCCAAGACAATCAGACCCTTGTGAGAGGCCCTTTTTGTGCTTAGTTGGAATAGACAGATCAGCTGTGCAGCAATCCTTTCTAACCCTAATTTGGACAGAAAATACTGAAATTGAGGTGAGGAGCAAGGGAGGTTCAAAACTGCCTCTGGGTGTCTGGTGGTGAATCCATGTGACAACTTAGGACAGTGCTTGATTGCAGAGAACCACATCCAGTGTCCCATCCTGCTGGGAAACCTGTCCCCAGCTGGACTAGTGGAAGGAGGATGCTTCTGAAAATTGGGGCTTTCAAAGACTTTTGCCAGCCAGAGTAGCAGTGGTGGGCTTGCAGTGGTTGCTGGGCATGGCAAAAGTGGTGCTGCAGAGCACAAAAGGTTTGGCACTGCAGGGCTGAGGGGTTCTGGAGGGAGGTGCACAACTGCCATGCTGACTTGCTCCTGTCTGAATTGAGAAGAATTTAATTTTGCTGCAGATTGAGTGGAGAATTCAGAAATTACCATTATATTTGTTTTCTCTGCAGGTGAATTTTATACTTTTCATTAGCATTATAAGAATCTTACTGCAGAAGTTAAGATCTCCAGATGTTGGAGGAAATGACCAGTCACAGTACAAGTGAGTCATATTTTTAGATATTGTAGACAGATCCAAAATAATCTCTGTAAGACTTCATCTGCTGAAAGTCAAAAACTGCTGTGTTATTATAATCACATTTAATTTAGAACTACATTTAGATATTGTTTAATAAATAGAACTATGCTGAAATGGAGATAAATATATTTTTTATCAAACACTAAATTCAATTAAAAATACTTAATTTTAGAAAGACCAACAAGTTATTTTGAATTTGAGTTTAATCCATGAATGAGTATGCTGATACAAAATATATGGAAAGTAATATTTTCTTTTTGACATATAAACATTTAACTTTGACATAAGAAATTTTTTAAATCCTTTAAAATTATTTTCTTTCAACCTCCCTAAAACCTTTTTTTTAAATTTCTAAAGCGCTTTCATACATTTTAAGAGCTGAAATTTTTATATTTACCAAAAATATAAAAATTAAAGAGTGTTTTGTAATGATTTAAAATAGCATCTTTACTTTTTTAGAGGAGAACAGTTGTTTCTGGCTTAGAACAACTTGATTTCTGTTCAGACTTTCCTCTTTTGTGTTTTGGTGTGAGCATCAAATCCTAAAATATCTCTTGTTTCCACAGCTTCAAAATCAAGGGATACTGGTGTACCATTCAAGTGCATTGCCAAAATTGGTTTTGTTCTTTATTGCCATATCTGTTGTTATTGTTGTTTATTATAAGAGCTGCTGGATAAGTAATAATCTGCAGTCAAGTCCATTGTAGGTTTTATTTTAAAGCCCAGACAAGACTCTGACAGTTCAGGGTGTCAATATGATACTTCAGTGACAAAACCTCACATGAACACTGAAAATCCAAATATGATTTGGATATCATATGAGTGGCCTTTGAAACTGTGCTCCTGGATAACACCTTCCCTTCATTTAAAAAATACTGAATGCCTGTTCTAATAGCTGACAAAACATGCTATGCAGAAATAAAAAATATTCTTAAAGCCAAGAGAAGCAGGACCTTACGTGTTTTGTAGACAATGTGACATGTTTGATGCAAAAAGTGAACAATTCTGGTGTGCCACAGAAAAGTCAACACAACTGGACTGAGCACGTTTGTTTGCAGAGCTATGAGGGTCTTGTTTTGTGTTTGCTGATTCAATTATCTAAACATGAGGGAGAGCTTGTTGATTCTAGATGAAACTGTGCAGTTGCCACATTATTATGTAGCACAATGGCCAACCTATGGGCAGGAAATCCCCTCAAGTTTACTTCTTATGACATAAAGTTTTCATTGCTTCCATGTGGTGTTTATTTAATTTTTGAAAATTAGCCATTCCCTTACTTTCAGTCCCACCATTTCCCACAGTTTACTGTAGCACTTTATAATATGAAATATTCACATTAATAGCAACCTTGTCCTTCATTATTCAGCCCTGTAAATTCTTTGCTTTTAGCATTTGATTGCCTGATTAAGTTTGCATTTCTGGTCTTTAGCTGATGCCCTTGGGAAAGTAGATTAACCTCCTCAAGAAACTGCAACTGCAGAGCAAATTAAAAGATCTGGGAGGCTCATTTCTAAAATTGCAAATGCATTTTTTAAAATGCAGAGAAGAATAAGGCTGTTTTGTTTTTCCCTTTCTTTTACTAAAATGTAAGTGCAGTATATAGAAAGTAGCATCAACTAAACAAAAATTACTAAGCCAAGCATGGAATGAAAGTGAAATAGGGATCTAAAATGAATACTACTCATGCAAGTCACCATTTTTATTCCCTTTCTCTGAACCTGCTTGTAGCTGCTTCCATCCTTTTAGTTGTTTATTTTACTCTTGCAGTGAACAAGGCTAAGTTCCAATAAAATCAGTTTTCCATTTCATTTGGGAAACCAGGAAATTTGCTGCCAGTGTCATCCCCTCCAGTTGTAAATGAATTTCTTCTGCTAAGGAATCCCTATTTTTTCTGCTTCTGGTATCATCTTTAGATGTGAGGGATTTGCTATTTTTGAGAAGCTTTGCTGTCAGAAATTATTTCCACAGAAACAGATGCAGCCCCTGGGCTGTTGTAAACAAAGCAAGGCCATGAAGACTGACACAGAAAAAATAAAACTACTTGAAATACCTTAACTTTTCTGTTAAAATAGGTGAATTCACAACAGCATCCTTTCATTGTTGAATCAAGTTATATTCATCAATACAGTGATGAATTATGGAACTCACCATTATCACTTCTCAAATTTTATCTGATGCCAGACATCCAAAATTGTCCATGACTGACCCTGTATAATGTATAAAACTGATGTTATTTGAGTGAAATAAATGACAGATAAGGTAAAAGTAGCAATTTATAATTTCAGTAATTTCATGAGCTGTTTGTCAGAGCAGTTCTGCTTAGTAATTTAAAGTTCTGTTTCCTAAACTTCAGTAAGTAGTGTCTTCTGCTAAATTTTATTATGTAACTGACAACATTAAAAATTATTTCATGTCATGTGCTTAATACCATCAGTAAAGCCATGAAGTTTTAGTATTTGAGGCTCATGAAAATCTCTTAGTTGAGATGATTCTGGATTAATTTCCTAGGTACTGTTTGCATACTGTGCATGTGCAATGTACAGACTAACCCTGCAGTTACACATTCATCTCAGTAAAACAAAAGCTCATCATTAAATTGCAGCTTTGTCTCTTTCCTTTACCCAGGAGACTTGCAAAATCCACCTTGCTGCTGATTCCTTTGTTTGGAGTTCACTACACAGTGTTTGCTCTGTTTCCTGACCGCAGTTCCAACAATTATAAAATAATCTTTGAGTTGTGTTTGGGATCTTTTCAGGTAAATTTTAAGGTTTTTATTCAAAAGAAGTTTTATTGATCTAGGTGAGTTCTGCCTACTAACTAAGGAATATTGTCTCTTTCCAGGGGTTGATTGTTGCAGTCCTGTATTGTTTTTTGAACAGTGAAGTAAGTCTCATCTTTCCTACTGAGAATGTTAAACACTGGTTTTGGTAAATGTATGAGGGCCCCCATAATTCTGCTCTGATACACAAAACCTTTTTAGAAGATGTCTGCATTCCTATTAGTGGAATATATTTGTGATAGTTTTTATACAACAGGATAATTCAGTGTAGCTGGGGGAAGAGCTTTAAGAGCTGTTTAAAATTGAATTCCTTGCAAACTGAGGTGTCAATGTCTTCTGCTGATGTGATCTAATCTTTAATGTGACCTCTGTTAGAAGCAATGGGCAAGTGAGGTGCAACAGGTACAAAAATTCATCTGCAACTTGAAATACCCTTTAGTAAGTATTTAGGGGTAAAGTATCTAAACCTCAGAACAGCAACAGATTTTCAAAAATGCTCAGCATGTCATAGTCTCAACTGAGAAAGATGCAAAGAATTCCTTTTGATTTCAGCCACTGTGCAGTGTCTGACAGAAGGAACCTGTCTGAAGAAGACACCTGCACAGACAATTAACATTTAGCTCTCCTGAGTGCTGTTCTGGTCTTTGATATTCATGAGCTGCCTGATTTTGGTCTAATCGTTTGATTCTTTGCCTTAAGTACATGAGATAAACAGCTCAACACCAAAACCTAATGTTGCAGCACAGGTGATACAAAATTGATTTTTGACAGTGACCTTAGGGCACCTCTTCCCACACAGTGTAGGCAGTTATGTATAACTTTGCCTCAGTTATGTGACCTCTGTCAAAGGATGCTCTAGAGGGAAGGGATGCCATCCAGAGGGACCATGGCAGGCTTGTGGAGAGGGTGGAAAGAACCTCAGCAGGTCCAACAGGGCCAAGTTCAAGGTCCTGCACCAGGGTCTGTGCAGAGCTGGCTGAGGGATGGGTTGGTTGAGAGCCATCCAACAGAGAAGGACTTGGGGATGCAGGATGGACCATGAGCTGGCAATGTGCCCCTCTAGCCCAAAAAGCCACCTCTGTTCAGCATTAAAAGAAGCATGGCTTGTAGGTAGAGAGAGATGAATTGTCACCAGTACAAGAAAGACATGGATGTGTTAGAGCAGGTCCAGAGGAATATCAGAAGGCTGGAACAGCTCTCCTGTGAAAACAGGCTGAGGGAGCAGGGGTTGCTCAGCCTGGAAAGGAGAAGGATCTGGGGGGACTTTGTAGCACCTTGGAGTATGTAAAGGGGGATTATAAGGAAGATGGCAAAAAACTTCTTAGCAGGGCCTGGAGTGTCAGGAGACTTTTAAACTGATGTGTGGTAGATTTAGGAAGGAAAAAGTCTTTTCTGTAAGGGTGGTGGAGATGCTGTAACGGGTTGCCCAGAGAAGCTGTGGCAGCCCCCTCCCAAGGCCAGGCTGGATGAGCAGCCTGGTCTGGTGGAAGGTGTCCCTGCCCATGGAAGGGGGTAGAACTACATAATCTTTAAAAGTTTGTACCAATCCAAACCATTCTGTGATTCTGTTCCTAGAGATCCCCATGTGACAGCCAACAAATGTGGAAAATTTCCTCCCATAAAAGAAAATTTTCAGCTCATATTGTGCATTTTCTTTTGAACACAGGTGCAGGGGGAGCTGAAAAGAAAGTGGAGAAGCTTGTGCTGGAAGCAGACAGCAGGCAGAGATTACAGACTGCACTCCTCCATTTCCCGAAATGGATCAGAAAGTGTTTCCCAGCTCCACAGGAATTCAAGAGCTCACTCATTTATGCAGACAGAGACCACCATGATATAAACGAGCTAGGTCCCCCAAAACATGAAAAACTGTGGGATATGTCATTCATTATGCAGCTTGATGTGATATTTTATAACATGTACAGTTTAGTGCTTTGCTTTTCTACATGTTGGTATTTGGGGAGTTGGTTTGTGCAGCCAGCCTATTATTAATGGAGAAGCCTGCCCCATGGATTTGTTTCAAATGGTATTCATATTAATTCTGATGTTCTCTTGCAGTTTACTAGCCAGAACAATTCAAAAATTCATTTTCCATAGAGGTCCCTTTACCTTCCAAAATGGCTACAAGATCCATGCAGGCAATCCTGCTCAGTGCAGATTTATTTGGCACATGTAAGTGTTAAGATGGGAAGCAAGAAAATTTCTTACACTTTATTTATACTTAAGGAAACATTGCCTTAAGGATTAGGAAATTCTTTTCTAATTATGGAAAATAAAATTAAAAAAAAAAAAAGACCATAATTAACCACACTGGGAGTTCAGTGTGCTAATCCAGGAAATCATTAACATGATTTACAAGAGAGGGAAAAAGGTAGTACTTCTAGGCTAATGGTACACATTTCAGAGATTACTTTCTACAGAGTTTGATTCCAATCCTGTTGTTACTTTTAAAAGTGCCTGGTTTGATGTTTGGGTGCAGAGTGTGGGGCTACCTTTACAGGCCATACAGAAAAAAACTAGTATATTACTTTGGAATATAGTAGTTCTCAGTTCTCTTCTGTTTAAAGACAGAGATTTGTCTTGATCTTTCATGGAGGAGTTTTCTTAAGAGGTATGTTTTATTGCTAAAGCAGCCTGGCATAGGATAAACAGCCTTGGATAGCTCATTACACATTGAAAATACCATTTTTTACAGTATTATCATTGAACTCTGTCTCTAGGAGCTACATACTTGACTGCAAAACACAAGGAATATTGCAGTGAAGTTACAACTTGGATTTAACAAATAATGTAAATTCTTTTAGGTTTATTCAGTTCTATATCTATCTGAAATTATTTAAAATTTAGTCATGATCATGACTCCAGAAAAAACAAAATAGACAGAAACCCTAAAACTTACCATAAAAGGCATAAAGAAGGAATTTTCAACAATGCCTCTTATGCAGCCATGTTAAAAAAAAAAAAAAGGCAGAGAACTGAGAGTCTTATAAAAACATACATAACATTTCCTCTCTTTAAAAGAAATAAACCAGTGATGTTCTCTTCCCCTGCCAATGATTAACCATGTCCACCCAACATTACAAGTGGGAATAATATGTATTTGCATGAGTACCTCCATACAAACCGTTGCCATCATATTTCAGATAACAGATTTTATGGAGCCAGCAGAATCCAAGGTCCCTACTCTTGTCAGATAAAGGGAAGAACAGCAGCAAGGGCATGCCTTGGCAGGCATATTTGTGCATCCTTGAAAATATTGCCAGTGCTGGGAATATTGTCAGAGCTGTCTGAGTGTATTACAATTCTTGGTCTGATTTAATCCAGCTATTTATCTGTCAAACACAGTTTGTTTTAATGGGATTGCCATGGAGTCACACAAAGTTTTCTCAGACCAAAGACAGAAGGAGCCCTATGGTTCCCATGACTGCTGCAGAACCTGGTGAATGTTACATGACACCAGCAGGTATCATTGGAGTTAAACAACAATCACTCAAGGAATTGTTACTTACAAAAGTTGGGTTTAAAGGAGCTATTGGTCACTTCCAGATCATTCATAGTGTTTTCTGTTTGGCAAAGTAACTATGAGATTCTGGGTGGAAGCAGGCTGCCCAAGAACATTCCCATGGGGTCTAAAGCTGTGCCCCTACACATGTATTTAAACTCAATATATTCCCAAAGACTTTAGACTGAAGAAACACTGCTAAAATTTAGTGGTTTTCCTGGACCTCTGGAGAAACTTATCACAAGCTCTTAACTGCAAATATATGAAGACCCACTGGAGCTGTGGGAGCTGCTTTTACACCTAAATTAAACACATCTGTGCACATTAGGATTCTTTGTCTGCAGAGGCATTGGGACTGCTCAGTTCCCTGAGATGAGACGTGCAGGATGTTCTTTTTTCCCCCTTAATTTCTGGGGTAGAAAGGCACATGTGACAAGCATTCAAGTGTGCTCATCTTGGTGCTCAAATGAGGTTATGTGAGCGAGTTGACACACAGACAGAATGATAGCACAGAAATAGATGTTTCAGGCAATCATTTCCATCAGTCTGTTCTGCATGATGCATCACCAATTATATGTGTTTGTAACACATTGTATCTTAGGGAAAACTGTCTTTGTTCTAATTAGGTGAGCATGAAAAAAATCTGCATTTTAATTATTTCTGGATTATAAAAAAGAAAAGCCTCAATAAGAAAATACATTTCATACTGCAACAAACCAGCATTGTTTCCTTTAACAGGGTGCAGATACACTTGGGCTTGATTCTATTTTTCATGTAGGTTGAAATGCCACATGAGAATTTTGCAGTGGGAGAACATAGAGGTACCACTAAGTTTGTAAAGGACAATGTGGACATGCAAAGAATGGCACACAGGAGAGAGAGGTGCTCTATATATTTTTTTTCAAACCAGTGAAAAGTACAGTACTTTGGAGAACCTCATCCCTCTATTAATAATATAAATGCAGATAATCTAAATATTGTTTTGTGAGACAGTTTAACTTCATAATGCTTTGTTCAAGCATTATCATGGCAGTAAAGACACAGAGGGGTCACTTGTTTTTACTCCCAGAAAATTTCTGACTTCCAAATAATTTTATGCAAAGTTACAGCATCAACCCTATCATCACCAGTTTGACAGCTGCCTTTTCATGGACAGATATAAAAATGTCAGTAAAAGGTGCAGAACAGTTTGACAAATCTAGAACTTGATCAGTGCTTTTCATCTTTACAACACTCATAACAAGACAGCTTCTCATGGCTTTGTCTCTCATTGCATTTTGCTGAGAAGCATGGGATTAAATGCTCTTGCTCTGTGCTGTGGTGACTAAAGAGTTAAAAGAACACTGCAATGAAGCATCATTTGGCTTTCTGTCACCCCTAATCCCAGTTCTCACTCAGTCCTAGCAGCATCAGGGGAGGAAGGAGAGGCTGCTAGACAAGTGAAACCTTCCCCTGCCCCTCCCTTTCTTTATTCCTTTACTGCCTTTCCCCCTTGGGTTGCATCAAGGTCCAAACTGAGTTGTAAAGCCTTCAAGGCAGGAAACCTGGGTTTTTTTGTCCATCTCCACTGAAAAGCCAGTAGCACAGCTTGTACTTACTGAACAAGAATGGTCACACAGTTCGCTCCCAGGACCATGGTTAATTGTTGTGCTTTGCCTCCCCTTGAGGCACCATTAATTCTGGGTGATTTCTGTCAGCATTACCTGCTGCTAATGCCTGAGGAACACAGTGACAGCTTGCTCTCCACTTACTAACCACAATTAAAAAATATGTATGGACACTGACTTAAATTTTCCTCTGCAGAGTCAATTTCAGCTGAGTGCTTGATAAGCTCAGGTGAAATTCATCTGCCCTGGTTTTGGTGTCTAAAAGCTGCATGTTTGTCTCTGAGTTAAAGACACTTTTAAGGTGCCTTCCACAGTCAGCATAGAGAAATAGGCACTGGTTGAAGATGGCTCCTTCCATGTTCACTGGGCATCTGAGGCAGGTAAGCTGGACCTAGTTTTCTCTGTACTTACTATAAAATGAGCCTAGTGCTTATATTTCTCACTCCAGAGACAGAATCATGTAAGTTGTATCCCTCCAGAAGAGATCATTAAACTGTCTGGGTAATACTACACAGATACTCCTTTATAAGCCAATTACCTTGGGTTGGCCAAAGTTATCCTCCAAGAAATGTGCAGTGTAATTCAAAAGTTCAGGCAGGGGAGGTTCCCACAGTTCATGGGTCTGGTGTCCCTGCCAGCCATGATAAAGCTCACAGGGTTATGTCCCATTTTGATTTGCCTGGCCTCAGCTTCCAGCACATTTTTTGTTGTTTTGGATAAGGTGTTTGGGTTTTGCCTTTTGTAGGAGGGGCCATAATCTAAAAGAAATGGCTTTACAGTACCCAAAATTCTTGATGCTGTACTGCAGGTAGCCAGCTGAAGAATACCCAATCTAAGCTTGTGATGGAGTGTACTATAGCAGCAGTAGATAATTGGTGGCAAATGGCATTACAAAAAACTTTCTACAGTCAATTTGGAGCCATCCTACCCCACTCTGTAGCATCTGCTTCATGTCCTGATTCACTGCAGGCTTCCCTTTGCTTTTAACATGCCAGAGGGGAAAGCAACAAGCACAGACCCTCAGCAAACCAGAGACTCTGTCTGGGGCAGACTGATGAAATAAGGCATTGCCAGGTGCACGTGTCACACAGTCCATGTGCAAAGACTCAGATGAATCATCTGCATCATTTGTCCTCTATTTTTCTAAAAATCAACTTCTGTTAACTGTGAATTTGCCCAGTTCAGCAAAGTGATTTGGGATAATGTCCAAATTCAGTCTATTCAGATTTTTTCAGACATCCTTTAGGAAAAATCCAGCCCTAAATATGTCTGACAAAAAGAAAGAACTGGCAAGTAACCGGCAGATTTTGTGTCTGCTCCAATGTGTGTAAGGGTCATCATCTGAACAATTACAGTCTGTGCATAATGATACAGGAAATACCTTTACCAACAAAAGTACCTTCATGTTACCATGAGTGCCTATATCAGCTGTGGGCTGTCAGTGCCACCCTGACATGACCAAGTACAGATGTGAGGATGCAGTGCTATTCTGTTGCTGAAAAAATAATAAAATTAAAAAGTGTTTGGACATGTATGTTACAAGAGTACATCAGGATAACATTTAAAGGAGCATTCTGTGATATGGCTTTACCACTCTGTTGAGTCTGTTTCTGCCCAGTGATAGCAGGTTGTGGTTAAATCTAATTCAGGAACATTTCTATTGTCAGATTTAAAAGGTGACTGAAATGTCCCAAACCCCTCTATTTCCTAAAGCACTGTAATGATTTATTTGTCCTGGCACAAAATATGTATGTATGAGTATTACTTCAAATTTCTCTTTTGTCATCTTTGTTAGAACTTTATATCTGTCAAGTATGGTAAAAATTTAAGATTATGTAAATGAATGTGATTATTTTTTACAAAATGTACAGATTATGATGTTGTATAGATTAATGTGTGTAAATAGATTTCATACTGTAATTCACTACAGTTTTCTTCTGGTTTTGCTCTTTTGTTCTTTTCTGGTTTCAGTTTTTAATGTCACAAACCCAACAGCCTTCTCTGAGATGTTATATATAAAGCTGTGAACAAGTAAGTGTTTACATCTTTATGCTGTTACAGATAATAGTAGTCAATAACACCATAATGGACTGAAGAGGAATCAGAGAATAAAAATTTTAAAAGTTTTGCACAAAAATTCCCTTATTTATGTTTTTTTAAAAATGTGTACAATGGTGCAGTTTTCTTACTGATTCAGTGGGTCACGGCCACGCTGAAGGATGTGGCTAAGTTAATATTTCACTTTTTAATTCAGCAGCTGTTAGACACACATGTTAAAGAAAACCAGCCCCTAGGAATATGTAGCTTTCTGTAACCTAGATGTGCTCACAGGAGCATGAGAATGGCACACAGCCAGAGCAGAACCAAGTGATCCCATATGTTGTGTGTGGCACCATCTCCATGGCCAGCAGCTATTTTTGATTTATCACAGCTTGCTCAAAACTTGATTGCCCAGTTCTCTGTCAGAAGTACAGGTGTCTGTCTGGAGTACAGTCTAATGCAGTGAGAGCAAAGGAAAGCTGTGAAGTCTCTCCTGTAGAGGCAACACCATCTGTCATGGTTTTTTCCCTAAAAGATGTGTGTGTATCTGTTTCTATACCTGGGATGGGAATGGGCACAGGGAGGAGACTGGCAGTGGTGTGCTGCTGATGGGCCCAGAGAGGGAGGGAGTACCTGTGGGGGAGGAGGTGGCACCTCATGGGGCAATCCCTGCCCTGGCAGTGATGCCAAGCAGGGACAGAGGACAGAGGACAGAGCCATTTTTGGTGTGTCTCATGGACCAGAGAGTCCATCCCCTCCTGTGTGTGTCTGTGAGTCACAGAAGGCACACCACCCACAGGGCTCTTCTGAGCCTCTGGGAGAGCTGAGCTCTCATCCTCTCCCACCTTTTGTGAGTTCTTGTAGGAGCTGTGTCAGCCTGGACCCTTTGGCCACCAGCAGCATGTCTGCAAAGCACTTCAGTGTCCTCACCACAGGCATGCCCTCTGTCCCTTAGAGCTAAAGGGGCAGCCCCACAGCCAGATCACCCTGGTGTCTGCATGAGCTGCTTTGGAGCTGCTGAGCCTGAGCATGCAGGGCAGCCAGGGTGCAGATGAACAGGGACACTGGACCTGTTCCCATCAGTTCTGGCAACAGCACCTGCAGGTTTCCACAGCAAGTCTGAGTCCTCTCAAATGCAGAAGTGGATCCCTTACAAAAGTCCTGGATAATTACAGAAATGGTTATCCCCAGAATACAGGCAGTGTACTGTGGAGGAGAAGAATAGGGGTGCCTGCACTTCAGAAGCAGCTTCAAGAAGGAAAGACTTCTGTAACAGCTCCTGCATGGTGCCACTGGGCAGGATCAGCTGCAGGGGTCTCAGATCTGTACTTGTAGCCACTGGCCCACAGAGAGCTGAATACAGCACAAACTGTGTGTGAACACACACACTCCCCTTCCTCTGATTGCACCAAGGAGCTTCTAACTGGGACACTTGGAAAAGCAAAGGAGATCAGTGGATGGGAGGGTGGAAGAGCCAGAAAGAGAATCTGTCTTCATCTCTGTAAGAGAGCTGAACCAAAGAACTACGGCAGAGAGAGAAAAGGTTTTGCAAACTCTGTGTGTGTGTGTGTGTGTGTGTTCCAGTTTGGTGTGGGCTGTAGAATGAGGTTACTTTTAGAGCACACCTTGTTTTCCCCTAGCAGTGCATAAGCTAAATCCCATTTATCTCCCAGTTCCAGTGCAATTCCCATCAGTGTTCCCAGTTCAGCTTGTACCAAGGCAGAGGTCAGCCCTTGGGAGGCAGAGTGACAATCTGAAAGGGGGTGACACAGACCATGAGGAGGAGCAGGGCGCCCATGAGAGCCCAAGCTCAGGAAAAGCAGCATCTCCCCCACACCCTGCTCTGCAAAGGCCAAATCTGAGTGTGGCCCCCCTGTAACACTGCCCTGTCTGTGGAGTCTGGGGGTGACTTTTCTTAAGCAGTCACTCTGGCGAGGTACAGGTCATCCCAGTTTGCAAATGGGCTCCCTGCACAATGTTAAAAAAGTCCTAAATAACCAAACCATATGTGTCCAACTGAATAAAATAAAATGCTACCTGTTAGTTAAGTTCTATGATTTACAATCAAGTATATTTTAATCCCCTTAACTTAACATAGACTGGGATATATTATGAACTGACTGACATGAAATTTAGGTTGAATGATTGTATCAAACCATTTAATAAATAAGTATACATTGCATCAAACCATTAAATAACTTTGTGTTGCAACAAAATAGTTATAGATTTTTCACGCAGGATAAATAAATATTTTTCTTGTAATATCCTACAAATTACCCTAGGATATTCCATTAAATATGGATATTGGATTTGGAAGGCAACAGAAATCGAAATGAAGAGCTGTGCTTTATGTTGAAATCCTTGTGGATTTCTCAGTTGGTGCCTTTGTAATTGAGACTGCTTCTCAACACAATCCCATTAAGCTGTGAAATTCTCTGTTCAGAAAGGCTTTATTTAGTAATACCCCTTGGCCACTGCTTATCCCTGGTTTCCTGCTTATATTCTTCACCTGCTTTTAATTAGTGCCTTGGGCTTTGCCTGCCTGTCTCTGTAGGATATGAAAAGATACTGAGGGAAATAATGAGGGAATTAGTAAGCAAGTTTATAACAGTATAATTAATAATGGACTCTGACTACAAGGGGACATTTTGTTACACAGAACTGCATTCACGGGAAGCAATTTGAAAATTAAAACATAATCTGAGTAATATACAAAATTGTGCTATAGAGGATGTTTGTGCCTTAGCCAGGTGATGAATTGGACAATTTAATCATTCCTGCAGATTATGGCTTCTGTTATTCAGATAAATACCAAAATCATATGGCCTGTTTCAAAAAACACTTAACTTGACCTTATTACTCAACAACAAAAACATGAAGAAAAACAGTGTTTCCCTCAAATACACAACATCTTTTAAAAATCATTTTCATTTTGCTTTTGAAGGCCATGACATCCTGTTTCTTGGGTTAGCATAGTTTATCAATTTAGACACTCAAAAGTACCTTTTGGCATGAAACATATGGAATTAATATTTTTAAATAAGTAGGTTTTTTTTTAAAAAAAACCTTTTAAAAGCCCAGTGTATAAATGTATAGCTCTAGTTGCTTGTCCTGATGCCCCAAACATGAGCTGAGAGCAGCTTGAAAGACACAGGCAATATTGGGGTTTTTATCATTGAGGTTAGTCCATTTCTGTCTGAGTTGAAACATCTCAGTTCAGCTTTCTATTTATGATTCCCCTTTTTGACTGAATGATAGGCTGAAAACCCAGCCCAACCACTGCTCCTGCCTCCTGGACATTTCATGCCCTGCCCCAGAGGAGCCTGGTGCCTACAAGGGGCTACCATGAGGAGTCCCATGTACCCACAGAGGGTTTAGCAAGGCTGCTGCTGCTGCCCCCCACACAGAATTCCCCTCTCATTGCTACTCTGACAGGGCTGTGTCATAGACATGGTGAAGTTTTCCCATTCTTTCAGCAGCTTACAAATTCTGAATCTTAATTTAAACCATGAGATCCCTGATTTTATTGATCCAGTAGGAAAATACTTTACAACCCTTTCTGGCTTCACTGCAGTGAAATATTGAATTCAGAGCAATGCTTTCAAACACAATAATGGATTGAAAGGATTAAAATTGAGTTACAACTGTTCTTGGATGCACAAAAGTCAGCAGCAGGTGTTTTTTATGGTTCCAGTTCCTGTGCAAATTTACATATAAGAGTAAGTCAAATATTGACTGGAATCACATAAACTGAGGCTGGAAGCTAGAAAGTTATTTGCAAAAAAAGTGAGGTTTTGAAAAAACTCCATGGCATATCAGGAAAATTCCACTTTTAGGTTCCTTTTTATATGGCTTAGGAGGAGTGCCATGTTAGGAGTCTGAAGAAACAGGGGTTTAGACCTCATGACCCATACACTTATACTTCCTCCACTCCTATCATGCTGTGGGATCTGAACTGCATCCATATATCCAAAGTTTTGGGAAGAAACAGGAAAAGATAGAAAAAGCATTATAAACTTATACAAATCAGAGAGTTAAGACAGATGAACTAGACACAAAAATCATTATGTTTTGATCTGTTGTCAACTGCTCTTACAAAACTCACTATCAATGCCACTTCAGCTGTAGATTCAGTCTGGTGCTGCTCCATTGTGCCTGGAAGAATGGAAGCTGCTGTGACGTAGATACTTTGGAAGAAATGTGAGCACTACAAAGAGACTTTTAGTCTCAGTTCATCTTCTCCCTCTATTGTGCTCTGTATTCATCACAAGCCTAGAAAAGTTCTTCCAATTTCCTATTCATATAATGATCCATGAATAGTACAACTGTACTGCTATATATGTTCTCCAAATGTCTGGGCTGAATAGTTTATTTCCTCTGAGTTGTAATTATTCATCTCAGCATTTGGCAATGTTTTCAAGTGGTTTTAACTTTCCTCATGCAATGTGTCATCAGGTTTCAAAAATAGTAGTTTTTTTGGACAATCTGGATACTGAAGTATTTGGTTGGCTCATAGGGTGGAAAATGGCTTCTGACCTTCACAACTAACTTGTGGTTGACTGGATTTTCACTGCTTTAGCACATTTGAAGAGTTCATATTAGTGAAAAATGGTAAATTAGAAGAAAACATCAAGAAAAATGATGTAGAGTTAGGGAAAAAAAATCAAGAAAAAGGATGTAAAGTTGGGGAATAAACTGAGGTAAAAGCTAGGCTCTAACTTTGAGGAAATATTTTATGCTCTAGGACAATGGAAGTGGAAAGGGAGGGTTGGTTTTGGGAGGCTACATGTAGAACAAAGTGGGGAAAAAAGGTTGTGATAGGAAGTAAGGAGCTGTGCTGAAGATCCCATTTGAGTCAATCTCTACTTGAGGATCATTTTCATGAGGAGCTGTGAATGATCTTGCTAAATATTTTCCATTGTGTATATGTGAAGCTAAAGTAGAACCTAAATTTTCAGAAACGTGCACTGTATATAAAACCTCTCCAGTTTTCTGCAGTTTGCAGCTAAGATATACAGGCTGAAAAACTCAGGTGTTCAGGTACAATCCACCTATCTACTGATGGTCTACATTCTCATCCTTTTACATAGAAGTTTTACACATTTTAGGTTACATGAAGGCCATTTTTTGGCTCTCTACATATGAAAAAAATGAAAACTTTTCTGGGTAAATAAGAGAACTGGAAAGCACTGATTCATCTTCTAAGACAGAAAATGCAAAAACCTTTTACCCCACCAGACCAAGAAAACATTTTTGCACCAATAAGCTAATAAGGGAGTACATTTTGGGGCATTAAACACAAATCATGAATCTTGATCTCATTACCAAACTTAAACACTGTGGCATTAACTGTGTCAGCGGATGGATTACATGTGCTGTAATCCACTGCCAAGGTCACTAATGAAAAAAAGAATATTCTCTATACTTTCATGTGTCTTGAATATTGATTTTATGATTCTCTCCAACCAAAAAACAATAATTTTGGCCCTCACTCTTCCACTAGTATGCAGTTTGTACCTATTTAATTGCAAATGCTTCACTAAAGGTACAATCCCAGCAGCCAGCAGGCTGCCGGCTATCAAAGCATAGCTCAACACCAGCTAAGTAGGAAGTCGATTTTTGAGCATAACTGGTTAATTTGCCCTTCCATTTTCAACTTGAAAATGGTTAGCATTTGGTTTTGTTATTAATACAGCCTAAAGTCTGCCACCTGCCTTTGTAAAACTATGAATTTTGGGCATGTTGAGTCAAATTCCTGCAAGATGACCTGTGACCTCTCCCAGCCTTAACTATGTCTCTGCTATTCCTGACATATTTATTCAATCTGTACTTCAGCAACAGGCTGAGGGACATGAACAATTTAAGAGGGCAGAAATCCTCTCAGGGAAGATGTTTGTCACAAGCTTTGGCTGGACAAACACCTGTGCTTCATGTACAATTCTTCCTCCAGTGAGATCCACAGATGTCACTGCATGTAGCAGTCGTTTGAAGGGAATTAATTGCTGCTAAAATAATTCCTCTGCAATATGTTTTAGTTCATTTTCTGCAATGAGCCAAACTCAAAAGCATCTGGATAGCTGCTTACCATAAATTTTTATTTTTTTTAAGTATTCAAATTTTCAGCCACTGTATTATTGTTCTGTTAGGGGTACACAGTTGGTACCAGCTAGAAATATGTGTCCATTTCTTACAAAAGAACCACATTCTCTCAGGCTCATTCAGGTATCCAGCTGCACACATCTTGAGCTTTAAGCCTACACTTAAGTCTTGAAACATCAGCAGAGCTTAGGATGCTGATCTGGTGTTTTGCTGATCATAAACACAGTTTAGAGCAACAGTGCATGCTCATCCCTGCCTATGCTTTATGATTTCCATTGTGTAAATTCTATATGATCTTGAGAATCCCTTATCAATACTTACCCATCTTACAGCATCTTTTGCACTTCACCGAGGAAACAATTTCTTCTTTTTGCAATATTGTGAATACTTTGTGATGTTGTACATATTTCCCTTTAATTTATGTGGACATGTTTGCTGATATTGTTATCTGGATACAATATTTATTACCTCTTGATGTTTTTTTCAGAATTGTTATGGCAGGAGGAAAACAAAATCACAGCTACAGCTGAGACAGGGCAGTCATGACACCCTTCAGGGAAGGAAAGAGATTGGAGCACCGAGCCAAGAGTGCCAGGGCAGGGAGCTGGAAGACCAAAGCAGCACGTCAATGTGCAGCAGGAATGAGCCTGGAGCACCCATCCTGCCACAGGCTGAGCCAAGGAGGTGCCACAGTGCCTCCCCCAGAGGGGTCTGAAACCCTCTGCTGGGTGATCCTGGTGCTGACATAACTTGACAGCCACTAGAAGAGCATCAGGGCAGAGCTTGGATCAGCTGCTGCAGTGCTAAGGGAGCTCTTTGAAGGCTTTAGCTGAATTTTTTTCAGTGAGTGATTAAATCACCCTAATCTTGTCTGGGGCCATTGGACAGCAGTGCAGACAGCCCCAGACTTGCAGTGTGAGCTCCCACTGTGGCTTCCATCAGGATCTCTGGCTCACACATCAGAAGGCCTCGCTGTCATTGCTCAAATTTTCTGTTTATTCTTTCAGATATCTCCTAGCAAATGTTTGTTTTAATTTCATGGCAGTTACTAAAATCAAGATGGCTTTTATCATAGTTAATTACTAAGAACTTGAACTTAGGAGATACTCTGAATACTCCTACCAGGCCTATGAGTTTGTTACTGTAGAAGAAGAGATATTGGGTAAATTAAAGGCAGTCTCAGAGTTTGAGGATAGAGAACCAGCAAAGATGCAGACAGCCATTAGGCCCAATGTTTCTTCTTTTCTTGGTGAATAATAACTTGAAGCAAGCTTCTAGCTGAATTTCAATTGACAGTAAATAAGTAAACACTTAGACAAGTCCATCTAGGTCGCAGTATCACTCAGCATTTTTAAAAATTAGACACTGTAATGTAGATGAGGATTTCAAACAACTGGAGAGAGAAGCCCACTAGATTTTCCTTGCAACCTCCAATGCAAACCTATTTTTAAAACATTTGTATGTTATGGGTGGGCAATAAGAACAGTAGTCTGTAGCACTACTTGTGCAGAATGGTAATCCTGAATGACATTTTATATTAATTCCTGCTTTTTCCTAAGCTTATTTTCCCATATATAATATTTCTTTTGTATTTTGTTGTGTCACTCCGCTGCCCAAACAATATTTTTTGTGATTTATGACATGATGTTAGTACCAAATTAACAAACTCCAGAGAGGATGCCTGGACACTGAGAAATAGGATTTAAATCACTGACGAAAGACACTGTGAATTAGTGCAGAAGTTTTTGTGCAATTAATGAGTGCACTTGAGAATGGTTGAGTGCATTTAAAGTACTCAAGGGTCTCCACTAAGTCACACAAATAACTGTTACTAAAGACATTTCTTGGACAGGGAAAATAAAGTTTGGACTTCACTTTCTCAAGTCAGCAGTGATGGAAATACATAGATTTGCTTACAAATAAAATTAGTGTTCTAGAAATAGACAGCCCTATGGGCTTAAAAGGGAGGCTTTCTATTTATCTGTACACTGTTCAGATTCTCATCAATTTACTTCAAATACCATTTTACCCTGAGAATCATTTAGCTGGGTTCTATGAGATATCCCTACAAAGAGAAATAATTGGTGTAAAATTAAGACTGCAACTACCTAAACTGAGTATAAACTCTGTGTATGTCTGCTAGTTTTCAAAAGGGTTTTTGCCACTGTCATATTTTCTGAAAAATCCCTTCACCAGGATTTCTTCTCCTGGGAAGCTGAGAAGACTCAGAGAAAAATGAAAACAATAATTATCTGATTGCTTCTCCTGTGTTTTGCTGCTTTGGAATGAGGTTGGAGATTGTTTTTCCTACAGGTCGCTGTTTGATTGATTTCATGTGTGAAATTCACAATTCATGTGAATTCTTTCTACTTAATGACCAACCACAGCCAGCTGAGTTGGGTCTCTGGAAGCAGCCAAGAGTTTTCATGGTCAATCTTTGTAGTTTTCTGTCTGTGTCCTTTCTCTATTCTTTAGTATAGTTTTTAGTATAGCATTCTTTAATACAATATAAGTATATAAAATAATAAATTAGCCTGCTAAGAACATGGAGTCAGATTCATCAATTCCTCCTTCGTCCTGGGGACCCAGCAAATACCACAGGTTTTTCTGTTTATTTCTCTATTTGGAAACATTTCTGAATGCATTGCTATATCATAGAGAGCACAGCATGCCATACTAGATCAAATCAATGACCACACATAGCAAAAGCTTCAGGAAAAACCCACCAACATTTTTACTGTGCAACCTCTGCTTGGTCTCTTTCTAACCCAGAGGAGTTCCTGACTCACACCCAGACACATGAGGCACTTTTCAACTCTTCCCTAACACTCTCCTGAGACTGATTCTCTGCTTGCCAATCCTGCCCACTGTAGATTGTCCTTCCTAAAGGGTGACTCTTTTCAGTTCTGTTTGCTGAGCTGATCAGTGCATTCTCTAAGTTCAATAGTTCCTTGCTGTATAATACAGCAGCTGCATTGGTTTGAAGTCTCCAAATTAAGGTATTGCTTTTCCTTATTGAATTCTGGGCTGGAGCATTTCCCTGTGCAGCTCCATGCTGCTTTCTTGCACACCAAGACATTTTCTTGCTATTGCTGATGGCTGGAAGGTGCCCTTTGCCCTTCCCCATCCCTAAGGAGAGCAGTTCCCAGGCTGCTTTTATAGATGAAATCAATCTCAGGTACTGGTGGTTTTGTTCAGGATTTCCACTCCCAGAAGAATAAAAAGCTTCATCACAAATCAAATGTCTCAGAAACCATACAAGAACAAATAAAATTGCAAAATATCAACTAAATGTATTTCATTATAAAAGATTTCTTGGACTCCTTCATTCCAATATTAATGAAGGTGGAATTAACTTTGGAAGTTAAGATGAAGTTTTAAGACTCCTGCCTTCTCTTGCTTTTTGTCCTCTATAAAAACAGGACCAAAAGCCAGAATTTTCTTTCACTCATGCAAGCTAGAAAGCCTTGTTGTACCCATTTGTCTGCTACAAAACCTTGTTTGTTTGTTTCTGGCTGTTGTCTTATGATACTCATTTTCCCAATAAGGAAAATTTTCTCTTTGAAACTGTGTAATAGATCCCATTTTATACTTTTACTCACCTTTTTTTTTTTTTCTTTTATATATCATGTCCTTTTGAAATGGTTTTGTAGCATCATATGAATAATTTTCAAAGCACATTTTTTTGCCAGATTCAAAGCTGTTTTCTGTGAGGCTGCAAAAAGATCTAAAGATACCACAGGTGGTGAAATGGAAACAAAGCTACTTAATTTGACTAATAGTCCTTTCCCTAGTACATGGTGTTTAGGATTGCATTCACATCCTGTTCCATTCATGAATAAATCATGGGCATGTTGGCTGTGGCTGTGGGTTGCAGCTCTCAGTATTTATTTCTGAGGGTGACATCCAGAATTCAAATAATGTGGCATACCCCAGATATTGGCAGCTCTGAGTGATTTTGTGGAAAGACCAGTTCACTTCTGCCTGGAGCTGGAAGGGACAGCTGAACTGCTCTTGTTGGAAAGGAGCAAGACTGATCAGGCAGTTAATTAAGCAGTCAAACTCTTTGGCTAATGACCCTGCAGGGGCTGTCAATTCTCATTACGAGTAGGATCAGTTTCAGTGAAGTGGAGCTGAAAGCTGAGGTTGGTTTCTGCCTCTCTCTTCAAAAGCAGGAGCAGGGAGGGGGTGCAGAGGAATCTCCCCCAGACCCTGGGCCAGCAGGGCAGGGAAGGGAGTGGCAGTGGCTTTTAGCACAGACACAAGAGCTGCTGCTGTCCAATTCAGCTTCTCTGTGTTACCTGGCAAAGGCAGCATTCTGTCTGTGCATGTCTATCCCAAAAGAAAATCACCCTGCAAAATATGGTTTTTTATCTTAGAGCATCTCCTGGGCTCTGTTTCTTCATGTTCCCCTGCAATTTGGCACACTGAGGGTTGTTGGCAAAGGAAAGGGGATGGAAAAGGGGGGCCAGAAGCTGCTGAAACCAAAAAGAAAGACTTGTCACTCTGTGCCCATGTGTGGGGACAATACAAAGTCCTACCTGTGGCCTTTCAGAGGAGCTGCAAGTTCAACCTCCATAGAACAGAAGCAATTGATAAAGTATGAATGTAGGGGAAATTTAGTAGCTTTGAGATAAAGGGCTGGAAAATGCATGATGAAGAGACAAATCAAAGAAAATTGATTTTACCTAGTGAGAGATAAGAATATACTAATATTTAATGGTAAAAATGTGGAGTGCATGAATAATTTAGACTCCTGCCAAGAAAGAGAATAAGTTCCAGGTGTAGATGCCCTGTTATGCACAGTGAGTAAATATAATTTATATCCATTTTTTGTGGCTCTATACTGTCTCAAACATTTATGTCAGAGTACTTGAAAAATATCAGTTAATAAATTCTCCCAGTTTATAACCTTGATAGAAATAATCACATTTTCCTAGGAGAAAACTGAATGTTTCTCATGCACTTGGATCATACAGGAAGTCTGTGGCAGTCCAGGATATAATCCAGATCTTCTGAATATCAGCCCTGTATTTAGCTATAAATTAATCTTTCCTTAGACTTGACTTGAGCCATATTTTGTAATCCAAAAGAGCTTCCTTCTCCCACCTCCTTCCTACCACTCCAATAAAAAAAAAACCACCCCAAAGAAACCCCAACCAAACAAAAAAGCCCCAAAATTAATTCAAAATAAGATTAACATTATGAATTTTTTGAAGCTATTGGTGCAAATTTGCATGGACATGACCCCAAAACTACCAGCAGACCATCTGGCTTGACACTGAAAAGAAAGAGAGAACACAGAAAATTCAAGAACTACACAGATATATTTGAAAGTTTTAAATGGACACGTTGCAGGGCTGCATGCAAACTGCACATGATGAGACATCTTCTATTCCCTTTCTAGATGACAATGTCAAATCAGCCATTTGTCTGCTGGTTTTCATCTGTTGATGAAATATGTGCTAGTTTACTTAAACTTTTGTAGTCTGACCTGGACTATTCTCATGAAATCTTTCTGGAGGAGATAGTCTCTGTAACCTGCTTCTCTTGAAAGATGAAAATTTTTACTCCATTCCTTCCTTACCTGCCATCAGTTTATCAGCATGCTGGAATCTCTCAAATCCAAAATTATTCAGAGCTTGGAAGAAAAGTAAAACCATAACACTGCAACTTATCCAACAGTCCAGACTGGAGCCACCCCAGCATCCCTTCTAAATTGGGTTTCTTGATATTTCACTTCTATCTTACTTTTTAAAAGTAATAATTTGTAAAAATTATTTTCCACTGAATCTTGAAATTTTGTTGAAAAACCCCCAAAATAGTTTTTGTTTTATGATACTTTCAACAACTCAAAGATCTAGGTAGGTACATCCCAAATCCTGGCTGACTCCTATTCCTATCCTGCCCTTTTACCACATTTTTAAGTTAAACTTCCTGAGTACATCACTACAGCTGCATAAAATGTCTCTCTTGGAAACCCACATTTTCTGGAATTGCTGTTCAAGTGTTTGGACAGTGCTCTTGAGCACATGGTGTGCCTCTTGGGGCTGCTTCTGTGCAGGGCCAGGAGCTGGACTCAGTGATCCTTGTGGGTCCTCCCAGCTCAGCAGATTCTGTGATCTCTGATCAGCTGCTGTCAGAGCTCATCGAGGCACCCACCAGGCACCACCCAGAACCTTCTGTGCCTTTCTGCTCCCAGTGCCTTTCTCTGCTGATCACAGCTGCCCTTCCTAGTTGTGCTGGACTGGAAGTGCAGTGCAGAAGACTTGGCAAGCTGTCTGTGAAAGGGATGCATCCCACCCTTAGGAAAGCAGGAGTTTATCATTAAAGGCTTCATAAATAATTATTTGCTCATAAAGAGCAAAAATGGAAGCAGAAACTCATGAACATGTGAAATGGCAGAAGCCATGCTACCAGCATCTGAATTACATTTAAATTGCTGTAAATGTTGGGGATCAAGGATCACTAAATTACATACTGGGAGAAAGCTAGTGATATAAAAAGTAATGAAAAGAGCCAGAACTGAACATTAGTAATTTTCTTCATAAAAAGCAAGTTTCCATGACTCATTCATATACTACCAATTACATGTGTTTAGAGGCTGAATTTTAAGATTAAAATAGTCTACTAAATTTAACTGAGCCATTATCTTTATATTTTTGCAGCAATATTTTCCCCTGGCAATTGCAGAGAGTAGCAAGGTGGTTGTGAGCTTGGGTTATGATAACATCCACCCAGAACCTGCATTTACTGCTTACATAAATGTGTGGATAACATTGAGGAGTTTTCCATTCTTCTAAATATTTGTTTGCCAAGGTGACACTGTTTAAACCCATCTCCAAAGAGCTTCAGTTTTACAGATGTATTTTCAGTCTTTTCATGGAGATGTTATTAATGTGCAGTGGAACTGAGCTCCCTATTGTCCTGGAGTGGGATGTTTTGAGGTGCTTGCAGCCACACCAGCATATACAAGACATGATGATTTTACATCCTTGTCTTGGTTTGTGCTCACCTGTTAAAAGCTTTGTGGAGAATGAGAGCATAAATGCCATATTGTACTGACCCAGAGATCAGGTGATTAGTCTGCCTCTGGCAGGAACTTGTGGTGGAAAAAGAGGGAGGAAAAAGAATGGAAAGAAAACTATGAGTAAATGTATTGTTTCCTGAGTCCCTTCTCCCAGTTTTCAGCTTACTATAAGCCTGGAAACATCCTGGGTCAAAGTTGTATTCAGTGTTAGTCTTCAGTGTTAGACTTGTCCTCCATTACTTGAACTGAACACAATTACATCTTTCTGACTGCCACAGCATCCCCAAAATCTGAGTACTACAATTCTGCTTTGTATTGTCAGAAAAAAAAAATTATTTTTATTTTAGCACTTCACCTTAATTATCCAATTGCGTGTCCCTTAATTTCTCTGTTATGGGAAGCCATGAATAACATTTCCCTTGTTGCCCCACTCACGAGCTGGCTCCAGAGTGATGAGTGCCTCTCTTCTAAACCAGGTGGTGCCTGCAAGCTCTCCTGGGTTTGGCTGAGACTGAACTGATTCTCTTCACAGCAGTCTGTAGGGTGCTGCTTTGGGTTTGTGAGCAGAACAGTGCTGATAACACAGGAATGTTTCAGCTGATGCTGAGCAGCCCATGCACAGCCCCCTCCAGTTCTCCCACCAGTGAGGGCTGGGAGTGCACACCAGCTTGGGATGGGACACAGCCAGGACAGGTGGCCCCAGGGGACCAAAGGGGTGTCCCACACCACGGGATATCTCAGCAGTAACAGCTGAGGGCAGAAGGAGGAAGGGGGCACATCTGGAATTATTGTCTTGCCAGACCACTGTTATGGAGATGAAACTTTGCTTTCTTGGGTATGGCTGAACACCTCCTGCCTGTGAGAAGGGAGGAATTAATTCCTTGTTTTACTTTGTTTGTGTGTGTGTGGCTTTTATTCTGCCTGTTAAAGTGCCTTTATCTGAACCCATGAGTTTTCTCCCTTTCACCCTTCTGTTTCTGTCCCTTTCACCCTTCTGCTTCTGTCCCTTTCCTGCTGAGGGAGATTCAGTGCCTGGCTGGGTGGGACCAATCCACAGCAACTCTTTACATTCCAGTGCAGTAGGTGCTCTGTCCCTCTGACCCTCCCCTTCTGCCCTCTCTGTATCATCTCTAGTTTTGCTGCATCCCCTTCCCAAAGAGAACCAGAGCTGCACATGGTGATAAAGAAATGGCTCCACCATTGATTTCTACAACTTAGCTGTGATTTCTGTTTGTTAAGAAATACATACTGAGAGATCTTAATTGAAGATCCTTATTCAATATTCTCTTTGACTTTTGACCATTACTGAGCAGCAAGACAGCATTTTCACAAAATTATCTAAAGGCACCTTTCTGAGTGAACCTTTCTGAGTGAACACATTTGCTGTATTTGTGACTCATTTTATGCCATGTAGACTTACAGCTGGGGGTTTTACTGCTCATCTTTTGACAGCCATATCTTCCAGAACAAAACTGACTTAAAGCAAAATGAACCTGAGAGAAGAATGCATCAGGGTTCTCTGAATCTTGTTCATAATGTGTTCAATTCCTTCTTTTCAGAACACGCTACCTTGGAAGCTTTACAGCACAGAAGTCCTGGGAATTTACATGAAATATCTGAGCAAAAAAGAATTACTGAACATGAATCTGAATCTCTCTGTCTGTAGAATATTCTTTTCTGTAACATTTAGCTTTTCTTTTCATTACATAACATAGCAGAAGTATTTTGAGTTGACTGAAAAGTAATTTATAATAAGTGGAAAACAGAATGTAAAAAGTTGTATATAATATACATTTCTGTTTACATCCATCTTCCTCTGAGCCTCTAATTTTTTTAATGTGGTTTTCCCCTGTCTTAGGAAATATTGCAATTACAGTGAAGTAAAGTCAATGCACCTCTTAATTGAGGTAATCTGATTCCTAAGGAAATAATAAAAAAAACCCCTCACAACCCACAATCCAAGGCAAAACAAAACCAAAACCAACAAAACCAAAAAAACCCTACTGAACAAACAAAGAAAAAAAACCCCAAACCAAACCCAATTACTGAAAACAGTTACTCCAACTACAGAGTTTTAGTGTGGTTTTATCTGCAGAGGTTGCAACAGAAAGCCTTTTCCCTTAATAAAATGGTTTTATTTCAATAAATAAAAACATAAATTCTAATTCTCAAATACTAGCCATAACTCCTATTCATTAGGAGTTCATTCATTATGATCAGAAATATTTAAGAGACCATGAGAGGAATTTCTGTGAAAAGCAATCCATGCTTATTAGTTTATCATGGATTATCAGAATAGTTTAGAAATGGAAAAATATGAGCAGGAGAATAATCTCATAGAATTCTTTTTAGTTAAATCAAAGGAATAAAAATACCTAATGAAGGACTTTTCCAGAGAGACACGTGGTCAATGGTTGCTACATGGTTTAAACCCAACAGGAACCCCACCATGTTTCTCCTTGCAAATACACAATTATTAATAATAAGTAAAAAGGTAACATCTTATCTTCAGGAACATCTGAGAGCCTAGAGCAAGGCTTCCCAAGCTCAGTTTAAACTCAGAGTGCCATTATCAGTTTGAAAAATGCTGTGGTTTCTTCCCCTCTCTGCCCAGTCCCAATGACCCTGAGGCAGAGCTGCCTTTGGAGGCGCTGACCCAGCCCTGATGTGGTGAGGAGATGCCTCTTTCATCACTGTTATCTGACAATAAGTCACTATCCATCTTGCCAAGTCCTCCCAAAGTCTGCCTGAATCATGAAAACACTGGGCTTTTCCATTCTGTTTTTGTCTTCACTTTTACTTCCATATTACAGGTTCTTTCCTTGCTATTTGTTTTTTCTTTTTCCTTATATCTAAGACTGATGATCTTTCCAACACACGCTTCTATGGCTGTTCTGATTTTGGCTTTCTCATAATTGCAGTTCAGGTACAGTTATGACACTTCATCAGTTCAGAACTTGCAAGAAACAAACCTTGCACTAATGGAAAGGTCATTTTCTGCAGGAACAGAAGAAATGTTCTTCTGTTCCTGCAGAAGAAATGTTCTTCTTCATGAGAAGAAGAAATGCAGACTTTAATATTCCCTCTATCTATAATTGGCTTAAAAATTTACATTATTTTATTTGGGGGCACTTCAGTCATTTTGATGTTTAACAGGTTGCTGTGTATTTTGCCATTGTACTTACAATGATTCAACTTTTAAGAGATTTTAGTACCATACACTCAATACACTTAAATACACATAAGTGTATTTAAATTCTCTGACACAAAAAAATTTATTTCTCATTTTGTTCTTTTGTGCTTTTGTGCTTTTGCAATAAATATTTCTTGCAAAACCTTCACTTATGGAAATAATGGACTGCTTTTCTCTACAGTATTTCCCATTACAGGAAGCATGACATTCAGGTAAGCATTTCTCAGAAGCAGCATGCCACACTATTGCCATGGAAGTGTCTGGCACCAGGCTCATGCCAGTGATAAATGATTTGTTACTTTTGATAAAGCAGGGTTGTGATTTTTCCACCTTTGGCTTTGTAATGAAAATCCTCAAATCAACCTTTAATTTGTAGTTTTAATTCGTATCTTTTAGCCACTTGACTAGCTGAGGTATTTCTCTCATTTCTGCAGGGTTTAGCAGCAGTTGAGTTATTTGCAAAACAAATCTGAATACCCTGAATAAATGTGGTGATCTGGAATTCCTCTGGCACTCTAAGTCTTTTCCATAGAATCAGGGGATCATAGAATATTGAGAGCTGGAAAGGACCCAAGGATCATCAAGTCCAGCTCCTGGCCCTGCACAGGAGGGCCAGCACATTGTGATGTGACACAGGAGTCACACCCTGTGCCTGAGAGCTCTGTCCAAAGGCTCCTTGAGCTCTGCCAGGCTGGGGCTGTGACCATGCCCTGGGGAGCCTGTTCAGTGCCCAGCCACCCTCTGGGAGAAGAACCTTTTCCTAAAATCCAACCTAAACCTGCCCTGCCACAACTTCAGGCCATTTCCTTGGGTTCTGTCACTGTCACCACAGAGCAGAGAGCAGTGCCTGCCCCTCCTCTGCCCCTCACAAGGAGCTGTGACTGCAGTGAGGCGTCCCCTCAGTCCCCTCTTCTCCAGCTGAACACAACAAGCAACCTCAGACACTCCTTGTTTCTCCCTCAAGGGCCTCCCCATCTTCATGTCCTTCTTTTGGACAATTCCCAGTGCTTTTCCATCTTATATTGTGCTGCCCAAAACCGCACACGATGCTCCAGGTCAGTTCCCAGCAGGGCAGAGCAGGGCAGGACAATCCCCTCTTGGACCAGCCAGGGGTTTGTCCTGCACTCCCAAGGTCTCTTTGGTCCTTTTGGCCAGTTTGAATCTAATTCTTGAATAAAGTCTTTAAATCTTCTCTGGTTGCTCCTGTCTGCCCAGGCAGGCTCCGTTTGCAGGCACAGGGTCAGTGCCTTGCAGTCTGGCTCTCAGAGCCATGACAGCCTGTTCTTTCTGGGTTTAGTAAGGATTATTCTTGAACAATGCCAGATAATAAATTTCCATCTTAATATGAATTTTTGTAGCCTTTTTCATGAAGAGCCCCTCACAGATCAAGGCTCATCCTCAGTTGCCCATTAATCACATGTTATGCCATAGCAACAGCTCCCATGAGAGGGTTTGCTTCATGAAGGTTTCCATCAAAATGCAACTTGAACATGTTTTTAGCAGACATTTATCTATAAATATTAGCACATGCTTGCTCCAAAAGTAATCCATGAAATGTCTCATCTGCTGAGTACATCAGTGAAGAAAGTCAAGGCAGAAGTTTCAAAGTAAATATATCTGTTCAGATAAATCCAAGTCTGCCTGCTCTGACAGTTTTTAAACAAAACCTGCAATTGTGCAATGTCTTGTGGTCTGAAGTTGTGTTTGCTCTGTGCAATTTGTAGAACAGGTAATTAAATTGCTTCTTGTACAGTCTCAAAATTTGCTCAATGAGTTTAAAGCAAATCTTGGTTTTATAATCATTTAATATCTCAGCATTAAGAAGATAATTATGAGATCAAACACCAAGGGAGGAAAAATCATAATAGATTTTTTGAAATCATTTCATTCACTGCCCAAAGAAAACACACGGAATATTTGGACTGTTAATCTCTCATTCAGTAGCTCCAGTAAAAGACATCAATTGGTAGGGACACCATGGGAAATCAATGAAGGATGATAAAGATATTTGCAATGCCAGCTGAATTGCTGCTGGGTTACCAAAAAGATATTTAAGTTAATTTCATGCCACAATATCCATGGTTTAGTGTATTCAGTGAGTGAGTATTGAATTAGTTCAAGTTATAAGGAAGGGCCTCAGAAGTCAAGCAGCACAAAACAATTATCATTATGTGCTGACAGGATAATCTCTTATTTTTATAGACCTTGACTAAGCAAGTCACTCATGTTCTTGCTTTGCTGGGAAAACACTTTTGATTAAGAATCCCATGAACATGAAGCATGTGCCCAAGATACAGTATGAACAGTCCTCACCTGATTTTTCAAGAGAATTAAATAGACTTTGGATCGAGTCCCAGACTGAAGTGGTCTACTTCCTTGCAACAAACATTATCTGAACTAGAGAGAGCTTGAAAAGGTCCTGACATTTTATGTTATAAAAGCTACATAACAGAGTAAAGAGAGGGCATAAAACACTCTGTATGGTTAGTTATTAGAGGTCCTGAAAATAATATTATATTCTGTTAAAATGTTACCTTCTGTTGGTTTTATCTTCCAATTATTTGAGCTTGTGGTTTGACACTAAAAGTAACACTCAAGACCGGGCTGAGGTGTTCATTGGGTAGAAATGTTCTGTGTACACCTCTCAAGCTGCATTTTTTTCAAGCAAACTGGAAAAATCTTATAGCTCTAACTCATACTTTCCTGTGTGCTAGAGCACAGTTCAATTATGCAAATATTAATTTGCATCATTTACATGACTCAGTGGTGAAGGCTCTTGAAAACATCACCAACATAGAGCCTAAAAGGAAAGAAGTATCAGAGGGACTTACAGAATGACATCAGTAACTTTTCACTCACAGTAACTGTGTCTTGTATTTCTACCACAGCCAAATAACAGATGTAAGAACTGTTCCCTTTGTTATCCCTCATGTGAGACTTTCTGTGAACACAGCACTGAGTGGATACATTAAAAAAATCAAGTCATTTCACACAGAGCATCATTTTAGTGTTCATTTATTTAATCTTATTAAGAAGTACAACCCATATCCTTCCAGTGGTGAATTAAATTGATCTCCTTTGCCTGTTTATCTTGCTGCTTTTATGTTTGAGCTTTCTGACATCAAAGGGATGGATGTCTTTAGGCAAGAGACACTGTTTGGTGTTCTGCAGCTAAATAGCTGTGACCTACAAATATGTCAGCACTAGCATAAGGATCACTGTACAAACAATAGCAGAAGTTAATTTCCTCCAAATTTTGTTTAAAGAGTAATTTTGAAATGTTTGATACATGGGTGGTAAAGGCTTATATGTATGGAAAATTCTTCTTTTGTCAATTCTGGTCTTTTTTATGCTCCTTATGAGGCTGTCAGCTCTCATTAACATCAACACTAAAGCTTTGTATGTCTTAGTTTTGAAGTTTAACAGTTTACAGGGAAAACAAAACTTTGACATTTGTTTCTACAGAATAGACTGTAACAAAATGAGATGGGCAGTAGACTTTAATATAACACAGCTATATTCAGCCTTGAATGCCTCCTGGCTAATTTGCTAACAAGCACTCCATGCAGTCTCAGAACCCTGAGAGAGGGAAGATACTTGTATCCATAGCAGCAATTCACAGTAACCACTCTCTATTTCTCCTTTACTCTCTATTGTGGGCAAACTGTATAAAATGATCAGCTCAGCAGGGAGGAAGGAAACTAGCATCCCATTTGCTGCTTTGTTAATAGGAAAGTGGAGATATTAATCATTAAAGAACAAAATGCAATATATTTTGTGGGAACAGTGATGCTCTCAGAAAGAGCAACACAAAGGGCAACAAAAGAGTAACAAATCCACATTAAACAGTGTTGGGGATTATGGCATTTGGGATAAAAGTCAAGATTGAATTCCTAGTAGTTTTCAAAACTATTAGCATGTTTCAAATTTCTTTTGAAGTGTCTTGAGGTACAAAAACATCTTCTACAACCTCTGCAATCAAGCTTTTAAATATTTTTAGGAATATGTATTCCCTCTTCTAATGAGGGAATATAAAATTATCCCAGGCTCCATCAAAAGAAATGTGACCTTTTGGGGCATAAAGGATGAAGCAGCCCTCCCATGGACAAATGTTGGGAGGGTGGGGGTTGTTCAGCCTGGAGAAAAGAAGCCTCTAGAGAGACCTTAGAACACCTTACAGGACCTGAAGGGGCTGCTGGAGAGAACTGGAGAGGGACTTTTCACAAGGGCATGGAAGGATAGGGCAAGAGGCAATAGTTTTAAACTGAAAGGGAGTAGATTCAGATTAAATATTAGTAATAAAGTCTTCTCTGTGAGGGTGGTGAGGCCCTGGCCCAGGCTGGCCAGAGAAGCTGTGGCTGCCCCATCCCTGGAAGTGTTCAAGGCCAGGTTGGATGGGGCTTTGAGAAGCCTGGTCTAGTGGAAGGTGTCCTTGGCAGGGGGGTTGAAATGAGATGGTTTGTAAAGTCCCTTCCATCCCAACCCGTTTTATGTTCATTCCTAGAAGAATATTTCAATGCCCCACTGTTAATGCATCTTTCAGGTTTCCTCTCATGAGTTGTTTCCATCAGATCAGGTGTTCTGTGGTTACTGCTACAATGGCAGACCAAACTCACAAAGCCAACAGGCACTCAGAGAAGAAGCAGATGACATGCCAAGATGGTAATCTCAGAGCAAGAACCCAGGTGGTTAGTTCAGTACTTCAGGGTGGAATCATGATGATAAGCTAATGCTCCCTTATCCTTTGAACTGAGCTGGAGGCTGTAATTCACCTCCTGAAAAGCTGCTCTCAAAAAACCATGTTGAGAGAGGGAGACGCTTCTTTTCTCATTCTCTGCAAGAGAATTTTCTCACTCTCTTTTGCAAGGCACAAATATAGAAAGGGAGGTAATAAGATGGACAATAATGTCAGAATGACAGGAACACTGTGACTCTGGGACTATGGCCTTTTTCTTGTCCTCATGAGTACAGGAATCCCTGGACCTCTTTTTTCTTCATGGAGCATTATACTTCTTCAAAGAAATTCTGAGTTTATAATATCCACAGACTTAATATTAGTAAAAAATTCCTCCCTGTGAGGATGGTGAGGCCCTGGCCCAGGCTGGCAGGAGAAACTATGGCTGGCCCATCCCTGGAAGTGTTCAAGGCCAGGTTGGATGGAGCTTCTTTTCTCCAGGCTGAACAACCCCAACCCTGAGTTTATAATATCCAACCCCAACTCCATCCTCCTATTCTACACTAAGGAGTAATGCACACCATGTCCTTGAGTACCGACATCTGAAGGTGGAAAGGACAAGTCACAGGGTTTAGATCAGGTTCAAGCTTGGCAAGGAATCTTCCTTTCCTAGAAACCATTGGCTCTGGAGCCTCCATAGCATGAGAACATCTGGGATATCTATTCACTACACTGCTCTGGTGCATGCTTCAGAGATGAGTTTAAATTATAGGAGCCTGGGAACTGCTCGTGTTATCTATCTGAAAAGACAGAGTAGTGTCAGTGAGTTTACAAAGGAACAGACATAGTTGTAATATTCTCTGGAAAAGCACTTCAAAGAGAGAATTCCTGGAAGAAGATCATGAAGTCACAGGCGATAAATCCAACTAATGTTTTTAAAATATGTAGTTTTGAAACTACTGAATGAAATATGGTCACAGAAAATCAAACACAAAGAAGACCTTTTGTTCTTGGCCTTAGGATTGTTTGGCAGTCCAAATGAAGTGTGGGGTGAGGGACATTCCCACTGTACCAAGGGCAGGAGGTAAACCTGTTGGTGGAGGAATGGGATGTCCAGAGCCATGACCAGGCTATGAAGCAAGAAGAGGATGAGGCAGTGGATAATCTGGTTTCTTTGCTGAGGCCCATAGCATTTCTCACCAGTCCTGAGTAACTCATTATGAACCAGATCCCTTCTGAAGATGCAGCTATTCCTAAGGGTTTTCTGTTAATCAAAGTACAGAGCAAAATTTTCCACACGGGGTCTAGCTGAGAGCTGGGACATCACCCTCTGTCCATGTGCAATTGTAGACTGAGACAGGGCAGGTCCAAAGGTGCTGCCCAGTGAACCAAGGCTTGCTACAGATGAGAGGAGTGCTAAAACAGTTTTTCAATTTTGTCAAAAATAGTCCTTCATTGGATGTATGGGACATAGGGGAGGGGACATAACTGTAAGATACTGGCCAGGGGAAATGCTTTTCTTTGGAACCTCATGTGGGAACCTTCTTCCTGAAGATCTTTTTATCTGTTGTTGACTCTGGAAATGTTAGGAAGTAGTCAGCTTTCAAACTCACTGTTGTTTGTAGGGGGATACAATATAAGAAATTAAAGGCAATATAGAAAGTAACCTTGCCCCTAAGGAGTTGCAGCTGAGCCAATTATTAGAGATTAGGAACAGGCCTGACTCTAACAGGTCACAGCTGTAGCCAAGAAGAAGAAGAGTGTTATAAAAGAGTGGGTTGGGTGGTTGAGTGAGAGCTGGAGTTAGATGGCTGCTGTGAGGAGCAGGAAGGGTCAGTGCTTAGAGGAGCTGCTGATGAGAAACATCAAGGAGGTACAAAACTCTATCAATATGGAACCTTTGCAATGTAATAACCACAGTTGTTTATTTTTTTGGTTGGTTTTTAACTGTAACAGCTTTATGCTTGTTCATGACCTGAAAATAGAAAGTGAGTTTGGGTCCTACCAGGCAAGTCACATCTCCTGGTGAGAAGCTGTGCCTTCTCAGAAACTCTAAACTGCACCACTCCAATCCCTACCACTCTTTTCCCAGAACACCCACCAGGGAACTCACGTGCCCTGCCTGAGTCAGGAATCCCACACTCAGCAAGGATGTTGCAGTGTAATCTCATTAGAGATGGGGTAAAGTCTGTATTCAATTAAGGGGATGCAGATTTCTGAGCACTGAAGCAAAGTATTAATATATCAAATATAATTTCCATCGTCAGCTACAGAAATATCAGCTTTTAAGCTGCTGATACAGAATGCTTTACTACTTTCATTTATATATCTGGATGTTGTATATTCCCAATATACACTGCCTTAACAATGGAAAAACACTACCTACATGCAGCAGATGGCTTGTTAATTCTATTTTGTTTTGTTAGTAAAATATCTGTTTAAGCAAACAGTAAAGCCATAATTTCTTTAAGATAAAAAGAAGTTGCATGATAGTGTCTATAAAGTAATGGAAATATTAATAAAATAATGCAGCCTCATTAATGGCAGAAAAAGAATTGAATGTAATAATCAGTTGTGATTGAATGAAGGGCCACACATTCCAAGATTTTGTCTTGGAAATAACTTCTGCCTGAAAAAGAGAATAAGTCAAGAAATCAGAAGAAAAAGAAACACTTCTCGGCTTACAATTCAAGAATATTTTCTGCAGGAATCAGTGATAAATACTTCTTCAGAGATATTTCTGCCTGTAGGAAGGAAAAAATATCTATTGAAATACAAGCTTCTGCATAGAAAATTGAGTGAATTCATTGAGTAAAGAACATGGCATATATAAAAATGAATCAGATACAGACAGATCAGCACTATGATATTTGCATTATTGTTTAAATACAAGAAAGGAAAGAGAACTTATCAGTGATATACACACAAAACCTAAAAAAACCCACCAAACCACAGAAAGAATATTAGAAAATCTGTTCTAGTAATACAGACTTCTGCCCTGGCATTTTTTAATCTTAATTCAACTAGGTTTTTTAAAAAGATCAGAGAATCACGGAACCCTCAATCCTCTGTAAAAGACCTCATAAAAATAACTGACTTGCAACTTCTGTCCTCAAGGATGAGCTGAATCTATGCCATTAGTTTATCAGTTTTGTGGGGTGAAGACTGAAGGACCTCTCCTGATAAACCTTATTAAACAATTTCTGAAACATATAGGTTCTGTATTAAAAATCTTCCATAAACAGAAATTCATAGAATCACTGGACAACGTTCTTACCAGCCTATTTCTTTTTATTTTGAAGTATTCAATAACTTTCCAGTGAGTAGTCCCCTGATAAACTATTTTCTGCTCTAATGGATATAGCAGTTTACACTCAGAAGTGAATGTGTGTCATTAAATTACTTTAGGGATCCAGTGTACAGTCCATTTTTACTTCATTCTGAATTTTTTACAGGAATACCAAGTACCAACTGCAATTGAGATGGAAAACCTTTCTTAAATCATGTCATATTATTATCCCATAATATTTCCCAGGACATTTTGGTTCTGATCATTTTTAAAATCTCCACGGAAGAGGGAAAAAGGAAAAAAATTATCCCTTCTTAAATTTCTCATTGCTTAATTACTTTCACTGACATTTGCATGGCAATGCTATTCCTATATTTCAGTTTCTTCAGTGCAGGACTCTGAGAAAATCACTTAATCATTAGATCATTATCCCCATTCAGAGAGAAAGCATTTAAAATGTCATCACACCACTTATCCCATAAATAAAGCACTCAAAACTGAGTACAGTTTCAAGAGGGCCAAGCAGTATTTTGCAGTTAGTAACTTTTGTGACAATAAAATATAAAGGGCCAGCTCTGCAAGGGTCAGAGATAGGTTTGTTTTACAGGAATATGATCTGTATCACTGCCATAGCTTGACTATTGTCTAATTTAAACTAAACTAGTGCCTTGTTAATGGCTGCTCTCTCTTTCTTGCATTTACACTTGCTCTTGGCTGTAGCACACTTGTCATGTATCTCCCATGACACCCGAAGGTGTGCCACTCTTCCTGGGCACTTTTCCAGAGGACTCTGTAGCCAGGAGCCAAGGACAAACACATTTTGTCTTTTTGTTTGCTTCCCTTTTGAGGGTTTCTCTACAGAGACAGAGCTCAGCTAGTCAGGACAACCAACTCATCCACAGGCTTCTCCTGCCCCTGAATTCACTGCATGCCTCTGCTCTCCCTCGCTCATTATAATTGCATTTCACAGTAATCGTCAACTCTGCAGGTCACATGGCAAAAAATTGCTCTCATGGGCAGCCTTTACTGTCATTTGGAGGAATATTGAGTACTAATTTCTACATTGTGAATGTTAAAGGGGACTGAGCTTTAGACCAGGCCTGGATACACCTTTAACAGATGGTGTATAGAGAAGAGGAGCAGAAAGTCTGGTCTGAGTGAGTTGGACCATAATGTCAATAAGATGGTGCAGTTTGAAATGAGAAAACATTAAAGAAATTTTGTTTTTAGACACCAAGTTATCCTCAGATGTTTTGACTTTTGTTTCCCTTTCATCTACCAAGGTGATAATGACTTGGGATGGCTGTCAGAAGTGCAGCAGTGATGGCTTTTATACAGTGCTCCTTTCTCAGCAAAGTAGCAGCATCCATCCCCAGAGCACACCCCATGTCATTGAGGACAAGGCTCAGTGAAGAATGACTGCTCTGCCTGGTAGAAAATCTTCCATTTCCTTTGTTATCCAGGCACTGTGGCCAAGGACTGTGTGTTCAGCCATGGACACACACTGCAGGCCTGCAGGAAGGGGAAGATGCAGAATTTATGCTGTGAGCCAGGACAGTGTCTCGCACACTTTAAAACAAGCACTTCCTATTTCATGCCTTTGGCCAATTCCACAGCTGGAGATGGCTTCTGTCCTACTGCACATAAGCCTCCTGTGCATTTAAAGTCTCAGAACTAGAGCAGAATTTCTATACTTTAATGGAAATAAAAATTTCCTTCATACTATCATCCATCTCAAGCTAAATGTTTTTTTCTCTTTCAGGCAGCTGCAGAGAGAATAAGTGCTAGCCCAGAAAGGGAAGGATACACCTCTTGGTCCAGGTAAAAATTCAAATAATTGGACAGATTCTATTTTCATCTTCAACACCAATTAATCTCATCTTCAAAATCAATTAACTTGATTTTCCTGGTTGCCCTGTTAGACCAGGTGTCACTCCAGCCCCAGCTGTGGCATGTGTAACCCTCCCTTGCCACCCAGAGAAGTTAGGACAGGAGCCTAATCACTCAGTGGAAGACATGCAGATATTCAAGTGCAGACAAGTGGAATTTCAATTTGTCTTTGCAAAGCCACAAAACCTGAAAGATGCTGTCAGGATTTAGGGTAAAAAATAAATCAGGATTACATGGTAGCCAGCATAAGAGAAAAACTGGTCCCTTTTTTCCACTGCAGGAACCAAATGGCACCACCCAGATTGATGCCATGAAAGTGTCATGCTGGATGGGAGCAGTAAGAAAACAAAGAAAAAGGACAATTATTTTTGAATTGTCTTTAAATAGTAATGTATAAAGTGGTGCTGTATTACTGGCAGTGGGTCAATCAAGGACAGATTTGCTTTGCTCAGTGAGAATTGTGATAGAAATAGTTAATTGCTATTTGAAATAATTTTATTTTTTAGTGCAAGTCATTCTATATTTACATTCTCTTTAAACAGCTCTATTTACTTCACAGTGTTGTTTTTGTAGTACAGCAATTTGCCCTAGATATTTCACTTAATATTCTAGAAAAATGAGAAGTACTAGAGGAAAAAAAATAAAAAAACATAAACATTTAACTGCAAACTGTCTGCAACAATTCCATCATTTTCAGCGGTGGGAACACAACCTGGCTTTAAACTAAATGAATAATCTGACTCTCTGTAGTCTGTAAAAGCTCATCTGACCAGACATGACAGCTGTGAACTATTTTCACTGCTTGATATAAGGCATACTGGGCTTGTGCACCATACCTTCAGGTCCTTGTTTGGAATATAACCAAGCTGCCAATCTTTGCTGGCAGTGGCTGCATTTGGAAAAACTTCAGAAAGTCAGTGGGAGCTGGAAGTCCCTGGAGATTCTCCTTAGTTCCCTTGCTGGCCCTTAATATGCTCATTAAAATGGCAAAGCAGCCCTGTGCAGGTTTATACGCTCCTGTCATCCCTTCTCATTCCCTGGCTCCTGCAGGTCTCCACCACAAAGTCAGCCCTGCCAAATGGCCCAGCCTGGATCTCATCCCCCCCACACACAGCAAGCACCAAAGGAGTGACACGAGGTACCCCCCTGCCACCAGCACAAACCTTCTACTGCGGGTTTCATCACTCCCAATGTCCAGAGATACCGAGAGAACCCTTGGGGGGCTCAAAGGTCTTGGAATTTTGCCAGAAGTGCTTGGTGGCTTGACTTTGATCCTTCTAGAGATGTGCCACCTGTGTATGAGGACATGGGAATCATTCAGGTTTGAATGGTGCAGAAACAATACACTTATAGGGTAAAACATAGATTTTAAGGTTTTGGTACAGGGGGGTTATGGAGACAAGAAGGAGGAATCTGGGCCTGTCTCGTGGTTCTTCTTTCTTCTTCTTGTCATCCATTTTCTGTGCGATGTAGGCACTTGTGGATTGGCTCTTGGTGAAGGTACACTTGTTAATAAGGGTGAAGGGTATTGGGGACAAAAGGTAAATAAGATTTATGTAGTTTTTACTATAAAAGGACACGACTGCCCCGTGGGCGGTCAGAGTGCCTTTGGCTGCCTTGCTAGTCAGATCCCAGCTGGGCAGAGAGAAAATCTTGTAGATAAGAAATAATAAACAGCCTTGAAGACCGAAAATCAGAGAGTCCAGACTCATCCTTTGAAGCCCGATCTCGAACAGAACCATCCCACACGTGTCTGGGCAGAGACAGACAACAGCTGACCTGGACATTCTACCATCAGCTGCCACCAGCACCCTGCCTGCCCTGCCTGTGCAAGCTGCTGACAGCCCCAGACAAAGGCAGTTTCCATCACTGAATGTACATTTGTTTGGTCAGCCTTCAATACAAAACCTGCTCCCTGGAGCTAATTATGCCACTGGCCTTTATTTCTCTATCTGGCAGTTTTTCAGGATTTCACCCACCATTTTCCTCTCTTACCAGTCCCAGATGTCCCAGAGTTTGAAAATGAGTGGGATTTCCAAAATATGCAGCTTTGTCAAACTGGTTTGGAGACTAAAGAAAACTGTGGTATTCAGCTCACTAACTTTCTCACTCTCTTAAACCCTCCTGAGGATCTGGCATCACAATCCATGTGCTCCCTTCAGTTGCACTCAGCCAGTCAGAAGTACCTACAAACCTCTCTTCATCCTCCCCAGCATGGTATAAGAAGGAATATTTGAAAAGCCTATTCTCTTCTCTAAGACTCCTCAAGATGCTGTGATGTGCTCAGAAGACTAAGGTTTTCTTTCAGCATTCTTGGGTATGTTTTCTGACTCCTTTTCACTTTTAAGCTTTCTATTGTCTTTTATTTTCTGAGCTCTTGACTTCTGCCTAAACTGGTATGTCTGCACACAGTGGTGTAAACCTCAATTATTCTAACTTTCCAATACTTACTGTTGTGTATTGATACATTCATAGCCACTGCATTATTCTCTTGAATAACTTTTTTTCAAGTCTACCTCCACTATTATTGCTACCACTATTATTATTACAGATAATTTAACTAGAGTTATATGAAAGGGTTTCCCACACCTTATTTATGAATTTCTGTTCTAATAATTTCCGGTACAGACTCTTAACAAGGTAGGAAATGCTATTTTTATAATTAGCTGTAATAAATATGCAAAGGGCACCTTGGCTAAATAGTGTCTTGATGATGGAAATTACTAAATAGAAATACATTAAATCCAACCTAGCAAGTTAAGAATTGTAAACAGCAGTTTGGTATATAAAAATAACCATCCAGGCCTGTGGAAGATATGTCAACAGAAGAACAAAGCAAGATGAGCAGAAACTGAGCCAAGTTAATAGGAAAATGTTGTCTGTATTTTTAAAAGAGCCAAACAAAAGAATAGTGGAGAAAGGATTTTTTTATTTTATAAGTGGTTACTGCACTTTTGAATTATAAAACACTGGGGGAAAAAAAAGTCCTAGAGAATGATGTTGCAGTACACATATGAGTTATGAGGTCACCTGGTTCTTAATCAAAACCTGTGAATTCCAGAAAATATGCAAACACACAATAAAATTTGAACTAGCCTTCTCATCTCTTTGCTGTAACAAAAATTGAATCAGTAGGAGGAAAAGCTGTCAAATTTGCGCACTCAGGTGTTTCATATTTCTCTACTTGACTTTCCTTCATTATCCTCTGGGAAGTTCTGTAACCATCAGAAACTGAGCTACTGCTGCTTGGCTCTCCATCCATCTCCACAGAGCTGCTGAGCCAACACTTGCCTTTTACTTAACTGCAAAGTGAAATGAGTTAGCTTACACCACCTGACTTGTCTCAGCACCTCTGGGACAGTCCCAGATTCAGTAATCAATCAACTCCAGAAGCCAAAATTTGCTGTGCTGTCTGCACACATAATGTGACTTGTTCTGATGCAAGGACTGTCCACGTGCTTAGCATTGGTATCTTCTCATACCCATTTGACAAGTGGATGCTTAGACTAATTTTTTTATCTGAGCTCCTTTGCTTTGAATTCTCTGGCCCATCTGTGACAGTATTGCTTCTCCTGGGAACAGTCCACACAAACTGCCACCACGGTTATGAGCAGTGAGAAAAAGAGAGGAAGGTTATCAGCGCTTTAGCATGTGCAAAATGAGACAGAGAAAACTGGTCTGTTCTGTCATGGTGAGGCACAGCCAGTTTCGTAGCAAGACTCTGCTCTCCTCACAGTCCATGCAAAGTATGAGCTGGTTCACCTTCAGGCTCCTCCCTGACAGATGCAGGGAAATGCAGCTGGAACTGGAGGCTGGATCATTTAGAGATTTCTATTCTGCAAGTAGGATGTGTGTGAGTGGTGACCAATGTACAAGAGCAGTTATTCCCTCTTGAGCGGAGAAAAGGCCTAAAGGCACCCAGAAGAGACTGAGAGATCTGGTCAAGATTGGTTTTTTAAAAAGAGAGAGACAAGCAATGATTCAGCCAGGCACTGCAGCTCATGCTTTCTTTCCAGGGAGTTCTGAAATTCACCCTTAACCAACAAAACCTGTGTTCACCAAGGGTTTGGTGATCCTAACCTAAATGAATGTCAAAAGGAGCTGACTTGGCTCTGAGGACTCAGAAGGAGCTAGAGAAAAATGTGTTCTCCCTTGCTTTAACCCAAACCAATTTTTGTGTACACTACTGAACTGTACTTTCACAAAGGGTTGTACAGAGCAATCCCAGCCAGGCACTGACTGTGAAAACAAACACTGATGTACAGATATTCAGGATTCAGTTTATATTTACACTTGCAACAATGATCAGTGATATTACCAAGCACAAAAAAAACCCCACTTGAAACAATCTCTGTGCAGCCACACAAAACCAAGGCAGCTCAACTTCCCTCCCTGACTCTGCAGTGAGTTCATCCTTAATAATTGGTGCTGAGCTTTTCTAGTTTTTCTTTCTCATACCACATGACCAGTCTCCAAAGGCAGCTGATGGGATCTGGAACTTTGCTGGTTTGTTTGGGGTATTCTGTTCTGCCACAGGCACACACAGGATCTGGGACAGTTCCCAGCTCCTGGGGGCTGTGGGCCAGAGGAAGAGCATTTACAGAAGTTCAAACACCAGCAACAAGCAGAGGCACCATGCTGTGCTCTTGGTAGCAAGTGTCAAAAGACATTTAAATGATACTTCATTACAGCTTGTACTGCAGGGTGGTGAAAAGCTGTGAGCTGAAAACAAGTGGGCTGACCTGTGTGTTATTTTTGCAGAGGGAAGAATTTCAGCACTCAGCAGAGCATCATGCAGCAGTTCTGTGTGATAGGTGGGTGCAGCACTATCATGGCCAAGAGAGGTGGTGGTGACGTGCAAAATAAGTGCATTTATGACTTCAGGCTATCAACAAGTGCTATTCTCAGAGACAAGCAAAGGCCACATTTGCTGGCAGCAAATTGTGTACGTGCAAGCAGAGGTTGCTCATCCCACTTAACCCCACTTCCCCAAAGGAAAAAACTTTCCTGAGTTTCAATGGACCTGAATTAGGAGCCATGATTAGCCTAGCTGATGAGGATTTAGGTGTGAGAAGTCAGATTAGCTGAGTTCAGCCACCACACTCTAAAAGGGAGCTCCTTTCCTGTGCTCAGCTCCAGAGCTGCTTCCCCTTTAGCAGGGTCAGGTCCTGCCCCTCACCATCCTCCATCCCTCAGGCAGAACTCTGAGAGAAACAAACCAAATCACAATCTCACAGCTGGAAATCTCCCATGATGCTGATGGCAATATCTGGAATTAACTTCAAATTGTGCCCATGCATTTCAGAAGTCTTTCCAGCACTTCTTACCAGCACCTGCTTTGCTGCGTTTGTATGAAAACTGAAAAAGTCCTTCCTGTAGTTTCTCCCTTTATGTTGATATTCATTTAAAGAGACTCTTATCAGCTCCATTTTCCAGCCTCTCTGAAGATGTTAAATAGCATTTTGTCAATTTAGGAACACATCCTCATTCTTCTTTGTATTATCTTGGCATTTTTGTTTCCAGGAGGGCATTGAAAAATGAAAAGAAATGTCATTTGATAGTAAAATGTTGCCCATACTTTCACAGATGTAACCTGGCCTCTGGAGGAGACATTCTGATTTCACCCTTCACCTGAGACAGAAGGCACAGGAACTTTTGGTAGTCATCATGGAGACATGAGGGAACAGTTTATCCTATCTCAAAATAGGTGTTGAAGGATATCTCCTCCCTTCCTTGCTCAACTTAATAGGATCAGCATTTATCTGCTCTAAAATTCTTTTTGCTTTGTTCCACTTGACAGTGGATCTGCTCCAGGTGTGTATTTTAGAATGTTACAGGTTATTTAATATTATTACTGCTTTTGCATGCATTTGCTCCCCTTATTTATAGGGATATCTTCAGGCCCAGCCCATATAATAAGCATCATTCTCTGGGATTTGGTTCACCTTGGCATGCAGTGTCTCCCCTCTGGTTATGATGCTCAGAGGAAAGTCCTGTGCCCCTCAGCCTCTGACATGTGAGTACAAAAGGCTGGTGCAGGGATGATGTGGGTAAAGGAGAGCAAATCTCAGAATTGTCCTAAGTGACACCAGAAATCAATTACTGGGTTGGTTTTTTTTTTTCATATTTTAGCACTTCTTGGCTTTGCAGAAGGCTGAGGGATGCATGATTTTTCCCACTGAGCTTTGGGGCAAGGTGACTGCAGTGGACACCACAATCCCTATGATTCCTCTTAGCAAACTTCCAGCCCTAAACTTCCTGTTCCAAATGGCAGACAGCTTTCACCACGAGTCAGGCTCAGCCAAGACATCACACAGCAACATTTGGTGCGCAAAAGTAAGTTCAATTAAAATCTTTGAATGTGAAACTTGAAGAGAAACCAGAAAGAGTGAGTTGTGCTGGACCAGTAGAAAATGTCACTGTCAGGTTACTGTTGGCAGCTTGACACCTCTCATGATCTTCTTAGTATTGGTGGCACCTTTAAAATGGCACAAAATTCACTGAAATGCTTTTGAAATTCCCACCTGCTTTTACCTGCCCACGTCTTCTGCTTATCCACACTTAAGGAAAATGGATTTTTTCTATCTTTCTCCAATATTTCACTTTTTTCCAGTCTCAAGGTCATTAAATGTAGGATAGTTGTTTTAAATATTGAATTGCAAACATGTTCTGCTGTCAACAGCTGCTCTGAAGTTCCACTCAGTGCTCTTGCTGAAACAGAAAGAGATGGCAATAATCCAAGCAAAGTCACTGCAGGAGGCACCACAGGGTGCTGGCATCCACCCATTCCCAGGGAATGGCTCCTCTGCCAGCAGGCATCATGCTGGCCCCTCTGCCTGCTCCAAACACTTCCATTCTTGAGCATTTGAAAATCCCATAATAAACATTAATGAGTACTGTCAACCAGCTTCCTTCCTCCCCAAGATCAGCTTGCGCGGTATTGAAAATATTTTGCCGTAATTTCATTATAACAACACGTTTAATTACTTCAGACATTTTGGAGTGTGGGTTTGAGCACAAGTCATTGCTTTACATTATTCCACTTATTCATGACAGTGACAAAATTTTTGGTGATAAAAGGTTCTTAATCACAGTTACTTGGTGGGTAAGTACAAAGGAAGAGCACCTGTCATCAGAAAGAGAAGCAGCACAAATCCTGCCTGTCTGGGATTGCAGATGAAGGAAGCCACATGTATGAAACCAGACCATGAAGTAGCCCCTCTCCACCTGCACATGCTGCTTCTCCCCCTGTGCTCCCCCTCTTGAGGCTGGGAGGAAGAAACCACCCATCCAAGGGGAGTTTTCCTGCATGCAACTCCTTCCCTAGGTGTTCTCTGATGGTTGGACCAGTGCTGGCCCCAGGAGCTAAAGACAGGTGTGTTGTGAGAGCAGCTAAGGGATAAAAGCATTCTTTAGCAATGCTGAAGTTAAAAGCAGGTTATGAGAACCAGGGTAAGCTATTGAATAGATGGTGCCCATTTCTCTGCAGAACTCTTCATCCTGATCCTGGGAACTGCTCCTCAGCTCCCTCTGAGCTGCCTCCATGGTCCCTTCTTGTCTTCTCTCCTGGCCCTCACTGGGCACAGACTGCTTCTCACACAGCAGCAGCTGAGCCTGAGATGCTGCCCTCCATCCACAGTGTGCATTTTCCCACAACTCCAGATTTCCCTATGCTGCATACCAAATCATCTTTCCAGGAACCTTATTAGCTGGGACATAGAAGCACAAATTATTTTAATTAAGGATTGATGATTAGGCTTTCTTGACTCTTGATATGTCAAGTAATGAATCAGATCCACGCACATAGCCATGTGCCACTTTTGATTTTATTTCAGTTAATGCCTGTCAGGACTCAGGTTTCCCAATAAGTTTCATGTTCCCCCCAGTTGGACTTACTCCTTATGTTTTTTACTAGAATATTTATATCCATCAGTTCACATCAGTATTCTTTGACTGCTTCAATTACCACTAAATGTCCATCTCCTGGTCAAGACTGTGCATTTGCTCTTTGATTATGGATTTTGCGGTTTCTTACAGATAGAAAGCTGAAGTGATCACCTTAGCCCAAACAAAGCTGACAAAAATGTGAAATTCAATCCCTGTGACTGCCTCTTGTCCCTGAAAATCCTGCAGGGACACACAAGAAAGGATGGCCATGGAATTGGAGTCAAGTTGGTACCACTGGTATTCCTATCCCCTCCTGGAAAGGGCACCGTCCCCCAAAGCCTCATATCTTTTGCAGCAGCCCAGATGTGCAACCAAAGCTGGCATGGGCCACCATCCAAAGATGTCTGCATGGGTAATGGAGTACCAGTGGGTTCTTCTGTGCAAGCTGAGTGGAAAAAGTTCCAGGAGAGCTGCACTAGAGATAAGCCATTGGATGGTGGTTTTTTTACAGCTATTCCAATGCTTCTGATCATTTATTAGCATTTTATAAATGGAAATAATGCAAACACAGAAAAACTCAAGGATGAGAGACAGGGCTTTTTTAGCTGTGCTCTTTTATGGACCCAGCTCTTACTCCTGAAGTTATCTGTGTGTTATCCATAATGCATTTACCTCCTGAGGCTGCAGCACTGAGCTGGCAACAGCCAGTGTTTTGCAGGAGGTACCTATCACTTACTCTTTCCTGCTGAAGCTGAAGTATCCCAGCAGGAGCTTTCCCCTAGCAGAGCAGCAGCCCGTGCCAGCCTTCACTCAGTGCTCTCCCATTTTTTGGGAGAGAATGAACAGGATATATTGTGACTTCCAACAAAAGTCATGCTCAAGCTTCACTCTGTATCTCAGATACAAAAGGTTGCCAGCACTGATAGCCCAGAGATAAAGCTTCAGGCTTGAGGCAAAGTTAAATCTGCAGATCTGAGGAAGGACTTCTCTTTCATTCCACAGGTGGAGGCTTGTGAGTTTGGGTGGATGACTGAAAGTTAAATATCTGTAACCTGAGGGCAAAAGCAAAAAGGCATTTAAAACCCTAACAGAATAATATTTGGAAAATTCTGGATTTGCTGACGATGGAAAAGCACTGAATACCCATTATGGAATTCAGCAGCAGGCTGAAAGATCAGCTTTTCATTGAGGTGAAAAACCCATAAATTTTCCATGTGCCATTTGCAAATCAGAAGGGCAAATTCTGATTTACCTCACGAATGTTGCACCATTCAAATTCTCAGGAACACTTCTTATCTCTTTGGACAACTTAATTTATTCATCTACTTATTTTCATTGATGTGAAAGCAATGAGAACTGAAATAAGCAAGATCCAAAATGGTGAGAGGATAGATTGGAGTCACTATGGCTGTATGGAAGGAGAGGGCAGATTATATCTTAGAGGGTTGTTGGCTGCATTTAGACTGCCTGTGAGAATTGTTGGAGGATGCTGTGGAAAGACAACTGACAGGTCTGGGACCAGCCTGACAGGCAGCATTGTGGTACACAATGTGCTGGTGCAAGAAGGTGGACATGGGAGTGAAAGCTGGAATGAAGACAAAACGAGGAGGAAAAACCATGAGTGTGAACAAAGAAAACTGCTGTCCAGTTGAGAGAATAATAGATACCAGAATATGCTGAATCCTGCCAAACCCATAGGCCCTGATCTGTCAGTGGCCACCTTGTCTTGGCCCTGGCATTCCTGCAGAACTATAGGAAGGGAGACTGGTAGAATTTTATGCTTATTTTCTACTTATTTGTAGGTATTTTATACTTATTTTTCACAGGTGTGTGAAAAATATCATTACAGCAACACATTCATATTTCTCAAACACCTGTGCTTAATTATTTTCATAGGCTCACAACTTGGAAAGATAGATTCAATGAGCAGGGATGACTGTGCTGTTCTGGATGAGGCTTTTGAGGCAGCTGTTTCCATGGTGTTTAAGCATTAAATACAGTGAGTGACATTCCTGAAGCTCCTTGCAGGCTGGCTGGGCTGTCACTGAAGTTAGGAGTTGAAAACATAAGAACTTTTATTCAGATGATGGTCAGAAGATTATCAGGCAGGTGGAAGACAAAGAATAGCAATTCCATGATGTCCTTATGCATGATCCAGCACTGCAGTATTTTAGTTTATGTATCTGCCAACACACGTGTCACTGAACTCTAAAACTCTCTGTGGGCAACTTTTTATAATTGGATATATCTGCCTATCCTTGAAGAAATCTTGATAAAATATTTCCCCTTTCTTTCTTTCCTGCTGTTAATGATCTTATTCTGTGTTAGAGGCATTGTTTAACTAGCAATAGTAGCTATGCTATTGCTACTACTGCAAATTGATAGATGTGCTCTAATGCAAACAGTTTGTGAGACAATCCCTGCGCTTTTGACAACATTTTTAAGGCATCACAGTAATTGTTAACTAGTCCATTAGGGATGTTCTAATTCTTAAAATGTATTGATTTAAATTATGTATGTTAATGTACCTATCAACATTACAAATGTAGTTTGCAGCAAACTGCTTATAATATATGAATGATAAGCCATAAATAATAACTGCGGCTGTAAATTAAATTACTTGATTAAGCTGCAAAGATGCACTCTAATTTGGAACAGAAAATTACTTTGAAGTGATTTCAGCAGCTGATAATTCTTTTAGAGTAGCTGAATTTTATAAGCCATAGTCTTCATGTCAGGCATCAAATTTTCTGATGGATTTTGCCCACTAACATGGTTAGCTGGGTATTGCTGTGCCTTGAATGCAATGGATACAACAGACTGACAAAATGATGAGTGACAACTATTTTAGCCAAAACATGAAAGTGCTTGAAATCAAATACATTAATTCTTTTCTGATAGAATGTGAATAACCTTGGGTTGGGTGTCAGCAAGAGCAAAGCCCCTAGAAGAGCCTTAATTTTGAAAGACAGCAGAGGCAGCATATAAAAGAGTTGCACTTACTTTGGAAATTTTAATAGGCACAAATAAATAATGGTACTGTAAAACCCCCAAAACCTTCAGCAGAATTTAATATGAGGCTCTGAAATACTAGCTGAGCAGAAATGCAATGCTTAACCTCTTCTCACAACATGTCTTACATTGCTGGTACAGTAGATTCTGGACGAGTTTCAATAGATAGAATAACTAAAAATAACTTACCAAACATGGACTTCTGTACCCAAAAGCTGCTTTGATAGCTTGCACGTATCTAAGTGGAGAGGGATGAAGTTGTGGGAAAGTACTGGAGAGCTTGTGTTCCAGGAGCAGAGAGCCTTTTCTGTATATCCCAAGAGAAGTACTGCACCTCCCTAGAACCACAGAGTAAAGCCTGGCACTGTTAAGGCACATGTCACTGCTCAAGGCTTGCTTGGAGCTCAGGGCAGGGGCAGCACTGCTGTGTATCCATACGGAGACTCCTTCTCAAACATCCTTTGCCCAAGGACACCCTAGACACTTGCTGGGGCACCTAGGTTCCTTGGGGATTGTTACCCAGTGCAATAGTGGGGTTTGAATTTGTGGGTTTCTCCTTTAGGGTCACCTTTAGCACACCCAAGGCAAGGGCACACCAGCAATGGTTCATCTGGGCTGGATGAGCAATCAGATTTCCTATTACCAAGTGATAGCAAAAAGACACTGATAAATGAAATATAAAACCAATTCAGCTTTAAGACTGGTGGGTACTTCCAGTTGTCTGGGTGCATTTCTTTATAATCCAATATTTCTAAATGTCCCAGCTATCTGAGGCTTGGGGTTCACCTCCTTCTTCTGAGTTCTTCCACCAGATCTCAGCTCATACATTTGTTGCTCTGAAAGCCAATTTCTATGCACTTACGCACTTCAAGTGTGGGTTGTTTTTTTCCCCTTTAATAAATGCAAATGATGGGAGATAGTGTGACCATGCATCACAGGATGATGAAGGATTCAAAGTCTTTTCAAGTAAATGGCACTTGTTTGATCTCTCAACCTGATATTACAAATCTTTCAACCGCAAGATTTGTTTTTTTAATTACAGTTTGATTTCTCCTCTGCTAGGTCTGCTTGGGCAGAGGTGTCTAAGATGTAGATACAGATTTTATATATATATATATATATATATATATATATAAAAATATATATATATAAAAAAAAATATATATATATTTAAGTAGCATATAATATCTAAAAGTTCCATTGATTGATATATATAGCTCAAGGCTAATTTCAACACACATCTACTTTCCTTATCTAAACAAGTGTCTGATGCAATTTACTGGTATTCCCAGGCATGACTGTTACAGGAAATAACTTTGTAGCTGAAAGCGAGATATTTGAGCCTAAATCATGGTTTAAATGCAATTCACCTCAACATAGAGGTGAATTTGGAAAAGTTTCTCTATGAGAATATCAGAATAGACTTTTTAAAAGCAGATAAATAGAAATACCATGAGAAATAACAATATTCCTACTTATTTCCTGGTTACAATTTTCCTTTTCAGATCATGCAAGATGTAGGACGTAGCTAGTGAACTGATCAGCCAGCAGGCTTGAAACAGAAGTAGTTATTTACACAGTCTAATTATTTGGTGGAATATATTGCCACAAAATATTCTGGGGACAAAATAAAAATCGTTTTTAAAATCTATTGGATGAATCACTGAGAAAAAAATTCCTCCCTTAAACACAGTGATCTGCTACCATCTGAGTCAGAAAATTCCTCTGCCACCAAGGGTTTGATTTCCAGATTGCCAGAAGCTTGGAAGACACACCATACTTGGAAGAAAAGTGTCGTTGCATGTTCCTCTTGCTTCCCCTGTAACTCTGCCTTTTTCCTTCAGCATTTGCTCTTGGCCCCTGTGGATGTGGTAAGATCAACCTGTTGTCTGAATACAGCTATTTTCATGTATGGGTAGATTTTTCAGAAAGACCTTAAACTTCAGAGATTAGTAATGGCATTAAAGAAATTAAGTATTTTTGTTTTAAATACATGGATGCAATGCTGTGAATAAATGCAGTATATTGTGAAATCCTTATCTTTGCAAAGTATGAAAAGAATGCAAATCAGAACTTAAACAAATGTAAACTACACTGAATGTCTTTGAAGATTGTGGATAGGTAGTTTTCCATTGGACCCCAAGCAACACCCATATAATCAGTAATGATTTTGCTTAACGCATCAACCTTACAGAACTGCCAAAATGCTAAGTATGGAGCAAGTAAAGCAAAAGCCTCAGGGAATTTAGGGAATCTACAGTATTGCAGTGCCTAAACTATGTCCTGCATTCCACAGCACCAATGGAGGAATTTGCTTCTACTCAATGTGAATTTCATAATTTTGGGTGACTTAAGCTTTAAATGAGGCCCTTTGATACTGTCTCATAATGTGAAAAATAGCTGGATATCTAAAGTAACTTAAGTTATTGTTAATCTTCTAAGTTAAGGTTAGAAAGGCAGTTTCACGTCCATTTTTTCCTTTATCCTACTTTTCTGGTATTAATCAGCCTGTCCTTTGGCTCAACTGCATGGGCATTAAGAGAATTCTATCACCATTGCAAATAAATAGAACAATCAAAAAAAAAATCTTTTCCACCTACCTCATATAAGCTCTGTGAGACAAAGAATTTTCTTGGTCACTTATTTCAATAGTGCAAGAGAACTTGACTCCCAAATGATTGATAAAAGTTATTCTAGATGAGGAAAGTTTATTAAATTTTTCTCTTAATTCTTTGCCCTTAAGATACGGCATTAGAAATCTGGAGTTCAGACTGCAGTCAGGATAATGCACAACTTCACTTAACTCACTGTAAGGGTTCACAGACTCTGCTATTTAAAAATTACAGCAAATGTCTGATTGTGGACTTATGGATCGTTCTCTAAGCCTCTGGAAGAATTCTCCTATCTCCCTAAACAACGCTTTTTTATCCAGATCTCTCATTTTCTCTTCCCCAAGAAGTACCAAGCAGATTAAAAATGTGGCTTTTAAACTATGTGCCTAATGAATTATTGTTATGCCTCTCTTTTTTCTGTAACAGAGAGAGAAAACATTGCAGTTGGAATTTGAGGAAAGTTATGAAATCCCTGATGTGAAACAATTGTGGGGTGGATGAGTTGAATGATTTTTCCTGGTCACAAGACAGACAACATCAAAGAGGAACAGCAGTGAAATAATCAGCTGGTGGAGCAGAACTTTTGGCAGAGAAAGACCTCTTAAGAACACTGTAGCACTTCAAAGCCTGACTAAAAAGACTAATAATATAGTCTACCTGCTTTTTATTTACTGTATTGAACCTATTCAGCAACAACAGATTGTCTGACCTGTGCATGGGATTAGTTTCCAGTGGAGCTGTTATATTTCAGACTCCTAAAAGTAAAACCCACTTGACATCCGGGAGAAAAGGGCAGCAAATATATCACAAAATTTAATGAATCCAAGGGAAGCAAGGGTTCAACTAAAGGTGAAAAATAATCATGTTTTAAATGTCAATGGGTAGTATAGGCTATTACTGTATTGCTTTACTCCTGCTTTTAATAGGGCATCATTGCAATTTTCAATTGGGTTGCACCAGGGTAAAACTGAGAAACAGAGCCCTTAGGCAGCTTTAATTTATAATAGGATATAAATTATTTGGAGCTGAAATTCCATCAGTTTAGTGGCACAGTGTTAAAAAGTTTAAGCTACATCCATGAAAAATACAGATTTTTCTAACTATGTGCAAATGTTAGTACTGTTGAGGCTATATTTGACACTATGTCAATAACCAATATGAATAAAAAAGCAGAGATTTCCTTGTGCTCAAAATTGAGCCCATCAATGCTATCAAATAATATGACTCTCATCTGCCTCCCTCCTCACAACTGAGGAGGCTCAGAAACACAGGCAAACAAGTAATTGTCTGTAAATAGAATATAATAGAAGCTAATAATGAAAATATGTCTCATCAGCCATTTCCTTGTCTTGGTATCTTCACAACTTTTCCTGGTTTGCATTTCATGACTGATGGCCACACTCTGGTTACATCGTAAGTGAATTCTACATGGGCCTATTCCAACAGTCTCTGGAATTTAATGACACTTCAGTATTTGCTTTAGTCCTGCCAATTTCTACACCTAACACAGACCTAGATGGGCTTTCCAACTCCTCAGAAGAAAGCTTCTATTTTTACAATTTAAATGTGTTCTGGTAAAAATAGTCCAGGTTGCAGAATACTCCCTTCCTTTGGAGGCTACAAAGCACCCGTATCCTTCAATATGACTTAATTAAATGACAGCTATACTTAATTAAGGCAAAATTGGATTGGGTAGGATGGTCACCTTAAGTACAAATAAAAATAAATGTTCTGGGACTAAAGAAGAGTCATTCTATTCCTGTTCTCCCAAGCTCTGCTGGAAACATAGGCTGACAGGTTAATAGCAGCATTTCCAAACAGTTGTAAGAAATCAGCCATCTGATTCAAGAATTCTGTTCCTTGGTTAACTTACTATTCAGCTACTGAAAACTTGATTTTCCCATCTGTGAGTTGACAAAATGGAATGAAAACAGTATTAATATTTATGTTCCAAATAAAAAGGCTTTCAAAGCATGTTCATAAAGTGGAAAATAAAAGCAGCAGTTCATCCAAAACTTTCTGGCCTTTTACAAATTTAAAATTTATCAGCCTTGCTGCCAGAATTTGTTGGTTTAAGAGCAAGTAATCATATTTTATAGAAGCTATTAATATAGGTGAACTTCTATATCATTTGAATGTTCTCTATTATGGGGATCACACTACAATTTCAGCTACAGTTCATACTAATGAGTATTTATTCCAAAATTGCCCACAGGTGGGAAAAAATGTTTACTGGGTCTGGTTGAAATGTTTTGTGATAGCAATGTTTATATTCTACATAAAGATCATTCAACTGAATGCGTGTGCATGTGAACCAGAGGTACCAGTAAAAATTATATCCATATGAAAATACAGTGAACTTTTTTTCTTTCACAAGAGTCTCATTTCTAATTAATCATGTTGCCTTCTTATGAATAAAATCCAGTATCTTATATAACTTGACAATCATTAGAAGTAGCTGATGGAAAATTAAATGGTTTGTTTGAAACAATTTCTTAAATCCTTATGCATGGAATTGCTTTCCTTGGGCTGTGGCCTGCCAATACTTCCCACTTTGCTGATATGTGCTCCAAAATGGTTTTATCCAAATGTCCAACTGCTAAGACTGCATGGCCTGCACTCTTGTGATCTGCATTTACCCACTGAGAGCATGCAAAAAAGGAACAAATTTTTTTCCTCACATTCTTGTAACAGCAACTGTCAGCCCAAGATACTTTTATTACTGATATTCTTACATTAATTTCCAGTTCAAGAGAGGAAAATCCTTTAGGCAAGAATCACAGGCCCACTGCAGGAACTGACTCTCCAAGCAGTACAAGCATAAGATAATAAAATATGTTTGGATGTTTGAATTCAAGCATACCTAACAGCAGCTGCTCAAAAGCAGTGACAGGTACTTTTGTGCAAAACCTGACTCTATATTTTCCTTTTTGCATATTTAAAAAACACACCACAAATGCACACAGCACAAGGCAGAAAAATCCCAACCCTTTGCTTACAGGTTCCATGTACAGAATTGGCTACAGTAGAGAAAATTCAGGATGGGAAGTCCTGAAAGTCCTGAAAGATGAAATTAAATTGGATTTCTTTCAGAAGCTTGATCTGGGAGAAAGGAGTGGTGGAGTGTGTGTGTCTCACTTTGGGATGGAAAGAGTGAGAGATTTGGGTTTGACTGTTTTTACTATGGGTGTCAGCAGATATGCTCTGATGATACCTTACTGGAAAAACTACCTGCCCTTTCTTCATCTAAATTACTAAAGTAATTCTTATTTAACTTGTAATGTATTGCCAGCGATGAAGATAAGAAGGGTCACTTGTGTTTATGGACAGTAAAAAGAAAGTCCATGACTAATCAAGGACCTAGGATTTGCAAAAATGGTCTCTGAAATATTAATTTCTCCATCAGTTCTTTGGGCTCTCTGGATCTGAGCAATGGACAACAACAGACTCACTGCCCAAGTGGTGGATGTTGTTTTCATAAAGAACTCATTTTTTACTGCTGTGACTTGGCACCATCATGTGGCCACTTTGAGTTTTCTCAACTTAAGTAAAAATTTACACAGAAAAACGTTTGCAATTAATTAATTTAAACTTAGAAATATTTCAATCTATTTCAGAAGGAGAAGGTATATACCTTAAATATATCTGTTCACTAAATACTGAATTGTCTGTGAATTGTCCTTTTTTCACCATATCTGAGCTTGTTTAATCAAGGTTTTACTCATGTTCTTTAAGACAGCTTTTCTTAAGTTACAAAAGACATTTTCAGTTCTTCATCTTGGTCCAACTCTTACCAATAGCACAACAAAAATTAGCATATTATGGACAGCTGTCCTCTTCCTCACTACAAGAGCTTTGGAAATTATTTGCAGAATTAAGAGGTACTTTCTGTTTTCTATCAGAAATCCCAACAGATTTAGAATTTCAGTAAACCACCCAGGCATATTGTTCACATAGATCAATCCAAACAGGGAGTGTACAACTCAGAACCTGAGTTAGTCAGGTATTCCTTTTGCACAGTTTCAGGGTCAAAATCAGAAGATAGATATGTATGATAAAATTTCTGGTTTCATATGTTTGCATAAGGTCTTTAGGTAGACACAAGGAAGTTTTACCAAGCATTAATGTTGAGGCCCAGAGGTGGAAATCTCCTCACATTCAGGTTGTACAGAAACACAACTTCATGTTTGCCTAGGAATTGCTGTGAGATCTTTCAGAGTGAAATAAGGAGAAACAGCAGTGCAATTTATAGGAATGTATTTTTGCTATTTTTTAAAAATATATGTACATCTAGAGTATATATGTACTTTCAATAATGAAACACAGCCATCATATTTTTGAGTACAATAATGGTAAATTTGATTCTGTCATTTTTATGATAAAATATATTGTTTAAGTTGAAATATTGTATTGATAGTCTTTAAAATATAGACAAGTTATATACAAATTATATTAAAATTTTTAATTGAAGTAAAAAATAAACTACACATTTTGCAAAAATTGTACAACCCTGTTTCTAAAAGGACTGCAATAAAATAGAATACAGTTTGTCAGATTCCTCAGGCTGAGGTAATGCCCACTTCTTCTTTACATACTGAATGTCTATCTGTCCAGATTCCTTGGCCAGCACAATGCCTAACAATCCATTTGCTTTTTCTGGCTCTCCCAGAAGAGTCATAGTTACAACCCTGAAATCAAAAGAACAGGGGAGGGTTTTTTAATTGAGGCAAAATAAATAGAAATTGGTGCTTTCAAACATGTTTGTATCAGATTACTTACAGTCAACTAAGTGATTCTTATTTTCTGCTCAAGCCCCATCATGTTCTTTAGCTTTTCACCAGTTGCAACCATTTAATGTAAATATAACATGCAATTCTTCCCCCATGCATTTTATCATCAATTTCTAATCATGGTTGTAAATTATTTCAAGTTTGCAAAAATAAACAATGTCTGATTGCATTTTACAGTACAGTGTAATAAATTTAAAATATAAATAATTTAAAATTTTAAAAAATTTTAAATTGTAGGAATTTCTCCAAAAACTAGCAATGTGTTGCTACAGTTAACAAGAATATAAGGAAAACTTTTAGTTAGAGGGATACTCAGCAAGACTAACTTCAGTCTAGGGAAGACAGTAAAAATTTAGCTCACTGTAGTTTGTTTCCACACCATCAGCAGTTCACAAAATAGAATTAGAAAAGCGAATTCTAATGACCATTTAAAATCAAGGAAAAAAAACCACACAACAATATTAATATTTTGTTAAAAAGAGAGCACATACCTCTCTGATGGCACAGTCTGCTTGGCCACAGGCAACAAATCATTTTCCAGAAGATCCCAAATGTAAATATTGGATGATGCATCCAGGGCAAAGAACACAGCAGGTCTTGTCAAAGCCCACTGCAGGGCAATAATTGGCTGGCCCTTTGTGCTGCCATTCCACTGCAGGAGGGGATACTCTGATGTCATCTGGTGCAGTCTAATACTTCCATCTGAACAGCCAACCTACACCACAGATAAAAAGAAAATATCTTCTGGAACAAAACAAACTAAGCAAGATATAAGAAGTGGTGTTTAGGTACATGGCTAACTGATGGACTTGGCAGTGATAGGTTAAAGGTTGGACCTGATGATCTTGGGGGTCTTTTCCAACCTAAATTATCCTATTATTCCATGATTTTTTTTTGTCACCCTTCATGGCAGATTTGAATTAGTGAAATCTACTAACACATCTAGTTAAATACATCAAATTAGAAATACTCCCTCAGCAAGTAATTAAAAAATGAAACTTCTATTAAAACATTTTCATACCAAAAATAGTGGCTTTCCAAAAGGGAAGAAATCAATTGCAGTGATGCTTATTGATCTCAGTCTGCTCTCCTGGGGCCTGAATAGCTTTGGAACAACTTTTAAATTGTGTCTTGTACCATGGCCTACCAGACCCTATGAACAATATAAAGAAAATTAATTAAAACAACAAAAAAAGTTGCATTATTGGTATGACAGGAAAGAGTTAAATAATTAATGAGCTGATACTTTAAAATATCCTTAATAGCTAACAAATTTTAATAGCTAACATATTTTAATAATATAGGCTCAAATCATAAATTTTATACAGGCTACTGGTAAAATTACAACTAAATAAGACATCTTACAAACCCAAAAACTAACAAAGAGATGAATTCCAGGATGGTACTCACAATGTTTGTTCCAACAATAAAGTGATTTGGATTAGAAGACAGAAATTTAATAGTCAGTGTCTGTGGCATTCTCTGGCTAATATCCTTTGGGAAAAGGCTGAGGAAAATGGCAAAGGCAAAAGAGGACATTAACACAGGGAATCCTAAAGCTGTGCAAGTACATACAGAAACTCTTTATCTAAAATGTCTATGATTATATCTAGGAAGAAATGTGTATTTAAAAAAACACAAACAAACAAAAAAAAAGTTAAATATATCTTATGTAACAGCAAATTAGTAAAGTATAGGAAAAATTAGTTTTGTGAGATAACATACGTAAAATTGTAATGCCCCAGTTTTCCTACCTGTTACTCAATTCCATAGTTGAGCTATGTACTAACTTCACTTTCCCTCCAGGAACTAAACCTAAAATTATAAAAAAAAATTCTTTAAACTGCTTTAAGCACTTTTCTTTAAAAAAAAAGTGCAATCAATAAATTAAATCATAAGGTAATAAGTAAAAGGATATTTCATCATTAGTTTACTGCAGATACAGCCTTTGACATGTAAGAATCTTACATCATTCAGAACTATTTTCTTCAGAATTGAAATCTGAAGAGTTACAATCTTTGACAGAAATAGAAACATAGTTACACTTTTCTTTTTCAGCAGTCTGTAATACTCAATTCAAGAAATGGTTAAAAGGCACATTTATGTTACTTGGATCTTTGACAATGAATTATAGGTACGAGATAGTGCAATAATGCATCCACAAAGTTGGTCTATGTTACCTGTTAGCTGAGAAGAACACAAATAATGCAAATCCTTTAAAGACAATAATTTTTGAAGAGGAAAAAATTTTTACTGCTGGTTGTAGTAAAAATGTGTCAACACCTGACCACAGCTTTAAAATGTACCTCTCCACAGACATAATACCCAGCTTTAGCAGCTTAATATAGTCTGACATTGCACATGAGCTTATAGAAACTGATGCAAAATTCTAGTTTGCTGGCATTACTTCATAGTTCATGTATCTTCAAATGTTTAGGATTTTAGTCACAGCCTTTTCCAGTTAGGTAAGCATGGAAGTGTAAATTTGTTTAAAGAACAAAGAATGTAATTTTCTCCTTTTACATAACTCAAAAAGGGCTGAAAGGACTTGGTTTTTCAGTGTTTCCACAGAAAACTTCTCACGCTAAATTAAGTATCTTACCTAAAAAAGAGCTTTCAGGACAATTCTCAAAATGGAGACACGGGCAACAACAAAAGCACTATAACAGGTTTGGTTAAAACTAAAGTACAAAGAGGAGGACCAAAGACATAGAACTGCACATCCTTTGGAAAAAAAAACAAACCTGCTGACAACAAAGAAAACTATTCTGAAATTGTAAGAAACGTGACTGTCCAGAGGCAATTACCAATACAGAATTAGCAGAAGAGATTTAGATAGCAGTAAAAATTATTTCCCTACCTAACCAATAACCCCAAACATCAGCTATGACTTATTCAGAATAAATCTTTTCCTCAGTAATTTTGCCTTCTTCTAAACTACTTCTTGGCATCACTGACTCTTCCTCTCTCTTTTAACTTCATAGACTCAAAACTGGAGCATTTTATTCTACCTCTAAGAGTAGTACAGTACTCACCTAAGTCAGTTTGTGAACCAGCTAGATCTGCTTTCTGCAACTCAACAACTACCTGAAAGGTCAATATTTAACATTAATCAACAATCAATATTTACCAGAATTCAAAGTTGTAAAGTCATAACTCTAAAGGGCTGTTTGGAGAGGCAGGTCTAACATTACAATAATTACAGGTAGATTCTTTTCTCCCTGTCAATGTATGCAATTCTAAAAAGTTTCACATGCCTGCTGGATGTTCCTTGATGGAAAGCACAATATGGAAAGCTACATTCTACACTTAATTGCTAGTTGGCATCTCGTTGGTTTGATCAGTTACAAAATAAAATGACCTTAAACAAGGAATTGTAACACATCTCCTGTGCTTTCCTATACATGAATAAAATGACTATACATGAAATAAAGAAGGTAGATCATTTTGGCCTGAATCTGTTGCTACTTAAGTTGCTAAAGTAAGTTAAGGCTTTAAGGAACTTGATTACTGACACAGAAGTGAAATACTTTTATCCCTTATTATTCACAGGTTCAGCAGCTGAACCAAAGCTGCATCAAGTAAAAAACCACTTAGAACATGTGACAGAAGAGTTGTAAGGACAGTAATTAAGAGCAGCAGACCTAGCGCATTCCTAACCATCATATTTAAGGCAATGAAATCTGATTTTTATTTTTATCTCTTTAACATTTGTTTTATATAAATTAGGAATTTAATTTCTCCCCTACATTATCATCTCTGACTGTGATTTTAAAATTAAAGTAGGTGGGTGAAAGATGACTGAGGACTATTAATGGAGTACTGGAAATATTTGAACATATTTCTATTAAGTAATACAATTTATTGCCTTTTTTCATGAATTCATGTACCTGTTAATACTTTTGCCAAAAGAAAACATTACAGGGTCAGATCAAAACTTTTAAGGAGAATTCCAATAGAATGGTTAGTGCTGCTGTACTTTTCAGGGAAGCAATTCTCCTAAGAAATTCTGAGTTTGGGTTGCTCTATTTGAAGTATTTTATTACACATTATACTCTCTCTTTTCATACATACTCACCCACATATTGAGGATTCCATTTTCATCCATTGAAGCTATCTGAAATGGAGGGCTTGACATTTCTAAGGAAGGAATGGCAACAATTTATATTCGTACACTGACCTTCCTCCTGAACAATAGCAAAGGATTTAAAACATTTCCTTCATTAATACCGCCTCTGAAACTTCTACAATCCTCTCATTTCCATAAAAAGGGAAAGTGTCCTAATTCTACCAAAGGGAAAAAAAGGCATGAAACTTTCTTTACTGACAGGATGGTCAAATATTGGAGCAGGTTTCTTAGAGAGGTGGTCAATGCCCCAGGCCTGTCAGTGTTGAGGAGGCATTTTGCACAATGGCCTTAACACGTTTTAACTTGGGCAGCCCCAAACTGATCAGGCAGTTGGAATGGATGATCCTTGTAGGTCCCTTCCAACTCAAACAGTCTGTTCTACATGGTCTAGTCTGGTCTATTCCAGTAGGTGCAGCTTGTCCTACCAGAAAGGCAGAAGATCTCAGTCTGCATCTTTTTTAAAATGTCTGGATTCTGTGTGGACTTTGGAAGGGAACATAAAGTGAAACAGATGGAATCTTGTAAAACCTGCAATAGGCAGCATATTTCTTCAAACCACCATGGATTTCAAAGTACAAATCTGCAATGGAAGTGATAATGTCTTCCCTAGCACACTGTCTGAGAATTTGATGATGTCAGGATTAGAGTTTCTTTGCAAAGGTTGGTCATAAAAAGAACAGGCAAAAGGCACAGGAAAAGCCACCAATTACAGCCACACATTTTAAGTGCTTTCAGATATAAGCAAGTTGCTACACTGACTCAGACAGGGATTTTTTTGGACATTAGAGAAGCACTAAGACCCTCCCAAACACAGTTGTTGAGTGATAACTGGTTTTATCATGGAAATATTGTCTAGAAAGCAGAATTTATAACAAGCACACAGCCACATTGGATGTGAAGCTGCACTGAATGAACATCACATAAAAATGAGAGCAGAAAACAAACATGAATACGGCATGCAATTGATACTACAAACAACTTAAGAGGCAGACTGGGATTATAAACTGGATTTTGGCTATGATATATTTGTTTCACTAGATGCCTATAGAAAAGCTCAGACTGATGCTTAGAAGAGCAGTTTACATACCCTCCTGATAAGAGAGGCTTGAGAGCCCATAACTGTGGTCACTGTTGAGAGAAGTTGAGACAGGTTCCACTGCCAATATGGGGGAAGTGTGGTTTACTGAGTTTAGAATGCCATCTGTAAATGAGAATAATGACAGTTAAACATAGTACTTTCCACAAAAAATAACAAAATCTTCATCACTTTTCAGCTTCTGGGAGAATGATGATTACAAAGAAAGAATAGCAAATAATGAACTTTGCACAAGTCTCAAATACAATACTGCAAACTGCTAAATTAACACAATATTACTAGATAAATCAGTGTTCCAATATTTCTATTCACTTCTCATTTTTCAAATGACTGATGCACCATTTATGCCACTGTACCAGACATTTTATTAAAATATGCCATTTCAGGGTTAGCATGGAAAGAATTATTTCAAGCTCCATAAGCAATAGGGGCAGAAATAAATCACTGCTTACTATAAAAGAAGACAAAATTGAAGAAAAATTACTCTCAGTAGAAAGTATCCTGAAAAATCCTGCAACAAAATATTCACCAGAAGAAAATATTTATTTACATTTAATAAATGTTATTTAACAACATTTTAAGGCTAATGTGTGTTTAGAGTAATTTCAATGTGTATTCTTTGTCAGATACTCATGATTTCTGGACTTGCCCTGTGCACTGAACTTAATCTCATTTAAGACTGAAGGCATTAAAGCTTCCTAAGTACCCAGCATTAAACCTGCCTGCTTACATAAGCAACTACATCAAAAACTGTACACATCCATTTGACTACCAGCTTGCAACAGAAGACCAAGCATCTTTGACATACTAAAAAAAAATAAAAGTCTATCTATAGCCAACTACTGTTTACTTTTACAGGACTGCTGCAATTAGAAACACTTGTGAAGAAAAGAGGATTTTGTAAATGTGTGCAGTGGGGTGTTTTAGAAAACTAATAGTACAACAGCCAAAGTTAAATCAGAAAATCATAGCATTGTTTGGACTGGAAGGGATATTAGAGACCATCTCGTTCCAACCACCAGCCATGGGCAGGGACACCTTGTGCTGGACCAGGCTGCTCAGAGACCCATCCAGCCTGGCCTAGAACACTTCCAGGGATGGGGCATCCACAACTTCTGTGGGCAACCTGTGCCAGTGCCTCACCAATCCCACAGGAAAAAATTTCTTCCTAATAACTAACCTAAACCTACATTCCTAATGAAATTATTTACAAAACTGTTGCTGTATGTTATCCCTCACTCTAGGATATCTTTCATGAACATTACAAAAACATCAAGACTTAGGTGACAATTTCACTGTGCACAAAGTGACTGACCAAGATGCACAGATGCTCACCAGTGGAAAATGTGGGAACTCTGAATGTCCACTCAGTTTCAGTGATCATCATACAAGGGTGCATTCTTGAGTCTTCTCGAAGATCCCACACCAACAATGAACCATCTGCTGTTCCAGCAAAAACTAATGTTGCTTTACTGGGACTAAAGCAGCAACATATCACCTGTAAAAGAGAAAAACTTGCAGGGTTGATATTATGATAAAGATCAATGGTTTGATGAGCCTGAAATAGGTTTGTGAGCATGAGAACCCAGAAAATACGATCACATGTGTTTATGGCAGAAAGGAAATCTATTTTAAAAGGGAAGTAGGATATAAGATCTTCAGCAGGCCTTCCCTTTTCAAAACAATCTACTGTCACAAAGCTGAAAGAGGTGACTGAACTGTATGGGAATGATGAGTAGAGAGAAGTCCAAACATCTGAATTAGATGTTTACTTCCATTCACTCTTCAACCATGAAATAGGGTCAAAATTAAACAATCAAAACAACCAACAAAACACCATGACCATTCTACAGTCTGGTTCTGGAGCACAGAATAGAACAAGAACAGTCTTTAGAACAGAACTTTAGTTCCCTAGGCTCAAATGTGTTTCTCAGAAGATAGAAGATGGCACATTTTGAAGCAACACAAAAAAAAAGACCCCATGTAAAAATAAAATCTTTAAATAAAGTCTTGTAATTGATGGAAAATATACAATGTTATTAAAACGTACCTCTGAATCACATATTAGAACTTTCTGAGGACTGGAGGGCTGCCAGATGTTCCAAACACATATAAGGCTCTTTCTGCTCAGCAAACCCACACCTGCCTTTTCAGGTAATCCATGAGCAGAAAGTAGTGTCTGCCTCTGAACTTGGGAGACATACAAGCAGGGGATTTTTCGGCCTAAACCATTAAAAAAAAAGCCAAGAAAGAAAAGCAATAAATGAAAAAGCATATTCACTGCAGATGAAAAAGCATATTCAGCTGCTATAGCAACAAACAAACTAAGATTCAATTATGAAGAATATTTCTATTAACACTGTGATGCTTTGGAAACTATACAATAAAAAAGCAGGGACTAGAAAAGGAATTCAAAATACTAGAAGTAGGAAGCAAAAAGGAAAGAGAGTCGGGAAATTAATAGAATAATTATTCTGGGCATAAGCAAGCCAATCTGATCTGATGTCAGTATATAAACTGAAAATTAATCTGAGTTTCAAACTGGAAACAGCACAGGCCAGGCTTTTTTGGTTTTACCTCCATCTAACATGTTCATGTTAGATGACATAGGGTTCTGTGTTATAATAGGCCTTCTTAACATAATTACAGAGGCTCTATTTTTCACTTTTCATCTCAATAGCTATTGTTTATATGGAGAAGATATAATTGCTTTACAAATATACCAGGCTACAGTGTCCCTGTTGAATAACCTGCCTTCATTTGTAACTTTGGCCCTACATTCAGCATAAAGAGCCCAAACAAAATTACATCTCTTGGGATGGCCCTTCAACAACAGGAACAAGAAATTACACCCATCATGTTAATTGCTGGCTTTATTATTCTGGTAGGAATAGATGGAATATATTTCTTGTAAGATGTTCCCTATGTGAAACCAATCTGCACAGAGTTCCAGCATAAAAAGGAAAGTGGGGTTTACATCATCTGTATATCCTGATATGTGCTGTTTGCACAATAATGACAAAGAACATGGCACTTTGCATAAGAAAGAAGAGATCACTCTGTACACTAAAAGGTGTAGAATAAAGTTCCCTTACCATGGAGGAATGGCTGGTTAGTATTTAACTGGAAACAGCTATCACTAATAGACAGACTGGTTTGTCGAGATCTTAGTTTCCTGGGTTGTGTTGCAACTTGATCTTCCTCTAGCAAAACAGCAATCACCTTTCAAACATAATTACATTTATAGAAATAAAAGGGTCATCTTATCTTCCAGCTTTGCTATTTGTAGCTTTCTAAAGTTACGTGGATTAATTTCATAAAACTTTTATCAACTGTCTTGTTGATTTTGTAACTTTGCAAATACAGCTTTACAGACATAAAAGTTGCACAGCTCTGATTCCATTCTTTTGCACAGAGATCTTTCTCTTTGATAACAAGTATTATTTAAGTAATTCATTTATTAGTCAGAACAAGAACTATAAGTGATTTATCGAACTGTTATACTTATGCAACCAGCTCAAAGGGATATTAAGAATATAAGTGTACCTGGCATGCAGACCGGAGAAAATTTGCTAATCTTTGTGAATCAATTTTAGGTGTTGGAGCTCCATTCACTGATGTATTCTGGCTGTTTATGGGACCTATGAAAAACAGAAAAAAAAAAACCAAACCTGAGGCTTCAAAAGAAAATCAGTTAAGAAAAGTATAAGGACAATTTAATTTTTAAGCAAGAGGAGAGTGGCAGGAATCAACTTCTCTTCAGAAATAACAGCATTGAAGGACAAGATCTGTTGGAGACTCATTTCTGCTGCCAATAGAAACATCAAGCCAGAAGGAAAAATTATTTCTGCCACTTATTTTTCATACTTTCTACATGACAATTCAGAGTGCCTGTGTCAGCTTGCTATCAATGCAGGCTGCCACTCTACAGATTGTCACAAGTAATGGATAGCAAAGAGAAAGTTTATACGACAGGCACTCATCTATGAGTGAATAAGATTAAAATGTTCTTCACCTCCAGATACAAGAGCACTTTCTCCTGGATGCTGTGTCCATTTCTCCAGTGTCTCAACTTCCTCAGTCTGAATGTCTCTATCAAGATTGTCCTCATTACACTGAACATATGCCTAAAGTAGAAAGATTAAATTATCAATATATGGGGTGACACAGCTAAGACTGACAGCACATAACTGACTAGAACTCAGTAATTTTAAAAGTGAAATTTTAAGCTCAGCCTCTTCTGCTTGTGAATTCAGATCTGAGCATATACTGACACACTGTCACTATTTCATGCATGCACATTTTACCACATATCACACCAGAGAGCTAAATAAATAATATTGCAAAAATACAGAATGTCTTCCTAAGCATGCAAACACCAAACCCAGCATATCTGGGGACATTGAGCCACAGACGGGCAAAAAGCCCTTTAGAAAATGGGGAAGAAAAATGAGAGACTCGTCTTCTAATGCAGAATTGAAATTGCCTGTCTGGCCAAAAGTTTTGAGATCATTGCTTTATAGTAATTGAGGCTTAGAGATCAATATGATTAATTCATTACCTTATGTGCTGGTAGCTTTAGCAACTTTATTTTTTAAGGAAAATTCTTTTCCAGAAGGAAAATCAGCCCTTTGAGGATTGAAACATTACTAGGTATTTGTTACACACCTGCTTAGTGTTCATTTTACCAAAATTCCTGATATACATGTCGTACTCATTGACAGGGGGCAAATCCAGTAATGAAAAACTAACTGAGAAATCCAGGTCAATTAGTGGGAGAAGTTCTGAAGTCCGTTTTCTTCGGGATGAATTACAGGAGAGAAACACAAAAATGGTTAAGAACAAATATTTGGTATTCCTAAAGAAAGACAACCTGATTTCGTATCTAACAATCCTTTAATCTCTGGGAATTGAAGTTGCACTGAAATTATTTAACAGATAAAAATGTAACAATAGAAATACGTAGACTATTGTTTAGAGTTTTAATTTAATGTTACATCGAGATAATGATCATATTTGAAAACGCAGTACTAATTGCAAATGGCAAATGTCAAATGGTTTATTACTAAAGCCAAACTATCAAAAGCTCAGCAGATCATCTTGCCTAAGTATTCCAAAGCTATTCTGTGAGGTAACAGATGAATGTCTCTTTCTTCTATAGTTAGGACAGTGGCTAATTCTCCTAAACTCATTTTATTAACTCACATCACTCATATGTGTACATGCTTTATAAAGTTCTCTATGATAACCTAGCTTTGATACACATTTGCAGGAAAAGACTGACAGTCCTTGTCACAATTCACATAACTATCTATCTACTTTAATGTCAAAAAGCTGTTAAGATATTTCATTTCTAAAGTGAACTGCTTGAATTACACAAAGATGTCTGCTTACAAGTCAATTCCAGGCTCTTGCTGTAGTACAGTTTTTGATAATTAGACAATTTTTGCAGTCTCCCTTTCTCTCTCTTGCACTTGCAGGTTTTTAATGTACTTAAAAGTGATACATAAATACAAATCAGATAAAATTATGGATCTATAGCAATCCCATATCTAAACACTCTTGCAAATGCATTTTCTAGTTACAGCTTCTTGCTGAGGCAAGTTGGTGTTTGAAAAGGGAAAAGACTAGAGCAACAAGAGCTAGAATTTCATCAGTATTTTAAAGTGAACTTTTCTTTACGCATAAGGACAATTTTCACATCTCCTTTCTGCTACTTGATGACATCTATTGCATATTCTTACCCACATTTTACTTTAACTTGTGCTTCCTAATGTATCATCTCTTCACAAACATGGGCATAGATTGCTGAGATATAACTCAAACATATGCAACTTGTTTACCAGTTTCTAAAGTAAATGATACATGCAGATAAATCCTTAAAATAAACTAATGTGTTTGTATTTATAATTTACAACTCCCAAGTGCCACAACTTATTTATGGGATGTTTTCAGTCTATTTACTGGTAGTAATGTATTATCACAACATTAAATTCCACAACTCCTTCCTCTTCCCATGAAAATGCTCATTATCTTCAGGCTGTGTATGCTGTCAGTATACACACAGAGTTATAAACATAGTCATAATCAGTCATGGTACTTAATCAGCAGAGGCTGACAAACATTCCAGAAGGCAGTTCTCCAGAGATGCCTTTGTGACTTTCCTAATCTGTCTCTACAGTCTAGAGAGGAAGCCTAGACAATGAACTTGTGTAAAATTTGAGTATATAGTTTAGGCAATGTGAATTAAATAACTTTGATAATAAAATCTCCCTTATGTGAAAATTAGCCACTGATGTGAAGCCATGAGACAGTGGAGTCTGGTATTAACAATAACATTTAATAACGTTGCTTTATGCAACCAAACATTGTAACAGAAAACTGGAGATATATACAGTGCTTCAGACAAATCCGGAGCTTCTGTCAAGTTCCACAAAAAGCAGGCATCAATTTGTTTCTTTAAAATACAGAGATGTCTTAGGTATCTCAAATCTAGATCAATTTTAGATCAGCAATAACATGTTTTTACAGCAATCTATGCTATCCCTGAAAGGGAATGTGCTATTTTGGCAACTCTATCCACCATATAGTCATGATTATTTCAATAAGTTACAGGTCTGCAGAGACCTGATGGTAGTGAAAAGACTTGCTCTTTAGTACTTTAAGTCAATATCTAATTAAATGACTGAAGCATTACACAAAGAAATTACAATCCTGGCAACACAGTCTGTAATAAAATGATGCACATAAACTGATATATAGATACATTTCTCTTACAAAATGACTTGAACCAATACCTGTAAATTATATATACTTAAAAACTAATTACTGCTAGTTAATAAAGTATTTTATTCCATAAGACTCAATTTTATAAAATTCACATACTTCAAATATAATGAAAAAACTGCACCTCACATAGTGAGCCCCCATTTTTTGTGGATTATTTAAAATACACTTACTTCTGCTTACTGGCCATACTTTGGCTGCTTTGTCTTTGGTTTGCCATTTGGAAATCCATGAATATTCCACAAAAAGAGCTTCTGACAGAACAATCTTGCCTTTCTGTGATATTGTAAAACACAGTGTTACAGTTCACACTTAAAAGTGCAATAAAATGTTAAGCAGTAAGTCTAAAAAGTAACAGATTTGTTACAACACAGCTACTGAAAGTTCTTGGTTCACGTGTTACACGAAGTGCTCTATCACCACTTTTCGTAAAAAGAGTTTAACATCAGTAATGGACCAGCATACAGTCCTTACAATGGTTCTTTATCAATCAATTCAAAATGACTGACCATTGTAATTTTTACTTTAGAAGACTTATGCAGAAAGTGTCTCTTTCTTTCTCTTGCCATCAGCAGGTGCCTTGTTCCCCTGTGTACAGTAAAACACTCTGTGATTAGCTCTAAAGATTGCATTCAAGTCACACAGACTTCACCATGTGCACACTACACCTCTGAGTAAGAGCTCAGGTAGAGGAGAACCTCATCAACACAGGTTTAACTAATATCCTTAGATAAATAAGAAAAACATTGAAAACTTCCTTGAAAAGCCACAGTTAACAGATCAACTACAACAACTGATGTCACATCTATCTTATTCCCTTTCCTGGCTAGGTTGCAGCTAATTGACCCTAAGATCCAACTTCCTGCCAATGGTGCTTCACTTCTTCAAAGGATGACTGCCTTTTTAGGCAATACTTGTAAAATGCTTTTTAACTTAGAAAAATAATTGCCAGACTGATCAACCACCATTTTAAGCAAGCAAGATCAAAAGTTCATCAAAAAAAGAATGTGTTGTGTAATTAAGAATAAACCACCAAGTGTTACAATTCTGAAATTTAAAAATCTTTATCGATTCTGTATTGTTCGCTAGATAAATAATAATTGCATAAATCTTCTACAAGAAGAAATTCACCTTACAGTATGTTGGCTCCTGCTGCAATGACCATTAACTGAAAATCTATTGACAGAACCACAGATTCTTCTAGGCTGGAAAAGACCTTTAAGAGATACTGCAAAGACTTGCAGAAACTTCATGTTATTCCTCCTTTCTGTAATAACTTTGAACCAGACTAAAAAGCTATTTAATATTCTTTTGCACAATGATTCTATGTGGTTTTTCACTTCAGTGCAGACTTCAAAGAACCACAACTGTACTTAAATAAGCAGCTCTGGAACTCACAGGTGTCAGATCAACTGAATACCAGGCATTTCAGAAAAAGCTTGCATTTAAAATTGTTAAAAATTACTATATATTTGAGTAGTATTGATATTTTTCTTGCCCTCCCACCAGAACAGTTGCTTCAACTTTGCTTAAAAGAAAAAGGTGAATTTAATGCCAGCGGAAGCCCCAGACTGTTCCAGCACTCCTCAAGTTTTCAAAATCCAGACTCTCATATGTTCCTCTTACCCAAAATAAGATGTATTAAATGTCAGTCTGTACTTTTTATATTTCACAATTTAAATGATTAGTAATGCCTATGAATCATTTAGTAATGTGGACGTTACAGTGCTTACCACAAATCTACATGATTCATCCTGAGGACCAGATTTTGGTCTTTAGGCAGACTGTTAGAAAAAGTGGCCAGCTGACTTGTAAGTTGTATGTGTTACTCATACATTTAATTAAAAAAAGGCTGGTATCTAGTCACATACCCATGACTGGCTCTTTTTTTTCATTTTCCAGTTTCTTTGGCAATGGATTAAAAATTCTATCATTTTCTGCAGTAATTGCTCTTTGAATTTCTTCAATTTCTGATGTTCTGGCAAATTGAACCTCTCTTAAGTTTTCTTCTGCATCCTCTACTTCACCACTTTCGTCTTCATCACCTTCAAAATCATCTTCATAGACCTTTGAAAGCAACAGAACTTCCAATACTTGGTAAACACAGACTATAGATGCATTTTTCAAGATCTTTTACAGAAATTATAAAATGTCAAAATAAAAACCCCATACAGATATCTATAAATCTTCTGATTGAAAGGCATTCTAAAATAACTGATGGAAAGAAAACAGCATCTCTTGATTCTACAGTAATTTTAATCAAGAGAAGATAATCTCAGTGTTGTTCTACAGTGCTGAAAACAGTCTTTTTATTTAATATCCTAAAGCAGACATTATAAATCTAGGTGAATTATGTGTTCTTTAAAGAAATAAAATAACAGTGTTCACTGGCATAAATGCTTCAGGGATGTATGAAGTTGTTTATTTGACAGTTTTAATTCAAGCTGTCCTTTAATGGCAGGCTCACATCTACTAAACTGCCACACTCCCTGTCTATGCCTAAGGATCATCCTTTAACAAATTCTGAAACTAAGACAATTCATGACATGCTAAAATAATCACCTAACACATATGAACAAGTCTTAAATGTGCTTATTTCTCTTCACTGAATGGTAAAGGGCTACTGCAGTGACCAGCTCAACAGTGGAAATCATCACTCCTGACATGAGTGGAAATGACTTCGACCTTCACTGATTCCAGTAAATGAAAGCACATCCCACACACTCTTTTATCTTAATAACTTTAAAGTAGACAAAGGAGAGCTAAAAGTAGGGAATTAAATTACACAAATTAGTGAAGTGAATGCTATGTGTCAATACCTTTTTTCAATGATAAATGAAGAGGCTTTTTTTATTTTTTATCTGAAATTAGCTCTGATTATTTAAATAATTCAGCATTCCTCACAGAAAGTCATTTAAATAACTGAAATCAGCAAAGACAGAGAAAACATTTTGTGAACACACCTGAAAAATCAAAAGTTAGTTCCCAACCTCTGATGAAAATTAAGTAAATATACAGCAGAGAGATTCTACATAACATTTTAATTGCTCACTATCTACTGTTAGCCAAATTAAGGTCACTGTCACCAAAAAACCAAGTAAAAGCCATGTAACATCCTGTTTATTTCTGTGGAAAAAGTTACTCTCTATTTTGATACTTAAGAAATACTTCAGACAGACAACTGTATACCTTTACTTACTTCAAAATCATCTTCATAATTCAGTGAAAAATCTTTAAGTCCTGCATCTGGATTAGAGATGTGTGTATCTTCTATTTCCTAAATCAGAAAAATAAATTAAACCATTAAATAATCTTCCCCCCCAAAAATCTCTTATCTTCCAAATCTTAGCATACAGTAAATTAATAGTTGCTATTCTCAGATATTTCTACATTTTCAAGCAAACACATAGCATATATAGTTTATACAGATAAAGATAATTATATTATCATGTGCTAATTACTGAATTAAACTAATAGTTCAGGAAGAAAAATAGACCTCAGCCTCATCTTGGGAAGACAAACTGTTTTTCTAACAGTATTTTTATTGGAAAAGACATAAAAACTGCTGTGTTGCCTACAATTTCATTGATGGTGCTAACAACAAAATAAGATTGCCCTACCCTTCTGAGGACTAGATTACCCCTACACCTAAGTTATACTGGGGGACTCACTCTGTTAATACAATAGTGGAAATGTTGAAATCAGGAAAGCAGAGGCATGGATGTAATAGAAGAAGAAAATTTATATATATAAATAATTTTGCTAACATTGAATCCTCTACTTTATTTACATGGAATAGGATTTATGGTATCCCTGCAATAGCTTCAAATACATTTCCTTTCTCTAGATTATCAACTTGATTAAAATAATGCCATTTATTTATGGCAACTTTTGTGGTTTCAACATTTGCAGTGTTTCATTAACAGACTGAATCCCCCAGTATAACTTAGATTGTGAGAAATTTCTCTGATTTCTTCTGCCTACCAGGTTGCAGATACTCAGAAGTAACTAATTCATATCATTTAATTAATATGATTTTTAAATAAATCCTTATTCCATTTAGTCAGACACCTTTAGTAACACACTCAACAAAGATAAGTGTTTATTAGCTTTTAGGCTACTTTGTAGTTTTTATTACCCATGATCATCTCAGAAAATGCCTACAGAGCTGTCAGCTTTATTAATAACACAGATGCACCTGGTACAAATATGGTTTTTACACACTAAAAACCTCCACCTGTCAGTATTGTCTGGGTTCCTACTTTCAAGAATTTTTAGAGAAAATGTATATATTGTCAATACAAAGCAGGATTAGGAAGTCATGCTGGAATATCTCATAGGCTGTGGCATTTGGAGCAAAAAATATACAAAAAACATCAGAGCATAGAGTGTAAACCCTTGGAATTTCAGTGTCCTTGTTGAGTCAGGTCTTAAGAAGGAATTTCACCCTCCTGTGTTGCCTCCTATTGCCAATGAAGACAGAGAAGATAATGGAAAAGGAGACCAAATATAAGAGGACTGAACTGCCTATTTCTCTCCACAAACTAGAAATGAAATTTAGGTCCTCACCACAGAAATCCACACTTAAAGATGAGCTGAATCACTGAGTTGAAAATATCACAAAACTTAAATTTTTTATGGTAGAGTTAGGCTGTATCTGCACAGACTCTTCCAAATAAACCCAAGCCTATACAGCTTCAGACTTGCTGAAAATTTGGTTCTATCTGAACAGGTCCATTTAAAAATATTAAAATAAATAATTTCAAAATATAAAAATAATTTCCTCTTCCTTAGTTTCACCTCTTGCCTTGTGTCCATGTCCTCTGCTCCAATGAGTTTTCCTTTATCCTTTACAGTACTATTCAAAAAGAGGAAAAACAATTTTACTGGTTAACTCATAAGAAAGCAGTTCTATTTCAGTTTTGTTTTCTGGTGATTTTATTTGTTTTAGTTAAAAAAAAAAAAAAATCCTGAAAAGGAAAGAACAGCTGGAAATGTCCACTTAACTGAAATATTTCTACAAGTATTTTTATAGATCTCTGTGATACAAAAGGATAATGAAACAACCAAGCGATTAACCTGCAAAGAATTGAGAAACTTAGTCTATAACACATGTAATTGCATCAAAAGGCAAGAAAAGTGGAAAAGTAGTGAGGAAAAAAAAATTCATAACCCCACACATTTATCACTTGTATTAACATCTGCAGCAAACCAGAGATCAAGACCAGGCTAGTGCAATATGCTCAAAAGCTATAAATCAAAGACTGATTTCAAACCTGCTTTTTCATTCAGGGGTCTTATTTATGGGGACAATACAATCAGGGTCAGAGAGCAGGAGCAAATCAACAACAAGCTTTGCTCCTCAAAAATCTATTTGATTGTTTTATATAATCTATATGTTTATATAGAGGGTAAGTAGAGAGTAGCAAACCTCAAGAAGAAAATATTTTTACTTCTTATGTGAGTACTTGTATATGCTGCTGTTGGGATTGACAACCATAGGAAAAGGCAACAATAAAAATTAAAATTTGGCTGGATCAGGTCATAACAAATTGGATGATTCAACATTAACAGTGCTTGAAGCTGAACCAGGGTTTCATGACATCTCACCAAACCATAATGCCTTCCCTGCCATCCAGGAATGGCTAAACTCTATGCACAAACAATGACTCAGCCACAGCCCCAGCAGCAACAGCTTCAAAACACTGCCTGAATATTCAACACTGCTGACACAGCTGAGGGCTGCTGCCAGACAGCATCTCAACATGTGTATTCTGAAGTATTTAATTTTTCAGTTTTGCATAGGATCACACTTTCACAAATTTACTTCAGCCAAAGTGGCTTGTCCCATGCTTAACACTAACAATACTCAGCCACTGGTAGTGACTTCACTGCCTGTGTCCCCAGAAGCAAACAGCCCAGACCTGTATTGAGCCAGGAAGGTAAAATAGGGTCTAAGAGTGAGAATTGCAACCAACCATGTACCCAGAGAATTAGACTTCAGAAAGTTGTGTAATAATTTTACAAGGCTCAAGAATTAAAGAATTCTAAATACTAAAATATACAGGAAACTTCTCTAAGATTTCTATTTGCTAGTAATAAAACTTAGACATATAATGCCAAAATTTAACTGATCCTACTGAGGGTATATGGAACTTTTCCTTTCATATTCAACTGCAAACTTGCTATATATTTAAATATAATGTTTTAGATACCATCTAGGATAGGAGCTGAATATTGATACTCAAACTAAACAACAAAATAGAGTCCTGTGTGGTTCATCATGAACCTTACATGTGTCCACATGACTGCATAGTGAATTTCCAGGTGGTAAAATACAGCATTTCTATCTCCAAAACTAAGTGTCCAGATTAATATATATGTAGTTTGCAAGGACTGAAAAATCTCTTTTGCTACCCTGATGAAGAAAAATAATTAAAGGAATACACATACATTTTTTAATCTGAATCATCTTAGAGGCAACACAGAGATTTTTTTTGTAATTGCTGTATTATTTGGCCTATGAAAAAACATTATCCCCAGATATGTGAGAGTAAGAATTTATGCTGATTGGTTTGGTGGTGACTGAATCTTAGTAGACACCATCTAGTATATAATTATTTTAAATCTCTGAATTTACCTTACAAGCTGATGGCTCATTTCTTCTTGAATCCTCTCCTCCTTTTTGTATTCACTATTCTGTGAAAGAAGTCACAATATTCATGAGTCAGAAATTCTGGGAGGGAATATGTATATGACCCTGTATTAGTAGTACTTTCATCAAACAACAAAAAAGGTTGCTAATTAATTGTTTCAATTACAGACTATTTTATATTTCAGTCATTGCTTGTAAGATGCTCTCAAAAACTGGTAGGGCCAAAGGGCTGGCCAGCCTGTTCCAAAAAATGAGACTTTAACAGTACGTACAACAATTCACACAAACTGGATGGAGAGACAAAGAACAGTCTCAGGCACTTTTATTCCCCAGCAGAGGGACTTGAATCTTAAATTCTGTATTATGAAGATTTGCTTAAGTTTGGAAATGTATTCAACAGGTTGTTTAAGATAAAGGTCTTTGTCTCTATCAGACCAGAAACAGAAAACAAAACATAATTCTGGGACAGAAGCATCAGTGTGTGTGTCCTCTAACAGCAACCTGAGTACATTTCCAAGGAAGTCAAACATTGAGCAAGCCCCTGACAGACTTTTGCTCTCTGCTGCAGTCAGTCGGTTACAGGAATCACTCATGGAGGGCCCCTACACTGACAATTACTCATATTGTCACTAGAAAGTATATTTATGAACTTTTACTTCAGAAGCTTGTACATCTTCACTCTTTAGGCAGCAGAAGAAACTACCCAAAACCATCTCAACTGTTGTATGTCTATATGTCTACAGAAAACTCATTTGATTTTAAGAGTTACAAATTACTAGAGATTCTTTCTCTCAGTCTTGTTGAATAAATACTTATAAAAAATCAGTAAAAAAAGACAAATTATTGATTAAGTCTCTAGGATAAAACATCATGCTCTGTATTAGAAACATAAAAGATATTCTATGGCTTCAGAAGTAGAGGCAAACCCCACAAATATAAAGGGTCTATATTCACCTGCCCACTTCTGAGTTGGATAGATGTGCTCCCTTAATAGACAACATAAAAGTAGCATCTATTAAAATCTTTTTTGCTATAAAGGCAGCCAATAAATTTTAATGGACCTCAAGCCTTATGACATCTCCACTTTGAAGTGTTTGCAAAAATTTCAAAAGTCATAAGAAAGAATTTTATGAATAAAAGATGTTTCTAACATATAGGCAATTTTTTTGTTCAAATTTTATGGAAGGAATCAATTCTGAATTAGCATACTTAAATGCAGATGTAGTGTTTTCATCAACCACTTTAGCCTCAAATTTCAGAAATTGTTGACTTAAAATCCTAGCATTTTTATCATTCCCCTATTGACAATATACTAATAATTAAAGTAAGTGATAAGGTAATGTTTTAGCAAAACCTACCCTTAGATCGTATTTCTTTCTTTCCTTTTCTCTACTTTTTACTCTCTCATCAGCTTCTACTGCTGGCCCTTCTCTGTCTTCATGGGAAGATTTTTCTTTAGATCTCTTTGATTTATGTTTTTCTTCCTGTTCCTTTCCATAATGTTTATAAATTTTCTCTTTAGAAAGCCTCTCTTTTTCTGTCCCAGCAGAATGTTCTTTTTTTTCTCTGTGTTTTCTTTCTCTCTCTTTATCCAACTCTTGATGTTTCTCAAACTTGTGTACACGTTCACCATCTTCAATTTTGTAGGCCAAAAATTTTTCAATTTGCTTTCTTAAATCATTATCCTGCAAAGAGGAAAATAATATTAAATGTTTAAAAACTTCTCCAAGACCATTCCATCTTCACAAATCTATCCAGATTTTACCATTAAAATGATAGAATTTTAAGTACCTAATCTTTGTGTCACATGGATTTTCCAGCCATTTTTTTTCACTTCCTATGATAACAAGTTTCAAATTATGGCTGCACTTGAGATTCTGGTGTTTCTTCTAGGACACTGCACACTTTGCTACAGAAAATTCTTTGAATTATATGTTCTTCACACAAAAAATTAATTCTTGTCTATGAGGTGGTCTAAAGTAGGATGTACTTTCATCAATTACCCTTGCAATAAGTGCATAAATAGCAGATAGAAACTTTTGATGAAGCTGTAGCAAAAGTAAGCATTTTTTGCTATGAAAATTTTATTTCATGTCTACTTAAAAAAAAGAGAATAAAATGTGTCCTTAAAATTGGGTAGCTGAGACATATTTTGTTTTTGTTTTGTACACTTGTCATCACCTTACTAGCTATGCATCTCTTGGATTTCTTAGGAAACACAGTCTGATCCAGTTTCTTCATTATTCTACAATTTTATCTTATCCTGTTATGGAAACACTTCACTAATTTCCTTTACCTTCTGTGCTTTAGGTCTTCTTTCTCGCTCTTCAGTTCTTGCTTTTTCCTCCTCTAGAAAACAGATGTATAAATTAGGGAACAGATTTTATAATATTTCAACTCTGTAAATAATTAACTCTAGCATGTAGAAAATAGTATTTTAGCAATGTGCTTTCTCTTACATAAGATCTTTATAAAAAGGAATTCTGTTGAAATTCTCTCTCCAAAGCTGGTTACTCCTTCTTCTCTCCTAATGAATCCCTCCAGTCTTGTGTCATGGTAAGAGTAATGACACGTGCTACTGATTTCAGCAATCACCCTGCAAGTGAAGGGATCACTCAGGACAGAGTGTCTGGGCACTGACCATCCAAACCAGTGACATTCATCCTCTCCTCAGAGGAAGGGAAACAAGCATCAGAATTTTTTTAAAAGCATCAAAATAAAACATGCCAGTAGATACTCACACCTGCTTGTTTTATCCTCTGCACAGATGGGGTATTGTTTCAGAGTATTCCTATCTAAATATCAAATATTACCAAGGAAAACAGCGACCCAAAGTTACTTACCCAAACGATGCCTGATTTCTCTTCTTCTGTGATGTTCTGTATCTCTTCCTTCAAATGATTTCAGATAATTTTGTGGATCTATTATCTCATATGTCTTGTGCTTTTTGTCTCGTTCTCTATCAGTGTCCCTGTCTTTATGTTTGAGTACACTGTGTCTCTCCTCCAACCACGACACTCGAACCTTATCTTTGTGTCTCTCTCGGTCTTCTCTCTGGTGTTCTTTTTCCCTTTCTCTCTCTCTCCTTTTATCCCTGTCCCTTTCACTGGATTTAAACCTCTCTCTCTCTCTTGTCCTCTCCTTGCTCTTCTCTCTGCCTCTGCGTTCATATCTGTAAGGGTCTATGTCATGAACACTCCTCTCTCTCTGCAGTTTCTTTTCTCTGTGTTTTTGGTCTTCATTTTGACTATCTGGTAGTGCTGCCTGAAATAAAATAAAAAAAAAATTATCATTATAATTCAGCAATCTATTTTGATAGGAGTATATTAATGTGAAAAAAATGCTGGATTACTAAATATGTACTTCATTTCCCAAATAGTTGCTAATTTCCCATTTAACAATTAAAATGCTGATAGAGTTCTAAGCTTACTTTGTAATTATTAACATTATGTCTGTGCTTATTGAAAAAAACTTAACAAAATTAATAATAATAACACATATTGGAAAACAGCTTTTAAAAAATACAACACAAATTTAATGTAAATATCCATGACGTAACTGACTGCAGCCTGAATGCCAATTTGACCAGGGGATAACGCAATTAACCAGTTTAAAAGCACAAAACAAACATTATAGATGATGATAATAAATACAATAGATAATGTACATTTTAGAAAAGTGAATAATAGATATAAAGCAGAGCTGTCACTTGGATCTGGGTGACGAGCAAATCAGACCCCATTGACTGCTGTGTGATTACTGTAACAACACACTCTTTCCATTCATCTAATTTAGAACAAAGAGTCAACTCTTTATCTTTAGACCACCAATAAATTCTAGTGCTGTAAAGCAACTTAACATCAAGACTAGCAGAAATAAAAGAGATCCACCTTTAGATGTTTCCTAAGTTCTTCTGCTTTCCAAGTATCTTCTTTGGTTCTTTTCTAGAACAGAAAAGACTGAGTAACCAATTTGCAGAGAGAAGTAAATCATTTAACAATGAATCATATTTCCAAGGAATGGATCAAGGTACACATGGCAAGTCTCACTGAAAGGGTCATGCTACCAATAATTTAATTTAGCACGAACACCTATTTGCAGTAACTCTCACCTTCCTGGACCTGGAAGAAGCCTGAAGCTCAGACTGCATGTGTAAGTTGACTGCACATGAAATATTAGTATGTAGCACTGAAGGTAAAAAGCAAAAACATAATGAAACTAATCAAAGTTACACATGATTGTTTCACTAGAGTGCTCCCTAATAAAATAAGTTATCTTTCTTCTATCTGCATTTGCAGAGCTCCTCCACTTGGCTGCTTGACTGCTGTTACAAAGACTTAATAAAAATTCATATTGCTTGAGATCACTAAGGGAAAGGAGGAATTTTAATCTATTGAATATTTGAACTAGTTCATTGGAGGATGATGACCATATCCAAAGTGATATGATCAGGCTATCCTTATTCTCAAATTTAGACTTGGCAAAAGCTACTGAAGATTAACAAAATAATCATTGATAAATATGGTAATGATGAGCTGCACTGGTGGAAGAAAATAAACATATGGATTTTCTTAAGTCAAGATTTAACAAAGCCTAAGAAACTCAATAGAACTTGTATGAACGTTCAGCTGGAAGGGAGGATATGGATGGGAAGAGAGCAGAATGCTGTATTATAGTCCCAAACAGTTTGGATTTAGACAATATTTAGGTATGTATCAGCAAACAAAGATTGCTAATGATACTAGTAAAATCAGCAGGACCAACAGGACCAGATGAGGCTGCTACAGATTTATTTCAAAGCTGAGGTAAAAAGCACAGAGCACACATTCACAGGTGGTTCTCTGGTACTCAATAATATGCATCTGTCACTTTTCCGGGGCCTGCAGTTTTCACCTGCCCACCACAACCAGAAACTGTTGCTTTTGTGTGTGATTTTCCACTTAAATCTCTGTTTTTGCAGAAGTATAATAAATAAAGAGAGAAAATGAGATATTTTATAAAGGGTTGAGTCCTTTGTCCCTCTGTAAGTAAATCTCCACACAATAGTGTTTCAAACAAACTTTCAAAGGATTTATTGAACTTCCTCACCTGTCTGCTAATTTAGAAGTACTTACATACTCATTTAAATCCAGATTAAGATTTGTTACTTAAATGACACTGGGATTTAGCTTAATTCATAGACCTGAGAGCATTCAGCTCACATGAAATGCCATGTTCACACGACATCTACTGAAATCAAAAAGTTCTATGAACGTTTTTACCAGTTAAGAATCTGTCCTTCAATCTAAAGATAAAGCAGTCAGTGGAAAAAGAAACCTTGTTGCTTCAGATAAACTTTAAAAGAGATTGACAGGGGTTTGTTTCTTCCCTCATAACAAGAAAGATAAGAGGTTTTCAGAACATAATGTTTTTAACCAATTTAATAACTCAGTTAAATGTGATTCTAAAGAAACAGAAGAACAGTAAGACAAAATTCTGTCTTTCATTTTTAAGACAGAGAAAAGTACTTTATTTTTTGCATGTAAACATTTATCTTTCTTATTTCCAGCATGAGCTGCCAACTTGAGAGCCCTCAAAAAGGCAAGAGCACGGCTGATAGAAGCAGCAAAAAGAGGGTTCCTCACTCCGTGTGGCTGCTCTGAGACATAAACTTAAAGGAATTTAGAGATTTTAGAGGAGCTGAAGTTAGAGATAAGCTTTATTACAGTTAATCAAAATAAATGGTAGGCCTTGATGAAGCTAAGAGTTAGTAGTTAACTAATAAGTGATTGCTTGTCAACATAGTGTTTGGTTAGCTGGGCTTTTAATGAAGAATATAGAAACTGATAAATAGCTCTTAGGAACATAATACAATTGTAGGCCTCCTCTATTCTGAAACCAATTGAAGCCAGGGAATGGGAGTTCTACCAAGGGTTCATTTGTCATATTTGCATTGAAAAGGTAGAAAGGTCAGAACGAGGAAGACTTCATTTACTTCCTCATTTTGGGACCCCTCCCCACTAAAAAGACCACCGACCCATTTCGAGGAACAAACTACGCATGCTTAATAGCTTTTGAACTGATTACCATACGAAGCGGGGAATGGGATGTACCAAAGTTATGAATATGCATTTGTATTTTGGGTATTCAATACTTGTATAGATAAAAAGACTCTGTAATCACCTGTAAATTGCGGTGTGTATTTGGGAGCTCTCCCCCACTGTAGGTTTATGTACACTTTCTAACTCTAAACTGTTAGAGAGTCTTTGTCCATCACAGTCGGATATCGGTACTAGATCAGTATCCTTAAATTTAATAAATCAGCTCCTGTCTCTGGCTCTTTGGCGCTCCCACAGCGACACACCTGAGATATTTCCGATCAAAGTTGAACTTTTCCATCACAGCTCACCGCTTTGGCACGTCTCCTTTGGCCAGTGAAAACGTCACCCAGTAATTGATGCTAGCACGCGCATGTGGTTTTGTTTCCTTTATTCCGGAGTTCTACAAGCGTTCAATAATTGAACACCTTAATGCAGAAGTTACGTGTGTTCCCGAAGAACTAAAGCCCGGCAATTAGCGATTACAGAAGCATCAATTATTAAACACGCTTTTATCTAGAAGGTGAAACAAGGGGTATTTCCGTAACCAGCTATCCCCTTCTGCAGGAGGATGTGGGGTTGGTACAACTCCCCCTCAGCCTCGGGATAAGGATTCCCTCGCTACGCCTCTTGCGGGGGGATTCACCGCCGTGCCGACCAAACAAAGCGCCCCGGCCGGCCCCAGCACAGCCGCGGGGGTTCTCGGGGGCAGCAGACGAGGCTGCGGCGCTGTCCCCCGGCCCTGCCGCGCTCTCTCGGCGCTGCCGCTCACCTTGTCCCCGTCCATGGGGCCGGGAGGCCGCGTCCGCCGCCGCGGGCCGGGATCGGGCCGGGATCGGGCGCTGCGGACGGGCCCGCCCCGGCAACCAGGGCCGGCAGCCGCGCGCCGAGCGATGGATGCGGCGGCGCCGCCTGCGGGGCGGCATGGCCGCGGGAGGGGCGGCCCGCTCCGGGCTGGCCCTGTGGCCAAGCACAAGGGAGTCCGGCCGTGCAGCAAGTCAGGGAGGCGATCCTGCGCCTTTCGCCGGCCCTGCTGAGGGACATCGGGGGTCTGTGTCCAGTTCTGGGCTCCTCAGTGCGAGGGAGACAAGGAGCTCCTGGAGCGGGTGCAGCGGAGGGCGGCGAAGGAGAGGAAGGAGCATCTCTCCTTCGAGAAAAGGCTGAGGGAGCTGGCTCTGCTCGGCCCCAAGAGCGGACAAGTGACAGGGGACCTCGTTAATGTGCGAGGGTGCCGAAAGGACGGACCAGGCTCTGCTCGGTGGCTCCCAGCAACAGGAGATGAGGCAATGGACAGAAAGTGATGCACAAAAGCTCCACCTGAACATGAGGAAGAACTTCTTTACTGTGCAGGTGACCATGCACTGGAACAGCCTGCCCAGAATGCTGTGGAGTCTCCCTCACTGGAGATATTCCAGAACCGTCTGAACACAATGCTGTGCCGTGTGCCCTGGGGTACGGAGGTTGAGCAGGGAGGTTGGACCCGATGACCCACTGGTCATATTCTAATGTCAATAACTGTAGGACATCTGATTGATGCATTCTTTGCTGAAAAGAGGTGAGTTAATGATTGTGATGGAAAGACCAGGTGAGCCACTGTGCTCCCTTCCAGCCTGACCCATTCTGTGATTCTGAGTTGGTGCCCAGCTGGGTTTCTGCAGGTGAGGGCTCAGACCCTGTGAGCTGGGGATGGGGGACACAACCCCACAGCCCTCAAGCACTGTTGTTCTCTGCAGCACTGACCTATTGTAGGTGAAGTATGTAATGAAACCATTCCTCATTGTAGCTGACTCACTTTTAATAAAGTTGTGCACAATTACTGCAGGGCAAAAAAACTGTAAAAGGGAGCTATGCTTAATCTGCCACTTATCCACATGCTGGGTAGAGGTAGGTATGAAGAACAGTGGTATAAATAAATTAAAATGCTAATAATATACCCCCAGTGACAAGTACTAGAGCTGATTTCTGCAACAAATCACAAGTGGCAGCTCACCAAACACACCTGGAATAAGCTCGATGGCTGCCTGCAGGAAAGGTGTGTGCTATTTCACAGCAAATATTTACAACCCGTTAACACGTGCAATTTAAAAGACCAAGTGAAAACTTCTCTGGTTTGTTTTAACTTTGTTGCCTCTTTTCAGAGTGTAAAAAAAAAAGTTAATGTGTAGATGCTACTGCTAATATTGATGATTGTAGGAAACTGACTACTGGGGGTGGGAAGGGGGGGGAAGCAAAGGAAGAGGCATTTTTGCATTTGAGAAACATTCTTGCCATAGTTCAATGGGAGTTTGTGGCTGACTTCAGAGATAAAATTTAACCCCTTATACCTGACTTAAATAGTCAGTTGACAAGTAGGTACAAACCAGTGATACCTTGCTTCGTATTCATATCTCCAGAATAAAAATGTTGTAAAAGTTTCCACTTGTCCAAACTGTGAAATATTTTCCTTTATTATGTAGCAGAAAAGTAAGTCAAGTATGCAATTATGAGCAAAAAAATCCCATCTTGATATTTTCTAGGAAATAACAAACCAAAAAAACACTCAAAAACAAACAAACAAACAAAGAAAGCCCAAATACGCCATTGAATGTAAGTATGACTTTTAAGGGCTTAATTATATCCACTAAATATAAACATCTATGGATACTAAAATATTTATAAGCTTTCCTATGGATTATTTATCTGGTTTTAGCAGAACACTAATAATCTATAAGCACCTGGTTTGGGGAAACCCCTGATTTCAACACAGACTGTGGGATGAGCAGATTGAGAGCAGCCTTGCCCTGAAGGATTTGGGGGTGCTGGTGGGTGAGAGGCTGGACATGACCCAGCCATGGCACTCACGGCCCAGAAGCCCAGACGTGTCCTGGGCTGCATCCAAAGCCCCGTGGGCAGCAGGGCAGGGAGGGGACTCTGTCCTTCTGCTCTGCTTGGGTGAGACCCCAACTGGAATATTGCATCCAGCTCTGGGGTGCCCAGGAGAAAGGCATGGACCTCTTGTAGTGAGCCCAAAGGAGGCCACCAACATGATCAGAGGGATGGAGCACCTTTCCTACAAGGGGGAGGCTGGGAGAATTGGAATTGTTCATCCTGGAGAAGTGAAGGCTTTGGGGTGACTTTATTGTGGGCTTCCAGTACCTGAGGAGAGCCTGTAAGGAAGCTGGAGAGGTCATGTGGGGACAGGACAAGGGGGAGTGCATCCAAACTAAAAGGAAGTAAGTTTATATTAGATATTGGGAAAAAATCTTTTACAGTGAGAGTGGTGAGACACTGGCACAGGTTGCCCAGAGAAGCTGTGGATGCCCCATCCCTGGCAGTGTTCAAGGCCAGGTTAGATGGAGCTCTGAGCCATCTGGACTAGGGGAAGGTGTCCCTGCCCATGGCAAGAAAGTTGGAATTAGTTGATCTTAAAGGTCCCTCCCAACCCAAACTTTCCTATAATCCTATGATTTTATATTTTCTTCCCTGAACAAATAAAAATGGGCATAAAAGCCATCTTGGATTAACTCAAAGACCTCTTTAGCCATAGAGCTAAATACATGGAACTAGGCATCTGCAGAAATGCTGTCCTATGTATAGAGACTGAAGGACAAAATAACCTTTTACCCGGATTTTATTTTTAACAATATAGCAAATACATATAACTAAATAAGCAGATGTGACAGTGATGCCAAAAACTGAAAAGGAGAAGCAAGTTTTTTTCAAGTTCTGTTTCTCTTGTTTACTCTTTAGAACATGCATATGTATTTACTGCAAAAAAAACCCAAAAAAACCAAAAAACAAAAACCACAGTTTTGGCAGCTAATAGCATTTCTTCTTAGCCCTATGATAGTATACTAGTCAGGCATCTCTAAGATGAGAAAAAATACAGATGTGGGAAAGTGCCACTAGAGGGTTTGGAAAGAACTTTTCAAACCTTAAATCTAGGGATCAAACTGAAGTTTAACTGCTGCATGAGAATACAAGGTAGAATAGCACTTTTGGAATAACAATACTAAAATTTGTGCATGCTTAAATGCACAAATATATCCACCATGTATTAAAATAAACTCCAGTGTGTCACCAATGTAGTGGAGAAATTGAATACACCAGTGGTTTGACTGCTTTTATAAAATGTGTGTTATACTCAAGTGAATACAGGCAATAAAGTGTTGTGAAAAGCCATCATGAAAGGATGCCCTAGATTTTCTTTCCAAGAAAAGTGTTATAAAAAAGGGGTTTGGTAGCCCTGAGAATTTTATTACCATTTTAGCATCTACAGGTTTTTCTCGTCTGGCTTGGTACATGTATCTCCTTTTCCACCTGCACTGTTATCTGAAAAACAGGAAGATAAAATAGCACAGCTTTTTATAGCCTGTAGTAATAAACTTTGTTTGTTTGTTTATTTTTATCTGCTGATGTTCCTCTATGCCAGTGAAGCATTATTACATTTTTCTTCACCTCTGTGGAATGACACATCACAGTATTATATCAAGAAGTTACTGGAAATATTACCCCTCAGAGAGACAAATGGCAACTTTGCACCAGGCTTAAAAATCAAGAGTCTTCTATTATTAGGAAAAAAATCACCTGTTTTTGTTTGTGGAGAAATGAACTTGTTAGGATCTAGGCTTTGTAGGGTTCCCCCCCCCCTTTTTTACCACACTTTGCTGAAGCCTTTTGAAGATTAGAAGAAAATTTAAATATTTCTATCAGCAGACATGCATAAATGATCTGCAAAGTATCAAAATGCTTTTGTTAGTCCTTCAGGTTCATGAATAGAAACAGCAAAAATGTGGATTACTGCAGTAAAGTTTGTGTTTTAGTTTTGAACTCATAAGAATCCAATGAGGTGAAAAAAAAGGAGACTATAATTATTGTTAAAACTTGTTAAGAAACACATTTTAGTGGAAAGTATTTCTGTCTTCAGGAACAATAAATATTTGAGGATCTTGTCATGAGAGTACCGTTTATGCATTCAGTGAAACTGAAGCCAACCTGGGTGATAGCAGGGATCAGACATACATAGTTTTACATAGTTTTTCTCCAAACAGAAGCTCAGGTATGTTAAAGTCTTTTGGCTCTTCTTTGTGCTATATATTAGATAAATTGAAGCAGGCAGAAAATATTTGTGGTCTATGCTAGATAACCTGGAGCAGGTTGTGACAGCTGCATAAAATCAAACACAGAAGTAGAGAGTATTCCATCATGAGAATCTACTAGGATAAAATTTCATGTAAATTTATATTTTCATTAATAATTCAATTTTTTTAAGGATTATGTTCCTCAGCAAAAATTCTCAGATTTCTATTCAATAAAGATTTCTCTTCAATAGCAAAAAAGTCCGGAGAGAACCATTAGACTGAAATAATGCTGTTGGGTAAAATTAGGTATAATACCACATATTGTCCTTCAGGGAAATAGGCTGTTACTGAAAATGCTTATGAGGTAACAATTAAAATTCTTCCAAAAAATGTTTTCTTGTGTGAACTCTAAAGAAGTTGGGAAAATTAGGTTTTCTTTTTTACTACATAAACTGACTTTTCCCAATTTTTCTCCTGGTCAAAAATGATGTACAAACAAGATCTTTCAGGAAGTTATTTGGGAGAGTAGTGATGGTATTTACTGGATAACAAATCATCATTGCAATCTGATGGTGATGCAATGTAAAGGTAAACATAGGATGACACTACTTGGCAATGAAAGCTGTAGCATTTGAAAGAGCAAAAAGGAGAAGCAAACACATATGGCTAAGGATGGGTGTAAAGGGATGTTGCTAACAAAAAGCATTAATAAAAATTCTAATAATGCAACAGGCCTAAAAAAGGCAGGATGTGGAAAGAATAAATATCATCTAAATGAAATAAATATAATCAACTGGGTACTGATACAATTGATTAGAGAATACTTAAGAAGACCATAAATTATTATCTTCAGGAGTGCCTGGTGCACAAAAGACTACCTTTTTAAACTCCATATTTTTAAATTTTACTTTTTTTTTTATTTTTACATTTTAAAATATTAAAGTATAGGAGCAGGAAATATGTGAATTAACATTTCCAAGATTCTTGAGCAAATTAATAAACTCTTTATTCGCACCAAAAAATTCTAATAAACAAATAACTAGTGTTTATCTACAACATTTTATTATAAATTTTATAATGAAGTAACTAACCCTAATTTATCACCTAGCAGCACACTTTATATCTTGATTTTAACAAGACTCTTTTGTCTCTATACAACAATGGCTATGCTAATTTCATACCACCCAGTTTTTTCATCAAAATATTGTGTGGGCCCAAGTCAGTTATCTACAAATGTTCTTAGCAGTCAGTGGTAAACTCTTTATCAGAACTTCCTCTTGATGTTACAGATAAATGTTATCAAATTCATGCTACAAGATCTTACTTCTGTTTTCCTCTTTGATTGGAACATAATCACACCCTTTTAGTTCTGATTAATCAAACTTCCACATCAATTAATGAATTACTCTGTGCAGGACCAGGGCTAGGCTCCTGGTCTACAATTATATTATGTTTGTCATTCTAAATCTTACTACAAGATTAATTTTTATTATCTGTTTTGTTTCTCCATTTTATTAAATTTTACTGTATAGGGAACTTCTCTAAATTCTATATCCAGCTCATTTTCAAAATACATGCTGGACATATATGAGAGTAAAATAATATGTAGCTTATGGTAAAGTGTTACTTGCCAAATATCACATTAATTCAGTCACTTTTTTCCCCCCTCATTTTGAATTTTCATTTTAATTTGTGGTACAGTTGTATTCTGACTCAGACAATGTGAGGCCGGATAGGGAAATAAAATGGACAATGGACTCCAAGGCTGAGAACAAAAGACTTGAAAAAATGAGAGAGTATTAATAGTGTTGCTTATAATGGAGGGAGCCAACATACAACGTGGCCATTTGTACTAGGTGTTACTGAAATTCAGGAGTGAGTGACATTAAAGTCACATTATAAGCAATTAGAAGATGAATTCAATAAATGGAAAAAATCCTTCAGATTTACTCAGTTTAAGGTCACAAGCTTTCCTAGAGTCTTATGGTGCTCTTCATTCTGTTTCTTCACAGTTACAGCCTGCAGGTGTTTTGAGTTCTTAAGAACACCCAAAGTAAATTATAATTTCAAAGTTTGGATTACCACCTAGTTGTAAATCACTGATTTTGATACATCTTTTTGTATCATTTGGTTGTTCTGAATATTCATCCTGAGTAATCTAAATACACAGATGGGGAACATACAGTGTCAGTGATAAAGAGAAAGTAAAGAACAGCAGGAGTCTATGGCCAGAAATTGTTTTAGCTTAGAGTGGTCCACTGAGTCTGATGGCAGGCATGGAGGGATTTTGGAAAGATGAGAAAACAGAACACATTCAGTTGTCAAAACATGGATTCTTTTTCCAATTCTGCTGTGCCACACTAAGCAAAAAACTTTTCCTTTGATGCCATTACCTTTTTGACTTTCCCTTTCTCTGGATAATTGAGATGAGGTTACTTTCACTTCCTAAGAAAATGAAGCTTATATAGCTTTCCTATTTTTCCATGTATGTGTGTTTTCATAACTTTTCAGCCTATTGGCTAAAGTGATTCTCCCCTCTTCACTGCCTGCAAATCAAATATGAAGTCTCAAAATCCTACACATTTTGTGAAAATTGGCATCTGAAGAGAGGAGAAAGGATCCTTATTCCCAGTAAGTGAAAGGTTAGGTATTTAAAGGAAAAAAAAAAAAAAAAGAAGAAAGAAAAAACCCCAAAACAAATAAAACCCACAAACTTCTGGTAAATGCTGAGTTTAATCTGTGTGTACCAGCGAACTGATTAGGACCTGATAGCTAAGGACAAGCAACAGCTGCCTCTTACGAAACTCATGGCTACATCAGTTATTTGAAAAGGTAAAAAAAATATAGGAGGAACGGTGCAAGAGGCAGGTGTTAAAGGGATACAGGACACAAGCCTGTTATAAAATCAGCTTATTCGGTTTACCAAATCCCAAGACAGAGGGTGCCACCCTCGGTATCGTGCGTGTTAACAAAATGACAGAGGAGGCAGCTTTATGTGAGGATGTGTGAGCCAAACTTCAGGAAACACCTGTTGGAACTCAGGCGCGGAGCGACCAGCGCCTGGTCCCTCCGAGGCATCGATCAGTCAATCCTTTAATAACACCCATCAACACCGAACAAAGTGAGACACGAAGGTTGTCATCGAAGGGTGTAACAGGTAGAAACCATCCAGCGCGTAAGTGACTGAAGAGAATGGGAGACGGTGTGTTTTGCCCATGAGGAAGCGCGCACACACACACACACACACACACACACACACACACACACACACTTTGCTGCGGTAGCCCCCAGAGCCGCGCTCCTCTTCCCGCATTCCCTGCCGGAATGCCGCGGCCGTGGCCCCGAGCGCAGCCGGCAGGGGCCCCGAGCGGCCGCGGGTCCCGGCGGCAGCGCGAACCGCGCTTCCCGGGCAGGCCTGCGAGGGAGGGATGAGCGAGAGGCGGAGGGGAGGGGAAGAGGCTGCCCGGGGCGGGGGAGGCGGCGAGCAGAGGCGTTCGTGCGGCGGCCGGGCGCCAATAGCGGCGGTCGGGGCCGAGCCGCCTCCTCCCGGCGGCAGCGGCGGTCGGAGCTGGGCCAGCCGGGCCCGGAAGCGGCGGCGGGTGGTGCCGGAGCGCGGTGAGCGGGGCCGGGCGCGGGATGCGAGGAGGCGCCGCTGCCGCCCTGCCCCCTGCCCGCTCGCAGCCAGCGCCCCAGGAGGAGGAGCAGCGGGAGGAGCGGCAGCAGCAGTAGGAGCCGCCGCTGCGGTAGCATGAGCGGGGCAGCCGCTAAGCAGCCCTCTGGCGCGGGGTCCGCCGCGGAGCCCGCCGCGGAGAACGCGGCGGCTGCGGACCCTGTGCCGGAGTCGCCTCCACCGCTGCTGAGCGTGGACGTGACGGGATTGGTGTCGCAGTTTGCGAGGAGCTTCGTGCTGATCTTCCCCGTGTATGTGCTGGGCTACCTGGGGCTGAGCTTCAGCTGGGTGCTCATCGCCCTGTGCGGGCTCTTCTGGATCCGCAGGCACCGCGGCGGCAAGAGCTCCCGCCTGGGCCGGGCGCTCGCCTTCCTGGAGGACGAGGAGGAGGCGGTGCGGCTCAGCGTCTCCTCCGCGGATCTGCCTGCGTGGGTGAGTGGCCAACACCCTTCGGCGCTGCCGCGAGCACCCGCGCCCGGCGGGCCGGGGCCTGTTACCTCCCCGGGACCTGCGTGACACCCAGCACCGCCGCGCTCCCCCCCGCCCCGGCATGCGGGGCTGCGCCGCAGGCCGGAGCCCCAGAGCCGGCCTGGCGGGAGGGGTGAGGGCATGGCATCTCCCGCGCCCCATGGCTGCTTGTCCCGGTCCGCCAGCCCCTTCCGAGACGGTGCGGCTCCGGGCAGCGTGTCCCTTCCCTGCCGTTCTCCTTCCGCCGGGGTGGCCTGTCCGTGTCCCCGCCGCCCGCTCCGCTGCGCCCGCTGAGCTGACGGCGCTGACAGCCTGAGCCTGCCGTGGCCGGGGTTTCCCTCGCAGAAATAAACTTTGCTGCAGGGTTTGGGTTTCCTTCCCCTCAGGTGCCAGTGACGCGCACGCCGTGGTTCTAGCGCGGTCTCTGCAGAGCGCGGATGTCGCGGCTTGGGCCGTTCTGTACAAAGTTGGCATGAGAGGGAAATAGAATCGGGCTCTTAATGCTGTTCGGTCTCTCAGTAGAGGGTTGCCAAACGGGGGATGAGCCAGAGGTGAGGTGGTGTTTCTGAGTGGTTTCAGGGCTGTGGCATGAGGACTGAGGGACAGGGGCTGTGGTAGCTTTATTTGTGCATTGATATGATGGGTTTTTAAAGGCTTTATCCGAATCTTCCTTTGAAAGTTTTAGGCTTTCTACAAGGTCTTCAGAACTAACGCCACTTACTTTTTTTGTTTTAGCTTAAATCCAGCTTCAGAGTTGAATACCTCTTTGTAATTTCTCCTTTGGAGGATTAATGATGTTTTTGATGCAGCTGCCAGTGTGCATCCAGGCCTGCCTGTGCCCCGCTCTGCCCCCGTGATGCGCTGGGCAGGGTTTGCTGCTCTCAGTGCCCATACCAGAAATCTTGAGGGTTTCTGCTGATTCTTTCCGTGCGATTCCTTTATTGGCTGCTCTCTGCTGCTGACCTACGGTCACCCACCTCTCCCCTAGGGACTCTTTGCAGTGACTGTGCATCCAGCAGTTAAGAGTCCAGGTAGCTGTTTTCATGTGACAAGATTGCAATACCTGATGTGACCTGTTCTAGCTCTACTAAGGAAGTTATAGGAGAGAATAGAGTGGGTAGGTGTGAGACTGGAGGCTTTTACTCCTCTTCCATCATATCTATTGCCAAAGTTCTGGTGGAAGATCATTATAAAAATGAGTGTAGAGTTTAAATGTTTTTACCTCTTGAAGCAGAGATGTGAGTCTCAAATAATGTAGTTAATAGCTCTTACATTACCTGTGTGTTGTGTTTGGTTTTTCCTGTAATCACACAGCAATATAATGGAAATGTTCTGACGCTGCATTTTAAATGAATTAATTGAAGCTAGATTTGTAGTGGAGGCTTGTATATAGTAACAATCTGCTGGTAACTAAGCTGTAGATATTCAAGCTTAGTGCTGTGTGTAAATTTTATTTTACGTAGCAATTTGTTACCTTTGATAAAATGGCAATTAATTTCTGTGTGGAGTTATCCAAATAACTTAAGATTTAGAAAGGAGCCTTCTGTTTGAAGTCAGAGGAAAAAAAAGAGTCGAGTGCTGGCTGCAAGCACCTGCATATATCCTATGGCATTGTGAGAAAGCAATTGATCAATAAGCAGGGTGTTCCAAAAGTGTGACCCTTTCAGACACCAGTTGGCAAATGGCTGTAGATTTTTTTTTTTTTTGGCTGTAGATATTTTTTTGTTATTTTTTCTTCCTTCTTTATCTGTGTTCTTAAATGTTAAAGGTCTTGGTTCTTTTCTTTCTGTTGATGTATACGCTATGTTGTGGAAGCATCCCTCTTTCAAATAAAAGTAGTTTCCAGAATAAATGTAATCTGAAAAAAAGAAGACTTCTGAAAACTGAAGACCTGCTTAAGTCAAAAGTGGTCTTCAATGTCTGCTGTCATAGTCCTTAAGGTTTATATGAGTCTTCTGCTGCTTCCATAATGCATCTTGAAAAACTGCTGTTGTTCTTCCTTCTGCATTATGTGTATTTTCCTGGAGATTTATGAATTTCAGTCATATTTGAAATAACAGCTACTGGATGGGAGCTGACATCTCTGATAGGGATGAGCTTTATCCATCTCAGTATGAACTCCAAACTGAACTATTTTCTGTGGGTTTCTGTTATGGAAATAAATTTTAAATTGCTTGTGTAGGACAGTGCTGTGTTTTAAATATAGGAAACTTTTTACTCTTTTGGGACTGATACTGAGGTGTAATAAACCATTTTTCAACTAAAATTATATGATTTCTCAAAGTTTTATTTGACATGTGGTATCTTTCTGTGCCCTTGATTGGAGAAGAGCTTTAGCTTTGTGTGTTTGGTATGATTCCCTTTCCCCATGCACCTTGGTACTGTCTGTTGCTTTAGTGGTTCATATTAAGTACTCAGTAATACTGCATTGAGTTATTTATTTTAAAGAAAGTGATTATTTCAAGAGAATGTTTTTCTGCTGGTAATATGCTCAGTTGCAGTTTGAAAATGATACAGTTGTGCCGCCACACTAGATAGAGTTTGTAATGTTAATTATTAGTTTCCTAAATTAGACTTACTTCTTCCATGAGCAGGTGGTTATATATCAGGACTATTCTGTACTGTGCATGTAAAATGAATTAATTCAACATGAATACAAGTTATGTTACTTAAAATGTCAACACAAATTAACTACAAATAAGTATGCATTGAAAAATACCCCATTTACTGTCTTAAAAAAATAAGATCTGTACTCATAGACTTGCTAACATGTAGTTATAGCTGTGCTGTGTGTTTGAAAGGTGTCATGGATTATATGGGGTAGGAGGGAGCAGAGGTGGGTGCTTTTTCAAATAATTTAGAACAAGGCAGCAGAACTTACAATGAGAACTGGAGATCAAAGTTGTCTTTAAATAGAGACATTTTAAGACATGAAAAAGTCTTTAGAGAAAGACATTTTCCCTTTATTTGCAGCATTTTTATGCACCAGTTGTATTTTATACTGGAATGAATGTAATTTAGTCGCAAACACGTATATAAGGAAAGAGGCAGTTTAAGTATCACTGCATAGAGAAGCCAAGGTAAGAAACTTAAAGGCAAGCCTCTTGTTTTTAAAGGCCAGGTATCATGTTGCCTTTTATTTTAAAAATGGTAATGGAATTTAGAACAAAGTAAATTTGTTATTATTAGATTACTTTCTCAGATCAGCTGAAGAAGTTAATCTAATTTTTCCATTTTAGCAGTGGTTCTTGTTGCTTAGTGCCACTTTTGTAACATGCCAACATATCATGTTCAACATGTTTTTGGATTAGGGAAACTTTGGCTCCTGTTTTCTTCAATATACAGATAAAAAGCAATGCTGAATTTGTTTTCCCCAGATTAAATGTAAATTTGACCTGGTACCAAGAGTGTCTATGTGCAGTCTGTCAACCATCAGCAGGTGACCAAAATAGGAACAAATCTTAGCATTTCTAAAGAATTTATTCTGAAAACAGATTTAGACAAATTTTTGTAATCCTAAGTATGTATTATACAGAAACTGAAATGCTGTATGTGATTGTAATAAATGTAGTGGCATGCTAGAACATTAACGACAAGTCTGCTGTGCATTTTGGGTCCTACAAACTTGCTTAAGTTTCTGCTCTTGTTTAGAATGATTTTTATGTTCTTTTTTTTTTCCCTCTTGTTTTATTTTCTCATCTACTTAAGAAAAAGGAAAAAACCTGCCTAAATCTAAATAGGTGTCGTCACCTTTTTAATTAAACTTACTTGGAATACTTTGTAAAGAAATCTGTTAGGTCTTCTTTCTCATGGGAAGCTGTATGACGTTGTTGCAGGTTGTGAGTATTGTGGGTCACCACTGAACTGCTGTACCACTGCTACACCTAGAGAAAGGAGATAATGTCTAATTATATGGTTAGAAGATCAAAGACTTTGGTTTTTACTGGTATTGGAAAGGCAGAGCCAGTGTTTGTAGAAGAAAAGTGGTTTGGTAGCTCTGACTGCAGGATCACACCTGTGTTGAGTGATGTTTGCAGAGAAGGTTAAGGTGGTTCTGCTCTTGTGTGTATTTGATATGAAGATTTTTTGATGATGCAGAATCAAACTTGCCATCTAGATCTTAGAGGGATGGTTCAGGACACGAATCTGCAAAGAATCCCTGCTGATGGATGTTATGTACTCAGGAAACCTGATAAACAGGTGGACTTCTGCAAGACTTCTGCAATGTGTGCTATTTGCTATAGAAAAAAAAGGATGTTCCTCTTCTCATACCTTTGGTTACTGCTGTTGCTGCTGCAGCTGTAGGAATTGTAGGAGGTTTTTTCTGTAGCATATGAAATTTGAAGACACTGAGACATTGTGATACATTTTTCTGGTCTGTTCTCCAGATCAGTTGAGTATGTTAGATGGAATTTACCAAGGGGTGATTTGTAAGGAAAACGACTCCCATGTACAGTAACTTAGTGTTAAGCAGGATCTCATCAGTTTGGGTGGTGAGTACTGCAGGTGGCCATGGCTCTGGGCTGCCAGCCTGCATCTGGAAAGGGTGAAGAGGTTTGAGTATCAATAGAGTAGTAACTTGTGAGTACTTAACAACTGAACTCGTGTCCTTCTTCTGCCTGATTATTTTTCATTTTAAACTGCATTCTGTTCTAGCTGATTCATAGTATATGAATATGCACATCTGTGTATTGTGGGTTGTGTGTTTTTGTGGTTGAGCTTTCTTCTTAAAGGAAGAAGTTTAATTTGTTTCAGTATTACTTCTTGAAATTTAGGTAACCTGAGTGACATCCTAAGAGTACCCCGTAGTTAGGAGAAATGTAAATGATGGGTTTAGGAATGGAGAACCAAAGGGGGAAAAAAAAAGATACTAGACAATTGATCCTATCTCCCTGTTTCTCAGAGTTTTCAAGTTGAGTGTGTTAAAGCTATGCTGAGACCATGTCCGTCCCAAAACACCTTCTCTCACCTAGTAATGTGATGAGCCTCACTAGGTGATTCATTTATAAAGGTCCCTTTCCAAAATATTTATGATAGAAACCCTCATGTTGAATTGCTGTTTATGAACATGATATCAAACTACTAAAGAAAAACATCAGCCTGAAAGTATTAATGCACCTCTTGAACTCTTTGTAGGTGACACAGGCTTTCTAAATATGTACGTATAATACATTCTTTTTTCATCTAATTATTATTACATAAAAATTACTACTGAGTTTTGGGACTACTAACTGTTCTTTAAATATGCAGTTTGTCTGAATAACTAAGGAAGATGTGTGCAGGTCTCTGGCCCATCTTCAATCGTATTTGAAAATGCAGGAGTCAGAAAGATCTTGTCTGTAGAGATTGAGGCTTTGTGGAAGAAAAAGAAACTTAGGATAGCAGACAGCTTTTTCTGCCTGTCCTATAAGATTCTTCTCATTTTAAATTACAAGTGCTTTTTGAGATTGTTGGCATATCATAGTGTGGTAGGGTATGTAATCTAAGATTTAGTTATTTATTTTTTAACATGAGAACTTTCTGGGAAATAAAGTTGAATCAGGATTATTGTCAAAACATTTTCCTTGCAGTTTATAGTAATGAAAGCCTGTTTTATACATGTGAAGTGTTCTTTGGTGCCCTGTTCTTTTTCTTCAAAAATGAAAGAAGAGGTGGCATGTTGTTTCTGGTAAGATAAATTTCTTTGACTTAAACTTTAATATAAGCCAAATTATTTATCTCCCATTTTCAATTCATCATAGTTCTCTAGTTGCTGAAATTGCCTTTGGCATAGCTTCCTTTGATTTCTGCTGGCCATATACCGATACTGAATCTGTTTGTTTTTAAAAAACTTTCTTTTAAATAATAGCAAGTTTTAAAAGAATGCTAATTTCTAAATATCCTCTGTAGTGTCTGAAATGAGCTTGTCAGAGTTTTATAACTGTATGTAAAGTTAATGATTATGAATTAATCTATGCCACTGATTTGGTATGTTCTGATATGTAGATAAAAGGAAATCAGTAAAAATATGATTCTTTTGGACATACTACAGAAATCCTAGATTTTTATATGAGACACTGCTAGTTTAGATATAGAGTTGTGTGATACCTGTGGTATCTTATCTTTGTCTTTGCTTTTCTCTATTCTTGGGAAGTATAAATTAAATCTGATACTTCCCTTTTCTAAGGAAGTAGAGAGTGGACACCCCACCAGCCCCTTTGGGGCTTTGCTGTGGCCTAGCAGGGGCCAGCTTCTAAAGGTTATCTACCAAGCTTGAAAGGGCAGCAGAGTTTCAAATGTAGGGTGTGTAGGGCTGCTTTTACACATTCTGGGTAAATACTGTGCCACTTCAAAGAAGAAAATTAAATCCTTATCTTTCGCCGCTGTTTGTGAACACTTAATGAAAATAAAGGCTATACTGAGTAGGAGTGTTCAACATAGAATGAGATGTGAATAACACTGGGGAAACAGTGTTTTGATAAGAATAGGGAGAGAGATGTTTTATTTGAAGTGACTGTTTGAATTCAGTAAATTCTGAAACTGCACTGTTTAGAGAAGTCTGGCACTTTATCATTTGTATAGCTTTTAGATCATATGGTACTTGGATTCTGGGTAAGACTTTAGTTGAATGAGGAAAGAGTTCTGTGAAGTTTAGAAAGAAAATGTTTGATAAGAAACAAGAGGGACGAATTAAACCAAGAATTTGCTAAAAGTGTGTGAAATGGTGAAACCCTGTTGTCAGATTTATGTGGTTTTTTTCTGGCATATACCATGTTCTCCCTGTTTCTGAGCTGGGAAACATGGATCATCAGGAGTGGAAAGAGAGGTTCTGCAAGTTTGCCCCATCAGCTAGGGACTTATCTGATAGTAGGCTTCTATTCCATTGACTGGAATTAATTCAAATTTAACTTGCTTTGTAAGGACCTCATTACAAAAGCAAGGTTCAAGAATTAGGAGTAATTTCCTGGCTTTAGGAGCCTGTGTTAAACCAGCACACTAGCCTTGGGAAGTGGCTTCTATTTACCTCAGCTTTGCAAGATACTTTCTAATCCCTTGTTCCTTTATAAAGGCCTTAAAATTTCCATCCTAATGTCGGGGTTCAGGTAAGAAGCTGTGTCCCATCTTTTCTTGAATCCCATTAATAGGGTGCCTGGAAAAGAGGTGTTTCTAAGCCTTCTTGCACATCATTTGATCCCATCCCCAGCCTACTTCTAGTGTTTTATTCTCAACAGCTTTACCAAGCTTCATGTACCAGTCTTTTAGTCTTTGTTATGTTGGTGGAGTTTTTATTTCCTTTCATTTTAAATGGCATGGAGTTTTTTTTTGGTTGAATTGGTTTTGTTCTCTCTGTGTGCTTCCTTGGTGCAGTTAAAAGTTAGAGCATCAGCCAGAACATTAAAGCTTTTTTCGACTTAGTCCTTATTTAGGATAATTTGAGTTTTATTTGTAGGCTCTGCTCTGCATTCCTGCATTCATACTTGTGGCAGAGAGGATCAGGGGGGTTAGTAAAGGGACTGATTCTGCAGCTTCAGAGTGAAGTAAATGTGCACTTCTGACAAAAAGGATGTTCTGCATCCAGCTGCACTTTCCCAGTGCCACCTTGTGCCAACATTAGAATTTACTTGGCCAACTAATTGTGAGTTTTCTGCCAAGCTGGGTATTCAGCTGGATGAGTTTCATGAGTTTACTATGAGACCACAAAAGTGCCAGTGCCTACAGAAGGGAAGTGGCAGAAGCCTGTGCTTAGGTTTAAAGTGAGATGGAGCAATGGCCTGCACAGAGGCTGTTCATAGAAAAAGGGTGGAAAATAATGCTGCTGAGGTATATTTGTGGAGAAGTAAAGTTTGAATGGGAGCTGTTTATAATGTCAATTTGCATATCTAACTTCTTTTATAACATTTATAACATTTTTTAACATTTTATCTAATTATCAGAGATAGAAACTCTCAATATTTTAATTCAGCTTAAAAATTGATTGTTTTTAGTGCGTGATTAGATTGGATCAACTCCAGAAGTCTTTTCTTACCTGAATTCTTCTATCATTTTCCTTTTTGTTTTAAGCTGTCATTTAATTTCGCTTTCAGTCTCCAGCTATGGATTACAAATGGTAAGAAATCTTTTCTGCATAAAATACAAGTATTTGCTTAAATATTAGGTGTACTAGCAAGAAAAAAAATTAAAAAGAGGCTGTCTTCAGAAAGGTGTTTTGTTGGATGTAGTGACACCTTTTAAAGCATTTGGATGCCTGTCAGCTAAGTAGATAGTGTGTTTTAACATTTGCTGCACAGAACTTTTAATACTGTTTTTCAAATGGAACTCCTGTTACATAAATAACCTTTGTAAGACCAACGTTCCCATATAATGAGTCATTGCACAAAGTTTTGTCTGCTACACCCTGATGTGACTACAGAATTTTCCTTAAGACCTGAAAATCTGAAACAGGACTAATGGTTTTCAGCTGAAGCAGCCTGGATTTATGTGCCATGAAGTTGTTACTATACTAGAAGCACGAAACTAGTTTTACTTGGCTGAAAATAACTGTCCTATGACAGACAAGAATTGCATTGTCATTTGTCTGTCCTTATCATATAGCAGCATGGGTTGAGTTTACATTAGTTCAGTTGCAGCACTTTTACCTGAGAGATTTACATTTGCAGTGTAAATTGCATAACTTTTGGCATCTGTTTATGTGAAAACTTCAGTTGGAGTCTAGTACAGACTACACTATTGTTTTCATAACCTTTGTTTGCATTCCTTTAGTTAGATACTGGCTCAGTGAATTATCCAAGCAGACTGAAATAGTTTCCTCTGAGAAAATTTTGAAAGATGCAACACAGAATGTAAAATTACATGTATTGACAGTCCATTGTGTTGTATTCTGTCATTGTCAGTCCTCAGTGGGAAGATGGGAAGAAGGTAAATGTCTAAGAATGCAGTGCCTTCCTCTTTCAATTTTAAAAGTAAACAGGCTATGCTGAAGCATGAAGGTAGCTGTAAAACCTTGCTTGCTCAGATTTGAATTAATTATGCAGTGTTATGATCCACAGTGTTATGATCCACTCTTTAAGTTTGTAGGTGATCTTTTTAAAAATAGCTTGCTAAAAACAAATTAATTGTGTGGAGGAAAACTTTGCAGGGAAAGTTGAAATGGAACTTCACAGCTCAAAGAACTCACACCTTGCTTTATTTGTAAGCATTATTACTGCTTCTTTGTGCTATGTGGCTCTTCATGCCTTATTTCAGATCTGCATAGCTTAATAGAAAAAAAACCCCATGTGTCTGTGCTTTCTCAGATGCCCTTCTTCACTTAGCATGCTCTGTAGACCAGTGAATAAGTTTACAGCTTCATATCCAAAAGCTCAACAAGAACTCCTGTGGTTTGTTTTTATTCTGCAGGGAAGAGTATGAGAAGACATGCTCTGAGCTGTGAGTTTTTGTGCAGACTTACAGGGCAAACTCTCAGGACTTCTTAGTATTTAGGATGTTTGAGCTCTCTGAATGTTTCAAGCTGACTGTTAATGTAATGAATATAATGATGCAAATGATTCAAATGAGGAAATGTCTTCTCTTCATTTGTTAGTATTTCCTAATGCAGTAAGCTTGCTGGTCCAGAATTTTGAAAAATTGTAATTTGTTTTGAGGCAAGTCTTCCCTCCTCCCCCAGGCTGTTGATTCATCTTGCTAATTGTTGAACTAGAATGCTAAATTCTCTCTTGTGTGGCTAGGAAGTTGCCTTAGTCTAGTAATAAATTTTATGATGTAGACTAAATTTGTATCCTAAAATGTGGTGTTCCTCACTCAATGACTTTCTCCTAAAATACTTGAACTAGAAAAAGAATGCTTTTCCACCCACCCACCCTCTGCCAGTTAAATATCAAATGGCAGCCAGGAAATGATAAGAGAGTGTTTGATGGGGGGAACAGAAAACCAGTCCTCAGTCATCTGACTTGTATGTGGTTAAAAGAACATTCAGTGGAGATTGATATTAGATTAAATTGTGGTAATTTCTTGTTCTCTATTTGTTCATGATAATCTTTATATTGGTTTATATTTTAGGGGAGATATTTGGACTTTTGAAAGTGTTTGGTTTTTTTTTTTCTTTTAAGGGTGTGCTAGATATGAGTACAGTGTTGATGTGAATGTGCCTAAACTGTCCATGTGCATTTGATAAAATCACTTATTTCTGTCATGTTCATGTAAGTGTTTATAATGGGAATTAATTTTTTGGTACATTGGCTATGTATAAAGCTTTATAAGAAGTTGCATATAATATATGCTTGTTTTCAGATGTCTAATAACAGAAAACATATTTGCCAACAATTGTTTCTCAGGTCCTTTGTGTTTTGAAAGTTTTGCATTTAAAGTTGACATTTCTTTCCCTTGTGTCCTATATGTTGTGTATTCAAGTGCATAACCAAAATGTTACCAGTATGTTCTTTTTGTTACTTTTGATTAGCTAAAAGAAAAGCCCTAATGAAGTTTTTTCTTGTTAGTTCATTAAGATAATCCATTACACACAGAACCATAGTGACAGCCTTACAGTAGACCTGATTTGGAGGTTGCTTAGTTTACAGATAAAGTTCATTTAAGATTGTGTACTTTAATTTTGCTACTTGAGAGCTGAGGAATTACAAAAGTGTTCTTTTATTTCAGTGTTCTGTGATTTGCTTCCAGTGCACACAAGTTGTTACTGTTCTGCCTGCTACCTGCTGCCTTTTGCTGAGCTCCTTGGTTTTCTGGCACATAAAGTGAGAAAGTCTGACAAAGTAAATCTTACAAAGTGCTTGAACCTCTGTTGGGACTGGGGAGAGGGTCTGCACAGTGATGTTCTGGATACAATGCAGGAGTGGCAGACAATTGTAGGTGGCAGTTTGTGTTTGGGAATAAGTGTAGATGGGTCCATCAAGGACTAATGGGTAATTTTAGATGATGTTAAAACATTTACCAAGAGGAATAGGCAATAGGAAGACTTGAAGGGATACTGGAAGGCAGTCTGTATTGGCTCTGGTGGGAGGCACCTAAACTTTCATCTTCATTCATTTTGAGTGAGTTTGGTCTTTGGGATGCAAAATATTTAGCAGATATTTTGTAGAACATTTTTTAGTGTAAGTGGAGGTATTTGTTCTTGAAGTAAACTCTGCTAAAGGGGTGGAAGTGATTGGAGCTTTAAAGCATTTATCCTTGACTGAAATAAGATTGATTCACAGCTCTGTCCTCAGGGAGCAAGCTGGTAAACTGTAGGTTCAGTTTATTGGAGAGCAGTAGAATGTATTCCCTTGCCAGAGAGAGAAGATTAGTTCATCAGTGTTCCTAAAATTAATGGGTTTTAAGTCCTGACAAATCACTCTGGAATTTCCTTTGCTGTAAAGTTCCGAGTCTTGATTCCCATGTAACACACGATTCTAGTTTAGTTTAAACATGTAAGAACTTACAAGGTAATTTGTTTTCTTACTGGTGACTTGCAGTGCTTGGGGAAATGGTGTTTTTTTTTTTTTTGTCAACCCCAGTTGTCTGGAGGGTTTTCATTTGTTCTAGTTTTCTTTTCCAGCAAAGTTATGAACTCCAGCTCTGCTTTCTGCTACTGTGGTTGTTTGCATTGTCAGCCACATGGAAATAACATTCCTGTCTGTCATGTCCCAGTGGAGAAGGCAATGTATAAGTAAAGCTCTTACATTATGATCTCCCACTGAGTAAGTAAAATAGAAAAAGCTCTTGACTTGAAGCAGTCCAGGTTAGTCAATGACAAGGTATTTGAGATGTCACTATTTTAAAAGAAAGTAACTATATGAGCTTGTGACAATTGAAATAAATACATTTCCCAACATAGTTTACAAGTTAATTTCAGTTGTTGTGGTTTCACCGTGGCTGGATGCCAAATGCCCACCAAAGTTGTTCTGTCATTCACCTCCTCAGCTGGATGGGGAGAAAAGTGCAATGGAAGAGTTTGAGGGTTGAGATAAGGACAGGGAGAGACATCATTCACCATTACCAATATGGGCAAAACAGACTTGAATTGGAGAAACCAACAGAGATTTTTAACAGTCAAATCAGAGTAGGCTAATGAAAAGTAAAACAAATATTAGAAACACTTTCCCCCTACCCTTCCCTTCTTCCTGAGCTTCACTTTCTTCCTGATTCACAACCTCCTCCTCCATGGACTGCAGGGGAATCTCAGCTCAGGCACCTGGAGCACCTCTTCCCCTCCTTCTTCACAGACCTTGGTGTCTGCGGAGTTGTTTCTCTCATGTTCTCACTTTCCCTGGACAGAACTACTTCTGTGAAGTAATTTTTTTTTTCTTCTGAAGTTATCCCACAGTTGCTGCTGGCCTCTGCCTTGTCTAGCAGCAGGTTCCCTATTGCCCTCCCAACAGAGCCAATGCCAGCTGGTTGGCATTGGCTCTGTTGGGAGGGAAATAGGGAAATAACTCTGTAGGGAAAGCTTCTGGCAACTTCCCACAGAAGCCACCTCGGCGGCCCTGACCCTCCATCCTCCGAAAATCTTGCCACATACACCCAGTACAATCTTAAACTCTTCAGTTAAAAGAGACCTCTTGAATGTATTTTTAAAAAATGATAAGTTTGGCAGCTGAGTATTCATGTTGGAACAATTTCTCAAATATGTTGAGCAGTCAGGACTGTATCAGATAAGGCAAATCATATATGGCAACAAGGGCAGTGGACCTGACTTCAGCATTCCTTGATGTTCTAAAGAAATAAAATACTTCTGGTTGTTTTTTTTTTTTTTTTTCTTCAAGCCTAGTTGTACAAGGAAAAGACTTTATCCAATTCTTGAAAATACTTTTTTCAGTTGGGAAGATATAGTTGCAAATTAGCTGCTATTTATGCAGATCTCTGAAAATAACAGTGGCATTTTACTCAAGGGGGTTGATTTCATTTTAACTGTCATCACTGCATTCTTGTAACTCAAGTGATGTCTTTTGCAAGAAAGTTATTACATATGATTAAAAGCTGAGTACAGATCTAAGACTACTGAAAATATCTGATAGCTGTACAGGGCTGGGATCCAGGCCTGGAACAGCACAATGAACAGTAAAACCTGTAAGGGAATCTCTTGCCAGTTAGCACACAGTCACATTTCCTGTAGCAAACTGAAATTTAGATACCATACTTGGGCACCTCATTCCAGAGATGGAAGTCTCTCCCTGCAACCTGCCTTTGATGAATGGGAAGGGGTGAACAGAGCTCTTTGCAGGAGGTCCCTTTTCTCTGTATAATAAGAACCTACAGTAATGAGGTCCTAACTATGTTTCTGCTTTTTACATGCTTAAATTTATCAAGGAATAATTTGGGCCACAACTGTTAGATTTTAATTAATGCATGTAGTAAATACTCTGTGGTAGAACTTCTAAAAAAATTACTAGCATCTGTTACAAAATCTGCTGAGAGTTTCAGAGCTGACAGTGACTTGGCTGCACATGTTTTTCCCTGCATGGGCACAAGGATTAACCTGTCCAAGAGAAAGTCAGCTTAAGGAAGGCTCTGCCTGGGAGCAGTCAAATAAATTGGCATTGCCACAGGCAATATTTCTTGGAGCTAGATTTTAGACAATTGACTTACTAGGTGGTTGGTGGCAGTTCAGGCAGTCATCTTAGAATCGACAAATTTATTTTTATTTACAGAGTTATTACTAAGTTGGGTTTTAGGCACTAGGTGTTTGGTTTTTCCTTAGAGCTAGAATCTGCTGAACTTAAATTTAAACATATAGGTGCAAATTAGTTGGAGTTTATCTTTATGGTCAGTATAGACATCTCCAGAGGACTGTACTGACAATAAGGAAGTCTTCAACATGTCAGATACATCTCTCCAGAGGCCTTTATTTCTCTTTTATTAACAATAAAGCAGGTGTGGAGTGACTTGTTTATTCTTGAACATATAAAATAATTTTGAGAATTAGAGAAAAGTAATTAATCAGTTGCAATTCCCTACTGATTAACAATATTTGAATCTTAAAAACTGGAAATCATTGAAATTGCTGTGAAACCATATGTAGGTAAAAGGGTTGCAGAGATGTAAAAAGTGTTTTTCATCTCTTCTTTGTCATAAACTACAACCAAGATCTAGTGGGTATGATCTGATAATCACAGTTCCAGCTATGAATTGTACAAGTACACAAAGTGAGACAGTAGATGCAGATTAAAATACAGAAATTGTGAGCTTAAGTATCAGTTATAAACTGCTCAGTCTTAAAAGACTCTTAGATGTGTAATGTTATGATTAATTGGAGGCAGTATTTCTATAAAGTGATACAGTCTACTGCTGTCATTAATTAAAATGGTATTGATTCATAATGGCTATTTTTCTTGCTAAATAGCAGAGTTGATCTAGGAGTAAAGAATATTCAAGAGATCCCCAAATGCTTGGCTTATCTTCAGCATTGATGATAATCAGTAATAGGAGAGGTGGCAGTTCTGTGTTGCATTTATAAGAGGGATAATGTATCCAATTCCTCTTTTTTCGCTCTTGCTACCTCTCCATCCTGTCTGTCAAACACCCAACAATTCTAATGCTGGAACATTCCTCCTCCTAAACCAAGGAGATGTTGAATCTAAATCACTCAGTTACTTGCTACCCATTGTTTGTTTGAAGGGCAGAGGCTGTCTTTATGTTAGGCTGGTTGCAGGTGGGGGTAAAACATCTTCATGCAAATGGTGCTGACCATAGGCAGTGGCTGTGGATGGAAGCAAGGTTATGTCATTCAGGTCAGTACTGCACACTTGACTGGCCATTCTAGAGGTGAACTGATGGCATTATTGAAAGCCTTAGGTATAGACTCAAGATAGTAGTTTGTCCACAGTCTGTGCTTCCACTGAAGGGCTGCTTTTGTAACTGCTTCTGTGAAAGTCAGAGTATATTCTCCCAAAAAAACTCAGGAACTCCTCTACAAAAATATGCAAATAAAATGAATGCATTTACGTTAGAAGCAGAGAAATTTAAATGGAGTGTTATTTAAAGCATATATGGCCAAATGTTAAACTTCCCAAAACACTGGAGAAAGCAGATTCTTTGGTTTCCAGTAAGCAGATTCTTTGGTTTCCATTCTTTGGTTTCTTGTTTTAAAATGAGCTTAATTTAGAAAGAGGATTTACATTTTTTTAGAATTTATGATCACTTACTTTGCTTGCTTTTTTAAGATGGAAAAACTTTTTAACAGAGTCTGAAGAATGTTTTGATGCAGGGCGTTGCAAGACAGCTACGTCAAAAGACTGTATCAGTGATGGTTTGCAGTCCTGCCATGAGAGAAAGTGCCTGTGTCTGCTGGAAGCTGGAATCTTAGGAGATGTTTCCTGGAAGCAGGGCCTGGAGGAATTTTGGTAGGGTAAACGGGAGCATTGCAAACTAACTAGACTTTTCATTTCTGTTTAATGTTGTGTTGTCTTAAAAGATGACACCATCTTGAAACTTCATCACTGTTTTTCCTTTTTTTTCCCCAAAAAATGAAATGTTGGTTTCAAACTCCAGATTTCCTATATTCTTTTCCTGTGGCTTTATTGATTTGTAAAGACTTGTGTGGTTGGAGTAAGTGACTGAACAAATGTTGCTGTGTACACTAGTCAAAGGATCAACAGGACTGTCAAATATCCAGGTGTGTTTTAACTAAAATACTAAAACATGTAATACTGTGTTGTTGGAAAAAAGATACAGGCCAGCCTTGGGTGGTCATTTTCTCATTTGCTGCAGTTCCACTTGTGTGGCTTTCTCTTCCTTTTTGCTAAATATGGACTTTAATATGTTGCAGACTGTGATGTGTCTGCCAGGTAGTGTCCATCTGTTTGTGGATGAACAAAAATCTCCTAGTGCTGTGGATGGTGTGCTTTGATATGAAATTCACTTTCTGATGAAAATTATTGTACAGTTCTAGAGAAACATTGCAGGCCCAGGAGATTTGCAACTTGCTGGATGTTCCACTGTGCAGATGCTGTATGTGCCAGCCCAGTAACATAAGCACATGAATTTTCCTCAGAGGATGCAGTTTCAGTAGCAGCCTGTCCTTGTGCAGGTTTGATTTAAGTACACTTACTCTGCTTTTTCTAAAATAGCTTCTTGGATAAGAGGTGCTAAGCTCAGTCATGGGATAGATACTTCAGCAGGAAGATAGGCTGTCCAAACGTGATTTGTGTGAATACAAGAACTAAAGGCTGTGGGTGCAAATTTAAAAATCTTTCTATGTCTTTGTAAAATCTTTTCAGTAAATAATGAAAATACTTTTTCTGTTTCAAAACTAAGTGGTATCACTGGGTGGGGAGTTTTTTTTATGTTGAACATTACTTTCTGTCATTTTTGAGGACTTTTTTTCCTCTAAAGTATTTTTTGTTAACATATAGAGTCAAAATAGTAAGGCTAGTAGTTAATAGTTAGTTTAGCTGGGGAGGCAGTCTGGGTTTTGATTCCACCTTGTAGCTCAAACATATGATGAAGCATTCCTAAGTTTGGAAACTTGATTTAGCAGGGAGTGCTTTCAGTGTTTTTCCTTAGCAACCCGGCCTACCAAAACACCAGAGCTGCCCTTCCTGCTCTGTACTGAGGAACAGTAGCAAACTCCATGGTTTTAAGGTGGAGTTTATAAACAAAAATAGGATAATGAGTCCTGCAATTGTAGGGGATTGAAATTCAGTGGTCAGAGTATCTTCCAATTCTTTCCAATGTTGGTCTTGCATTTTCAGTATGATCCTATATGAGGTTAAGGGCTGCACTAAAACTCTAGAGCATCATTTTTGTTTTAAGTAAACTTACCTGAAGAGTATTCATTAAATGGAATTCCTTGTGGGGTTTTTTTTGCTTGGTTTTTTTTTTTTTTTTTTGTAGGGGCTAACCATGCCTCAAGATAGAAGGGATGCTGGAGGATGTCTGCAGCTGCTAAGGGTTACAGCCATCCTTTGCAGAAGCTGAGAGGGAAGGATAACTCCATAGTACTGTTTTAGTTTTGATTTTTCCTTAGACATCGCTTCTGATTGCTCTATTAGCTGGATGTTTGATCTTTCTTAGTGCAGAAGTTGCTATGTTATGTGTTGCCAGTGAAATGGCAACAGTTTTTACAAAACTGTGCTATACACACTATTGAGGGATGCTGATACACAGCGCATTGACGAGGACAGAATTGTTCTAGAGAGAAGGGAGAACAAATCTTATAAACCTTAAAAATTTTAGCATCTACCTAATTATTAGAAATACTAAGCTTTGTATATGAAGCTGGTATAAGAATTTGGTTAAATGCCTGAATGAAAGAGCCAGAAGGAGTTACACATGGAAGCTTGTCATCCTCGTCCAGTAACTGGTGCTGTTACAGGTCAGCTGGGGCTTTCCTCCTCACCATTTGTCACTGCATTAACTGAGACCCAATTTAAACACTGCAGCTCATTTCGTTTTCACTTTATTGGAATGCTCTGCTTTCTGTTACTTTGTCAGCAGAGTTTTATAATTTCAGAGAGGGCTAATCACTGATTATTTACAGGTTCCACAAAACTCCTGGTCGATTGCTCTGCATTCTTTATACTCTGGATTTTGCATAACGGGTTTCTAGTATTTCAGCTAGAAATGAAACAGGGATTTTAAAATGCCCGTTATATTTTGCATGATTTCTGATTATATTTCAAAATTGTTTTAACATTATGAATTAGCTCTGGCTGGATAGTACTGGATGCAGTGCAGTATGCAGAAGTTAAACATCTTTGCTGGTGTTGGGTCATAGTCAAAACAAGCATTAAGTTTTAACTACTGAGTGTATTCTATAGACTTGTTTGACTTCTTTGGATTAACTTCTTAGGACTTCTAGGTTAACCTAGCTTGAATTTTTATGTCATGATGGTGCTTTTTTTTGGATACCACCAAAAAACAAAAAATCCAAGTTCTCCATTTTGCTCTTTTGTATTTTCAAATGCAGATTTGCAGTTTGCTCATTCCCAACCAACACAAAGCGAATTATACTTGTCATAGTTCACATAGTTTTGTTTCAAATGTGTTGTGAATTATAGATTACATTAGAAAGAATAGAAGATTGGGCTTCAGTACGTGGAGATCTTTCAGGCTAAAGACAGGGAAGAAGATTTAATTGCCTGAGAAAGAGGAGTCTAGCAGAAGGTGATCACTGCTTCTTACTGCTTCTTAACACTTGCCTTTTCTGAAAGCTGATGCCCATTTTAGCTCTCACGGAACACCTGTATGGTTCCCTTAGAGAGATGAACTGTGCAATCTTGTGAGTGCTGAAGGAATGAGCTCTCCCTGCTGCAGGAACCTCAGTCTCTGGATCAGAGCTGACTGCAGGGTGAGGGAATCGGGCAGCAGGTCAGTGGAGTAAAAGGTGAAGAAACCTTCAATGTTTTATTGTAGGTACCAGCAACAAGGGTGGCTGGCAATTTGGTGCAGAGCCCAGCACTTCTTTTCACAGCTGTAGACAGTTCAAAGAATAGTAAGTTGTGCTGTGACACTGGTTGTATAAGCTGTTTTGAAAGCTAATGTTTAGCAGTCCAGAGAGGAAAATTTGTCTTCTGTTGACTGTCAAGAGAATAAGACACTCTGGCATGCAGTGGGGTGGGAACATGCCTGGATTCTCAAGGGAACTGGAGAGGAATTTGTTATAGAGACTTGAAAGTACAAAAGAGGTTGTGTTTTTGAAATGTGACAAAGTGAAAATATCGTGCTAATGCTTTAATAATTTTATTTTAAAAAGCAAAGATTTGAATTTCAAGGTATTAAGATTTTATTTGTAGAAGGAGAAGAAGAAATTAAATTCCTCCTGGGAATACAAGGGTAAAGTCAATAATGTCAAAAAAGAGCAAGATTTTTTTAAGTGGTAAAATTTGATGAGTCCTGAGAGCTGTGGTTCATCCTATGCCTTTTAGCAGTTTAAACATTTAAAATCTGGGTCTTTGCTTTCAGTAATTGCAATGCTTTTGGGAACTTGGAGATGTGCTAATGCAGGCTTATGAAACATTAAATGTTTCATTTTGTAAACCTTGGTTGCACTACTTCTCTGTAACAGGGTGTGAGAGCAAGACTTTGGTCAGTATAAATCCAGTTTTTGATCCTCTGCTTGTATAGAGTCTTATGCTACTAATTTTTTTTTAAACTGTGCTTGTGCTGGCCCTCTGTTGGACATCAGCATTTATAAAATAAAATTGTTACCGCAGTAAATGCCTGTAGAGGTGAGATTGGAGAAGGGCATCCTATTGTCCAAAGAGTTCACGTTGGCTTCTGGTCTTCTGAATGAGGAAGTGGTATAGACAAAAACTGTTGTAAATGTGGATTGAAAACAGTCAAAATGTTAAACCTAAATTCTTATGTTTCCTCACTTTAAGATATGCTCAAGAGGTGTGGTACATGTGAAAAATGTCTCTGCCTGTGTCAGGTTATCAGTCTGCTGTCAGAGGTTCTGGATGTCAGTCCCTCAAAAGTGGAAATCATTAAAAGATTCCTGCAACCTATTCACCCCAAATGCCTTCTACTTCTTTATTATTTTTTTACTGTCCTGTCTCACTCCAAACTAAGCACTGAAAACTTGCCTTTGTCCTTTTTGAGATGGAAAGTGAAAAAGAAATGTGAATGTGGCAATCCAGGAAAAATTACAAGATATTAAACTGCAGTGAAAATAAAGCAGTTTGGCTACAGAGTTGATGTAATCTCTATATTGAAGCCTGAGTTATGATATTTATTGCTAATATACGAGGACTTGAGGATAATTCTGAAATTAGGCTGTGCTAGAAGGTGGATCTGTGGTAGTGGACTTAAAGCTTCAAGCTTTCTGTTCAGAAAGAGGTAACAGCTGAGCAAGGCAAACCCATGTGGCTCTCTCTGGCAGACATCCTGTGCTGTGTTTAGGGTAGATTCTGCACCCAGATAGCAGAGAAAACCATGCCAGCGTACTTCCATGTATTTGGAAGGAAACTCTAACCTTTACTGGTGGAGAAGGAAATTTTTGTTTCATGTTGTTTGTGAGGTGATTAAGCCTGGATGTTTCTGGTAGTTAATGATGATTGGTTTTTAATTTCTAGGCTGAAGCTCTTGCCTCCAGTTGGGGCTGCAGAGGCTGAGTGTCAGGCTAGAAGCAGGATTTTCCAGTTCCCTTACTAGCAGACTTCTGTTCTGTCATTCTTCCAGAGCAGCTGCTTATAATGCCTATCCCAGAGGATTTTGTTAGAGCAAGCTGCTGCTAAGTAGGAGGTCTCTGAGTGACTTTCTATTATGGCATGCTTGCTCCATCTCTGCAAAAATAGCAGCACTTAGGCAAATTGTATCTAGTTTTGGTATTGGTGAGTTAAATTGCTGAAAAGTAATGCAGCTTTTGACAAGTCACACTGCCACTGTGAGTGAAGCATTTTTAATAGATGTTGAAGTGAAAGATGTGCATAAAAAAATGAAACTGCCGTGCTTTGAAATGGCTCAGCAACCTTCACTTCTGAATTGCAGGACTTAGTTCTGGGCTGCTTTTTCAGTCATATCAGAGCTCTGGAGCCTCCTTTTAGGCAGGGTTCATCTTTCTCAAATACAGCATTATTTTGCATTGCCATAGACATTATTTGCCATAGAAATTGGGGAGAATATCCAGGTGAGAATATTCTGGTGGTGTTGCAGTGCTGCATAAGGATGGATTCTGAGTCCTCAGCTGCCAAAACTATAAGCTGATTAGGCTTTTGATGGGCTGCTAGGAAAAATTGGAGGACTGTTGATTTTCTAAAAGCTGTTCCAATGAATTCTGCAATGAGAAGGAAAACAGAGGGACAACTCTCGCAATTACAGTCCTGTATATGTATATAATATATAATATATTTTAAAAAATAATCTTAGCACAGTAGCATGTTTGTATTATTTAAATGAGAAATACAGATACATTTCTGGTTACTGGTAAAAAGTAAAAAAGGCATTTTATAGATTGAATTAATGGCATGCTTTAATTTTAGCACAGCAGAAAGGTTGGATATGGATCCCTCAGTGGAGTTTGGACTCTAGTGAGGTTCAAAGGGTGTGTATATGGGCAGTGGTGGCTCTTGGCAGCATTTTGGGAAGGTCTGGTTTATGCTAGTTTAGCCTGACTTTACAAGACACAGCTTATGTGCTCCTAGTTGTTTCCTTGTCTCCCAGATATAGTACTTGAATGAATGTATATTAAGAAATAATGTCCTTCAGGCTAGACTAGGATGCTGAAATGTCCTGTGTATGTGAACTGCTGTTAATTCCAGGTTTGAACTACTCTCTCTGTTAGGCTTTTCTTTAGACCTTTGAGAAAGAGAAGAGGAACAGAGGTAACAAGGAAGGTTGTAAGGAAATGAAAATTTCTATACCTTATAAAGAATGTCAGTTTTATTACTTGAGGTGTATAAATTCTATTGTAGTAGCTTTCCTGTGTTAGTATTGAACCCTGGAGGTGTTGAAAAGCTGTTTGTTTCAATTTCTCCAAGCACCAGCTTGTTTTGTCTTTAACTGCTGTGTTGTTGAAGAAATTACTTTTCACCCTAATGCTCGTGGTGACTGAAGCAGATAGCTCAGGGTAGGGGAGAATGCAGAGATCACCCTGGAAAACTTTGTGCTGAACAGCTGTCTGTAATTTGTTGTGGCACCTCACAGGACTTGAACTGATAGAGGCAGCTCACGTGGGATGACAGTGTTTGTGCTGGTAGAGTGTTTTGGGAACATTTGGTGGGGTACCAAGTATGTGTTTCTAAAGCTACTCTTGTCTTATAGGTGCAAATCTGACTCAAAGGCCATGTAATTGCTTCTTTCATAAAGGTTTATTTTGTTTTCCAATGTGTTTTCCAAGCACTTCAATGGCTTATGTTCTAGTTTATAAATAAATACAGTCCTTAACCTTGCTTGATATTACAGCTGTTTCTTTCATTTAAGTAGGTTTCCACTTTTTCTACTATTTCCGTTTTACTTTGAGGTTTTATCATGATCATAGAGGCATGGCAAAAATTTTAGGGTCCTTCCCCACCTCCTTTATATCTTACTCTATGTGTGTACTCTCTGTGTGGAGGGGGGGGGGTTGTTTTATTTTTTCCTCTACCCTTAATTCTCTTATGTTTGATTTTTTTTAAAAACTTTTTTGTTTGTTTGTTTATGGGTCATTATTGTCAAAACCGGTACTGCTTATTTTGTAACACTTTTAGGTTACTTGATACTGATTTATGTGGGTCTTTCTAACTGTTTTTCTGTGAAGTATCCTATGGACAGGAATAGTGTGTTAAACAGAATTGATTTTCTATATTCATTCTGCTTCTGGACCTTGCAGATGTTTCTGTTGAAAGATGTGGCACATGCAGCTCAGGGAAACTGTTTTGAGAGTCCTGGCTTAATTCTCAAACTGCAAACACTCCACATTTGTAGTCCTGAGCATGAATTTTGCTGTGCAAAGGCTAATCATTTTAATGTATTTAAAACTGCAGACACAAAATCCATCCCAAGGCATGCTAAACAGAAACTGAATCAGATTACTAGAAGTAATGGAAATAGCAGTTGATTGTTGGTTTAGTAACAAGGGCCTGCAGGATTTCTAAGGAACCCTCATTATTAGCATTTAACCTTTTCTTTCAGAAATACTGCATCCTGCAGTTCTGCAACACTAAATATTTTGTGGGATTTTCTTAGAAGAGGAGAGAGTCAGGATATTTCTGGTATTGATGGAAGTAAGGAGAATTGCTCAGTTAACCCCAGAGGTGAATTACTGAAGTGACAGAGCCTGGCTGCTCTGCTTTCCCTCCCAGCCCCCTTCTTTAGCTCCTGTCAGAAAGGAGGGGTCCTCCCTTCAGCCTGGAGTGAGGAGAAACCTCTTCAGGCTGTGTCAGGTGGCAAAAATGGAAAGGAACAAATCATTCACCTCTTGCTGCTCCTTGTTGCACCAGAGACTGAGAGGGGATTGCTGGCTGGAATACATGGGATTAAGCTATTAGCCCTGCTCAGCTCTGTTTTACCTAAAATGTCCTTAGGCCAGCCTGCTTTACCAACTGGAAAACACTGGAGTGAATAGCTGTTAAATTGAGCTTGAATATCACTATATGACACGATTTATTCTATCCATGCTGGGCTTCGTCTTTTCTCTGGCCTTTTTGAGTTACAAGTGCAGTGAGTTTAGACAAACTGTCAGCTGTAATTCAAAGGAAAATTTAATTTTAGTGTGTTTTGGGTTTTTGCCACACCACTGGCTTTAGGCTTAATGGTTAAATAACTGCTTATGCTGTACATTCGGAAGGTTTTAGAGCACCTAATTTCGGCTTCTGTCCTGAATCTCCTTCTGTGGTATAGTCTCTCCCTACCCACAGATTATGTATGAAGAGACTATGAAAACTTACTGTGATACCCTTATACATTTTTACATTTAAACTAGACAAATGTACTTTTGAGAGAGAGGAGGATGGAGGATTTTTATATGTAATTTTAGCTTTCCAAAATAACCAGAAGGGATCAGATCTAGTGGAAGAGATATTTGTGAAGTAGCTGGAAAAGTGCTCAAGAATATTTTGCTGCTTTGTAATTATATAAAGAAACTTGATTGTATTGTGTGACCTTGAAGTGACTAGTATAGTTTCTTTAAGATTTACATCTGGAGCACAAGTAATCAGTTCAAAGGGAAGGAACTAAGCTTAAGTTAAATGATGCTGACTCAGATAAGTATCTGTTAAACATAGCTATTATAGTACATTATTTTTAATGTAGAATATTCTACAGTGTGTGGAAGTGACTCATCAGCATTGTTGAGCCCAGCTCTTGGCCCCTATGGAGGGCACCCTAAGAATCACACCATGTGCCTGAGAGCATTGGAATTCTTACCTGTCATCTTGGAATCTAAAATGGAAGAAAGTTTTGGGGTTTTTTGGGGGGGGGGGCTTTTTTATTTGTTCCTGTTTTTGTTTTTTTTTTATTTGCATCTTATCTGTTTTTATTGATTCTATTTCTTCCATTGCTGTAATACACAATTAATGAAAAGTGGTTGGCTTGTAGCAAATTAAGTTTTCAGTTTTTGGAATGCTCTGGTCAATACCTGTAGTTTTGTACTTTCAGTGTAGGTGTTATATAGATAATATTTAGGGCCTATGTGTTAATCATAATCATCACATAAATGTTACATTTAACTAGGGTTGTTTCATAAATACCTTTAAGGATGGAGAAAGCTTTCAAAGATAACTTTTAAAAGAAAAATGTTTTACAGTGAGGGGATCAGTGAATAGTAACAGCTGATAAGCAATTTATATTTTGAAGTAGATTATTAGTACCTGTGACTTGTGTTGAGAGCAATTCAACATTACTTACAGAAGGGTGTTGTCATGTCTTTCCTTCTGAATTTCTTGTCAATGCTTGCTTTTAGGGACATTTATGTAGATAAATGAAACTTCCTTTATGTGAATGAAAAATTATATTTAAGGCATTTATGTTATTATTTGCACTTTGAACTTCATTTCATGTTATTTGCTGATTGCTATTTGACTCTTCAAAATTTCCCACCAATCCTTAGTCCGTGGCATTTGAATGTAATAGTTATTATTCTGTGTCTAGCCTTGTTCCCTTGGAAAGATGCAGATGATAGCCTGGCCAGAAAACGGAGTCAATTTAGCCAGTATGAATAGAGTTAAAAAAAAATAAAATAATAAGAAATGTTTCTACTGTTTTTACTGTTATTGTAAGTGGTTTTCTTTTGTCCCTTTTTTCTTTTATTGTCTTCCAGGACAATAGAACTGCATTCCTCGAGCTCTTTCTGGTATTTTATTGATCATTACAAAAAATACTGTGTTCTGAATTGAGTTTTCGAAAGTGCAGGATCAGAAATAGAAAGTAAATGCAAAAGTTGTTTAGAGCTAAGCACAAGCAGTTGTGTGAGAAAGCCAGATAATGTCTTTTTAATGTGCAGAAATGCATCTTTTGAGCACTTCCAAGTATTTTGCAAGGTAACCTTTAATAATAGAACTTTCCTGGAACATGAAATATTATGATGTTTTTGGTGTTGAGTGGTCGTTGGGGCATTTCTTGCAACAGTTCTCTCTTGTTATACTTTGCTTTGAATAATGAATTGCTACACCAAGTAGTTGAAATGACACTGCCTGCCAAACCTGCATAGTAGTTTACTAACAGAAGCCAAGAGGAAAATGCTTTTAGTTGTTAACTGTCTTAGCTGAAATCTTGACTTCTGTCTCTTTCTGTTGTGCTTGTCAATAGATTTTTATACAAGAATTAACAGATTTTGCACATCACTTAGTCTGATTCTTGCTTCTGGCCATAAAAGTGTTTGTGCAGTTGCTTCAGTGTTCTTGTCTCAGTCCTGACTGATCCAGTGTACCAGCTTCTGTCCCTCAGGCTTTCTCCTGTTGTCCATGCATAGGATTGTATTTGAAGTCAAAAACTCTGAAAGCAAAACATAATTTTGCCATTAGTGTTCCAGTCTCATATAGCAGGCTGAAAATATATGGGATTAGTAGATGGATAAATATTTTATTCTTTGTTTTCAGACAACCTGGGTTTGGAGCATTTAAAGATTAAGCAAAGCCCAGCTTTTGATTCAAAGTTGGCTTGAGTGAAAATTTCAGTCTTGAAAATATAAGATTCTCTCTGCTCTCTGTTTTGAGTGTCAGAATGAACCAAACTGAACTATATTAAAATTGGAGTGAGCAAGCAGAAAAGCAGGGATGGAAAAGAATGAGAAACAGGAATGGAAGATATTGTATTTTTTGTTGCCTATTATCACATGCAACTGCAGGAGTAAACTAGGCTTACATAATTGAGGAGCAGGCTTAGTGCCAACTCATGTAACTGTGGGAGCATAATAGGTGTGGCACACCAAAGGACAAGTAATTATTAAATCCATGGAAATATTAAGAATCATGTCCTGTTAAGCAAGGTCTTAATGATTAAGACTGTACAGTAGATAAAATAAAAAATTAATAAATTAGCATATTTGGGTAGATTTGAGTGTCTGTGGCCTCTTGTTTGTTTCCCAACCTATCTCAAGTGTTTCTGCATAATTTGGGACTGAATGTGAAGAGTGCTTGATAGGTGCAAGAGAGATGCTTCCTCTTTTCCTCTTTCCACTGAGGTGTACTGGATGTCAGCTGTGTGCATGGTGCAGGGAACGTCGCCTGTGCCTTCAGAAGTTTATACTCTGAATCTGGGAAGTTGGATCACCCTTTGGAGGAAGGTGAATTTCATCTGGGCTAAGGTTATATTTAGAGCAGGAAGCCTCTCTCAAGTCTAGTGTGTCTTTTCTGTTGAATGTCAACTGGATACTTGTACAGAAGACTGAAAATGAATCGTGAACATGACAACTGTTATATCTTGCATTACTCACAGCAGACAGGTTTGCTTTTGCTATTTCCATGAATATTCTTTTCCTTTCCTTTCCTCATCTGTGTGTTAAATTTGTTGTTTCTATTTATTTTATTTTGTTGCTGTTCACTGCAATGCCTGTAGAATCATAGAATTTAGGAAAAGACCTCTAAGATCATCAATCCAACTATTAATCTGACACTGCCAGATCTACTGCTAAACTATGACCCTAAATGCCACAGCTGCAGTACATCCAGCACTGGTGACTCTATCACTTCTTTAGGCAGTCTGTTCCAATGCTTAAAAACTCTTTCCATGAAAAAAATTTTCTTATATGCATTCTAAACCTCCCTGGTGAAACTTGAGACTGTTTCCTCTTATCCTCTCTTTTTTTCACATGGGAGAAGAGAGTGACTCTCATCTGGCTACAGCCTCCTTTCAGGTAATTGTAGGGAACAATAAGGTCTCCTCTGAGTTTCCTTTTCTCCAGGCTAAGCAACCCCAGCTCCATCAAGTGCTCCAGCTAAGCCTTGTGCTCCAGACCCTTTTCCAGCTCCACTGCCCTTCTCTGGACACACTCCAGTACCTCAAGGTCCTTCTTGTATTGAGGGGTCCAAAACTGAACGCAGGGTTTGGGGTGCAACCTCACCAGTGCCCAGGACAGGGGGACAATCTCTGCCCTGGTCCTGCTGGCCACCCCATTTCTGATACAGGCCAGGATGCCTTTGGCTTTCTTGGACACCTGGCACACCTGGCTTATGTTCAGCTGCTGTCAACCAGCACCCCCAGGTCCTTTCCCCACAGGGCCACTTTCCAGCCAGTCCGTCCCCAGCCTGTAGCACTGCCTGGTGTTGTTGTGACCCAAATGCAGAACCCAGAATTTGGCCTTGTTGAACCTCACACCAATGGCCTTGGTCCATCAGTCCAGCCTGTCCAGATCCCTCTGCAGAGCCTTCCTGCTCTCCCACAGATCAACACAGCCACCCAACTTGGTGTCACCTGCAAATTGACTGAGGGGGCTGTCGATCCCTTCATATAGCTCATTGATAATGACAGTAAACAGGAGTGTCCCCAACACTGAGCCCTGTGGAACACACTTGTGACTGGCCAGAGTTACAACCATGGATGTAACTCCATTCCCCCTACTTTCTCTGGGCCTGGCCAACCAGCCAGTTTTTTACCCAGCTGATTGTACACTGGTCTAAGCCATGAGCAGCCAGTTTCTGCAGGAGAATGCTGTGGGAAAACATGTCAGGCTTCACTAAAGTCCAGGTCAGCGCATTGACAGCCTTTCCTTTGTCCACTAAGTCATGCTGTCATAACAGGAGATCAGCTCCATGGCCCTTGCTGGCATCAATGTCAGAGTGACAGGCCAGAGTTCCCCAGGCCCTTGTGGATGGGGTTACATTTGCTGACCTCCAGTCACCTGGGACCTCCCCAGTTAGTCAGGACTGCTGGTAAATGATGGGGAAGTGGCTCTGTGAGCTCTTCTTCCAGCTGCCCCCGTACCACTGGGTGGATCCCTTCCAGGCACAGAGACTTGTGCTTGTCTAAGTGGTGTAGAAGGTTGCTGACCATTTCCTCTTGGATTACTTTGGTGTCCCCTTTGTGGAACAGCTCTGCAGCTCTCACCCTATGAAACTGAACATTACTGGTCTTTCCTACCTAAATCAGAATGAAATATGTTGATCCAACATCATGCACAAGTCATTATTGAGAATTCGCATTTTTTCTGTTTGCAGATTCAGAAGGCAAATATTTTAAAGGAAAGATCAAGATGTTATTTATTAGTGTTGGGGTTAACAGTCTTCATTCTTTCTGTTCTTTTAAATTTTTAACCATTGGGAGCAACATGAGAACCCTGCAAGACAAAAACTGGGTGTAAACTCTGTTCAGCTGTAAGTTCATAAACGTACTTGTCACTGCTTGTGTTGCAAAAGTAAAAAACAAATTAGGTATTTTTTTCTTTTTAAACAGTGGACACCATCCCAAACCCTCTTAAGTACAGAGTTATGACATTCTACCCACCATAATTTTCTAGGAAATTAATTGTAAGTAAGTAAAATAACATGGCTCCCAAATTGTTCCATCTGCTATTAATAATTCTATTCTTTTAACTTTAGTAAAATAAATGATGTTGAATTTTTTCGCAGTCAAACACATCACTGAACACTTTCGCACCACTTGTAAAGCTTTTGAGAGATGTGATATACTTGAAAAAGATGCTGAGAGCCTTTCTTGATAGTGGAAGACAGCAGCATTTGTAATTCTTCAAGTATCTGTAGGAACATGGGGTTTACCTTTGTTATTGACCTGGGATTGTTGAAAAATAAACAGACTGGAGAGAGAACTCTGATACTGTTGATTATGCTGCTGAGGGACAGCATAGCAAAAACTATATAGCAGAAGTTTGGGGGTTTAGATGAAATTAAGGACTGCTCTGAAGGTAGATTGGGTGTATGAAGAATATGTTAGTGCTGATTGTTAATGCAGGAAGTGAATAAAACCTGAAAAAAGTCATGAATGGGGCTTGCCTTCAAGTTCATCTTGTTGAAAATATGGTTTAAAGAGTAGGTCTTTCACTGACTGTTCACATCTGGGATATGCATAATAAAAATCACTGCTGTAGAAGCTGTGGTGCAATCTGGTATGCTGTGAAGAGATTAAGACTTGGCAATTCAGTTAAGCAGAGACACTGCTTCACAAAAGTCACCATATGTAGGTCACGGTTTTTTAGTGTGTTCAAAGGCTCTTTGTGTTTGGGAAGTGTGATCTGCATCTTGTTCTACAGCCTGTGAGTTTCTAAGGAAAGTCTTGTTAGCTCTGCTTCTTCAGGGCTTTATTTTTGTTTGGAGAGGATTTTTGGTTGGGGTTTTTTTTTTTTTTTTTTGGTGTGTGTGTTTGTAAAAGGTAAAGCTACTACCTGTGCTCTCCTATGTCTGGAAAACTGTGTCTGTTCATCCAGCATTTCATTGATGTTTTCCTATTGCCACGGGTACTTTTTCTGCCCTGTATATAAACTGTCACTCTGTCTCTGACTGGTTTCTGCAGTTGTTTAAAGAAAGAAAGTATTAGAAATGTCTTTCAAAGTGCTCTTGGCTGAACTTAAATCCATATTCCTGAGCTTCAGCTTCAATGATTAAATAATTATAGCCATGATTTATTGACATTGAAGAAGATTTGGCATGAATGAAAGGAAGTAGAAGTGCAGTCGGGACTCTGGCAGTCACATGTGTGGTGTTAATATTGGTTGACACAAGCTGGGTTGGCTGTGCTTGTTTTTTAGTTTGTCCATGGTGTTGCAGCAATACTTTATTCCAGGTGCTAATACCAGAAACAAGTCCAAGCATATATTTATGTATATATGAGTTTGTGTTTTAAAACTCAGAAATTAGTTTGTGTTTTAAGTTGCTTGTATTTTGATTGTCAAGAGTGTTGATTGCTCAATATATCTAGGGAGATCCCTAAGCTTTCTGGCATTATAAATGACTGGACATAATTAACCAAGAAGTGTTTTGTATTTGTATTAATTTTTGTTTTGTATTTGTTTTGGTTTTTTAGGTACATTTTCCAGACACAGAGAGAGCAGAATGGCTCAACAAGGTAAGGAGAAACATTACTCCCAAATGGGAAGGGGCAGGAGGGAAGGCTGAGATGAAAATAAAAGGTGAGGCAAGAATCTGAGAACTGAGTAGTTTTAACTTTATGCTTTATACACTTGAAGTCTCTATTGATTCAGTTAGTCACAAGAAAGATTAAATTTAGTTTCATGGTCCTGAAAATGTGAGTTTTATGAATGATTTAAAGTGGCATTACAGTAATGACAGCTATAATTGCGTAGAAGTCATAGCAGCTGTAAACACAATCTTTAATTTTCTACTTGTCTGGGATACTTTCCAGTTACTGTAGGTTCCTGACCTACAATCTAAAAATAAATGAAATTTGCAGTTTTGATTTGTGTGTGTGATAATCTAAGATATAAATCTATGTAGCTTACTTTTAAAAACATATCTTTCATTCAAAGAGCATAGAAGAACATGAATTAATTGGAAAATAGTAAGGAAAAAAAAGCAGTATAGAATTGATAGAAAATTCAGATGCAGTGAAATTCTGATTTTTACATTTATAACTTATTCATGTGTTTTAGAACTGTACTTCCATGTAGATTTTTTTTTTCTCCTTAGACTGTAAAACAGATGTGGCCTTTTATTTGTCAATTCATTGAGAAACTCTTCCGAGAAACCATAGAACCAGCAGTAAGAGGAGCAAACAACCACCTCAGTACCTTCAGTTTTACAAAGATTGACATTGGTCATCAGGTCAGTGTCTGGTGAGGTTTTTTGAGACCCTGTTTTACACAATATTTTCATGTAGCCTGTTCAAATCTGCACAGAAATATTTGTGTGTGACACTTGGTCATAAGCCTGATTCTGATTTCTGTTGTAACATTAAAATAAAAAGGTGTGGGTTTTTTAGCAGAGGCTTTATTGCATTTCCTGGGATCCATGCTTCACAAACTTGACTGAGAATTTGGAGATGACTCAGTGTAGCAGTGCCTGGTCATATGAAGAGCTCCCAGCAATGTGATTTTAATATTGTTCACGAGATGCTTTCCATTGAGTGAGCAGGGACCATTATCCTTTTGCCAGATGGTCCAAGTGCGGTTCTCTTGTCACAGATGCACTTCTAATCATGTTATGTGTGGGGTCAATGACAAGGCTGCTGGCTTGGCTTTTCAAGGACTGCACAAAACACAGTATAAAGGGGCATACAGGTGTTTGTTTTCTGTTCCATCCCATGAAAAAAGGGGTCTCATGCCTGCAGGAAGCCTGTTTGACCAGTGCAAGCTCCCCTCTGCTTGCAGCAAGTTCAGCACTACTTAATCATCCCTGCATTAACCAGAACTTTACTGCTTTGAGATGCAGTTTAACAGCTTTTGTTTGAAGTTGTCTTTTGTGTTTCTGTTGCTTGTCATAAATTGAATTTCAAATAAGGATTTAAAAATCAACACCCCCACACACCCTCAAATGTTAGGAAACCTAAAATTAATTTCAGGTGTGATAGAGGTGAATTGTTTTTCCTCTCTTTATGACTCTATTTCATGTAGGTTAAAGTTCATTGTGCTCTACTGCACCTTTTGTGTGTTTGGTTTATTATTTTTTTAAATTGTAAAACCTTTTACATGGGGCCTCTGTCCTGCCCTAGATATATTTGTATTGTAGACTGAAGCATTCCTTTTAAGTCGGTTTTAGATTAGCTCCCAGACCTCTGTATGGTTCTGCAGCTGAATTGAGTAACCTTGGACATGACAAAGAGCTATTCTTACTTTATATTGCAGCCTTGATTGAGTTGATTGAGCTGCACAGCTCCAACACAGCAGTGATATTTTGATTTTACAGAAATTAACAAAAAGGTGTAAATAGAAATATGAAAATTTTTCAAGATAGGAAAAACTCAAAAGTGAGGTTGTTAGTCATCCTCTCCTGGTTAGTGTTTGATGAATGTTTGAGGCTTGAGTGTGTGATTGATATGTGTTAATTCTGTGTGAGGCAGAGAGAGAGGGGAGTGTGAACACAATGATTTAGAGAGACAGCACAGAGTGGTTGACACAACTTTTTATGGGAATTATGGATTCTTTTCCATCTATTCTCACTAAATTCCACTTAAGACAATTGTCTTTTTGTGAGCTAAATTTAGCTTGTTGTTGTAGTTACACAGAAAAAAATGCTTTGGGAGTGTTAGACATACATCTCTACAGAGAAAACAGATGTTTATGCAGGGGAGAGGGAAAGCTTGATTATTAAATATTTTGTAAATCTTAAAGTTTAGTGGTCCATACCCAGGGTAATTCTGGAAGGATTGTGGTTAATTGGATCCCAGCGAGGTAATTTTTACCCTTGAAATAAGAATTTGAACTAAATTGATAGCCTTACTTCACACCTTTTAAAGTTTATAGTAGGTTCTTAACTTCAGGCATGAATATGTCTGCATTCACCTTTAATTCAGAGTTAAGAGTTTAATATACTTCTGTAGAAGAATCCAACTTTTACTTGCTTCATTGTTCCAGCCTCTGAGGATAAATGGTGTAAAAGTGTACACTGAAAATGTGGACAAAAGGCAGATCATTTTGGACCTTCAAATCAGGTAAACTTTATTACTATATTACAGTGGGGGCCCTGCTTGATAATTTGCACATTGTTTGATTTGGCAGTTACGTTGGCCTGAAAGGAGAATTGCTTCATTATGGAAATATAGTTAGTTGTAATTGTGTATGAATGGAGGAAGAAGCTGCATGCTGTAAACAGCATTTATCTGAGGGGAATAGAATATCAACTCTGTGTGGTTTCATCATTAAAGGAGTTTGTTAATAAAAAAATACTTTCCAAAGATAAAGCACTATCTTTGACGTTTTTCCTTCATGTGTTATTACTTTGCCATTAAATGTTGTCTGAAATCTAAGATGTAAGATTTTTTGTGTTTTTTACTTTTCTCAGTTACTTGGATTATTTTATAAATATAGTATTATATTTATAAATATAATAAAATATTATATTTATAATATATTATATTTAAAAATAATAATTGCTACAGAAGAAATTGTGCTTACTTTACCAGAGTAAATCTGTGTATTATAAAATGCCAGAATGACTGTGCTCCATTGCTTCAGCTTTCTTTGCTATTTCATCATGACTCCTTTTCTATAGGTTTCTCCGTAGGTCTACCCTACATTTACTCCAGTCATTCTCAACACAATCTGCAGTTGCAGAGTTTTTTGAAAGTTCAGTCAGTGAACCCAGCAGTGTTTTTCTAATTGACCATCTTTGGTCTGTGTTACCTTGGCTACTTTTGCCTGTTTGTGGATTGTGGAAAGGCCATATTTGTCAGTCATTGACAGTCCAGAAAGAAGCACCTTCTGTGCTCCTCACTTCTTCCCTGGCAGCAGCCAGGAGGGTCATCAGGCATCTCAGCTTCAGAGGCATTTCCAAAATTTAAACATGATTATTCTTAAATTTGAATTATTTGTCTAAAGGTCAGCTATGCTGAAGCCTTTGCTGCTTTGGCAGAGCTGGGCAGGCCCCAGAATGATAAGAGAAAAGGCTGCTGTCTCCTTCCCTGGGTTCCAGAGCAGCTGGGGGCTACATCTGTGAGCAGAGCCCAGTCTATATTGAATTGAAAAAAGACAGCTGTTCAAATCAGGGATTGGTGTTGCTGGACAAAATACAGCAGGGTTGGCTCTTGAGAGCTTATTTCACTGGATGAACGTGTTAGCCCTAATGGAGCAACTTCCTTCAGTTTTCTCTTTGTTGCCACTTCTGACAGCAGCTGGGAGAGCAGCCTCACCTCTTCAGAGATGAGCCTGCAGGAAAACAATCTTGTCTGACCAAACCGTCTATAGAAATTGTTTCTAAGAAGCTGTTTCTGTTCCAAAACCACTTCTTCCCTTTAAGGCAGAACTAGTCACAGGAAGACAGAGTAAATCTAGTATTCTTATGTATTTGTTTTTTTATTTCTGCTCATCCTCATGAAGCAGATAAAAGTAAAAAGGCCAGTAGGTTTGTACAAAAATTTCAGGTATAATGTCCTGTTTCATAGACCTGAAGGAAATCTGTCTAACTGCATTACCTTGCAACCTGCTTAGATAAGTGGTAGACAGCTGCAATAGTATCCAGTCTAAAAGGCTGAAATAAATTCATTGAAGTGGTTTAGATAGCAATGGGTCAGCTGGGTCAGTTGGGTGCCTATTGAGCCCAACATCCTGTCCCTAATGCAGGTGGCACAGGCTTCCAGGAAGAAAATGGAAATGAGAGCTCTGGAGTGGCTATCACAGCTTCTAGGAATTAAGGCTTAGACAAAACCATCATCAAAGGAAGTCCTGTTTCATATTTAAGACTTGTCCTTGGCACCTCATTCAGAAAGGGCTCTTTTCCAAAGGCTTTTAGTATGCAAGTTTAAGACAGAGAGCCCCCCGGCCCCTGCACCTGTTCTTACTGGTTGATGTTGTTGTTTGCTTTTTAATAGTTTGATTTATATGTCCTCTGAGAGTCTTATCACTGGGATTGTCTCAGTCATAACAGGAAGAATAAGTGCCTCTTGATACATTTAGATACAGAGTTAAATACAGGTACTAAATTATGTCTTATATTGCAGTTTTGCAAAGTTATAAAGAGCAGTCTCCCTGCTGGAAAAAAGTCCATCCTTTGTAGTATTTATCCCTTAGATTTTAATCTCCAGTTAAATTAGTTTGTTATAACTTTAATTTATTTCTAAGTTTTAAGTTAGGAGCTTTCTATAAACCCTTCATTCTCTAAATACAGTTGAGAAGGACCTCTCAAACAATCTCTCTAAACATTCATAAGAATAGTTGTAGGAAGCCAAGCCCTGTGGGGTGTGTGATGAGGGAAGGAAGGAAAGATTTTATTTATTTTTTATTTTTTCAGTTTAAAGTACATTAGTTCTTTTAAGAATCCCCTTTTATCCTGCAGTTCCACTATTGTGGCTTCTTTTAGCCCTTTCTGCTGTCAGTTGTTTGTTGTGGGATGTGTGCATTTGCTTTGGACCTTCCATAGTGCATTTAAGTAGTTTCAATGTCTCCAAAACTCTAGAGTATTTTTTTTGCATCATCCTTGAGGGTTTTTTTTTTGGTCTGTTTTTAATTTTAATTACAAAAGGAGTGTGTTTTGGTTTAGTTTCCATTGTTTCTGCAAGGATACTGAGTGCATTCTGATCATTGCTTCAGAGTATTTTTCAGAACTCTTCGGAGCAGGTTTTGTACATCACTCAGGGTCCAATTAAGAGCTTCACTCTAAATAGCTTGAATAGCTAATCCACAAAGCACTCACTGGAGAATGTATTTAAAACTTCAGTTTGAGGACCATATTTGTGAAGGGAATGTTTTGCCTTTCTCTTACTGAGGAGTTTATGCTAAAAAAAATTATCAAAACTCATTACAGTTTAAAAGTCTTGTTCTCGATGACAAATATGGGCAAGGGAAAAATTTTAACCACTTAAGCAAATGAAAATAAAATCTAGAGAAATTGTTAATAAGAAAACTTATATTTGTTAAAGTGTGTGAATGTAGTAAATACTTGGGTAAAGGTTATGGATCAACAGAAAACAAGATAAAGACAGTCAATTCAAATGTGAACTGTAGCAAGGAAAGCAAAGAAGATTGAGAGATTGAAGAAGTAGTTGTTAATAACCTGAGTTTTTTCAGCTTCTCATGACACAAAAAAAATGATGCACTGAAAGAGTTTTAGGCTGCAGATTGAAACACATGGCAGATTTTTTCAAATGTGGAATACTTGAATGGGAAGACTCACTACATTATACTGGCAGAGGACAGATGCAAAAATAGGGCCTAAAGACTATCTAAAACCAGTTAAGATAGTCCAGTGTAAAGAACCACATCACTGTAATATAGGAAGTATTTTTGCTATAACCTTTTATTTTTTCTTCTTTTTCTTCCGGGTATCTTCCATGGGCAACAATGACCATGTGCAGTACATCACACTTGTCTTTTGATTCAGTACAGCTTTTGTTAATATTCTTACAAGAATGTCCTCATTAAACTGTGATCTATCTCAGTGTTCTGTACCTTAAAGGGATCATAAATATTTCTGGGATATTATGATCTGAATGTATGGAATTTGCTTACTAAATGAGCTTCCAAGTTAAATGGTGTGTTACAGTGGAATTGTGTAGGCATCAACTGTTAATGGACCCAGCCAAATATCCTCGAGGATAAAACCATATTTAGCTTTATTATAAAGTTAAATGTTGTTGACTTAGTCCCCTCAAATGCAGTTTGTTACTATTTGTACTTCAGTTTGTCATCATGTTGTTATGGATTTTCAAACAAGCATATTGCTTCCCAGTCTTCATAACACAAATAGTTCTGGTGCTGCAGTGTACCGAGATTGAGGTTTCAGTTGCAGGTTTTAATTGACCTTGCTTCTCTGTGTCATGTTGTTATGCAATTATATATATATATATGTGGGAGTGTATTTATATATATCTCTACTATCTCTATATATAGTTAGATAGGTTAAAAATAGAGATTACATCATTTTAAATTGTGTATTAAAAGTTACATACCTATTTTTAAACTGTACAGTCACACTACATTCTTTCCAGGGAAAGCAACTGTCACCTTCCTTTGACATAGACCCCATCATGTTGTTGTCTTCCAGTCCCCCAAACTGGCCATTAAACAAAAAAGATTCTACATAGTGTTATCTTTTGAACAGTCAAAAATAAATTCCAGCGATGGATGTTTACAGGAAAGTCTTGGTACTATTGTTTATTTCCATTTAAGGGATTGATAAGATTTGCATTTGTCGAAATCCCAAAGACAGCACCACCACACGCAGAGCAGAGGATTTGGGTAATGGATTTGTGGAATGCAGCAGCTCTCACCTTGTTTTTTCTTTTGTTAGTACTTTGTGCCCCTCAGGCTCAGGGGAAGGGAACAGCAAACCTGCTGTTCTGCTCTTACTGTAAGAGTAATTTATTCTATATTGACTTGAGTCTAGAATAGCCAATGAAGAGAACAATTCCATTTGCTCACAATTCCCTAAATATTTTTGTAATAAGATTACTTCATACTCCCAAATCCAGCTAACAGTGTTTCACAAGCCAGGTCTGAGGAACTAATGTGCAGAAAGCTGAGCTCTGCTGCAGAATCTGGAACAGGATGACCTGCAGAGGAAAAAAAAATCCCCCTCCTTTCAGCAGTGTCTGGCTTTAATCTGGCTCATCTCCATCCCACTTGGCTCCTTCTTCCATTTTCTTTATCTGGGCAGTCTCTTCAGAAAGCTTTTCAGATTTCATTTGTGCTTCTGTTACAGCCTCTGTCTTCTTAGAGAGTGCCCTAGTGCAGCTCATCTCTCCCTACCTGGAGCATGGTATTCAATGTTGGGTTTTGCTTTTAGCTCTCATTCTGCAGAATCATTGACCAATTCCGTGCTAAATTAGAGTCTCAAGCTTTCTTCCTGAATTCCTTGTTGAATCTTAAAATTAGTTTGTTTTCAGAACCAATGTGTCTCAAAGCAGTACCAGCTCTTGGAAAAAAAGGTTGCTCAGCTCTGCTGCTACATGGTTGAGGGAAAGCAGTTATAAATCCAAGCCTGAGTTGTGTGTGAATAATCTTGTAACCTTGTAGCATGGCAAAATAGATGGGACTTCTTTTTACCAACTTTGACAAATCTGAAATACAGGGCAGCATCTGGAAAATTTCAACCACTTGACCTTACATCCCCAAAAATGGGATGCAAGAACTGTTCAGGGAAAAATATGCATAATTTTTAATATGTTCTCTAATTTGCTTCCTGCCTTCTCTCCCTTCAGAAAGGGCTCAACTGTTTTTGGCTTAGAACTTGCTTAGAAGATCATTCAGCTCAGCATGCCCTGCTTATTGAAATTCTAAATACGACTGGCTTTGCAAGTCTATGAATATTTCAGACAAGTTTCATTTTTAGCATAACTACCATCTCTGTCTAGTGCTTCTCATGATTATGTTAGATGAGAGTGGATTTGGGCACATTTACAATCAATGAGATCTGTGGAGAGCTTTCCTGAAATGGAGTATGAGTTCTGTGTCCATTATTTCCCAAAAGTAGGGCCTCTTGCTCGTTTCATATTATGCATCCTTCTGGAGATGGTAGCAAACCTAGGTATTAATTTGAGTGATTTTGATGACAGTGATGTTTTGAAAGGGATGTTTGAGCAAACTGACATTGTTTTATATTCTAATATTTCAACGTGCATTTTTTGTGCATATACTGGGAGACAAGAGACATTGTCATGACACTGCCAAACAGAACTAACAGTTTATTGCAATTTAGTTCAAAAAAGTGAAATGTATACTTTTTTTTTAGTTTTGTTGGCAACTGTGAAATTGATTTGGAAATCAAGAGATACTTCTGCAGAGCTGGTGTGAAAAGTATACAGGTGAAATTCAGTTTTTTTCTTTTGATTTTCATATAACTAAATCACTATTTTCTGATTAAATCTATAAGAAAGCAACAGTAATAGTGTAGCTTTCTAGCTTTTTTTTCTCATTTGAATAGTATTGATACTGCATTAGATTTTCAATAACATGTCTTAAAATAAGAAAAAAATTCCTTTAATATGTAGAACAAATATGTAACATTTACTACAGGAAAAGCTGGAGATAATTTCATATCAAGCTGATGTGATGTGTCAGTTTATAAAGGCACCATGGAGCTTAAAACTTTATTTCATGTAATACCTAAGCATCACATAGAATTACTGGTTTAGATACAATTACTATTAGTAGCCTTGCCTCCTGATATTGTTTCTGCAATTTCCTGAACTTTCTGATAACAGATCTCTCCCTAAGGAGCAGAATTAGCTCTTTTGCATGTGTGTCTTGACACACCTGTAAGCATTTACCTGCTTTTGCTCTGGTACCTGTGATGGCACTGTGCTTCTTGTGTCACATTTGTTTACATGGAGCTGTAGAAATAATCTATTTCACAATTTCAAAAAATTACCACCAACATGACACTGCATGATACAGATGAATGTAAATGAATTTTTAAGCACAACTGTTAAGTGCTTGTATGATTTTTTGTGGGGGTTTGGATGACATATGAAGAAAGCATTTATATATGTATATATATATAGTTTTTCTGTAAACAAGAATTTAATGAATTAGATGCGTGAGCATTGCCAGCAAAAAAAAAATTATTTAAAACTTGACTAAAGTAAATTTCATTGTCTTTTTTTTCTTCCTCTTTCACAGATCCATGGCACCATGAGGGTTATCCTGGAACCACTAATTGGAGACATGCCCCTAATTGGAGCACTATCCCTTTTTTTCCTTAGGAAACCTGTAAGCACTTTTATCTCCCTTTCCAATTTTTTTAGAGTGCTGACGATGGTAGTTAAAAATGATGGAGCAAGAATTAAGCAGCAAAAGGAAAGAGTTTGGGAAATCACAGCTGTTTGCTTGAACTTTGACAGATAAGCACTGGAAAAATTTTATGAATGCTAGCAGGAACCGAGATGGATAATAAATACCTTGGAATTTGGAAGTGTGTTTTGTGAAAGCTGTCAAACTTTTCTTACAAGTCCTCTGGGTAAGGAAAGATAACAGATACCATCTAGATTGGTTGTAAAAATGTTTTTGTTGCTGTTCTCATGATATTCTGTAGATCTAACTTAAAATTTCACAAAATCTGTGCAAGGTTCTTAAGAAGACCAGTCCTGGTGTTAGCACAAATTAAAATGGGAAATTACCCACCTACTGTGAAGTTTTTTCCTAGATAGCAACTGGGCAATTTCCATTACATTTACCAGTGACCCAAGTGTCAGGGTGGATGAAGCACATAGTGAGATGGAATTGGAATTCAAAATGATCATGATAGCAGCAAAAGTGGAAAGCAGAGAGGAGGTCTCAGAATTCAGCTGGGAAACGCACTAGGCCGAAGTGCCTGTTTGGGCAGGAATAACAGTGAAACAAAGGTGGGCCAGCAAGGTCTTGCTGGTATGAAAATGATACAGCCAAACTGGCATGTGTAAACAAGAGGACAGCTCTCAAATGCTTTCAGTTTTAGGCACAGCACTTCACCAAATCTTTTTTTATAAAAGTATAAAAGATAACATCATACACATTGGACTTGGCTGGTGGAAATTTTTTTTGATGTTGTGTGTGTATGTGAGACACTTTCAGCAATTTGAATTTTGGTGCTGCTTTTAATAAGTCTCCATAAGAGCCTAACAGAAAATGTGAACAACATGGAAATTCTTATGCTCCATAGACTTCTTTAAAGAAATGAATTGTTTCCATCTCTTACTTGAAAGTATATTTTCTATTGGAAGCTTTCCTTGAAGATGTTCTAATTAAACATTAAAACTTACTATGTCAAGGTTTACCAGTTTCAGACTGGCAGGTCACAAGTTACAAGTGCATGGGTTTAGACACTTGGAAGCGTCACAAAGTGATCATCTTGGTTTCATCAGCAGTCTGAAACTCTGAAAAGTTGATTTAGGCTTGGGGGGTGAGAGGGAATTCCTCAACAGCTTTAGGAGGTCTGTTGTTACTTTCTTCAAAGAAATCACATTCTTGTGATACAGTTCTTTTGAACAAATGTCCCATGATAAATTTTTGCCACCATGTTCAAAAATAGGTTTGGTTTTAGATGTTTATGTGTGGCCTAGAAAAATCTTATGTCACTTGTGTATTTGTGTGGTTTGTTTCATCTGTCTAGAGAAACCATGTGTGCTTGGGTAGAAGGAATGGAGACTTAAATCTTAGCAAAATATGCAAGAATTTGGAAATATTTTGTCCCCGATTTAGTCAGTGTTTTTGTAAAAGGGAATTAGTTCATGCAAAACTGGTAAAGCATCGTTGCTCTTATTTGGAAATAGTTGAGGAAGTACATTGGAATGTACCAAATTTGGATTTCCACAGATTTCTTTGAAATGAGCCTAAACAGTCGGAGATGTCTGCTTAAGTTTCACCTCATTTTTAATCTGTGGCTGAGCTGTGAGTGTAGGACAACTGTTAATCTTCATGTTTATCCTAACAAAGTAAGCATGGCCCTGAATGCTGTCTTATGCTGGTTTGCACTATGTAATTGTTAGCATACTCTGATATAATTTTGCTATTTAATTCTCTCCTAAACAACTTCCATACTCAGTACAGTCCCCAGCTCATTCCAGGGACCATCCAATAAACAAGTTAAATGCAAACATTCTGGTTTAGAGGAGCAGGGAGAAAAGTGTAGTTATGTGGACAGAGGTGCTGCCTCTTTTTCCCCTACAGGAATAACGTTTCTCCATTGTGTAGATGTGGTTTGTGTTGTCTCTCTCTGTGTAGATGTGGTTTGTGTTGTCTCTCTGGGTTCTGTTTTGTACAGTCCTTCTGCAGTCATTCTGACACACACGGTGCTGGAGCCATGACCTGACCCAGTATGTCTGGACTGCCCTGGGGTACCTCCTGCAGATGCTTCTGTTTGGTGCCTTCAGGGGGAGAGGTAGAAAGCTGGCACTGGTAGGAAGGAGAGATCAGCCCCAGGAATCCTTAGAAGCAGTTCCTGGCACTGATCTGCTTCCCAGCATCCTGCTCTGGTAGGAGGTATCCAAACCTTCCACTTCTGGTACTCCCAGAGCCTTCTCCAGTAGATTTTAACTCTGGTAGCTGTCCCCACTCTTTTCTAAGTGTGATGCATCTGCAAACTGCGTAACTAGGACAACTTGCACCTGAGAAAAGAAACTGAAAACATGTCAAGTGAAACACCCCTTATTTGGGGTCAGTTTGTGAACTTTGGGAAATAGTTTGTCCAGAGTAATTTTGTCTTTTCTCCTACCCCTGACACGTTATTAGTGGGACAAAAAAAGGATGGTAGATAGAGCAGAGTATCACCTTGGGCTAAAAAGACAAGCCCTCCCCAAAAGTATTCAGTTACAAAAATGCTAAAAGTGTTTTTCACCCTCCTTTCATTTAAAAACTAAGGTAGAGGTCAATGTCTGAGCAAACCTAAGGGTGAATGGTTCAAAAATAATCTAAGATAGGCCATAACTTTGACAATTATCCACGACTGTTCAGCTTTTTCCAAACAGACTTCTCTCCCCACTGCAGTGTATTTTCTCAGTGTTTATTTTTCTAACTTCTGTAGAAAAATGTAAAATAAAGCTTATTATAGCAAGAACCAAATTCTCTTCTCTTATTAGAGAGCAAATGGCTGCAGCCAAAGAAAGCTTTTCTTAAATATTTTTGTTAGAAGGGAAGAGGAATTAGCTGGCAGCTGGCATTAGATTTTGTTCTCATATTTTCCAGTCTAAAGTAACTGGCAATAATTCCTCTTGCTCTGTATCATCTGTTTGCTGGACTTAATGACTATATAAGGCAACATGGCCTATGAGTTTACCAGTCTCATATTTCTGAGTAATACATAAAGTTTTTGATCTTCCAAGAGTTCTTACATCTTATGAAACTTTCTATAAACTGTGTTTTGTTGTTATTGTGAGGAAGGTGCTAAAAGTTTCATCAGTTTATTTTATAAATCCAAATATGTAGGACATATAAAGGAAGGGAAATATGTGCATTCTAATATTTGAAGTGGTCTTGTCAATCTCTGAGTGTCAGTGCTAGAGAGAAGGTGGCACTGGATTAGCAGTCAGGATTTGTGAGATTTTTTTGCATTTTCTCACTATATTAATATTATGTATATTTACCAGATAGTTGGTTCTCAAAGTTTTAGTTAATGTTTTACTTTTAGCATGAATCAGTGCATAGTTATTTTGATTAGCTGTTCAGTATTAGAAGTTTATATGCCTTATAGTTGTCCTGTAAATGGGTAATTTTCAAAAGCTTGTTCAGTGGCACACTCAGAATTGAGGGTGTGTCCTAGCCCAACCGTTTTCTCTTAATAAAAGCCAAAACCCTCCCAGTAAGGCAAACACATAAAAATATTAATGTTCTAAAAAGAACAATGGCTGGAAAAAACAGGATGTCTTCCAGGAAAAATGGGCAGCTCTTCCAAAGCTCTCATTTTCAGATTTACAGTTTTGCCTTCCACTTGCTGACTTGAGTACTACTCTCCTTCTACTCACTTTACAGATTGGTTCTATCCTGTAGCTTAGATTAATTTTTTATAAGGTTTAATTTCACTCAATATTGTCTGCCTTTGGAAAACTGGCTGGATGGGACTTTCAAAATTTTAAGTCCTGATGAAAATTAGGCTCAAAAAGGAGTGCTTCCAGCCATAATGAGTCCAGTGAAATGGCTGGAAATAAAAAAAATGGCTATGTAGAATGTATGGAATGTCTCTAGAGCATGTGGGACTGTCAGGTTTGTGGAACACCTGCACAGCTACTGTTAGAATAATATTTAAGAATTAGTCTTGTTGCTTATGAAGTGAATGATTTGCACTGCTACTCAGCATACTTAAAACTTACTATAACTTACATTTTTTCTCAGTGATTTTAGATTTTGGTAGCTTATGGGATGTTTTAAGAGCCATCACAGTTGGTGTTTCCACAGTACCTTATTCTTTTCTCCCTGTGCCCTCCCATTCAATTCTGTTGTCTCTCTTACACCAGTTTTGAAACTTCTGTTGCTGGAGGAAGCTGGCTAAGGGACATCAGCTGGCAGGATATTAAGCACCATAAGAAATGCCCAGTTTCCTGTCCTTCAGATGTATTTTAGTTGCCTGAGCCAGCTCACTAAAGTCAGGAGACTCATGTGAGGGTGTGAACCAAAATGCAGACTGGTAAAAGGGTAGGAAGGAGTAGAGAAAGTGGAGAGAGTTGGCTTGAAGAAAGCTGTGAGTAGCTGACACTATGGAGAACAGCAGGTGCACTGGATTTGTGCAAAGTCAACTGTGATCCTCCTTCTGGCCACAGCTCACTTGCCTGCTGTGTCTTCTACCCCCTCAAGTATACATCTTACCTCTCTAGCAGTTGTCTCATTGAAATCTTCAGAGAGTTACAATGAAAAACTTTCAAACACCATTTGTGTGCAGAGATATGCTGTGTTTCCTACAGCAGCCAGTGGGAACACTACAGCACCTACTCTATGCAGTGTTGTTTGAGAGGTTGAGTTTATTGTGTATTTCCTGGGAGATTCACTGGATAATATTACATATTAAATTATTGCAACAATGCCACCACTTTAGTGTTGTAGGTGGTGATGGGCTTTGCTCTACTAACAAATGAATTGTACCATATCTGGGTATGGCCTTTCACAAGTAACAGTAGAGGGAGGGAGGGCATGTTAGAACCCTCGTTGTAAGACATTCCTGGGAAGAATCACACCTTATCCCATGGAGTTGTATCCTCATGGCCTGTAGTAGAATTTTCCTACAAAAGCCTTACACTTCCATAACTCATTTAACAGGAGGTTGTTAATCAGCATTTTAAAATATGCTGTGGCTTCTCTTCTGAGAATTAGTATTGTTTATGGCAGCCAAATCAAGCCACAAAGCTGGCAGTGTTTAGAGGCTGCTTTTTGTACTTCTGTGAACTTTATTTATGGCCCTGTGTATGCTACATTCTAGCATGTATTTTTCCCTTTGTAAAGGTTTCCAGGGTCTTGAGAACACCCAGTGTGTGTAGAGATGCTCATTAGTTTTTAGCCTATCTTTTCTTATTGGCTGAAGAGGTTTATTTTTTAATCTGATTTTTTAACCTCTTCCAAAGTATGCCTTGCATTAGTTGTCAGTACAGAGCTTTGGTAAGATGCAAATATCCTGGCTTTCAGGCAGATAATGAAATTTGTTTTCTCTGAGCAGAGGAAGAATTGTAAGAGGTTTGAGTCACACGACACACAGACTACTTGATTGGAAAGTTCTGGAATCCTGCCTTTGTGCAGTGAGCTGGTTGGTAGAGTCTGCAAGGCACATCACCTCTCTAGTTGCAGTGTGTTGTGGAAAAGCAGCATCGTTTCTGGCTTCTGGCAGAATTTCATTTACTTACAAATTCTGCACACAGTTTTTTCCAGTGTTCTGGAAAATTTTTCTGTTAGTTGAGAACCAGCTGGCATTCTCTGAATTTAGCTAAACTAAGAGAATTATGCATTGCTTAAAATGGTGACAGAGGAGGAAATCATATTGTTAAGCTGTTTTTTAAATACGGAAAGTTTTTAGGTTTTGTGCTTCATAAAAGATTCATCAGCTGGGAGTGCTTTGCTTGCTCCCTTTTTCTCCAAAGGACTCTTAAGTTAGTTATGATGGCAACATTGCTCTAAGAACCACAATTCTGTCAGAACCACATGCTAGGGAGTCCTGTTCTTCTCCAGCAAGTCATGGCCTGGCAGTGCCCAAAATCCAGAATGAAAACCTCTTGCTATTTTGCTGGACTGTGGCTGGGGGCTCTCTCCTGCTTATGAAGAGTTTTTTTGCCTCCTCTTTTCTCACTCTGCTGTGAGTGTGTCTGCTGTCAGTGTTATTTCTATACTTTTGCAGATAGAAGGATTTTTTTTTTCTGAGTTGCCTTTTGGAAAACACTTAAGTTGCAAACAGTGTATCTATTATAGGTCTGATAATTTTTGGAAACCAAGAGCAGGCTTGAAACAACTTGATTGAAAGGAAAGGTTGGGTGAAGACAGGGAGAGATAGAACACTAAAAAACCAGAAGAGTAGAAAACAAAACAAACATTTCTCCCTAATACCTTGTAGACCAAGATTAGAGTGTGTTTTACTGCTGGATACTTCTGGTAGAACTGGAAAGGAAGCTCTGTGGTGGGCAAATGCAACAAACTTTATCTGACAGGGGAATTCACCTTTAAAGCCCAAACAGTGAAAGCTTGATTATGGCAGGAGTTTGAAGGCTCATATTCCTTCCAAAACATTTAATGGCTTAAGATTTATTTGCAAAGCTTTTTTAATAACCCTGTAAAGTCCTTAGCTGTAATAATGTTTTTTTAATTTCTGAGCTTCAGCTTCAAATGGAAGAGGATTTTTTTAACATTTCTGAATTTGTCTTTATTCCTGTACATTAAATGGATGAAGAGAATTTCTGGTATTACATGTATTTCTTTTCTAAATGACCACTCTTAATGGCAGACATCTTGGGTTTTCTGTGTAATTGTTTTTCCATGTTTCATGCTGTAAGGACTGATGATGGAATGAATGGGTAGGCTTGTTTTTTAGCAGAGGTGTGTAATAATCAAAATATTGACAGTGAAATTGTCCCATAGGCCTTGTTTTGTTTCATAGACTGTGTTGCAACCTTTTGAAATGCTTTTTAGTCACATCAGTGCAAAGTGTCACTTCTCAGTGGCATCTCTTTGGTTGTTCTTGGCTTTCTTTTGGGCTGTGGCAGTTAATACAGAAACCACTGTGATAAATGTTTCAGTCCAGTGCAGGAGATGTTTCCCAATGTTGAATTTCAACATGCATTGCTCAATGCATTTATTCAGTGAAGTCTGTTTAGGAGACAGCACAGGACTTCCTGTGTTAATTGTTGTATGCAGTACACTGAATAAAATATGAAAACAAAAGGAAATGCAAATCTTTTCTCATTTGCTATTTAATCTGAAAATATGGTTATGTAAAACTGTTAAATACAGGATGCAGGTATGAGCACCTCAGGATAGGGACCACTTTTGGAAGGTATTTATGGTGTCCATTTCCTTCTATTTTTCCTATGAATAAAGAAAAAATAAATCATATAATAAACTGCGTTCTTTGTCTTAAAACAGTATAAAATTAATTCTTCTAGAAGCTTGGTAGACTGCATAGCTTTTTAAAGTGTCTCATAATGTACAGTCAAAACTTGTGATTAGAACAAGAGAATTAGTCTGAATACTCAATTTGTGGTTAGTCTTATCAGCTACTACCAAGCCACTTGTTTGCTATATTACTTAAACATCTGTGGGTTTGCATGATTGAGGAAGTAGTATAAAACTGAAATTATTCACACTAAGTTGGACTTTTCATCCTGGTTCAATTATTTATTTCTTAATTTTTTTTTTCAGATTTAAGATAAGGAGGAGATTTGAGAACATGTACTAATAATTTGCACAATTATTTTTTAAAGTGCAGTCTTAGTTTTCCTAAATGAAAATGTTCTGTGTTCTAGCTCATTGTTTGTTTTTGTAGAGCTGTACAACTAAGGATTACATACCGGTGTAAAAGAATCCATTTTGCAACAAATTCTTTTCAACAAGGGTTTTTTTTACATTTGGAAATTAAAAATCTCATAGCTTTAAATTGATAATCGTGTAGAAAAAAAAATTACAGCACCTCAAAGAAAAAAAAAGACTGTTCAGTATACAGTATGGGTTGTAGCTAAGACCTTATTCTCTTCTGAAAGGTGTTACTTCCATTTAGCCTTGCTAGTATTCCATAAATAGATGAGCATTAACCTTTTCTCACTAAAAACCTGTTAGTACTCTAATAGAAAGTGGGCAAAGCTAGTTGTAAATGAGGTACTTCAAAAAAAGACACTGAATACAAAGTGGTCCTGCAGCTAGTGATAGCTTTGTGCTTTCACCTAAAGAAGGAATCAGTCAAGAAAGTCAGCAATCTCTGTAGAACTTTTGAAGAATTTTTTCACTTTAGATTCTTACAGTCAGGTTTCATCCCTAACAAATGTATATGATCAGGTAGTTGGCTTAGTCTGAGTTTAGTTTCCCTCACATAGGGTGACTCTCTGTAGAGAGGGGACGTCTGAAACAGGATCTCTGATTTTCTGGAGAAACTACTAGGTGGAATTATTCCATGATAGGGAAAGATGGAAATTTTCTGCCCCAAGGAAGATGACTCCTACCCCATCTGCAGATTTGCAGCTGTGGAACAGATTTGGGGCCAGTGTAGCAGAGAAGAGCCTGGGAGCATCCAAGCCAGCAGAGCCTGAACTGCACTGAAGCACCAGGAGAAAGGGGGAGGTGCTCACTTCTGAGAGACTCCTGGCCCCATGGGCCATCCTGACCTGTTTTCTCTTGAGGTTTGTGCTTGCCTGGACCTCAGGTTCAGCATGTTGTTACAGCTTGTCTGGCCTCAGACCATTACCCACTGCTGCTCTTCCACGTGGGGATCAACACCACTTCAGGGGAGATCTGGAAAGCGTGAAAGGTGACTGAGCATGGCTCTGGAGGCAGTTCAAGGGCACAGCAGCTCAGGTGGTGAGCTCCCTCCTGCTGGTAAGCTTGAGGAGACAAGAAAGTGATCGGGAGTAGCCAGGAGGAAGCCATGAGCAGGAAGTCATGGAAACCAAGCCAATGACCCTCTGTGATCAGAAGGCTGGCTGGGTGGATGAGGGAGGAACTATGGATGCAGCTTACCTTGACTTCAGTAAGGCTTTTGACACAGCCCTGTGCAACATCCTCCTAGGTAAACTGCTAAGTACAGAGTAGATAAATGGACAGCTTGGTTGAAGAGTGGCTAAACTCTTCAGGCTCAGTGAGTTGTGGTCAGCAACATGAAGTTGAGCTGGAGGACCATCAGTAGTGATTTACCCTGAGGTAAAAGCTGGGGCCAGCACAAATTCATGGCTGTCCTGGATGCTGGGACAGAGTGTGCTCTCAGCAAGTTTGCTTGCTTAAAACTGGAAGGAGTGCTCGATACACCTGATAGTTGTACTGCTGTTTAGAGGGGCTTTGACAAGCTGGAGAAATGTGCCAACAGGAATCTCATAAAGTTCAACAGATGGAAATGTAAAGTCTTGTTCCTAGAGAGGAATAACTCTGTCTCCCATGTCAGGCTGGGGGCTGTCTGTCTGGAAAGCAGCTTTGCTGAAGAAGATATGGGCTGTTCAGTTGGACAGAAAGGGGAACAGAAGTCAGAAATGTGCACTTATGGCAAAGAAGGTTAACAGCATCCTGGGCTGCAGTAGGAGAAGCGTTGCCAGCTGGTTGAGGGAGATTTTTCCATTCTCCACAGCACTGGTGAGGCACATCTGGAGTGCAGTGTGGAGTTCCCCAGTCCAGTAGAGACAGGGACATGCTGGAATAAATCCAGTGGAAGGCCACAAAAATAATGAAGGTAGTGGGCATCTCTCATGACATCATGCTCCAGTCCCTTAAGTATCTTCATGATGCCCAGGAGAGCCTGAGCCCTGCTTGTGGCAAGGGCATGGTGCTCATGTAGATTCTTGCAGTAGGTCTCATTATTTGTGTTGCCTTTTGTTCTGGAATGTCTGGTTATTACATCTTACTTTTTTCCTTGGAAGGATCATGATTTCCTTTTTCCCTGCTTAATTGTTTGTTACAGGTAGGCCTGGTAATATTGTTCATAGGTAACATTGTTGAAGTATTTGCCACCATTTAAAAAGTATATTAAGTAACAATGCTCCTTATATGAGTAAATCTGTTATGTGTTATCTTTACTGGAAGTATTTGCAAAGGAAATCACTAATTAAACTATTAATAGATCCTTTGTAAAAGAATGGTATGTGCTATTTTTAAAAAAGAAAGTGAAGGTAGGGTGATGATTCTTGTCTCTGAAAATATACAAGATTTGTTCTTGTAGAGGTTTGTTGTTTTGTTTTAACATTTACCTGAACTACCTCAATTAGGTTCTTAACTGAGGAATATCAAAATAATTTTCTCATGCAGTTATACTTAGATTAGGTGAGTTGGATTTGGAAACATGGTGGTAACTGGGTGGGTTTGGGTTTATGTGTTTGCTTAAATACTGTGATAACTTCTGACATTAATTGAAATAATTCAGTGAAGAGAGAACTAAGGGAACTCAGGCCTGTTGGTTTTGTTATCTAGAATTACAATATTATAGGATCAAAAAGGATGTTTAAAATTGGTTTTTAATGCCAGCAATCTTGAAACAGAATAGGTACCTTTATGCAGCATAATATTCTGCAAAGATTTTCAGTGAAGAAAGTATGCATGACCTAGCCATGAGTTATTCCTTTTAATTATTTCTGAAGATTTTTCTCTCTTTGATACTTAATCCTGTTGATACCTTTCTTCTTTATCAGTGATACAATGAACTTGTGCCTTGAAAACAGTCTTTTATGTTTACAACCTGTTATCACATCTTCCTGCCCCCTTCTTAATCCCAATTCTTCATTCTTTCTCTTGGCTGTGTCTTTTAGATCTCTTTTTTCCTGGTCTCACGTGGGATTCTTTCAGTTTATTTTAATTTGCAAATTCATGTTAATGACAGTTCATCTCTAACAGGTCTATGGTGACTCCAGAAATATTTCTCCAGAAGATAGGACCACATTTCATTATTTTATATGGGTTGTACAGAGTAGATCCTATGTATTTGTGTGTATTGGGGGGTGTGTATTTATATGAATGGTGGAAGAATGGATAAGAGAATGATGAAACTTTTTATAACTTTTAAAAAATGTGTCTAAAAATTCTTAAGAATGGAAGAGGGTTGTTTTGTTTGTTTAAGAAAATCCTGGAAACTGTTTAATTCCCCACTGATCAGACTCTGTAACATTTGTGTTTATTTCTTCAGTGTTACCAATTCTAAGCTGCTTTTCTTTTCTCATTTTTTCCCCCCTCCCTCTTTTCTCTGCAATTCACAGCTTTTGGAAATTAATTGGACTGGACTGACCAATCTTCTGGATGTTCCAGGACTGAAGTGAGTATACCTAAAGCAGTGTTTGATATATCTGCACCCCAGTAAAGGCCAGAAAATCTCAAGACCATCAATTGAATAATTTCTAGGTTAGATGACTGAGCAGTTCTCTCTTAATGTAGAATTATATGAAATTGCTCAATTTGCAGAAGGTAGTGATTTCACCACAAGTCAAAGTAGGCCAAAAGTATACCTAGTAGGTCTTGTTAAAAATATGTTGAAATTATAATTTGTAATGTACTTCTTTTAGTGTTCTCAGCGTTTCCAGAATCTTGTGAGTTTCCTATCTGCCATCTCCTTTGAAAGACACAGAACCTTGCTTTCATGCAAGTGGGTTCATGACATCTTGGTTCTTGGCTTTGTATGCCAATCCATCTCTATTTGCTTGTGTAAAGGTTGTGAGAAATACCTTAAGATTAGTCAAACTACATAAAGTTTCTTGTATCTTCAAGTGTTTACTTTTAAAGCTTTCAGTTTATTGTGTGACGATCAAGTGGAGTACCAAAATATTGACTGTATATAGCTATAAATAACTTAGCTTATTCAGAGCATTTCCTAATAAATACCACATGCTAAAATCCCAAATAAAAAGCATCAATAGAGGTGCAAATCAGGCTGCTTTCAGTCATTACAATCTGATAAAGTTAAATCCATTAATATATTCATATTTATCAGGTTTTAATAGTTACCCAAGGGCTTTTTAATATGGAGACAATGGCAAAGGAGATAATGGTGTATCAGATACACACTTGGATTTTGTGACTACCCCTTTTATTAGATCCCATACTCTCAAGAGTTGGCTAACTCCAGAATTATTTTTTTTTGTTTCAAAACAGGAGTTTGAATGTAGGTATTCAATTAATCCCTTAGTAATCAACTGCATGACTGAAGTGAGTTTTGCTTTCCTTAGACACATGAAGCCACTGCATGGAATCCCAGCTGAACAGTTTGAAATTAGAACTTGTATTAAGTAGGTTAATGGCCCCAAGAATTGCTCATGTTTCAAGCCTGTCTCTGAGGAAAGAGGTTTTCTTGATGAGTGAGAGAAAATGGCTTCCAATACACAGCTCCTGAGTAATAATCCCCTTTTTCATATAACATGACTAAATTTACATTTAGTACTTAACTTTACTAGGCTCCTGAGACTCAGATCCTGCTACATATTTGCCTGACTGCAAACACAAAACCTCAGATGTAAACAAAGTCTCCTAAATGTCTCAAGTTTATGGTTTCCAGAGCAACCAAACTTGGCCACATATGCACAAACCAGTGCCATCTAGACGTGGTATAGTTTCTATAGTAACTGTAACTGGGGTGACTCATGTTCTGCCTTGCCAAGAGGTTTCTTTCCTGCTGTATTTGTTTTTCTTATCTGTATAGATAAGTTGTGTATATTGGTCAGACAACTTGACATATTGTAGTTGTTATAAACAATGATGAACAAGAGATTGCTGCCACCACAGGTACCATTATAGTCCTGTGACTTTTGGCTGCACACTGAACTTATTTGTACTCTGTTTGCAAATGTCTTCTGCTAATTGAATTTCAGCATTAGCTGCTGGAAGCTTCCCTGTCAGTTGTTAACAGTTTTTTCATTGCTTTTCCTATATGACTCCACAAGGAGAAGGACACACAAGTAATTCATATTCCATCATTAGTATAGCTTGTGGAGAGATGGAATGAAAATCTCTGTGAGGAGGAGCCAGGCTGTGAGAATATTCAGGTGCTTTCAAGAGGGGATGTGGATGATAGGAAGATGTTTGGATTGCTTGAGATACAGTGAAAACACTCAATGCAGTCAGAAATTTGCTGTCTCTGCAGTATGAATAAAGATAGCACAGGAAAAATACACAGCTGATAAAATTGATAAAAATTAAGTAGAGCTAAGTAGAGAGCAATACAAAAGAGTAGGCAACAACTAACAGTTATTTTTCTACGATGAAATTGAGCTTTTGGAGACAGTCTAATAAGCTATGTGAAACATTGCACCATTGCACACTTCTTTCATTTTTTTGAACTGAGAAAATAATTGTGCATAGAATCATTGACTAAAGTTTTTTGATCTTAGGAAGATTTTTTAAATGATGCATCAACATAAAGGTTTATTTTAATGCATTTTTCTCTGTTGCTTGCAGGGTTTTGTCTCTCTTTTCCATAGATCAGTCCACTTACTTTAGATAACAAAAAATGCAAAAGATTGTCGTTTTTGCCTCGTATTCATGAGGAATACTTTGCATCCAAGTGCACCCCAGCTGGCTAATACTAGATGAGATTTAAACAGCTTGAAAGCATCATGTTGTTTTAGAATTAATTTAATTAATTAGTTGGTTGTGTACAATCTTCAGTGTTCTTTTTCAGCTCCATATTTAAAGTTAGGGTATCTGCTACATTCTAGGAGTTCAGTTTCTCTGTGTAAAACCTGGTGAAACTTCATTAATGCTGCCTCATTTTTCTCAGGTGTTTTAGTGAAATTCAAGTAGTAGTGTTGGGATAAAATGATGAGACTGACCTCTGGAGTCAGTTGGGGTTTGGTTCTGGCATAAAGGATTCTGAGTCCTCCCAGTGCTTGGGCTGTGTTTCTTTTATTTAAGGAGATTTGCTGTAGCTCTATTTGAACATTAGTGAGTCTCTGGACCTTATGCTAGTCCAGAGTAGGTTTATTTATGCCTGTGATCACATAAAGTTTGTGATCTTAAGGAAGCACTAGAGAAGAGCAGGGCAAGCTCTGGTACCATTGCTTTCCTAGCACAGCTCCTTTGCTTTCTGTCAGTTGCTTTTCTCCATTAGTCATTTGTTCTTAAGGGACTGAGCATAAATGCAGAGCTTTCTCTTTTTGCCAAGTAGGGACACTAACAGAAGCAGGAACAAAAAAGCTTACCTGACCTCTATACTAGAGTTTTGTCATTAGACTTGAATTTTTAAAAGTGTGATTGTTGCTTGTGTTTGATTTTTCAGCTTGGGTTTGGTTTTTCTTTTCCTTTTAATGTTAAGCCTGGTTGAGATGTTTATCTTCAAATTTTTTGTCACCTCTTGACAAAATAATGAATTCTATTTTCTTGGCTCATTTCAGAGAGCATAAATTGAAAACGAGATGGTTGACAAAAATGAACTTTAAAGTTTGAAAAGCAGTATGTTAAAATGATAGCTGAGTGAAGCTACTCTTCAGATAACATGATTATCTTGTATTTGTCTTAAAATTTACTGAAACTGAATTTCTAGGGTTCACATAGAATGACAACCTCTGTAAATTTGACTGGATAAGCTCTGCATGAAAGGGAGGGGAAAGAAGACTCTTTAGGGCACATGGGAATTGACTCAAAGTTTTTTCTTCTGAGCAGTATCTTATCACTATCCACTGTTTATTCTTTCTAACCAGAAGCCTGCACAGACCTGTCCATTGCTTTGATGCAGCCTTGAGCTCCTGTTCCTGTTGTTCTGAGTACCATTACAAAGTCAGCCATGCTCCATCATGTATTGTAGTTACCTGGATTTCCAGTGGAAGTGGGCAGCCAAGGCCTTGCAGGCTGCTCAGGTTTCAAATCTCTGGCATGAAAATCAGTGTGCATTTCTAGTGGGCCAGATTGTATTTAATGGGCTTCTTCTGTTGCCCATCTCTAGCATAATGTTAATTGCTCACCACTACATTTTCTTTCCAAATGAAACTGTAACACATATCATGTTTCACTGCAGCTTTTGTGCTTTATATGCTAGCTCTTGAGTCAGAGCTATTCCCAGCATCAGATTCAGTCTTAGAAGACTTCACAAGGTGCTCACACAGAAGTGCTTTATCCAAAAAATGTTCAAAGTAATCAAACATTATCTGCATCTTGATTTCACAAAGACTGTAAAAAGGGAATCATGGTGTGTATTTAGGAGGAGAAATCACAGTGAGTGATATGTGATAGTGAGAATGTCCCTGTGCAGTTCAGAGTATCTCAAGTGTTGTTGTAATGATCTCTCTGAACCTTTGTACACCCTCCTGGGATGCCCTGGGTGCTTGTGTTCTGTGTTCTGCCTTCTGCCTGTGTAGGCAATGTGTGCAACCGGTGCTGTTGGTCTGACAATGATTTGTTGTCAGTTCAGACCTGAGCTGGGTGACCTTGTAGCTTAGAAAATTGTTCTCTTTGTGTTTGTGGAGGGGTGTGGGGTTGGGTTTTATGTGTTTCCTTACCAGTGTGGTTGCACTGCCACTCCCTTTTCACTGAACAAAACCAGTTTTGCTTCCCTAGGCTACATTTTACTGTGTTTTACACGTTGTGTTCTGTGTGTCTGTGGTTTAAGTGATGGTTCTCCCAGCTCAAGAGGACAAGTGGTTTCATAACAATACGGGAAGGGGTAGCCAGACTTGCAAGGACAGATAAATCATTATTGAAGTACAAAAGTAATTAAACAGTTACCATCTGCTCGGTTGTATGCATTAGAGGCAAGAGCACTTATGCAATAGCCTTTTGCCCAGGCTGCTTTTAAAAGGCAGGGCTGAGGGGGAAATTTGACTGTGGCAGGGAATTGGGAAGTCTATATTCATCCCTGCAGTTTCTGCTGTTCAGTGTCTGCTGCTTCCACCTGGTGGCCGTTTGGGCAAGAATCCTTGAAGTTTACAAACCAGATGTGTCTTCTGCTCTCCCAGGAAGGCAAATATTTTCTCCATTTGGGTTGTTAAGCAGCAAAAGGAATATTATTTTGAAGTAACTGAGGATTCTTTTCTCCAACAGTGGCTTATCAGATACAATAATATTGGATATCATATCCAACTACTTGGTCCTTCCAAATAGAATTACAGTCCCCCTGGTCAGTGAAGTGCAGATTGCTCAGCTGAGGTTTCCTATACCAAAGGTAAGCAGGTTTCTGTTAACAGCAATAATTGGGCATTTAGTTTCTTCTGTAGTAACTGTTCAAGGCAATCTGGAGGAATTTTGAAATACAGTTACTTCACTGGTACAAGTTGCTGTGAATTCGATCACTGATAATAGGTGATTTAATTTATAAACAATTTCTGTGAAGTTAATGTTTCAAAAGAACACCAAGAAAGATTTATTTATTCTTTTTTTTAAATCTTAAAATTATTACTTTTACAATCACTAGATTGCTACAATCTAGTTTAACTGTATACATAAAAAAAAGTAGCATGTGTTTTATGTTTCATGGAAAATTACTATTAGTGTGCTTCAGGAAACAGCTGTTGCTCTTTTTTGCTACTCACTTCCAGAAACCTGATATTTCTTGATGTAACTGGCATGTTTCTGATGGGTGATGACAGTTTTTCTTTTCAGGAGTCTCTTGAGTGCTATGTCTGTTGGGTGTGTGGATCATCACTGATATCTTCTATTTACAGTATGTCCAAAATAAGTTTCGTGTAGAGGAAATGGCAATGGAAATTATAAAACATCTTTGTGTAAATTGTGATGACATGGAAGCTTTCAGATTACTATACAAACTCATCTTTTCTTTTTTCAGGGTGTTCTAAGGATACACTTTATTGAAGCTCAGGATCTAGAGGGGAAAGATAATTATCTAAAAGGAATTGTCAAAGGAAAGTCAGATCCTTATGGAATCATCCGTGTGGGCAACCAAATTTTCCAAAGCAAGGTCATCAAAGAAAATCTCAATCCAAAATGGAATGAAGTTTATGAGGTATAACCAATAAAAATACCTTGTATGTTTTTCTTTATGGAAGAAACAAAAGAAGAAATACCCTCTTTCTTTTGTTAAAGAGGTTATTTTGGGGGTGTCCTTAAGAAGCTTCTTGATGTCTCCCTCTAGAAGCCCAAAGTTCTGTAACAAAACAGAAGTTCTTACTTTATTTATATACTTTTTTTTTTTCTTTTTGTCTAGACTGAGCATCAGTAATTCTGAAAAAGTAGTTTGGGCTTTTAGAGCTAACATTGACAAATTTTATCTGAAAAGCTCTCAAAATTGCTCTACTCATTAAATTGCAATTTTTTAAAGCATTTTCTTACTAATGTATTTTATTGTACAAAGCTACTGCAGCTCAGTGTTTTACTGTTATGATGCCATTTAACCAAGCTGGTCAGTTTTACTGATAATGCCCTCTCAATGAACTTCCAGGCATTAGTGTATGAACATCCAGGACAGGAGCTAGAGATTGAGCTCTTTGATGAAGATCCAGATAAAGATGACTTCCTGGGGAGGTAAATGTTATGGAGAATATGTTTGTAGGTATTGGAAAGAGATTAAATATTGTAATTTTTCTTATTAGTTATTATTTTTATTTTATTGCAGTTGTTCTTCTATCTAATTGTATTTATAAATCAATTATCTTGGTAGTAAGTAATTCCCTAACTACTTCATGTATGTAAATACATTTATATGCAAATGTGCTTGGGGAGATGTAAACATCTATATGTTTACATCTTTTCTGAAAAAAACAGGTGAGTATTGTGGGTACCCAGAATTGTGCCCTAGCTTCTTTAATGTCTGTGAGCTAGCACTAAGTCTTAATTCTTTCTTCAGGCAAAGTTAATATAGTTTTATACCTCTGTATCTTCTTCATCTTCATAGCTTCTAAATGACTGTCTTGAGTTTGTTTTTCCTCTTAAGAGCTATCTTAACAATTTGATTAAAGAAAAAAATTTTTCTGTAATGCATTTACAAACATGACTCACTCTTTGACTCCATAGGTATTGACTCAAACATTTCAGGGGTTTAGCCAGCTTCTTTCTCCAGTAATTTGTCACCTTTATTTCTTGAAGAGTTTTGGAACTTCCCATGGTTGCCTTCCATACAGCTAGAGCTCCTTTGCCTTTCCAGCTCCTTCTCTCTTAACAGGAGCAACAGTACCTACTTGTCATTAAAATTAAGAAGTAGGCAGTACAAAGGCTTCATTTTCTTTGCACTTCCCTGATCTTACACTGAAGTGATGGGAGGAGGAAGTGATGTAATGTGTACATCAGTACTAATAAAATAAAAAGCCAGACAAATGTTCATGCACTGGCATGCAGGTGTCAGGTCTGTTTCATTTTTAGCAGATTCATTACCTGCTACATTTTTAGCTTGTGTGAACTAGAATTCTCCCAGACACTGCCAAAGCATGAATTTGGTCATAGGTGCTATTTCCAGTGGGTAGTTTGGATGTGCTCTGTTTTGTGAGTTGGGTCATATATATGTGAGTTATATTGTGCCAGTTGCCCTCGTGGTTACAAAATGGGTTCTAGTGCAGGCATTTTCCTGAAATCCTGAACTCATCCTTGCTCAGCTGTTTCATTCCCTGCTTCTCCTTTTCTGAGGTGCTAAAAGAATAGTATTCTGCTCTTTTGATCTCAGTGGTGGGTACTCAGCAAGCACAGGGATGGTGCTTGAGTTCTGTGCTAGATCTTTTGTTTCTTGGCTAAAATACTACTTCTTTTTCTCTATTTCTCTAGTTTGATGATTGATTTAATTGAAGTTGAAAAGGAGCGTCTTCTAGACGAGGTAATCAAGTTCAGTCATTTTTGGTTTAACAAGGCCCATATGTTGTTCATGTTGTTGTTCTTGGATTATTTTTTCCTGGGCACAGTTCCTGTATGTGCAAGAATAACCTTAATGCTGTAGAAATACATGACCTGATGATCATTACTGTGGTTTAAGAGATACCTAAACTGGTGAAATCTGAAAAATAATGACATTCTTTTTTGGTCTTGGGGTTTTAAGCAAATGCAAAAAATAGTAACTTAGATATTTGGTGATTGGTTTTTTTGCAAGAGAACAGTTAATTGCTAGGCAGACCAATTTTGTCCTATATGTAAGAGAGATTTTGTCTGGGTGGTTTTATCATTCTGTGTTGTAATACTTTATGCAAAATATGACATTTTAATGGATCAGATCTTTTCAGGTTATGTGGACTTCAGCTCTGAGAGATTCTTAGCAGACTTTAGTGCTTCCTAAATGTCTTGAAGAACTAATTGCAATCATGTATTTGTTTGCCAGATTATTTCACATTACTTTCCTTAATTTTCAGTGGTTTACTTTGGATGAAGTGTCCAAAGGAAAGTTGCATTTAAAACTGGAATGGCTCACATTGATGCCAACTGCTGACAATCTAGACAAGGTATTAAAGGAACACATTACTTTCCTTCTAATCTTAATTGCTTTGGGGTGATTTTGTTGTGACTTTTTTGTTTATTTGTTAAGTATGTAACCAGATCTCCAGCTGCTGTGAATTTAGAGAAACCTGTAGCTTTATTCCAAGCTGTCTGTCCTTAAAAATCTCAAACCCGTCATAAGTGTCAATGGTTTAAATGAGATTTTTCAAATGCTTTTGTGGTTCTCTTCTTTTCTCTTAATGTTACTGTTTTGAGCATGTCTGCCAACTTTTCATTAGTTGGGAGATAAAGCTGGATATCTGTCTGCTACAATCTGTCCAATCTAAAAAAAGTAAGTAGGAAATGGGGTGCAAATTTCCATGCAAATGGTTTTGAAATGTCTGTATGAGTCTTGAAAACTTACTTTTTATGCTTCATGCTCTGAATTTTTTAGTGTTTGCTTTTTGGGAGATGGTTTTTTGGTTTCCTTTTTTTTTTTTTTTTCCCCAGAAATGAGACAGAAATAATAATACTTGGTTTCCAGCAAAGCTTACAGCGTGTTTTTTGTTTTAGGTGCTAACAAGCATCAGAGCTGATAAAGACCAAGCTAATGATGGGCTTTCATCTGCATTGCTTATTCTGTATTTGGACTCAGCAAGAAATCTGCCTGTAAGTTATGTTCTCATGGATACCCTTCTGTCACAGAGTCTCTTGGGTACTCCCAGCATGTCTTGCTTGGTAGTGTGACACTGCTTTACTAACACACATTGTGCCATCTTCTCTATAATTCCTCTCCTTTCAAGACGGGTAATGTAAGGTCCACTTTTTTAGTAGCATAGTATTTAGCTATATAGTTAATAAAACATTATTCTTTAATCAGTGTGGTTTTTCTTTAAAGAATGCTCCTTTCCTGGACTTGAAAGGCTGCATGTTTTTATTCCATGTTGTTTTCCATACATGGTATGGGATGATTAGCATGAGGAATTTTAAGGAACTAACTGGGAAACAACCCACTTCCATAAGTTCAGGTGAACTTGCTTGCTTTGGCTTAGGGTATTGCTGGAGATTTGAAAGTACTGAAGTCCTCACCATGAAATCAATCCTGTGTAGTTGATGCTACAGTGCCAGAATACTTGTTTGAGAGTTCTATCAGATTGTTTTTTGCAGGGTGGTTTATTTGCTTGTGGAAACCAGAGAAATAAATCATGTTCTTTCTCTATGGATTTATCCTATGGGACTGTGAAATAACTTGTTTTGGAGTTTATTTCAGATTAGTAAAGTACTGTTCCTGGTTGTAATTGATAGCAGTAATAAAGTTAACCCTACCATAAAGAGATACATGAAACTTAAGTGAGTTTTGCTGGTTTTCAGCATTGCTATTAGATGAGAGGTTCTGGAAGTGATGACTAAAATATAATCAGAGAATACAGTTTTTGAGCTTTGGATTTTTTTGCATGCATTTTGAAAATTTGTCTGCTGAAATTTAGGTTAAAATTAAGTCATAGGGATAACAAATGAAACTTTAGTAGCCCAAACAATTTACGTGACTGACTAGTGATTTCATGTCTGTTCCAGGGTGTATAGAGCTGAGTTTGGAAATAGTATTTCTGGTAAATAGTATTATTTTAAAAGCTAAAAAGACTCATTTGGAATAGATCCTCATGTTTCCTTTTTAACCTCGCTGTATATTGAATTCAGGCAAAATCTGTAACATAGCAGGAAAAAAAAAAGAATTACTACAGTACAGAGTAAGCAGGAACAGAACAGTATAGAATTATAGTGTGCTTAGCATCAGTTTCAGAGTACTGCAACAGATAGAAAAAGTCTGTCTGCCATCTGTTTTGTGTACTAGATTCAGTTGAACCAATTTATGTATCTTCGTGTTCAACTACTGGATTTTACTGAAACAGCAACAAATTTAATGTTTGGTAAAATGCACTAAAGCTTCTTATTTAAAATAAGTTGTGTAAAGTTCTTTCCTGCACCAGTTCCAGTCTTTTCCAGATAGCTCTGATTCTCTGTTACATGCTCCAGCAAATACTGAGGCTTTGTCATAAATTAAATTTTTTGTTTTAAACAAACATTCTCTAACATTGTGTCCCTCCTTTGGAAAGATGAAGTTGCAAGTCTCAACTTCTGCCTATTTTTGCAGACAGTATTTTAATTTCAGTGCATTTAATCAGTAAATCTCTAAACTCTAGGGCCCAGAAAGGGGGAGTTCTTTGCACCAAGCAGACCAGTTCAGAGATTTGGGAACCGCATCCTGAATTTCCTATTGCTGCATCTGATATTCTGTCTACAGTACAAGAATTGCCTGGGTGGGTTGAAAATGACGGTCATAGTGTGGGACCTGTTTAATCCTCTTACTTTTTTTCTTCCTCTACCAGCCCAGAAAAGCTGTTGCAACAATGACTCAATATTTAACTTAAGTAATTTTCTTTCCAGTGTTGTAATGGATATAATAGAAAGTAACATAGAACAATGGCGAATTCCATGTACAAGTTTACTACAAAAGAATAATATGATACCGTGTTAAATCAGATTTTCCAAAACCAGAGACTGAAAGGCTTCACAGTTATGTCAAATAGGGTGAAATACCATGGGAATACTTTTTTTTATGCAGGAGAACTGAAAAGGTTCCTGTTCATTCTAGAAAGACAATGTCATGGACCTTCTACATGAACTGCAGTTAATTGTAGTAAATAGAGCTTTTTTAATGGCCATAGGATTCTAATATGGAGCAACATTTACAAGACTAAACATGAAATTTGTTGTTTTTTCATGTTTTGTTCAAGTTCAGTGGTAGGGGTTATGTAGAGAAATAGCAAATTAATCTCTTGGATTGCTTGTATTTATAGAGAAGAGAGAATTCAAAGAGAGTGGTTAAAATTACTATGAACCCTTATTAATAGTTTGAAGACTTTTGTGCACCACTTTAACGTTACAGTGAAATGTTTTCTACATGAATAATTACTTTTATTACCTTGAAAATTGCCTTAAGTGAATGCTTATCACTGGTACATTTTAGGTCATTGCCTTCAGCCTTGTTTTATTGGAGTTACAGTGTTGACTTACCACAAACACAGGCTTTTCTTTTGCATCATAGTTGTGAGTTTCTGGCACGCTGGGATGATTGATCTGGAAAAGAAATAGAGACCAGCCTTCTACACCATTTCTAAGTTAGTAAACATTAGTTGGATCTGCCATATAAATCTGAACTACAAGAGTGAGCCTGGAAAGTGGGTTAATATATTTGAATAATTAATTAAAAAAAAATTCAAAAAGCATTCCACCTTGCTGTGCTACAGAAAGTCATTTAATGGATTAAACTATTTGTAATGAGAAATATTTACTTTTTGTTACCTGCTGTTTTCTCTGGAATCCTTTGACTATTTTCCTTAACTTTTCTGTGTAGTAAAGCTGCTTATGCATTCATTCTGCCACAATCCCATCACTCTGCTTTCTCCTTCCATTTCCATCTTCCTAAGAGTATCTACGAGGGAAACTTTGGGTGTGGATACTTAAAAGAGAGGAGAGCATCTGGACTAGTCTTTTGTGAAAACACTACCTCACTCTATAGAGCACTATTTGTGAGTTCTCTGGTATTGTTTGTATTGTACCTTTTCTCTGCCAGAGTGTGGATTAGTGCTACTAAAGCCACTCACTCTAGTGGAATGAGAGCATGCAATTTGTTTTCCTGCATGGTTTCAACAAGTGTGCATTGTTTTTGTGCTATTTTTATTGCATTTTAAAGGCTACTTAAATTTCATTGATCAGCATATCATTGGGTAAGTAATTAACCCTTTTTGATAAAACCCAAGATAAGTTTGTTGTAAAAGCTCTTTACATTTAACTTAAATTGCTGATTCATTGAGAAATAAAATGAATACTGTACTAGCACACTGTGTGCTGGTTAATTGTTGGCTTTTATTGCAAAGAAATTAAAATAATAAATATTGCAACCAATAGTTTCTTCAAAAGGTGACACACTCGATGTTTGTAAGAACTTGCAACCTCTCCACACTGGTTCAAGCTGTTTTAAAAATGGGTGCAGTTCTTTGTGCTTCCCAGACTATAAATTCCCTTGTAAATTCTATCTCACTCCATGATGCTCCTTGTTTTGCAAATTCCCAAGCTCCTTTTCTTTTTTGGAAATTAGTCTGTAGTTGGGAGAATCCAGGCTAGGGTGAGCTAACAAGTAATATTTTTGATTGAATTTAATATTACAAAACTATTAAAAACTGATGAGCCTCTAAGTCTCACACTTAAATCTGGAAGTATAGCCTTTGTATCCTCAAAAAGACTGAGAATCTGTTCAGAATAAGTATCTTTTTGCCAGAGAGAGGTGGATTTGTCTTTGTGCAGATAAATTTTAACTGGATGGCCACATCATAATCCTTGATTTTAAAACACCTTTCCAAAGCCCAGCAAAATCCTGTTAATTTCTCTGTAGAGGTTAAAGTATCTAAAAAGTTATAACCATTCTATAATCTTGTTAAAAATTAATGAATGAGAAAGACAATTGATAACCTACAGCTCCATCATCTTGGTGTTTAAAATGTTAAGGAGTTGCTGTTTCTTTTAGTTATACCAATACCAGATATATATTTTAAGTAATTATTCTTAAAAAAAAAATCAAAATGCTGGATTAAGGATGTAGCCCAGATAGTTTTTGTGGATCTTAGGATCTTTGTGTTAAGACAGGTTGTCTGTATAGAGTATTTATTTAGAAATCAGACAAAACTTTCCAATCCCTGAATCAATTTGTGAGGCAGAGTGGAACAGCAGCTGCTCAAAGGAAGCTGGGTCTGGATTCCCTTCTGCAGCACTGGGAACTGCCTGGCTCTGTCGTGTCCTGGGTGCTGATCTTGCTGCAAAGGAGGAGGGGTGTGGCTGAAGGGCAGGGGACAGGAGAGGTCTGAAGCAGCCCAGGGATAAAACCAGCTCCAGCAGCCCTAGAACTGCACTTGTTCCCAGGGCATCCTTAAACATGGGCTCTTACACAAACATTCACACTGCAAGCTCAGTCTCTAACGTGGAACGTGAGTTACTGGGGAAGTGTTGAAAAGGGAGCTCACTTCCTATGGGGAGAGGAAAATTCTGAGTGATCTCTGTTCTTTCTAGACAGTTTATTCACTGCTGCAAATCTAGGTTTGTGACACCAAGACATTCACCTATGTAAATCTGATTTAGCTGAAGTTAAGGTATAAGAATTGTGTTAGTTTAATTTCCAAAAGTAACACAAGTTTTATGATAATCAGTAGTTTATACCAGTTTTGGTGTCTTTGCTATTTTCAATTATCCATATTTTAAATGAGCCCTTAGAGGTAGTGACTCTCTTCTGGTCCAGTGAGGATGCACTCAGAGATACCCCTCAACAACACTCAGTGAGTCTAAAGAAGTAATGAGTCATTCTCCAAAGCATATTGAATCAGGAGCTGGCTGAATAACAAACCACTTTGTTACTTGTATAATTTATGGGTTTGTTATGAGGATTTACTGCAAATGTCACTGGCTCTTAGAGAATTCCACTGTGTCATTATCAGTGTATTTCTTGGATAACCCATCCTCTTTTCCTGTTACTGCAGAGACACTCAGAACCATACCAAGCCTATTTCGTCACCCAAAGCAAGACCTCCCCTTTTTATATTGAGTATCCCCTTTCCTCCTCTGAGTCTCCTTCCTCCCAGCCTTTCAGCCACCATCTTCATGGACCTACAGCTTCTTCCCTTGAAACCTGAGGCCTGGCTTTAACATATTTGCCCCAGCTGATGTCCTTCTTGGCCTATCATCGCTATGATTCCAGAGGAATTGAGATATGCTCAATATCCAGGAGTCAATGGTTGCCTGCCCTTATCTATGATCACATAGGTTTGGTTTTGACTTCTAAAATTCCTTGAAATAATAATACAGGAAGGGAAAGATTTGTATTGACTATGCAAGTGCAAATGGGAAGAAAAAATAGTCCAGTAAGTTTTGTTGCAGTTTAAGATTCAAAATAATTTTGGGGAATTGTAGATGCCATCTGAAAAAATGAGGTGCTTCTCTGTAGAAGACAGTCATTGCATCCTTATAAATGTAGGCTGGAAATAGAAAGAAAGAGATTTGAAAAGAGATCTTTCTACAGAAAGAAATTTGTAGTCATGCTGTGTCGTATTGTTATGAAAGAAGACACTGTGCTCTATGTAGAAAAGAGGAATGCAGCCTGTGAGAAGCAAGGCCCAATCCTTTTGTTCTCTTAGGCATTACCTAGGCCCTGATCTTGGCTGTAGCCATTTAAGGTCTGGAGCACAGCACTGATGATGGGGGAGACAGTAACCATGGCTAGCAGAGAAAGGGACTTCTGCCCTAGGAAATAAATCATGGAACCACAGAAGGTTTGGGTTGGAAGAGATCTTAAAGATCATCTCCTTCCAACCCCTCTGCCATGGGCAGGGACACCTTGCACTAGATCAGGTTCCTCAAAAGCCCCATTCAGCCAGGCCTTGAACATTTCCAGGGATGGGGAATCCACAATTGCTGCAAAAAAAGTGCCACTTCTATCTTTGTCAGGAAGCAGGGAACAGTGCTTCAACTCCAGCAAAGAATGTACCTGTTGGGCATTGAAAAATTTCCTAATGAAAAACAGTTAAGCATAAGTTTCAGTGAGGAATAATTAATTTCAATTAGTTTCAGCTAGGGATAATGTGCAGTCTCTATATTTGATGTTCTCTAAGTACAATAATAAGTTCCTAATGTATCAGATAAATAACTGTGGAAAATTCCTTGATTTTATTTTAAGAAATATAATGTTCAAGAAAAATACCCCAAAAAATGGTCAAACCTTATTTCTGGTTCTCTCAATTTTAAGAGTTGGACTTGGTGTTCCTTGCTTGTAGATTGCTTCCAACTCAAAATATTCTGTGATTTTGTCCTGGATATTGTATATTCATTCTGAAATAGAAATTTTCAAGCAGGATGCCAGGAAGCTTTGGAGTATTTTGGCCAACTGGAGTATATGACATCCCAAAAGAAACTGCAAAATAGTATTTCTGCATAAAGGTTAAATTTCTTCAAATTTTAGTCACTTAGATTTTCATTTCAGAAAGGCATTTCTTTTGGCAAAGCATTAATACCAGTTCCTGTTCATAAACCAGAATATTTTAAAAGGCCACTATGCAATTTTTTATGGCCACAATCTACAGCTTCTAAAAAGTAATTATTCCTTGAAACAAAACTGTGTCTCTAAAGAAAAAGCCAGCCATAAGTACACTAACTTGAAGTCTGTTTTATTTCCAAATCTTATTTTATGAAATTATTTCTTATTAATTGAATACAAATTTTTCTGGACATTATTGTGTCACTTAAAGAGTATATTAATCTTAAAATAAAATTCTGAAATTTCCATACTTAATGGAAAGCAGTCAAAGGTTTTGTCCTGCTTAGCCAGTTTAAATTCCTATTTTTAGTGTATTTGCATGTCTTCATTCAACTGAGTAAAGTAGCAGACCCTCATTCTAGTTAACATGTAGTGTTTGCATCACTTTTCTGAAGAGGCTTAAAGAACTGGCTTTTATAATCATTGAAATCCCTATCAATTAGATGTTGTAATTTCTCCCATAAAAGGACTCCTTTGCATAATTACTTGACTTATCAGAGAAGCTTCTGGGTTGTGAAAATATGCTCAAACAAATTCTAAAAAGGATCATTAAGAAGGCAGTTCATAGTGCATCAGGCATTAAATAAAAAAATATTTTGTATATTATATCTATTAGGGTAAAAAAAATGAGCAGAGAAATACAAGTAGATGGAAATTGGGTATATTAGTTTTGAAGCAGAATAAAAATATCCAGAGGAGAAGAGGAAAAAAAAAATTGTCAGACTTTTTTGTTGTTGTGGTGGTCCTTCATTATTTTGTTTTGTTTGAAAGATGTTGTGGTTTTTTTGGGTTTTTTTTAGGTTGATTTTTTTCCCCCCTGCTTTGTCCTATGTTGTTGTGTCATAATTAATTAACCAAGTGAAATTGCTTCATTGCATGTCTTATTAACCCTTCCTATGTTCATTCTCTCCTGACTTAAAAGAATAATCCATTAGAATTTAACCCTGATGGCTTGAAGAAGGCTGCTGTTCAGAAAGCCCTGAAGGTAACATTAATATAGTTGTCCATTTAAGGTCACAAAAGTAATTGGAAATGCACGAATGCCTGCAACACTGCTTCCAGCACTGGATGGGATTTCTATTGCCAGATACATATTTAGTGTAATTCTGTTTCACTTGAATTTGATTTCAAGAAGCCAGTGTCAGGATGTTGTTAAAATACTGTGGTCTGTGGTAATTTGAACTCTAGATCAGACTTGTGGAGTACAGGCTGCTTGAGAAGACTGGGGAAAAGTGCTGGGAACTGATTTGTAGTAGTAAGTAAAGAATGAAGCTGACATGAAAGCTAAGACATCTTCCACATACTGAGTGATGCCTTATCACTCAGCTCTGAAGGATTGCTTTGGAATAATCTTGTTCTTGCTAGATGTTTTTTGTAGGTTTTACATCTTTTATATGACAGCTAAAGAAATTTGGGCCAGCTTTTTGGTAGGCAAACTTGGAGAGGGCTAATGTTCAGCTGGAGGAGCCTGAACAAGGGACAGACTTTAATAGGCTGTCAAGGAGTCTGTCAGTACCTGGTGTAAGAGGTGCATTATACATTGTGTGCACATTGCTACCTGCTTAATTTGAATTAAAATTATTCCTATTTACATATCAGCATAAGTGATAGGGTCTTTTTGTCAACTCATGTAGTTTCATCATTTTATGAAGAAAGTTTCAGGCACCATTTTGTGGAAAAAGAAAAAATGAAGATGATGTCACCTATAATTTTAAAACCCCATCAGTTGCAGTGCAATATGGCTTTCTTTCTGTCCTGTAAACCTTTGTATTCAGCTTTATTTGAGAGCTTAATATTTTTTATTAAAAATCATAAAAAAAGAAAGGCAGCATTCATCCAAGAAAGGAGTTCTTTAGCTTTATTTCTAAAGGAAAGTATGGTTCTAAGCAGTATGTCACATTAAAGTTGAGAATTATTAGTGGAAGTATGTTGTCCAAAATGTAAGTTCAGATCAAAAAAGATATCTAAATGATGCACTTTCTTAATTAAAAAATACAAAATATTTTAATCACTTGTTTGTAATTGTGACCTTACATGCATTAAGATTTTAACTAACTTTCTGTTGATATACCTGATTTTCCTACAGGGTAGAACTCAAAGTAACCATATATCCTACATTTTCTAGGCTTTTTAAACTGCATTAACACCCACTTGAGATGATTAACTTTCATGTCTAAATTTTCTTTCTGAATTGAATTTTTGTTAGATTAAATTGAAATTCATGAAAGAAACATATAGTTGGAATGTTCCTTTGCATACATAATTTGTTTCTAAACTGATGTTTGTTTTCACAGTTTGATGTAATGCTATACAGCTGGTGAGCAAGGCTCAGATATGGCAGATGGTTGATTCTCTAATAAAGAGTATTTGGTAAACTGTAGAAATATCCCTCACATACATTATAGTGCATATTCTTTCTCTACCAAACTGAAAAGTAGGGAACATCAGTGTTGGATACCACATCCAATTTAATAGTTCTGCAGCACTGTATATAAAGTTCCTGAGTTTGTGCTTTCTTCATATCTTCCATCTGCATGCAATATTCATTTTGCAGTTTTAACTATGCTTCATTAGCTTTGGGGATTGTAATGCTCATTAAAAGATAAGAATTTGCATCTTACCAGTTTCATTTAAAGAAAATGGAAATGAGTCTAAAACTCCTGCTTATTAGTAGCATTTTGCTTCAGCATATTCAGGTAGTTGGATGCCTTCATGTTGATGTGTTCACCAGCTACTCGCCCGTCTGCCATTCCAGCCGGCTGAATAAAACACTGAGAATAATAGAGAAGCATGTAGTAGAATGCATATGATTTGTATTTTTAAGATGCAAACATTTAAGTTTCAGAGGGGAGAGGTTTTGCTTTATTCTGAAGGCAAAGTTTTTGCTTTTTCTTTACCAGTCAGGAAAGAAAATAAACAGCAATCCCAACCCACTTGTTTTGCTGTCAGTTGGACACAAGGCGCAGGAGAGTAAGGTAAGTTCCTACTCTAGACTTGGCTCTCCACATCCTTGGTAGGTCTGTGAGCTTGGCATTTGGCTACCAAACCATGGAGCATATACACAACACCAAGTTGCCACCAGAACTGAAATTGGCAACAAGCAGCCAAGGATTACAATCTATGACCTAAAACCACCTTATTAACTAAACCATGGCACAAAGAGCCACATCCAGTCTTTTTCTTAACCACCTCCAGGGATGGTGGCCCTACCACTTCCCTGGGGAGCACATTCCTGCCCAGTCACTATTTCTGTAAGAATTTTTTTCTAATGTCTGGCCTAAACTTGCCCTGGTGCAGTTTAAGACTGTGTCCTCTTGTCCTGTCACTGTTTGCTTGGGAGAAGAGGCTGACTCCCTGCAGCTTCCTGTCAGGGAGTTGTGGAGGGCAATAAGGTTCTCCCTGAGCCTCCTCCAGACTAAACAACCCCAGCTCCCTCAGCTGTTCCTCATCAGATTTGTTCTCTAGATCCTTCCCGAGCCTTGCTGCCCTTCTCTGCACACAAATAAAATGGCAAAATGAAAAATGTGCTCCTCTCTTGACACCACCTCTATTAGGCAAAACTGTTTGATAATTTGTGTACTTCTTTTTTTCTTAACTTCAGATTAGATACAAGACCAATGAACCAGTATGGGAGGAAAACTTTACTTTCTTTGTACACAATCCCAAAAGACAAGATCTTGAAGTTGAGGTATGTGTCTCACTCTCTTTAGATACCTTTCTTTTCTAAGATGTTGCAGCAGTAAAAGTCACACATTAAAGGCTGTTATGAAATGAAACTAAATATAATGTGAACATGATTAAAATTATACCTAAAGTATTTTTTTAGACCAGGCAATGAAATGTATATTTCCATTTACTACTACAAGGAAGAAAGAGTATAACCAGGCTCTCACATGAATAACATAGTTAATGGCTGTCTTTTATAATTTAAAAAAAAAATCCAAAAGTAAATTTGGTTTGCCAGTTTGGAACTAGGAATCTTTGCTCTCTCATACCAAGGAAGTATTCACTTTATCCAAATACTGTGTCCCTTTACACTGTTGACGTGTCCTTTACATCTCCAAGAGACTGAAGTGTAAATAAGGACTGTCTTAGTCACTCTTCCTCTAAAAGCTGTGGGAATTCATTTTCACACAGACAGTTTGGAAGCCCTGTAGTTATTTTGCTCAAAGATCTGGTAGATTTAGATGTGGTGGTGGTTACTTTTCTGTCTTGCTGTAGAAGGTAAGGTTGAAGAAACGAGGCACTGAGTATATTTGTTTTTTCCTCCTTCAGTGTACAGTAATCTTAAAATCAGGGAAGCTTGGTTTAAGAACAAACTACTTTCAATATTGTCTGGATTTTTTGTTTTTAAATAAAAATGTACTTTCTTTCTTTGAATTCTTACAAAGCAGATGATACAAACTGACTTAATTTCTATGTTCCTTCAGGTGAGGGATGAACAACACCAGTGTTCTTTAGGGAACTTCAAGCTGCCTCTAAGCCAGTTGCTAGAGAGTGAAGATTTAACCATGCATCAGCGATTCCACCTGAGCAACTCTGGTCCCAACAGCACTATAAACATGAAGATTGCACTCAGGGTACTGTAAAACCTTTCCCATTGTAAACATCTGAAAGCATATTTAGGGCTGTGGTGACTCCTGGTCTGCCAGCTTTTGAAGAAGCCAGTACATTTCCTTTGATGTCACCTGCCAAGTGTCCTTGGTTGTGCAGAGCTATCAGTACACAGAGATAGCCTCGAATTTAAACATACTCCATTTGAAAACTGTACAATGCTCAAAATGAAACAATAGTCATCTGCATTAATTAAAAACAAGGTCCCCTGTGGTTTTAGGCTTGGAAATCATGTTTGGAATCTGAATTTCTTCAAATCTCTTTTGAACCCAGTAGGCTACAGATCAGTGAAAAAGCCTCTATCTAGAAATGGAACTGAGGTTTTGATGGTTTTAAAAAGTAAAGTGTATAAGGAAAGGAAGTATCTGCATAGTACTGGAAAAATTCAAACCAGCCTTCAGACATGTTGGAGTTTTGAAAACAAAACTTACAACCTGAAAGTTGGTTTGTCTTTATTCTCCATCTTAATTACTTAGTTTAATAAGGTACTACATCTCTTTGCAAACACTGTCACACTTCTGGTATTTTTCTTTCTAAAGCACTTTGTGGCTTATGTGTCATTAATAAGTTAAAGCAACTTATAAAAGAGAAAGTAAGAACAATTAATGAGAACAAATTGTGATGTAAAATTAAATTTCAAAAGAATAGAAGAAAAAATTACAGAATATCTTTCCAGATGGCTAGAACTGCAAAGTAAATAGCATTTACACCAGAAGTGGGTAGAATATGGGAAGGGAACAATGAGGAGAATAATCATAATGGATTGAGAATTTCACATTGTTTTATAGTTACTGCAGTGGCCATGAAGAAGGTGGAGATGTGCTTTGTCATGTAAAGCATTTCATAGTGTACAGTTAGCAGTTGTGAATGGTTTTGGTCCTGCTTTAGTGTCTTAACTTTACAACTTGTCACCAAACAGTATTCTTGTAATTTGTTCCTGTTTCTTTTACTGCAAAATAGTAACGTTATGTGTATTTTCCTGTATCCAGGTCCTTTCTCTTGAAAAGCAGGCAAGATCTCCAGATCATCAACACTCAGCCCAAGTAAAAAGGCCGTCTGTTTCCAAAGATGCAAGAAAATCATCTTTTAAGCCTCAGGTTCCTGTCTCGCCAACAGCTGATCCAAACAAGCCCGCTCCAGCATCCCCAGTGACTGACAGTGATAAAAAGACTGACACAGCTGATAAAAGTCAGCCTCCCAATGCCAGCCCACAGTGGCCAACAGATCTCAGCCGCAGCTCCTCCAGCCTCCACGCCTCCAACTTCTCCTGCTCCCCCAGCCACCTGTCGGTGAAGGAGCCCACGCCCAGCATCGCCTCGGACATCTCGCTGCCCATCGCCACGCAGGAGCTGCGCCAGAGGCTCCGGCAGCTCGAGAAGTACGGGGGGCTGAGGGCTTCTGCAGCACATCCCAGCTCATTCACAGGGTGTCACCAAAGCAGGAGTGCTTAGTTCACTTTTCAGAAATGTTCTTTACTGTTCAGTCATTGGGATTTTCTGCTTCTTCCTGGTGTCTCAGACAGGAGCTGCAATTAGAAGTTCCTTACCATTGTGATCGTCTGCTAGATAAAGCCTCACTTCTCATAGCTGCACTTTGTAGTTTCATGGCACTAGTTGCCTGTTTCACCACTGAATCCTATTAGCATTAATTAAGCCAATTAAGCTGGAAATGGTTGGTCTTTTTAAATAACTCAGAGGGATATTAGGCTATAAAGAATGTTAAATGGGTAGTCAGTTACTATGCAGTCACTGAAGATTACTGCAGACATGCTTTCTTAAATTCTTGAATTTTTTTTACTTGCCTCATGGGCAGCTGTACTTACCAAGTACAGCCATCCTGCTCTGAATAAGAGACTGGAAACTATTCATTCCCTATTCATCGAGCTTCTCTGTGAATCTAAGTAGAAAGATTTTTTTTTTTTTTTTTTTTTTTTTTTTTTTTTTTTTTTTCCCAAGGGATTGAACCAATTCATCTTTGTCAGAGTTCATAGAATCAGCTGAATCATAGAGGTTGGACAGAATCTCTGGTTGATCATCCCTTTGCTCAAAGCAAATCCCTCTTCAAAGTTAGATCAGGTTTCTTGGGCCTTATCCAAACAACTTTTGGTTATCTCCAAGGATTGAGATGCCATAACTTGTTCAGCAGCTCCAGTACTTAACCACTCCACTTTTAAAATGTTCTTCCTTATTTCTATTGAAATTTATCTTGCTGCAGCTTGACTATTATTTTACTGTGTACAGCCATGAGGATTCTGACTTGGTCTTCTCTAAAATGTCTGCTTTAAGCAGTGGGAGGGCTGCAGTTCAGTCTGTTGTTGGCTCTCTCTTCAATTTGTACAAATACACCACCTGCTTATGTGCTCCAGACCCCCATTTATCTTCACAGTCCCATGCTAACTTGTCTTGACTTTGTCAGGCTCTCTCCTGGCCCAAAACTGAGTTAGAGTTCGTTAATTGTGATAAAGATTGAAATACTACTCCTCATGCAATGCACAAATGTCATACTTCGTCATTTGGTGAGGAGTGGTAAAGCTATAGGTAATGAGGTCCTTTATTGCAGACCACATGCTTTTAGGTGCTTTGAGTATTATTATTTTTTTTATTTCAACTAAGAAAATACTGAAGGTAAATCTTCATTCTATTTTTTTAAAGTGAATGACTTGAGAATTCTAATGGATCAATCACTTTGTAGAAGATATTCACAAAACAGGCACTCTTCTCCCTTGAAGATATCCTTCAGGTGGCTGAGAAATGACAAATATGGCACATACAGTCCTATGTGATATGGAAAATACTTACAGTCAATTCACACAAGCTAAAATGAGCATTTAATGGAGATGGGGGAACTGCATATGCTGGCCATTATTTAAAACACAAGTTCTTAAATATGGTTCTTGCTTTTTATTTAAACATGACCTGTAAGTGTAAATGTTTTCTAATCTTCTTTTCATGGTGATATAAATTATAGAAAAGTAAAACGGTTGCATTTATACTGAGCTTTTACAACAGGAAGTAGATTTAAATGATCACTATTTTAATCCCAAGAATATCTACATTTCTATGATAAGAGAATTTAGAAAAGAATGAGCTGGTCTTCTAATTGGCTTCTGGCCTTAGGTAAGAGTGGCCCATGCCTGAGGTTTTCATTGCAGTTAGCACTATTATTCTTTCCAATTTCCTAGATGCTGCTTTGATGTTTATTTTAGGGCAAGCAGGTTCTTCACTTGTAATGAATAAAGTCCCATATTCCTAATGACAAGAATACTTGGCCTATTTTGTAGTGCAGAGTTGTTGGCCAAGGAACTGAAGCACAAGAATCTGATGAGGATATGCTCACACACTTACATGTGTTCTCTTCTTTCCCATTGGTCTGGAGAAGTTAAATGGATAATACCTGATTTCTGGGAAAACTGCTCAGTTAAGTCTTACTTCTAATGTGCATTTTAAAAACTAAGCATATTGTTCTGCTTTTTCCTGCAGTGGAACAACTCTGGGGCAGTCTCCATTAGGACAGATTCAGCTAACAATTCGTCATAGTTCACAAAGAAACAAACTGATTGTGGTGGTGCATTCCTGCAGGTGAGCATACAGTACACAATTTCATATCTGGGCATATTTCTTTATAAAGTGTGTCATATCCTGACTTACTCTTAAGTGGATTGATTAATCTTTGTTATTTTTAAAACAACATATGCATAAATACAAAAATATACAGAGCTGTACTCAGAATCAGGCAAAAACTTTGTGGAAGATTTTGCTCTGATTTTATATTTGTCTCTTATGCCTCTGTCAGATTTTAAATGAAAATGACATTTAGATTTTTATCAGCAATATCTGAAAGCTGTTTCTAAGAGACTGATTTTTTTATGGAATGACCAAAACACATGATTTCTAAAAAGCCATATCCAAACTTCAAATTAGAATTTAGGAAATGTTGCATTCCCACCTCTGCTCTCTGCTTACTGGTCATCTGATCTTGTACAAGTCATTCCACATCATATAATGTGCAGGGGAACTGCTTTATGTACTAAATTAAGTGGTGGTCATGTAGACATTTATATTCAGCAATGTCTTGTTGATTTTCTAAGTGCTTTTCCTTGGTTTTCACTTTCCCAGAAATCTGATAGCGTTTTCTGAAGAAGGATCCGATCCCTATGTGCGAATGTATTTATTGCCTGATAAGAGACGGTCAGGACGAAGAAAAACACATGTATCAAAGAAGACATTAAACCCAGTGTTTGATCAAATGTAGGTTCTAAACTATGTGGAGTAGTTTTGTAATTACCAAGTTGTCAAATCTTTCTGTCCTGGTTGTCAGCATTAGACTTGATAATACCTTTCTCTTCTGATGTAATAGCTCTCCTATCCTTCTATTCCCTGTTATCACTACAGCCCTTCTTGCTGTTAGCAGCCACTTCTGTCTTTTCTGCCTTCCTACATCAGTTCCATGTCCCTGTGCTGGTAGCTCAGCAGGATTTGCTCTCCTGGCAGGTGGTGAGAACACGAGTGCCTTTAGCTGGCCAGTGCTGCTGATCTCCCTTCCTGCCAGAAAGCTTGGCTGGCTGAGTGCCTGGCTGATGCTGCCAGCCAGTGCCTCTGCATGGTCACATTGCTCAGTCACTCTGTGGCACTTCTCAGCATCCAGGGAGTCAGGAAATTTCCTTGTAGATTATATCCTGGCCCATATGTTGGAAGTTGTAACAGCTTGGGCAATATTATATTGCATAAAATTCCTTATCCTTGCACTCATCTTTTTGAAAGTAGTTTCCCTCACATGTCTGCCCCTTATTCTCCCACCCATTGCTTTTCAATAAAGACCTTTCTCTACTGACTGCAAATGAATTCAGGGAAAACATCACTTCAGTCCCTTCTGTCAAATCTGTAAATCATCAGTTGGAGGCTCCAGCAGATTTTCTTGGTAGTGCATCTCTCTCCTGTTCATTCCAGGTAATAGATTTATTTCACCGTGCCTTTCCAAGGAAAATGTATTGCAAAGCAATAAAGCTGTTTAAGAACTGAAGTGACAAACAGATGTAGGTTGTGGTATAACCTTGTCCTGACTTTGTCAAAGTTTCAGCTCTAGCAAAGAGCTATCTTTGATAGTTTTCTTTAGCCAGCCAGGAAAGAAAAGGAGTTCTGGTTATCAAGTACCAAGGATCAGTAAGACTGACCAATCTCTTCCTTTTGGAAAGTGCTAATACTGAGCTGTCAGTACAGTAGGATTCCACACTCTCTTTTCTCTAGAGTCAGTGCTTGACCTTTGCCTCCTTTTGTCTTGTTCATGTGTTAGGTTTGTTTTACCAGTGGCCTCTAGAGGCCAAAGGTAACAGAAGTCTCAAACTTTTGATGTTGATATTGATCACAGTTTTTAAGAAAAAAAATTAGGCAAAAGATTGGGATTTTTTTTCTTCATTTGTCTCAGACCTCATTTTTTAATTTGGGGAGGGAGATGGTTTGGTTTTGATTTGAATGGCTCTTTAGCTGTAGGAACTGAACTTGGGCCTCTGATAAAGAATTCCCTCTAAAGCTTCTCTTTGCCTTTCAGGTTTGATTTCAGTGTTTCCCTGCCTGAAGTACAGAGAAGAACTCTAGATGTAGCAGTGAAGAACAGTGGTGGATTCTTGTCCAAAGATAAAGGGCTGCTTGGCAAAGTAAGTTGACAATAAGCAAATTCTGTTAATACAGTTTGTTATTATATAAAACAAAAATCCTCTTGACATATGAGTTAGTGTTGATTGAAGCCTGATTCAGGTATGAAGCTTTCAAAAATTACAGGTGCCTGAGATGTCAGTAAGGGAAGGAACAAACTGCAGAGCCAGACTTAGAAAGATGAGGCAGTAATCTCTTCTAGATGGTGAAGTTCACAGTAACAAAAGAAATGTGCTTGTCAGAACTTACTAATCATGCTGTCAGAGAAAGGAAAGAACCAGTAGAAACCAGGCAATATTTCAGAAAATGTTCAGACAAAACTGGAAAGACAAATGAGTACTTAGGGAAACACACAAGTAATTAAATTCCCAGTTTGTAAAATCCATGAGAAAGAGCTGCTACTGGAGACATTCCCAATGCCAACACCAGCTGCTGTGTTTGTAACTTCAGTGTTCTATAGGCGCGCGTTAAATCACCCGATTTGCTACACACGTGATTTGGAGCATGAAAAAGGAACAGTAATTCCCTACACCCGTTCAAATTGCCATATTTGAGCTCTGTCAAGAGGATGAGAGATACAGAATCATGGTCAGTTCATGGTGAGCAGTGTCCTCAGTTGTCCTGTTCATCTGGAAGGCTTTTTACTATCTGCCGCTTGCCACTGCCCTGCTGTGACGTGTTCTGGGACTCTACCACCAAGGAGTGTGGATTTTAAAGTCAAAACCAGCAACTTGAAACTTTAGACAGATAGCAGAGAGCTGTGATGACAAGGATATAAAGTACCTTATTTACCAATGGTGTTTACACTGTAGTTGACAGGATCATCAGATTTGATCTTAAATAGAAACAGAATGAAAGGCACACACAGTGCATTGATTGGTAATTTAACTTTCCACAGTTATTGATACCTCTGGCATCTGAAGAACTTGCTAAAGGCTGGACCCAGTGGTAAGTATAACATTTCCTTTATTAATAATAATACTACATACTAATAACTACTATGTTAATAATAGTTTCAATAATACATGCTAAATGTTAAAAACCAATCCTTTGGTTTTTTCTTTTTTAGGTATGATTTGACAGAAGATGGTACAAGGCCACAGGGTGCAAGTTAGGCCCATGGATACCAGGAATTCCTCAGACATAATTTTGCCAACCTTTATATATTTTTAACGCGTTGTTTTCAGAGATGTACCAATGTTATTTTTATAGCTTTACTGATTTAGTTCTTAGACACGTCCCAAATAATTTTATAACACGTTGTCATTTCATGTAGACATGGCCATCCTCATTGTTAAACTTTATATTTTATTTTGCTAAACAGTCCTATGTGTTACTGTAATGTGCAATAGTACAGTAAAGTAACCTTTTGTGTTTAAATTGATCTTTATGATGGCTGTACCTATTAGAAAGTTAAAGGAACGTGTTCTGCTGTTTTCCTGCCTTGTTTTATATCTCACCAAGGTATACTGTACCATGTAAATATATACTATTTTTTATAATTCTTTCATGCTGATTTGAATTCAGAAGAAAATTAGATAAAGGATACAGATATTTTCTTCTAAATGCATGTGAATTTCTTCAGATGAATCTCTTTTGTCTTTGCAGCACAATGGTCTTAATCATTTTGTGATACTCTGCGAAAAGAAACTGCTGAAAAACATTTTTACTTTATTGTGTTTCTGGCCCATTGGGGCTAGCTTAAAATGTATAAAACATTAACATTTTGATATTTATATATAAATGTATTATTGGGAGATCATGCTATAGAATATTATAAATAAAAGTGAGAATTCTATAAATATTGTATAAATAGAGGATGAGGTCCACAAATAACAGTTTCTAAATCTGAGTTTTCATTAAATGGTGTAAACATAACAAACAGTACAGTTTTACTATACAGGTTCAGTTGGATTTTGTTATTTATTCCTGTACTCTGGAGTACTAGACATGTGATCTTTTGAAGGTATGAGGACAGGGATTTTTCTGTATTATAAAGAAGATGTGTAAACACTTTAAACTGTCCCTGCCACCATGTTTCACTGATTTATAAGTAGACAAATCAGCTTGCAAGTTAAGTTCATATAGTAGGCAGATGTACAAGACATATTGTTATTTTTATTATACAGTACTGTGCTAAAATAGTATGTTATGTGATACCTTCTGTAATCCTCAAATGAACACCAGTAGGTAAGAAAGTGGGGAACTGAGATGAATTTGACTGTCTTTGACAGTTGCTTCATTGCTGCTTTGTCCATTTAGTGCATGAACAAACTGCACATCAGTGGTCCAGGCAGGTTTCTGAGCAATGCTGTCTTTCTCCTGAAGCATTGCTGTGGGCTGGGCAGGAGGCAGCAGTCAGCACAGACTGATCCAGGCAGGCAGGATCTGAAGGGAGACTATCAGCCCCAACAGCTGAGCTCATAACTCTAATTTTATGAATTACGGGATTTTTTTTAAATTTTTTTTTTTTCAGAACTGATTTTTCTTTTTCTGGTAAGTTTTTTCAGACTGTTAGAAAAATGTGCATTAAGAATCTAAGAGAACAGCTTGGCTTTTGCAAAGCTAGTGTCCTCATCCTTGGAGAAGTATGCAATTAGACAAAGTATATTATTTAGCTAAGATTCTAGAATGACGTCTCAGCCAAGAAAGAATTTTAACACGGAATGATAAACTTCTGAAATTAGCTTTATTGTAAGAAAACTGACAGAACCTTAACTCTAGATGTAGAATTTGCCTACATTACTAGATGTACCAAAGTGCCTACCATAGATGTAGCTTTTTGTCTTTTTCAAGTCTAAAAATTTAAGTTTGTCTAAATTCAATTTAACATGAACATTTGTTATGGTTATGTGTGACCTGCACCATACACCTCTATACAGTGATGGCCTTCTCATTGCCACGTTTTATACACAACCATTTTATCAAACAATCCTACATTGTAAATTGCACTGTAACTGCTGTTACTGGGCTGGGCAATAGAGATTCTTTGTAAGAAAACATTTCCATTTGAAGGCTTGACTGTATATTGGAATGTATGAGTAGCTATATATTCACTTATCTATTAATATAAAATATATTATGAAATACATATTTTCTTTGCTAGTTCTCCATTAAGATGTTAAGAATGGAAAGACAGAGAATTGTTCTTAATGCAATGAAAATGCAGAAACCAAATGCTAATCTGAATAAATGAGGTCTAAGAGTGGCAGTTCAACATAATTGTCTTTTGCCTTTGTTCAGTCTGAGGTGGAAGGATTTTTGCTCTACATCTTGGCCAGTGACTGTACAGAGTTTGATCTGCAGCCAAAAAATAGGGTGTTAAACTGGTTCAGTGTTCCAAGTCTTAAGTGAAGTCTGGGGACAGAAAATTGCACTTGAACAAAAGACATTTCTGTCTTCCAAAGTTTCAAGATGGAAAATAATGCTGTGTTCAGGCAAATGTGAAACTATAGCACAAAGTGAGTAATTGAATAAAGAATATAGGGCAGGTTTTCAAAATAGCCTACTACCTAAAATTAGGGATCTTAGAGATCCCATTTTCCATTTAGGAATCTGAAATGAAGAGGTTGAACTGTCACTGCAATTCAGCAACTAGAATTCCCAGAGCATATAATCAGTTCTGGATGCCAGATCTTCAGAAACGTTCTCCTGAGTGAATTTGGATCAGACTGTGAGTGCCTAGATGAGATTGATTCTTTGGATAGTGGATGCAACTTTTGTATTACCAAATTCCAGTTGATCCATTTATATGGAAGTAGGAAGGACAATTTTGCCTCTGGGCAAAAATTGCATCTCATTATCAAGTCATTTATTCAATGTCAACTGATAGCTTTTCATGTAGTTCTTGTTTATCCTGTGCCTTAAAATATGAACATATGAAGATGTTTAAGAAATGGTTAAAAAATAAGCTTTGTTACCTGTATGTACCAACACATGTTCTGTACTATTGAAACTGTTTTTAGAATTACTCTGCTTCACTGACAAGAAAACCAGCTTTCTTAACTATAGCAGTGGTATAACTCAAACTCAAATCAGCATGCATATCACCTGGAGGTGGACTAAAAAGAGTTTTAATTTTCTGTCTTGAATCCTTTATCAGAGCTGCAGCAAATGGTGAGAGTTAAAATGAGAACAAAGGGTAATCAATTTTGTACAGATTGCCTTTTTTGCTCATGTAATTCTACATTATGATGCATGTATTTATTCAATAAATGGTTCGTATGGAAGTCAGTGTGTTGCTTCCCTCTGCACACACACACAGCCCCCCTCTCCTCTCTTGCATATCCCTGTTCTAGCTGGTAACACAATGAACTGAATTTTTAAAATAGTCCTGTAGCCAGACTCCTGTAACCTAGGGAGCCTTGCTGTAAGGTCTGTAGGCAGATTTTTGGATCTTACATGAGAGAAAGTGGAGTGAGAAGTGCAGGGCACTTCATGGGGATTTCTGTGCTTGCTGTTCTGGAACAGATTCACACATAAGAATTTGTAGATCCTTTGTTCAACTTCAGTGTCTAAATTTTTTTTTTCCTCTTAAATTGAGCAATTGAACAAATTGTCATAATTCTACCACTTATTAATTAATTGTCTTTAATTATGCTTTCAAAAGGACCTAGAACTGTATTTAATTGCCTTAGATTTAGAATCAGCAGATTTCTACCCATGGCATTGTTTCCTATTCTTTCATTAGCTTGGTAAGGCTAATTGATGAAAAATATGATGATGTACTGCATAAATAAGAAAAAGGCTGTTATATCCTCTATCCCTTCCAGAAAAACTGCCATAGAAATCATGCTCTTTGCATGAAACATTAATTTATAATTTGTTGTAATTCTATAATTAATTATGATATATCTTCCCATAAACAGCTATACCTTGTCTGAATGAATAATATTCAGTCAGTTTTCATCAGCCATAAATAAAAGCTGCAAAACTTCATCAACAGTCACTATCTCATTTAGAATGGACCCCACTGGATAATCTTTAATGTTACTAACTACAAAATCATGTTCCACTTTGGTTTGGGTTTTTTTTTCCTTAGAAGGAAATACGTCCCTTTTTTAGCACAATCAGAAGTATCTTCTAATCAATGGGGAGGCAGCTAAAGCCTAGGAAAAGCATGGCTGTGTCTCCACATTTCCTTCATGACAAGGTGGTTCTGGATTGCACTCTCCCTGGCAGTGCCAGTACTGATCAGGTGTCATAATTTTCCTGACTTGGGTCAAGATCAAACCTTCCGTTCAGTCCTGCGAGACAGGTGGTACCTGGATCAGCACTGCCTGTGTAGTCACAGATCTTATTAGAGAGCAGAAATAACTGTGCAAGACACTCCTGCAGATGGCTTTGGTATTAATTTGATGGGCTCACCCCAGCCCAGGACTCTTAGTACTTGCTGTACTGTTTAAAACTGTTCATCCATCTCCCACCTAGGAGCAGTGTTTGCTAATAGCAAAGTTACCAATGTGGCTATTTTCAGTATTTTCTAAACTAAGAGCTGAATACAAGACTTGTTTCCTATGAAGTACCTCTTTTAATGAATTTAATTATTTATATTCTCCCCCAAACAAGCTCTGAATGTTGGATGGCAGCTTTGGTAGAAAGAACCAAGACTGCAGATTGTCCTGGACCCATTTGTGGTTGTAGCTATCTGCTGAAGCAGTCAGATTATTTAATCCCAAATAGTGGCTTTATATATTCTGAAGTGTGCAACTCTTGTATGATTTTCTACTGATTTCTAAGGCAGTCAGGCTCTCAACAATTTTCTCAGGCACCTTCTGAAATATGTTTTATGAGAAATGCAAAAATCCACTTGTATTTCTTTCAGTGTTATGCAGTAAATTTAGCTGCCAGAGTAGATGGCAGCTCTGGAGGAAAATTCTCTAATCTGTATTCATGTGATAGAGGTGATACTCTCTGTTCTCACTGTCTGCAGAGAATACTGCATGCCAGTCATCTACACTGGAATCCAATTTGAGCAGGCTCCTGCATCTCGGTTTCCTCAGACACCACCAAAGTGAAGCCAGCCTGTCTTTCATGTTAATCATTGAGTCCTCAGTAGCTGTAAAATTTACAGCAAGGGAATTAAGGCCTAACAATGATCATTCTTCCCTTTAAGATCCACATGTCCAAGGGCAGCCCCAAAGCTAGGCAAGATTCCGGCCTTTCATACCCAGGCAGTGGAAGGGCTGGTTCCAGCCCAGGGTGGTTTGTGGCCTGGAGACACATGGATCATTCCTGCAGGGCTTGGTAACCAAACCCTCAGAACTGGGCACCAACCACCTCAGCCTCTGTGCAAGAAATGACAGAAGAAAGTTGTGATGTCCCTGCACCCAGCTGTGTCCTGTGAATTCACTCATCAGCTGTGTGGTAAGGATCTAACTGATGATCAATTTTATTTATTAATTATTTAAGCAAAGTAGCTCCTTTCTGCAGGATGTTGCACTAGATGACCTGGTGAGGTCCCTTCCAACCTCAGTTCTATAGCTCTCAAGTATATTTTTGTAAACATTAAGGTAAGCTCAGTAAATTGGAACTCTGTGTACTCCTAGCCTGTGCTGTAGGTCTTCCTGGGAATTCTTCTTCCTGAGCCCAAGCTCTCCAGGATGGGCATGAGGCTACTGCAGCTGGGCAGAAACAAGGAGTCACACAGCTGGGAGCTGCAAGCTCTGCTGAGTCAGGATGAAAAAAATTGAAAATAATTAAAAATACATTAATCTGTGCATAGAACTTGAGTTGTAACATAGATAATGCTGGAAAAATGGTAATTGTAGGGACTGAATGAAGGTCAGTAATTTTATTCAATAACTGGGACAAGATCTCCAAACCCAAAAAGGGTACATACATTTAACAGAGGTTGTTTCCAGCATGAAATTTCAAACAAGTTTTTTTGTTCTTTTATTCTAGTTGAATTTGTAAGCTAGTGTGTTATTCTACAAACTCTGAGAGCCTGACAACTAGAGCTTACTAAGCATGTCACAATGATTAATAATTTAATACGGAATATTTTGCAAGACAGTTTCATGCAGACTTCCCATGGGAGAAATACTTCAACTGATAGGCTGAAATCCCTGATGTATTTTGCATGATTGTTGTTGCTGTCTCTTGGGTTAAGCTGAAGTTACTGTGTTGCAGTGTTTCCAACTACAATTTATAGGAAAGTTTATCTAGTTTTGCATGAATCATGAAATTCTCTGAGCTTAGGTAACTATGATAGCCACTGAATGGGTGCTCTGTTGTAACTTTCAGCTCAGAGTTCCATTGGATACATTTGATAAATTGTAAACAGCATCCAAACAAAGGACTTGGATTGTCCCCAGACCTGTCATTTATGCCAGTGATGACAATGAAATAAAGGTAAAAATAGGTTAATGGTAATGGTAATGGATGTTTATGACTCATGAATGGTACTGATAGCAATGCTGGTTCTTTGTTTTATTTGGTAAGTCATTAATTTGCATGTAAAATAAGTTGGAATCAAAAGTTCAAAATACTAAGATTAGCTTTCTGACAAGTTTCAATCTTAGTTTCAGGCAACTATTTCTATGCGATATTTTTTTATTCAATATGCATTTTCAAGTTCAGATTATTTGAGACAAAAAAATTTGCTTAATTTCCTATATTTTTATGAAAACATTTTAGGTTTGCTTATCTTGTGTTTTTGCATTGAGACATTTTTGTACTGAGACATTAAAGTTTTTCCATGTATAGTCATTAGTGCTGTGTTTATTTCTGAAGGTACTGTTATATTCCACTAGATGGTAGTGCAGACCCTATTCTCAGAATCCTTTTTGCTGCCTGTGTATTTTCTTGTACAATAAGGAAGTGGTCTGGATGAGAGGAATGTTTGGGAGTGCAGCCTCAAGTCACCCTGGCTTAGAAGGAGTGAAAAACAGGTATGGTCCTCACTGTGCTCTGCTCTCCCCCTTTCCTCTGAAGCACCAGAGATCCTCCAGAGATTCTAAAAGAATTGAGTTTCATAATGGAGGATTCAATTTGCCAAAATGATTTTGTAGAGGTATTTAGTCATAAGGCACAGGGAAATTTAAAAAAATGATGTGAGGAAACATGAAACTTCTGGAAGATTAAGGTTCTCAGTTCACCAGAAATTCTGCATGCTTCTATCAGCAATCCACTGTAGGTGTTTCATGCCTTAGACACCAAATTAGATTTGATTCTAGAACTCCCTTGAGCTCCTGACACAACTTTAATGAGATTAAGTGCAAAAAGCTGAAATTAATCAGAAGCGGGCAGAAGTGAAATTACAGTTCAGGACATGGAAAACAGCCAGCACATTTGAAACATCCCTTTATGCTTTAAGTGTTTATTGTTGATTCAAGTACGTGGCTAGAAACTCAGGATAGCTAACAGTGAAATCCATCATGCAGCAGTACAATCAACATGGGGGTAAAGGGAAGACAGGTAAAATTCTACTAGAAAAACTAAGTTAAGAATAAGTTTTCCTTTAATTAAGGACATAAGAAAGTTTTCTAAAACACCAGGTCTTGTGATGATAAAACTGTTTGCTGCCCAGAACAGGAATAAATGACAAGTATGTCTAAACTTAGTGGAAATGGAAGCCCTCATGGGTGCCTGGCTCCACATTTCCCCCCCGGCTGACACTACACTGCTGTCAGTTCTGCAGGAAGGCAGCAGGACATGCAGCCTGTAAAAAACCCCAGTGGGCTTTGGTCAGGTGCCTGGTCTGGATCAAGGACATGGGGAACACCCCTGCTGACAAAGCCAACACAGATGTGAGAGACAAGTGAATGCTGGTATAATGCCCAAGCAACGTAAAGCAGTTTGTTGTGTGTTTGTGTGTGCTTATATATGTATAAACTAATATAGATGAACAAATCATGTTCATTCTGATATTTGTATTGTATTTTTATGTTTTGCCCTAGACAGATGGAACAGAGATGGTGTCATATCTAAGTGATGCATGTCTATCACAATGAAACCTCTAAGAGCACTTGTAAAATTAATAATAACAGTGATTTTGTACCTTAGAAACAATTTTTCTCTTAAAGACTAAAATAGAATGAGAGCTGCAAGGAGACAGGACACTTGTAAGAGCAGTAAATCTCTATCAGAATGTAATTTAATAGGGTTAAAGTAATACAGACAGCATTTGTAACTGGAGTGTTTTATATCTGAAACAAATTAACTGACAAACTAGTATTATAAATTTACTCAATGATACATAGTATTCTGAAAGATGACAATGACTTTATACTAGAAAATGTTTGCTGCAGTTGTAATGAAAAATTCCACTTCCTTTTTTTTTTTACAGTGGGATGGATTCAGCTATGAAGATACTGTTACTGTATTTCTTTTTGTGAGTATCTTATAACATTTCAAAAATCTTTCCATTTTCATGGTACTGATAGTGAGCAGAGAAAAATCACAGTGACTTGTAACACTGTTTATAAGGAACGAGTGATAACAGTAAGGACATAATAATACAGCAAATAACAATTATAGGACCAATAGAATGGTTTGGGTTGGAAGAGGCCCTAAACATCATCTATTTCCAACACCTCTGCCATGGGCAGGGACGCCTTCCACTAGACCAGATTGCTCAGAGCTCCAGCCAACTTTGCCTTGAACACTGCCAGGGATGGGGCATCCACAGCCTCTCCAGACAACCTGTGCCAGTGCCTCACCACCCTCACAATAAAGAATTTCTTCCCAGTATTTAATCTAAACCTGTCCTCTGTCAGTTTATAGCCATTCCCCCTTGTCCTGTCTCTCCATGCTCTTATAAAAATTCCCTCTCCTCGCCTGTAAACCCTTTAGGCACTGAAAGATGCTCTAAAGTTTCTCCAGAGGCTTCAGGTCTCTGGGCTGAACACCCCCAGCTCTTCAAGCCGGTCTCCGTGCCCCATCCCCCTTCATGATATAATAGCTAAGTATTTTGTCATAAGGCATCATAACAAAGCCACGAAAATGAAGTTGCTGTGTTTTCCCAGCTTAAATTGAGCTGGGTGTGGCTCCCTGCAGACCCCCGCAGTAGCGGGGAGCTCCCGCGGGGCGGCAGTTCAGGACTTCGGTACCGTCGGCAGCGACTCCAGGGAGTGGCTCTCCCGAACAGCTTTCGCATTCCCTCTGCGCAATTTATTTCCTTATTTTGGTGTGACTTAACAAGGATTTTTTTTTTCTTCTGCAGTGGTTTTTTTCTACTTAATCTCTTAAACTCTAAAATTGATTCATGTTAATATTAATAATTTAAGGGAAATAAGCCTTTTCACGGTCTAATCACACCAGCATTGAGAAGTGACAGTTGCCTCTGAATAAAGGATGGCATGATTGGCAGGATTACCTTCAGGCAAGGGGAGATCTGGAGAAGTGGAATGGTGTGAAACTTCATCTCTCTCCCATGCTGTTCGGATTATTTATCAAAGTATGTGAAGATCAAAAAAAAAAAAAAATCAAGGGAAATGCATGCATGTAAATTATTAACAGCCTGCCTCAGAGGATGAGCAGATTTTGTTCATACTGTATTAACTATAACAAATTTTATTACATATTCAAAGAAAAAGAAATAAAAGTTACAACTCCAGCATGGTAGTAGATAACGGGTGAAATAATCTCATAAGAAACTATTATCTACAAAATAACATTGCAAATATAAGAAAATATTGTCAAGAAAGCATCTGACGTTCAGGGAACTACTTGTTTATTTTTTGTTTATATTGTTGACTCTTATAGGTTGAAATGGAATGCTTGCTCTAGTCCAAACTGCTATATTCTGGTGTGAGCCATCTGTAACTGAGATCTCTAATGCAGGCCACCAACAAGAATAAAGGCTGGTTCATGAAGCAGTAGCACAAAAGCAAATCTTTATTTGCTGTTGCTCAGCAACCATGTGCGAAAGGCCCATTTTTCATTTTTGCCTTAACTTGACAGGAAAATGATAATAAATATGAGATTATTATCACAGGGTATAGATTATTTTGAACAGATGAACAGATATGTCAAAGAGAAGCATGTAATTTGGTACTCTTGAAAAAGAGAATATTAGAGAAACTGAAAATAGAGTTGTTGGCTTATTACTGGCTTGCAGTTCATGCACAGTTCTTAAAAAAACCTAGAAAACATTATTCTGTCTCTCTGGTTTCTCTATATGGTCCTTTAAAATGAATCACTTGGCGTTATTCAGCCTGTTGTTATCTGTGTCAACTTCTAGTTTTAATACTATGAAAAAAACCATTCTGTGGTTGCTATGCAACAGAAATTAAAAAGTAAAATGTTTTAGTTTGTTTGCTAAAATGATACGTGCCCAACTAAATAAACAGTAACCAGGTGACTAATGTAGCATCTAATTAAAAGACTAATCAAGGTGTTAATGAAATATTCAGTGTACATGAGTCATGATGAATAAATCCATCAGTTTGGATTTAAAATGGCCAAGATTTTTAATTTATGCAGAAAATTTTTAATATAGGAAGACATTAGCATAATGTAAAAATGTCAGGTGTTATACTTTTTTATTTGTTTTTACAATTCTACAGGTATGCTGATGCAACTTAATCCAAGTAAACTGTTCCACAGGCTCCTTGCACTTAGCTGACTTGGAATACAAAGTCAGGTCCACCACAGGATCTGACACAAGCCAGCTTCTCGTATCAAATAAATGTGACAGAAAATGCAAAAAACCTTAATTTTTAATGCAAACTAATACTGTGAAAGGCAGAATCATTAAGGAAGATTCTATGTTAAAAATTACAACAGCAGAAGATGTAAATGCAACTTTTAAAGGAGTGAATTTTTACATTTAATACTAAATAAAATATGAATTACATAATATTTTTAAAAATTACAATCCTGAAAAGTCTAACCAGATGTGAGAACTTCTATAGAAATTATAGTTGGTTTTCTGTTTGTTTGCACAGTAAAGCAGCACATGCTGTACTGCTTCTACAGACTGAAAGTAAATTACTTCAGTTATGCATCTCTCTCTTCTGAACAGCCAACACTGAGAAATGCTACTGAAAATGCCAAATGGAAAGATATAAACTAAGGCCTTAACAAGAGACTTTGACTGGTTTTGGTTTGCAGAAGAGCTAAAAAAATGGAATGGGGAATATTATAGAATTCAAAATCTGACTCTAACCATTTCCAAACACTGGAAATGTTAGAAAGAAGAAACAGAAGATATACTTTCCTGATATATTAAAAAAAAATCCTTAGTTATCAAACTCTAAATATCATCTGGCTTACATAGCCTCCTATACATTCTGGCATATAGGCTGTTTAACTCGATTGCTTTGGATGAAGAGTGCAAAGTAGTCATATTGTCCACCAGGACTGTGAGTAAAAGCATAGCTGTCAGCAATAGTAACAATAACATTACTGGAGAAAAAAGTCACCAGTGTAATCAAATGCGTGACGTTTTGTAAAAGCAGTTATTTCCACGTTACCAGAGATCCATGCAAGAAGGAATACCGTTTCTCAAGCACGAACATGAATTTAACTGAGCATGTCTTCCCCCCATTTGGAAGCACTGACACTTTGCAGTAGGTACAGAAAGGGAACCGTGAGCGGGCCGTGGGGTTTGAACCGCGGCAGCTGCCTCTGGGTAACTGATGGATGTTCCCCCGGGACCAGCCGTGTCAGAGCGGCGGAGGAAGGAGCCTTTCAGCGCGGCCGAAGCTGCCGGGAGCGGCTGCCGGGGCCGGCCCAGGCGCTCCCCGAGCGTGGAGCGGGGCCGGGGCACAAACCCACGGGCAGGGCTGGGAAAGCGGGGGTCAGCCTGACAGGAGGCTCAGGAGGGATTTTATCGCTCTCCACAGCTCCCCGAAAGGAGCGCGTAGCCGGGTGGGAGTCGGGCTCGTCTCCGGAGTAGCCAGCGGCAGGACAGGACACAGCCTGAAGCTGCGCCAGACGAGGTTCAGGTGCAACATTCGGAGGAATTTCTTTACAGAAAGGGGGACTGGAATGGGCCGCGCAGGGAGGTGGTGGAGACGCCCTCCCGGAAGATGTCTAGGAAAGACTGGACGCGGCACTCAGTGCCATGTTCTCGTTGACCGGGTGGTGTTCGGTCACAGGCTGGACTCGATGACCTCAGAAGCCTTTTCCAGCCCGGCTGACCCTGTTGTTCCCAGAGTGTGGAACACGAGCCCCTGTGCCAAGTGGGTTTCCAAGGCCGCCTTCCCTCACCCTGCCCTCAGCGGCGCCGCGCGCGCGAAAGGCCGGGGGCGGTGGTCGAGCTCTCGCGAGACGACACGAGAGTTCCGCGGCGCGCGCGCAGCGTCGGCGGCGGGAGGATTCGAAAAGTGACGAGTGAGGGAGGGACCGGCCCGGGCGGGGGCTGGCGGCGGCCCGGAGTGTCCCGAGCGTCCCCGGGTGCCCCGAGCTGCCCACCGGTGTCCCCTGCGAGCGGCTGCCGGGGCCGGTGTCTCCGGCGGTGCTGCCGTGCGCCGTGAGCTCTTCTACGCGCGTGTCCGCCAGCTAAGTTCCGCTGCGCTGAGGCGGCGCCGCGGTGTTGGAAGCGCGTCCCGCGGGTCCATGAGGGTTCGGCCGCTCTGAGGGAGCCCGAGGTAAGCGGCCCGTCCGGCTCCCTGCTGCCCGCTCTGCCGAGGCCTGGCGGAGCCCCCGGCTGGCTCGGGACGGCGGGGCCCAGGAGCGGCCCCCGGCCCGATCTGTGATGTGGCTTCACGCACACTAAATGCCGTGTAAGCCGCCTTCCCACCTGGAAATGCACGTCAGGAGAGACCTAGGAGGGAGGGAATGTTGACGTAAGCAAATAAGGCTCTTTGTGGCCTTGCCCATTTACAGTGGTTTTCATTTGATAGCCGAGAAAATAGACCATTTTACGACCCCACGGTGTTCCTGATACAAATAAATAGTCTTGTTAGGAATTATGACTACCTTAAATAGTGGGTGTGTGCTGGAGAATACATTGTGCTTTTTAAAAATCAAAGTATCTGTTAACAACTTATTCTGCTATACTTACAAAAAAAAAAAAAAAAACCAAAAAAAAACCGAAAAAGAAAGCAAGCCCTGCAGCCCAGTGATGTTGTGAATCTAAGTGCTGATTCAGATAACTAAAATATGTTGGAAGGGAAAACTACTTTTAACTATGTAGTACACGTATAACTACTGTAGTATATAGCATATATAAATATATATAAATGCTATGTTTATAACTGATATATGATTGCAACAGACCAAAATGATCTTGTTTTGATACACAGTATCTTCTCTAATGTTATGTTTTGGTTATAAAGTAGGGAAGACCAATTCCAGGATGAAACGCGAAGCATTTTTGCAAGTTGTATCTAAAGAGTCGATTGAAGACTTCCTGCGTTATACTCAGAATCCTGTAAGTGAGCCAGTGTATACATTTATCACTTCTGGAGTCATAAGTCTGTTACAGGTGCAGAAATCATGTGACAAAGGGGCAGAAACTATTTGTGGGAATAATTGCTGTAGAAAAGAAGTTCAAATGACACTTTAAAGAATATAGGCTGAAAAAGTTGTGGAATCTGAAATTTGGATGCTTATAAACCAACTAAGTTTTTGATATTTGGTTGTTCCACATACTGTTTTTTAAAAATAAAATATTAGTATTTGTGTTATTCTAAACATATACTGATTTTGTGTCGTTGTTGACACTGTCAAATTTGAACCTATGGAAGAGTTTATTGGTATATAATTAATAAGAGTTAATGTACAAACATAGCAGAATTGTGTTTCACTAGTATTTGTTCATTCATTTGGTAGTTTGGGCTGTCCACTTGTTCTTTGGTCCATGTCTAATTTTAGTTGAATTGTTCTTTCTATCACTGAATGCTCTAGAGACGGGGTAGATTGCTGTCTCTAAATGAAGTGTGGAGAGAACAGGGAGGAATAACAAAACAAATCCCCTGAAATCTACTGTTAAAAGCTCTCACTTTGTGTATATATTGCTTAATAATGAGAAATAGTAATTTGCATCGAGGTGTTTTCCACTCACCTTCAATTTGTCTGGTGTTAAGATATACCTGAGCTCTTCTAAGCATCTTTTGCTTGCTGCCGTAAATGATATTGTGAAGTTCGTTTCTTCAGCTTTCTTATGGGTATTTTCCTGGTAGTACCTTTGGCAGGATAAAGTGGATCAGTTGACCTCTATGTGCACAGAGGCATGATCTGATTTAATGTAGCAACTATATTAAACCACAATGTTCTGCATAATAAGCTTACAAAGTTTGTCTCCCAAACATCCTTGAATCTTTCCCCAGAAAATTTACTATTTCTTTCATTTGTGTGCCTGTATGTAGTTATGGATGATAAATTTATTACCAGATTGCCTTTGCCTAAAGTCTCCTTCCCATTTTTCTCTAAATCTAAACACTTCAGCAAAAAACTATTCACTTGCAGTGTTTCCTTTTCAATTGATTTGGTTGTGTTGATTCTGCCATCTACATTCAGTAATTTATTTTAATGAGCCAGGGCTATTTGGATTAAAAATGGTTGGGTTTTTTTTCATCCTTTTATTTTTCATCACCAATTCACAGGAGTTCTCTTGCAACAGTGTTCAGCTGTTGCCAATATCTCTGGAAACTTTATGTCACTAGCTACAATGAATATATCGATTGAAATTGTCTTCATCTTCATGCCTTTGTATCATAAGGGAACATGAATATCCACATGACTTTTTGACTGTCCAAGATATTTCAATTATTTTATTAATTTCCTTTTGAAACCTGCAGCAATGGAGCATGTGTGACCAAGTCTTGTCTTAGTATGAGGATCCTCCTTTTTGGATCTCCCTTGAAAAATTCTTGATTGCTTTTCTGGAGGAGGCTGTGGTTAAATAAATCATCAGTAAAGCTTTACTGCTTTCCCTAGTTTTTGTATTATGTTTTCTACTCAGTTGGTGCTCTAGCCTTAGAATTTGCCTTTTAAACCCTCTTCAAAGTTCAGTTTTTAGCATCACTTCTTTTTTCAATGTCTGTCACACACCCCAAACTCTTATTTACTTCCCCCTTAATTTTTCTTTTCCACACTTTCAATGTTTAGATTCATCTGTATCTTCTAAAATTCCAGGGCTTTGCTAGTTTTCCTTCAAGGTTTCTCATGGGCTTTTCATTTTTTTTCTAATATTTTTAAAATTTCATATTGTGGTGCTGTTCATTGAGATCTTCAGCAGGTACTGTTGGTTTTTTCCACTAAATCCCATTCCAATTCAAGAAAACACATGATTTCTTGGAAAAATAGGAATCACAGATATGATTATCATTCACTGTCACCCTTTCTCCTCATAGATTTTGGAATAATTCTGTCTCATATCATCCCAAAGAAAAATCTAAAAGCTCTGATCTTATGAGTTCATTCTCTGTTCAAAATGGTACAATCTTAATATCCTGTCTTTTGGGTTTGTTTGAAGCACAGAGCTGCAGAACTCCTTGTGAGGCCTTTGGTTTACTGTATTTGTTTTCAGTTGTAGAATAGAATAGAAATTCTTTTATAAATATGGAACAGGATCTTTCTTCTCATAGCCTTCTGGGAACTTTGTAATACTGCTGCTTCTTTCATTCTTTTCAGTTTTTACCTTCGACTTTCTCTTTTTGATGCCTTGCAGTGTATCTGCAAACTAAAAATAGATTTATTTCAAGATCATAGAATTCTCCTTCTTTCCTCTGTAGTGTTTTTGATCCAGTAAACCTTCACTTCTGTATTGCCAATTACATCTCAGAAATTATCTGTTCTTTCTCTTGTCTGGGCCTGGTCTTCCTTCTTGTCTTCTCTTTGCATATTCCCTTTCCTAGCAGGTTGCCTACCCTTCTTTGATGCTAACAGACTCCTTGTGTCTCTGAGGTAAATTCTTCTAGCAAATTTCTTTCCAGGAAATAGTTCAGATCAGCCTTGTGGTGCACTATCTACTGAAAACTAATGGTGGCTTCAGCAGGAGGTGTGGGCTCAACGGGTTCAGGGGCTGGGTTTGATGAGGGGCTTTAAAACAGTGCAGTGTGCAGAGCTCTGATGTGTGCAGATCATATCCCAAATTAGTGCTGTCCCTATGGCTCTGCTGACTGCTACGTTTCCAGTTCTTGCCTAAGGATTTTCTTTAAACAGCCATCATCAACTGATATTTAAGAGAGCAAAGACATAATCAGGGACTTAAATTCTGTGCAGTTTTGAGCTTCTTAGCCAAGGGTATGGAATGGTCTTCATTGCTATCAAGGGCTGAAGACTTCTGTCTTAAAGGCAACACTCTTGCTTCATGATAAAGAGTTAACTAGCAGGAGTTTCTTATGCTATTTTAAAAAATATAACTTCTAGAAGGTATTTTATCTCTAACTGCAGAGAGATATAAGTTAATCATTGATGTAAAAACCCATATTAAATATAGAAAATATTATGAAGTATAAGCCACTTTGCTGATGTGGGACTGTGTGGTATCTTCTGACCATTTATAGAAAAATACATGTGATCATTTTGACTTGAATGAGCTACTTCAAGAGTTGCCAAGAAAGCAAAAAGAAGTGCTATGGCAGAGACTGACACAGCTATTGACAGAGAGCTTGATGGAGAATCCTGTGGAAACATGGCACAGGACTGGAGATGATAAGAGTGATGATGACATGGAAGTTGAGATAGTTCCAGAAATGGTAAGAATCTTGTAAAATGAAAACATGTTGAGTGTTTCGTGTTTTTTGGAAATAAAATGGAATATTTCCATAACATCTGAAAACATGCAAGGGTTATGAAGTAAGACCAGTTCCAAATACCATCTTCCTGCCCATTTTTTAAATGACTTAATTTATGCTCGGGTTAAGCTGAACTTATGATTGGTCTATACTTTAAAAGACTTGCTCTGCTGATAATTTTAATTATGAAAGATGTGACTTTGTTTTCTCAGTAGAGTTGAATGGGCTTTTCCTATGTCTTATGTTAGTAAGGAAATGTTAATGTTGCACATGTTAAGTTTAAGTAGCTGGCATATAAGAAATTCACTACCTGACTTTTTTTTTCACTACCTCATTTTATTTGATGAACATCATGAAATCTAGATTCGACAGTGCCTTCCACAAATTTAGAATATATAGAATTTTTCTGACTCCAACCCTTATATACTGCCTTCTGTGCTGTAGTCTATGTAGCCTTGAGAATACTGGGGGAAAAGGTTATTTAATTTTGGGGGGAAGAAAAGAAATGCAGTGGGGAAATAATTAGAGAAACCTAGAGGCTTGTAGAAAAATCAGTCATCTGTTCAGAGGCCTGTAGAATCACACACTTGGAGTGAAATTCACCAGATGTACACATCTCTGAGTACACATGACCCTGCTAGTTAGGGGCTTTTCAGCTCTGAAATGGATGTGTGTGTGAGTGGGTTTGTTGCAGATGAGGATTTTAGTGTAGGAATGGATACACATGCGCAGTCACAGTGTTACCTACTAGCTGGAGCTGAAAACCCTTTTTCAAACTTTTTGAAAAGATGTACTTTTAAATCTATTCTTTTGCCTCTTATTTGAAAGGTTTTGGGTGCCAGTATGCTCGTTCTTCAGAAAGGAAGCATAATAACAATTCAGCTTTGCTCTCTGTTGCTAAGGTTCATTTCTTGTTTGAGTTATTTTCTGAGTCCAAAACAAACTGCAGAAGTGTTTCCTCAGCATTGCTTTCTTTCAGAAACAAACTGTAGCAGTGATCCAAGGAGTGGCAGCTGTCGTTATTGCTTCCATACCTGCAGTGGATGAAAATGTAAACTACAAAGCTCTTGTAGAATGCGTTTTTATCCTAAACGGTGAGTGCTTCTCTGTACAGAATGCAGCATTTTACAGAGGCTGTTTGATCTGACTGAAATCCAGCTGGCCTGTGAAACAGAATTCACAGGAGAAAAGTTGGTACTGGTTTGAGTTCATATTTATGAGACAAAATTAAGGGACTGTTTACCTAGAAATCAGCTGTACAATTTAGAAGTTGGAATGTAAATAGTTTTCTTTCTCCCAGCTGTTCACCCAGTGGAAGGTAACTTTGATTATCCTGTGATTTTTATTACTTTTAAGGGAAACTCAATATTCTATTGTTACTGATCCAGAAACTTGGGCCAAACCTTAGAGTTGCCTAAATACTGCAGTGAGCATAAGCCATGAAAGTGTGTAAGTGTGTCAGGAGCTAGCTGACACCGTGAGGTTTAGTTAGTGTGCTAACAGACTGCTGTTTTACAGGAATGACTTGGTTCATTGCAGTAAATAGTTATTTCACTACTCTTGTAGGTATCCTTCCTGCATTATCTACATCTGAAATAACCCTACAGGACACTATCCAACGTGTGTGTGAATTGTGGTGGGAGAAGGGACTGGAGGGGAAGGAGCAGCTGGGGAAGACTCTGTTTGTCATTCTGCTGAGAAAAAGCCTGAATAAAGCTGCTACGGTAGGCTGAGGCTATGTTGACTTTCAGGTTATTATTGAATATTTCAAGAAAGATAATTCCTCCTATAAAACACTGCCTTCTCTAGAACAAATTTTAAAGGTTTTTGGCATCAGTTTCACAAGTGAACTGGATTTAATTTTTTTTTTTTGCATTCTTTTTAATCTTTTCACTCTTTTGTCCAGTCCAATGGCCAAGGTTTTAATTGTAATTAACTTTTTGTCAACTCAGGTATTAAGTACTGTGTTCAGCTAAGCATAGAAACAGCTTTTGTAGGAAGCTTAATTTTCTCTTGTTTTTTATCTTTCTACAAATAATTTTTCTTTCATTTTTCAAAATGTTTGAGTTACTTGGAGTGTTGTGTACACATCTTTTGCACTAACCCAATGGATGTATCCTTATTTCTTTTTCCTGTTTTTCCCTGTTAACTGCATGTATGGTATGAAACGAAGTTTAAAAAGTGCAGTGATGTGGTTTTAACATACTTTGCATGGAATGGCAACTTGTTTTTCTTGAGCATTTCTTGAGCATATCTTCATTTGTTGGAAGTCAGAATTTCTGCAGTTACATATATTTTTCCCCAATAATGTGATGAAATGAATATTCATAATTTCGTGATCTGTAACAATGCATTTCAAGTTCATTATTTAAAATCCTTTCAATGCAGCTTTGCATTAAATCAAAGCTTTTTGCATTAAAGCAAAGCTTCTCCACTCTAATGTGGGCTTCTTCTTTCCTGTCAGGGCGCAGATATAGTTCGTGTATGGAATCTACATCAGACATTACTTTGTTTTGATTATGATTCAGATGAGAGTAATGAAGTCAAAGACTTGTTACTTCAGTGTTTTATGAATGTAAAACACATTAAGAAAGAAGAGGTAAGCCAACTTTTATCTTACTGTGGTTTTGTGCCCATGAGCTTTGGTTGCTTTTAATAGTTTTGCAGTTTGTCTTTTTTTACGGTACAGTAGGTAGCAACATGAGAGAAATCAGCTGACTCCAAGCTATAAATGGTTGATTCTGTTTCATTTGGAAAACTCGTTTCTATTCCAGACTAAAGTGTGAAAGTTTATGTCTAAATCTTCAGTCCAGTTATTTTATCCTGAGGCAATAAGAATGCTTTGCTTCCAGTGCATTTCCCTCGATACTTAAGATCATTCCCTGGTGTAATTCTTTTCTTTTCTTTTATAGCAGTTTTTCTTTTATTCAAGACAAGTAACTGTAGCAAAATAATTTTCCTTCTAAATGACTTCATCTAGAAGATTGTGTTGCCATATTCTATTTTAAAAGTAGCATAAAAAGAATCCAACTTGACAGAAAAACAAGAATTATTTTTTTTAACTACATAGATTTCTCTCAGTGAACAGTTGCTGTTTTGTTGTTTAGATTGTGCCTGTGCACCAGAATTGTGGCATCCAAGCCTTTTTTCTGGTTAGGTAACCAGACCACATGACTTTGTCTCTGAAGTTCTAACTCTTCCCTGTATATGTAAAATAGATATATTCCTTTTCCTGTGTAATACATGAACTTCTGTCATAAAATGAGCCCGGAGATTGCTGCATGGTTGTGGTATATGTCATATTATAAATGGAGATAGCAAAGGAATTAGGTGAAATGTTTGATAGACCAGGGCTTGGATACCTGCCACGAAGTTGGTGGGGTTTTTGTTACTTATATATCATATTTTAAGCTGTTTTAGTTTTGACTAAAATTATGATGTACCAAGACAATATGAAAGGTGGAAATAGAAGAAGAGAAAATGTGGATGGAAGAGGAAAGACAGGAAAGGCTTTATTGACAGAGTTTGCAATTAATTTTGTGTCCTTGGTGTATTTCATTTTAAGCCATTTTTTGTCGCCTGGAAGAAGTGTGTACTTGTGTGTGTTCTTTGTCACAGTACTTAAAATGCATTATCTATGTTTGATTCTGTTTTTTTTTTTTCTTCTGTTATATTTGAATCCACTGTATTATTTTCATATTTCATCTTAATATAGGCGCAGTAAATAATGGGTGATTACATATGTAAAATACAACTGCTATCTAGGCTTCAGAAGCAAATTCTTGTAGTTCTTTTTTTCTTCCACTCAATATAATGTGTTAATTACTACACAGCTTTTCTGAAGGAAGTTTGCACCTTGAATCTTGAGTGAAAGAGTATAAAAGTTGTAGTTTTGTTGTGTGTTTTTTTTTTTTAATATGGAGGAAAAAAGCAGTTGTAATCAGACTCAGTAATGAATATTTTTTTGTGGCATATCAAAACTCATCCACTTTGCTCCGCAATAATGTGCAGATTTGGCCACACTTTGCACATTTCCCTGCACAAGATTTTTCTCTTTGCTCTCCCAGGGATTTCTGGTTCTTTACATTTTGCCACCTTTGCATTTTCACAGGCCTGTCTCTTTCTAGGTAGATACAGAGAGCACCTTACTGCGCTCTCTGCTCTGTCTGATCATTAGTGGTTTAAATCCATAATTCTGGATCCTTTGCTTTCTGGCTGGAAGCATTGACTGAAAGCTGCAGCTCCCAGCTGTAGCCAAAGGGCTCAGCCTTGGCCAGCGGCGGCTCTGCCTTGGAGCCCACTGGCATTGGCTCTATCAGCATGGGGAAAGCTTCTGGCAGCTTCTCACAGGAACCACCTCTGCCGGCCTCCACCATCAAAACCTTGCCATGCCAGCCCAATACACAAGTCACTTTACATCCTGAAGGATAACAGTTCAAAATAAAAGGAGAACCATAACCCATTCTGGAAAGATCCCAGGACAGGGTTCAGTTAAATTAAGTGTCTGAAATAAATTTAGACATCTGTGCAGGAACATAATCAGTACAGGTCCTGGGAAGAATTTGATTGCTTAAGTGAATGACCCATGCTACATTAAATGACCTAAGTTGCCACAGATATTGATGTGGGGCTGGCACATAAAACACTGTGATAGATCTCTGCCTTCTGGAAAACCATCTGGGCACGTAAAATTACTCTGTGTTTAGGGTGTGCCATATTAACCCTCGTCAGCAGAGTCAACACAAGAATTCAGCTCCATAAAACAGTAACTAAACAGCTGATCCCATAAAACACTCTTCAGACAATTAACATTTCAGGGACTTAAACATCCAAATTCACATGTCTCAGTTTTGGGCAGAAATCCAACTTCACTATATGAAGTTCCAGTACTTATCCAGAATGGTAACCAACTTTGATTTTTCTCTCTCTGCAGACAGGAGATTCAAAGTGTTCAAAGCATTCTCCTGTTGCTATGAGGCCATTGTGCTTCAGTTGCAAGTCCTTTTGTTTGGGATTTGCATGCTGTGGGAGTTCACTTGCAGTGATAACACACCTCATGTATGTTCTCTATTTTCCTTTCCTGGTTCGTTTCACTAATGTTAGATTTCTTGTAGCAACAAGAAACCAATCTACACTCTCCCCAATATCTCTGCTGGACCTTTTTTTGTATCCTGTATTGCTTCTAAAATGCTTGTAGTAATACCAAATATGAATTACTGATGTATGAATTACTTTGAGTTGTACGTGAGCTTGTGTATATCAGGCCTAATACTGCCTTTAATGCCTGCAGACTTGTTCTACAGTTCCTAAGAAAAGTAATCCTAGATTTTCACAGTGCATATCCCAGAGTACAGTACCATAGTAGCTTAAGCTGCTATAACTCCAGGTTGCAATGATCCTATGTTGCCATGGACTAGCATTCCTCTTTTCCTTTTCACAGTGTAATGTTCAAGCAGCAATATCATGGGTTGATTGAAGGAGGTAACTGTTTTCTCCTAGTAAGATTATTTTTTCAGACAGATTAACTGTTTGGAATGGTTCATCATATGCAAGACTGAAGGAAGGGAAGGGTCAGGAATGCAGTGTATCTGTTCTAAATCAGATTAAACCAATAGAGAACTGCACATTTATTACACTTCATTGCAAGATCAGGGAGTTCAGTGTTTCTGCCCTCCCAGGCTGTGCTGTTCAACACACAGTAATATCTCTCAGAGGCTTATCATCAGGCTGCATTAGTGGAGTGATCCTCTGAATTTATCTCTGTGATTTATGAAAACATTGTTGTTCAGATGGGGTTTCCAGTCGAACAGCTGCAGAGCATGTTCCTGTGTTTTAGAGGTGGGTCTGTTGTGCTCTTTCCTTGCTCACCTTCTCTGTGTATATAGAACAAAGTCATGTGCTGCTCTATGTCCCCAAGCACAGCAGTACCAGACACCCAGCACTGATACTACATTAGTCCCAAAGATGACAAGTTCACAGTCTCATTCACCTATCACTAGGTTCTCTCTCACAATAATGAGAATGTTGTTACCAGTAATTATTGCAGATCCATTAATCACAAGCAGCAGATTAAGCTAGAGGCACTTATCATTGTCAGGAGCAGGCTCAATCTTTTAAAACCTAAGGCTAAAAAGAATTGGTTGAAAGCTATTTTTAGGCTTTTTATCATCTGTCTTGCTGCTGGAGTTGTAGAAGATGAGATGAGTTTGAGTTTGTCCCCATCCTTGCCTTGTTGAGGAAAGAACTGTAGATCAAAACTCCCTTGACTTCTTGTTTTGTCAGGGGTGTTGATGTGTGACATGCCAAGTGGGACTCCTCTATGTTTATATTAGGTCACCAAACTTGGAGATAGAGACAACTCTTGTTGACAACAAGGAAGGATTCCATCAGACCTGAAGCCAAAAATCTTGACATTGTATTTAGGCATTAGGTCTTGATTTTTATAAGCTTCTGAGTTACTTCTTCACCCAAAGGCATTTGAGCTATCAGTTCACTACAGAGCAGTTTCTGATTTTGTGCTTCCATCTCCCTCCCCTACTCTGTGAGATTCCAAGTCCAAGTGTGTCTGGCATTCAATTTTTTGTTCTTAGGTGTGAACACAATTCTTGGCCCAGCTCTCAATGGTAGTGCCTCTGAACCTCTGCTGTTTATTCAGTGACCCTTTCGCACTTCTGTCAACGTGCTCTTTACTACTACACTTCCTTTATTAATATTCCTAACTTATTTTTGGCTAGAAAGCTGAGAGATACAAAGTACCCTTACAACTGACTGACTCACCCTTATGTGGGATCAGGTATTTTGAAGTCTTACCTTCACCTGTAAGCTAAGTCAGAGTGAAGCTGCCCGTACAGATACTGTATAAGGCTCCAATTCCTTGGACAGATCTTGCTGATTCTGGGAGAGCATTGGCTTATTTCCTTCATCCACAGCCTTCCATTGCCTTCTGTTAAAAAATTCTATTGCTCATCAGATTTGTCATTATTGTTTCTGACTTGTTAAAACGGAAGAAAACTAATTTGGAAAAAATAGTTTCTGTTTTCATGAATGAAAGCACCTTCAGGAGGTTCACAACATTACTTTTCATGTGGCAAGAGGAAAGAAATTGTTGTTGCTGATCAGAACGTTTTATTTCCTCAGTGGCCCAGTTGTTCTCTGTGGCTTTGTTAAAAATGTTTCTGCATCCAGTGCTGGTAGAGTTGTGTTTTATTGATGCCTTCACCATCATTCCAGTGTCATCCTGGGATGATACTGCACTTGGCAGAGCTCCGTGCTCCAGCCTCAATGAGGGTGCTGATTGCACAGTGTGCTGGCATTCTGGAATGCTGCTTGAAGGCACACCAAAACAGAAAGGATATTGACAGAGTGGAGGCAGATATGTAATCCACGTGTTCATTAGTTCTGTGTTTTTTCTACAGTATGAATAAAAGTAGTGCTTGAATTCTGTTTAATATTTAAGAATCTTAAATAGTTTTTTCCATTTCACCTATGCATTTTAAAATTAAAGATGTAATTTCCTTTGTATTTGCTGATTTTTGAGGTAGCTCTTATATTGGATATTCTTCTGACCTTTGAGTTCCCTTTGTTTTTTCCTCTTTTCCCCTCCCCACAGGGAAGAAGACTCTTGAGTTTTTTGTTCAGCTGGAACGTAAACTTCATTAAAATGATACATGGAACTGTTAAAAACCAATTACAGTTCTTTCCAAGGTATGCATCCCAGTAAGAGTACTTAATTAGTAAGAGCTTGTCTGAAATCTTGTTTATCTCACTCTAAAAATACCTAGTGTATTGAAAAAATATATCAATATCCAGAAACCCACAAATCTTCTGAATATTACTGCTATATTGTTTCACCAACTTCATTTAATAGTAGCTCTGATGTGCCTGGGTGTACAGTTATAGGAGCAGTAAATGTTTATTTGCCATTAGCTAAAGCAAATGACTTTGGATAGAAATTGGACTGCATTATTTGCAGTGCTTGTGTGAGGGTTGCAGGTCCGTTTCTCCTTTCGTAGGGTGTTCCTATTTTTTCTTACAAGCAATCTCTAATTTAATTATCTAGGTTTCTATATAAGGCATTCTAATAAGAAGTGACTTGCAGGATAAATCATAGCCCGAGAACTTGGCTGATGGAGGAAAAATACGGAGATTTTTTTTTCTTTGATTATTCAATGAAGTATTGCTGAAGTAATTCTGTGTATTAAAATCAGAGGCTTTCTAATGCTTTCATGTAGAATAATATATTCCTGTACATCTCTAAAGAATTTCAGGCATTCTTCATGACATAACTGGTAAAGTATCTCACTGAATGTTTTGACTCTCCCACCATAAGGGATATTTCAAGTATCATGTAATAGTGCTTGTCTTCATTAATTAAGAGTTAACTTGGTAGTTATGGGTGTAGAGTTGAAAAAGAGAATTTCTTCTAGAAATCAGTTTGATGCACAGAATTAAGAACAATATTATACAAAACTTCATGTTTCACCTTGATGAATTGTTCATAGATATAGTTAGTATGCTTTCTTGACAGTGTTTCCTATATGTTAATACAGATCCTTGGTGGAATACATTTCAGAAATTTACTTCAGGGCCTGGAAGAAGGTGTCAGGAGAATTCATAGAGGTAACACTATGCTTGAAATTTCATTTGGATAGTTTTGAGTTTCAAGGTGGGAAAGACTCATGACTTTCCGCCACAAAGAGGTTCCTTTAACAAGCATTAAAGAATTATTTCTCTAAGGAAAGGGCCTCTTCAGCATTGTCAAGGAGTAACTATGTCATGCTTTGAATGTTTTCCCACTGAGATCAGCTTGGCTGCAGTTAAACACCTTTAATTCTGCTGCTGAAATATTGGTCCACACAAATACGCATATGCACAACGTTTTTCATAAACATACCCGTTCGCTGAGTTACTGAAGCTTTCATTCAGTATGTGCAAGTCTGTATAGTTGATAGCTTAGGTATTTATCTAGTTTTCGTGGATTTCCATGGAAATGATTACAGGCATAATTACAGATTACAACAGTGCTAGAGCAAAATTTCAGATACCAAAATATTCCCTTTTACCCTGCTTTTAGCTTCTGATAATTGGATTAATTGTAGATTCTGACATTTTGAAAATCAGTTGAGGCAGACTGAGGCCCCCAGCATGGAAAAATTTGGGCAAGGTAGAAGCCAAGTAAGAAATAATAGCAGGTACTATTTTCAGTTTCTTGTTTTAAGGAAAAAATGTAGTTGCTGAGCAGCCATAGTACTTATTATTGTTTTATTGTGTTAACAGGAGCATGTGTGTGTTTTACTGTAGGTACTTGAATATAATTGCATTCAGGATTTCATGCATCATGGAATTCATCTTCCCAGAAGTTCTTCTGTTCATTCTAAAGTTAGAGAGGTAAGTTCCAGGAAAGCATGAAATGAACTAGTAGCTTTAAAATGAGATCAGTTGCTATGAAATAGAAAATTTCAATTTCATACAAAAATACCATACCAGGTGTGGCTAGGATGGAAATAACTTTCATTCATAGCAGGCTGTGTGCAGCTGTTTGGGGTGTGCTGCTGGCACAGCAATGTTCTGGCTGCTGCTGAGCAGTGTCTGTGTGGTCTCAAGGCTTTTTCCTCCCTGTGTTTTCCCTTGGGAGTGGGCTGGGCATGAGCAAGAAGTTGGGAGGTCAGCTGAGACAGCTGACCCAAATTGACCAGAAGGATATTGCATGCCATACAACCATCATTCCTTCAGCAAACTGAGGGTGGATATTGCATGCCATACAACCATCATTCCTTCAGCAAACTAAGGGTAAGTGGGTTTTGGGGAGGCAACTATTGCTGGAGTGCTGGCTGAGTATTGGTCTGCTTGTGGGAGGTGGTGAGTAGTTGCATTTGCATCACTCCTTTGGGGATTTTTTTGGTCCTCTTTGCTTCATTTATTAAACTGTCCTTATCTTGACCCATGAACTTGCTTTTCTCTTCCAATTCTTTTTCTTCCCCACTGAGCAGGGAGTGTGTGTATGGCAGTGGGTACTTAGCTCATGACTAGAGCCAACCCACTACAAATACTTAAAAAATAGCATATTCTGAGAAATAATGGTACAACACTTTTTAGGAGGAACCTGCTTATAGTTTTGCACCAATTTGTCTTTGCTCCTCAAAAGTAGAAGGGGATTTTCCAGTTTTTGCTGTCTGTTGTCTAAGCTTTCTTTACCTGTAGAATTGACCTTTCCATGAATGATCAGAGGGATGAAAAGTCATAACCTTCTTGAGGCAAACTTTGTAGATGGGTCTGAAATGAAACGGCTTTTTTCTTTCTATTATATGTAGGGGATTTATAAAGGTTTATAGGGACAAGCTTTGACTCTAGTTGTCTGTCTGTGACATTCAGTCACAAGCAGAGCATTTGAAGCAGAATGAGAAGTGCACAAGACTTTTTGAGACATTTGTATTTGATCAATGCCCCTTTCCCTCCCATGCTTCCTCCCAAATACCCAGACTCTAGAGTGTATGCTGTGCTCAATACACAGCTCAACATAGCAGTGTACAATAATAGAGTGGGTTTTTTGTTTGTTTTGGTTTGGATTTTTTGGGGTTGGTTTTTTAGTGGGTTTGTTTTGTTTTGTTTTCTCATAGCTATAGGATTTCCTTGTCCTGCGATTCCTGATCGATGGAGCAGGCTTTTGAACGGGGCATTTCGTATTTTTCAGCCTCTGGGGCTTATGATGTTGAAAGAGGACAGTGAATAAATATGTCTTTGGACTGCAGGAGAAGTAGGTCTTGAAATAAATTTGAACTGACCACCAGCGGGTCAGCTTCTTTTCAAATTTTGTGTAATCTTGTATTCTGCTTTCCAAGATCTTCAGGGAATTATCAGTGCTGTATTGATCAAGGCCAGAAATGTTCAGAGGATGATCTCGTCTCACTTTCTGATTAATTACCAACCTTAGAACACAGCTCAAACTGCTCACTGTTTCAAAGTGGAGGAATTCTTCCTATCAAGTTACATTATGTCCTTTCTTATATGCTGCTCTGGTCTTCCACTTTCTCCTTCTTTTCTGCATAATTCAGACACAGAAAATAACAGGATTTTTAGCTAATTAAGCACAGTTTTGAGTCCCAAAGTGTGCTGATACTTGCTTTTCATCAATGCATAAAAAATGTATTAGGTTTGTACATGTGTATTTGGGTAACTCCACTTACCAGATAAGTTCCTTTGTTCTTAACAGAGAAAAAGCCTATTTATGTGTAGTTCATAATTTCATGGTTTCAAAGTATTTCTGCCAGTAACTTTAAAAATAATTTTTTATAGTAACAAAAATGAAGTGTTGCTGTGAAATTCTCTAGCCATGTTTTTTTTTCTTAGTTGTAGGTCTTTATATAAACTGAATGGCTCTATAAAGTTATAAAATATTATATTTATTAGATTGTTTTAATTTTATTAATTTTGAGACTTCCTAATAAGATATAAGGTCAAATAACATGTTTAGTTTTATCATTTTCATAGTATGAAAACTCTGGTCTTACATAATTATGAAACGCATCAACCTCTTACCACTCCCTGAATATAGAATGTTAAAATGGCTTTGGGGCCTGTTTTATTTATTTTTTCTTAGATGCTGAGTTATTTTCATAAACAAAGTAAAATCCGTCAAGGAGTTGAAGAAATGCTCTATAGATTGTATCAGCCCATCCTCTGGAGAGCACTAAAGGTAATTATCCTTTTCAGAAAATATAAATGTCTTTCTCCAGCTATTAAATTTTGGGTCTGTTCCACATCTTCTGTTTTTATTATTTGCTTTTAAAATGAATGGCCACAAAAACCAAAATGAGTGTTTAGCATCACAGATGTAGCTGAGTAACTTTTAAAATTGTAATTAGGCATAGCATGCACAATAATATTCTGATTTGTTAATATAATTTACTTGTAAAATTCACTTTTGTTTACGGGTACTTAGAGTGCTTTCCATGATTGCAGTTGGTATTCTTATCTTCTCAATCTGAAAATTCGGTGTAATCTGGTATTATCTTTTCCAAGATCTTTAGGGAATTATGAGTGTTTTATTGATCATAGCCAGAAGTGTTCAGAGGATGGTTTAGTCTCACCTGTTGATTAATTACCAGCCTTAGAATACATCTCAATTAATTTATAGGAGTATTAATTTAGGAAAACTTTTATTCTGGTTGGATTGTATGGACATACATTAATGGTATGAATGTGCACTCAGAATGAAATTTCATATTTGTAGTTCTTTCATGGAGTTTGTATGTCCTTCTGTGGATTGCATGCATGGACTAAAGGGGAACCACTGCAGTTTGTCTACTCAGTTACAAGCTGTGATCAAGAGGAGCCAGGCTTCCTTCTTTGGTGACAGCTTTTATTTTGTCTGAAGTTATGAAATCCCTGTTTGTGAGAGCGTACACATACAGCCAAGTTAATTTCTTGCAAACTTTTGCAATTTCATTTACTGGTTGGTCATAAGCATCTTCTTGAGAAGTGAGAAAGGCATTTGAAATTCTCAAAGGTGAAAGTATTTACTATTAACTTCAAAAGTTGTTTACAATGGATTTTATGAGTTACAGGAAAGAGAGCTGTTTGGTTTCAACAGAACCCTATGGTAGAGGTGGGAATATGAAAAGAGTCATTGCTAGCCCAGTGTCTTGTTTGGTCTTACATTAAATGTTGGATCCTATCCTTTTAGAATTTATATAAACAAGGAACCCTCTGAATGAAACATTTATGTCCTAATGCCAGAGAATGATAGCTACAAAGCATGGCTTCCTTTAATTTCTACATTTCTGTCTCTAAAAAGAATAGGGGTTTTTACTGATTTTTGGTAAGTTAACAAAATACAGTGTTCCATTCTTAAGGGAGGTGCTGCCTGTCAGTGGAGGGTCATAGTCACTTGCCAAAGCCCAGGACTCAAATGTGAGACTAGACTACTTTTTGGAGGAAGATTCTGTCAAACGTTATGAAATCTGCATACATTTATTTGGAGAAAGGTAACAGAAAGTTTGTGATCTGGAAAAAAGGGGTTACTGATTGATTTGCAGCAAGACAACAGGAGAATTCCAGATTCCACAAGTAGTTGAAATTTTTAACAGCTGCTATTCATAATTTTCACATCACTAATGGTTCCATGGCTAGAACAAGTCATGTAGTGCTGCATGAAGTATTTGGTGTTTTGAACTGTTGCTGTGACTCAGAATCACCAGTAGTTTAAAATACGGAACTAAGAAGGGAAGCTTATAACTGTTCTTAAAACTGTTATGGATTCGACTCCAAAGCTTGAAATGTCAGTTTAATTTTAGATAACTAGCTTGATGCTCCTATTTTAGCCAAATCCCTAATTTAATATAGTGAAGAACGAATTCTGTTCTAGAATACTGTTTATGAAACAGAAAGGACACACAAGGCCTGTTTACTCCTCCTTTTTACAGAGAGCAAAAATACTTCAGTTGTAAGAACACAATGAGTTCCAGAACTGTTGATGATGAAACTATTTGATTTTATCTCTGAAATCTTTAAACTGGGAATGCACATTTTGTAATACAGTTCTCTGTTTTTTCTCCAATTGCTTGTTTTGCAAGTAATTAGATTGCACAAGCTTCTGTTGGGGCTTTTACCAGCACATCTTTTAGAAGCCTTTATGCAACTCTAAGTTTTTATAATATAAGCCCATATGTAACTGCTTCACCTTTTTTTCATGTTCTTACTATGAAAAGCAAGTATCATACAAACATAAAAGAGATGTGAAGTGATTGGTTGTTAGTATGAAAAGATATATGGATATAAAAATACTATTATTTAGTGTAAGTAGTGATTAAGCTATTTCTTATCAAGCTGAAAAAGTCAAGAACCACTCCTGCAGGAATTCAAGCTGTTGAAGGAAGTGACTCCTTTAAAGTGTTTGGTTGTCTTTTTTTATATTTTTTTTAACATCCCACGCAATTAAACTAACATGTCCTGGGGAAGCAGTGTTTTAAATAATTTGAAATTAATTTCAGAACCTCTAAGACCAGTTAAAATTTAAAAAAAAGCTGTGAAAATTGACAGAAGAAAAAAGTAAATTATGGTTTTAAAAGGTTCTGAAAGTTCCTCAGAATAGTACAAGCATAAAGGTAAAAGAAATATTAGTTATTTAAATTACTGCAGGCTCTGGCATGGAAAAGTCAGCGTGAATTAAAAGAGGCCATGAATTTAAACTCCTAGTTTCTACCTCTGTGAAGACATTGTACGAGCCTGAATATGCAAATACATTTGGGATAAATTCCAGTTAATTAAAGGCAGGGATTTGAACTGTGGGCACTCAGTTCAGAATTAAAAGTGAGCTTAATGGAATTCAGTGTAATGCACTTAAAAAGTTTATGGAAATTATGGAAATTTCTGGAATGGCTATGGTAGACAAGGTCTAGGTTATTGCACAAAACCACATCTGAATTAATTTTCACATGCAATGTTAGTGCAGAAGAGCTATTTCACCCTGAATTCACATATTATCTTTTTATGTGTTAATTCTTAAATATAGACAAGCTCAGAGTGAAAGGATTTTCTACAACTTTATAGGATAGAATTAAGAATATGATCATTTCACCTTTAAACTGTTTGCATTATCCATAATAAATAAAGGAAAACATATTCCCTAACTAAAGAATGTATGTATGTGCTTTATTTGCTTTTGTAGTATCCAATTTAAAATTCCCAGTAATTTTGTTGACTTGAAGAATTTGGCATGTTCTACTCCACCATATCAGGATTGGACTAGAAGAGAAACCTAAAACAAATTGTAAATGAAGTAATTGTTACTATTGTGCTTTTCTGCTTTTATTTGTCATAAGTTTATTGAAGTCTAAATATTACATGGTTAATGCCATGTTTCTTTTCCCTGCTTTGATCTCAATGTGCTTTATGACAAGTGAAGAAGAAAATTAGATGATTAGCATAGTCAAGAATTTCCCTGAACTATCTCATCTTGCTGTTAAAATTAGGCCTACTTTGCTTGTTATATTGAGAGCTTTTATTTTTTTTATTGGACACAAAATCTGGACAAAATTCTTCCTTCCAAGTCTTCTTTCCAAGAGAAGTCCGTAGAGGCTGTTAATCACTGTGCTGCTATCTTTGATAAATAAAATGTAGTTTGTTGGTTAGATTTCAGCTTTGTCCTTGAAATGCCTAGAATTTCTTCATGGTTTCATTGCCTGCTCTCTTTTTCTGTCCTTTAAGAGTCCACAGGATCAGTTGTCTTTCACTGATTAAGTGTCTAAATACGCACCTTTTTCTTTTTCCTTTTTTGTGTTTTTGGCTCTACAACAAGTAAAATACATGGTGGAGTAAACTGAAAATTGTTAAATATGGTAAAATGTTGTGAGGCTTCGCACAGATTTTTGATGAGCTGCCTGGAGCTCAGAACATGGTCCTAATACTTATGTGCAGAGATGCAGAACTGAATATGTTTTTGCTGAATAAGTTATGCTCCAAGCTTTCTGGTACTTAGTTACTAAATACTGTTTTCTTGAAGAAACAGGCTTGAGCTTTTCAATTAAATCACCTGTCTCTTGACAAGCAAGTTAATTAAACCAGTCTGATTGAATTCAAGAGTCTTCTGTCCTGAAGAGGAGCTTTAAGGCCACCAAGAGAAATCCCAGCTGCTTTTAATTTATTCAGCATTACAGAAAGCAGAAGGGCTCTGACTGTGATTCCTCAGGGTCATTGTAGCTGATGTGCTTTGAAAGCTGATTGTAACAATAACTCAGGTTTTACTGAATGGGCAGAAAGGTAAGATAAAACATTAAAACTCAAATGTGACTTTAAGTTCTTTGATCCATTTATAAATTAATCTTCTATCTACTTAATTAAAAACACTTGTTTAAATGTTTGGAGAACAGTATTTGACAGGATACACCTTTGGATATTAACAGTTGGTCCTTATTGAAAAAATATCTTTTCCTCCATTGTAACAGGCCAGAAATTCAGAAGTTCGAGCAAATGCAGCATTTTTGTTTGTTGATGCTTTTCCTGTTCGTGATCCCAGTTTTACTGCTGAAGAGATGGACAGTGAAATTCAGAAGCAGTTTGAAGAACTTTTTGTAAGTTTTAATGAAACTAAAATGTTAAAAATGATACTTTTGTCAGAACTAACTAAAAAAAAAATTGTTGATGCAATTGAAATGTATGGAATTTCTGAATAATTGTAGGTTAATAGAGGTCTGTGGTGCAGAAAATACAAAAATAAACCAATATTTTAGGTTTCTATGGTATGTTTTCTGCAGATGCTATACACCACTCTAAACTCTAAAAAGGAAATTTTGATTTGCTATTCGTTAATCTGTGAATGAGAGATGCCTTTGAAAGATTAAATGCATGAGTAATGATCTTGATCCTTACTTAACCTAGGATTGTGGGGGAGAGCTTCACAGTTACTATGGAAGCACTCAATCAAAGTTCAGTACTGTATTACTAAATTCTTGTGAAATTAAGTATAATGGAGAGAACCTAAAAGTCTCCTTACCAGTCCAGATGGGTGAGAATAAGCATAGTATTTTCATTAAGAAAATGTTCGATTATCTCATATCAACTCAGGGATTCCTGAGTTGATACGAGATAATTGAACGAATTTCAAAGTTATGTTGTTCCATAGGAACAGTGATCAGTGTAGACACATATAAATAGAAGTCCAAATGTCCTCAATTAAGTCACAAATGCAAGATTAGATTTATTAAAAAAAAAAAAAAATCAAAAGTCCAATGAAAAAAGTTGGCCAATAGTTACCTTAATTTTGCTTCTGATATAAATTTCCTTGTTTTCTTCATAGTAAAATGCCTTGAGGGACTATTAATATTTCAGTTCTTTTATTGCATGACAGTTTTCATAATGATTAAAAGGGAATGCATTTTGTTTATGATAGGCTCAGATCAAACAGGAGTAGAGTCACAATAATCCGTATGCTCACGATGTTATTCTTCTGTTTGTTTTAGAGTCTCTTAGAAGATCCTCATCCAGTTGTCCGGTCTACAGGGGTACTTGGAGTTACTCAGATCATATCCAAATACTGGGAGATGATTCCTCCAACGATTCTTGCTGATCTTTTAAAAAAGATAACTGGAGATCTGGCATGTGATATAACATCTGCTGATGTTCGATGCTCTGTTTTTAAAGTAAATGTTTTTTATCATGTCATTTTTCTATTTTACTTGATGTGCAGGTTTCTAGTATAGGCCACTTTAAATCAAGGGAATTGCTTCTTCTTCAAAATGTCTTAGGCAATAGAATTCCTACTACATGGAGGTTTTGCACATTTCATAAAAGCCACATGTTTGGAAAACACAAATGTCTTTTGAAATAGTAACTGATTTGCTTTCTGACCCTAAGGTTTTTCAATTCCAGTTGTACGCAAACTGTTTGGACCCAATAATTAATTTTTTTTTAGCTATTAGAAATGATGCTTAGACCTGAAAACATATGTAGGCAGCTCCAGAATTTCTTACATCACTGACTCTAAGGCATCCCAAGACATGCCCAGTTGGGATTTTGTATCCCGCTTTGTATGTCTGAGGTTTGGATGGATATAATTCCACCACTTGGTCTGGTGATGCCACCTCCCATGCATTGCTCACTATGTTCGAAATAGTTCATCTACATCTTTCTGGCATGTGAGAAGTAACTGATAGCTTGGACAGAAAAATGAACTCCCTAATCAACATTTTCACTTGAAGATTTTGTCTGTGTCAGTTCATCCTTAAATTGAAGCTGTCATCCTGTTAATCCTCACTTGCTCCACTACTGCTTCATGGGGAAGCTATCCTGGATAAGCAGAAAGTGCTGATTTGAAAATGAATTGGAAAAAAAATAATGTATTTCTAATTTGAAATCAGCATATTTTAGAGAGCTGGTGTGTCCGCAGACAGAGGGCAAGACCATGGTCTTAGTGTAGGTCTGAAGCTGATTCAGCTGAAGTCAGCTCACTGAACAGAGTTCACTGCAAATTTGAAGAAATCAAAGCAGTTTTTACCAAAGAATATGACAAGAAAAACAAGCATGCACAGTGTCTGCCCCTGCTTTATTTAACATTAGAAGTGTCACGGTCCTCTTCAACAATTTTTAGCTACAGGTTTTTCAGCTCCACTCTCTCTGAATTAGATTTTTTTATTTTAGTGCCTACCAATAATTTTGGACAACAAACTAAGTCACCCACTCCTGGAACAGCTCCTGCCTGCAACCAAGCACAGTCTTCATGATAATTCTGAGAAGGTGCGAGTGGCTTTTGTGGAAATGCTGCTCAAAGTGAAGGCTACCAAGGCTGCCAAGGTAGGATAATGACACTTGATACGTAGCAAGGAGACAAAATCATGGCATTTATTTAAAAAACAAAAAGTACACTTTTAGACTGCTGCAGTGTTCTTAAAAAAGAAATAACCTGCTTTGCTCTGGTAATACTCTTAATTTCTGTGGTATCACAAGTGCTCTGTGGGCCCTTATTCTCTCTGGTTGGGCAGGGGAGAGCAGTGGGTTACAGCCACTTCCCTTCGCTGCTAAACTCTTCTACATGCCTAACACCTTAACCCAGCTTAATCAAAAAAAGCTTAATCAAAAAAAGCTTAATCAAAGCTTTTTTGCTTTGATTTTCCTAGTTTTATAATGTATGTTTCTATTTTGTGGGCACATCTTCAGGATTTTGGTGTCTTTTTACAGTGATTTTTAATGTATTTTGTGTTTTGCTGTGGAATCTTACTTAGGGTGATGCTGTCCAGCCATAGGCATTATAGCATCTTTGAGCTCTTATTCCACTCTCTAATGTTAATAGTTTCCTAATTTCAATTTTATATTTTAATTTAACAATGGTTTTGTCCCTTGCTAAGCCTAATAAAGACATAAAACTATAAGAAAGCATCCAGAAGAGGGCTCTGGAGGTGGTGAAGGGTGTAAGAGGGGAAGCCATACAAGGAGTGGCTGAGGTCACTTTGTTTGTGAATTATTCTGAGTTTGCTGCAATTAAAGACAGAGAAAAAAAGGTAATTCTCAGTGTCAGGGATTTTTAGGGGAAGGAAAGATCAGGTTTACATAAAGAAAAGAAAATCCTAGTAAGTGTTAGGTGTTTTTCAATAACTCCCTATTGATTTAAAAACTGTAATGTGTATGTCTGGTAAGTCCTGGGATCACTTTAAACTTACTTTTTATGACCGTTTTAATAGGGACATCCGTTGTTCAAATTCACAGTGTAATTATCTGATACAAATATTTTTACTCAAGGGTAAAATCAATTCCTTGACATTGAAAAATAATTTTTGTTTGTTTGTTTTAATTTGAAATTGTCCAGCGTAATTAATTCAGAATCTTCTCACAAAACCTACAGATGTAGTGTTACATCTGGCAAACAACTGTATAGTCTTTCTGAATTTCATGGCATTTGATTTCTGTGTTACAAATAAACTAGAGCTCTGCTAAGAATGGGATGCATTCAGTATTTAGTAATGTAGGGTTTGGGATGGTTTTGTAAAGGGTGTTGATCCATACAGGTTTTTAAGGTATATACAGTTCTTGTAGGTAGTTTGGTCCTACTTTGTCCTGTGAGGAGAATATGAAACATGGCATATAATCACAATAATTGTACTTGATGGTGATATCATTGTAGAGTAAATAGTTCTTCCTTGTATCTATGGGATTGCATTAGTATTGCAGGTGTATTGAAGTGAAATTGCTTGAGCCACAATTTTAGCAGTGAGTCAGAGATACCAGGAGATTTAAAACATCAGCACAGCAGAATTTGGCTTCCAGTACATGTTGGTGTAAAAATTAAAAATGCTTGTGTTTTCCAGGTTGATGTTCTTTATATTTGATTAGACTATCACCATGGAAATTTTTTCCTCTATTTTTATTTCACTCCTTTGAATATCTTTTTCTCACTTCACAAAGTTCTGGAATATCTGTCCCATGGAGCATCTCCTGTCTCGCCTCGAAGTGGACTCTCGGCCGGTGTCACAGCGCATCGTGAACCTTCTGCTGAACTCCTTCTTCCCCAGTGCCCAGCCCGAGGATGTGTGGTGCGAGCGCTGTGTCACTCTGATCCAGATGAATCCTGCAGCAGCCAGGAAGTTCTATCAATATGCCTATGAATTCACTGCCCCCACCAATATCGGTAAAGAACAAAACCTTGTGAGCTTTTGGAATTACTGATATCAGGCTATATAAATGTTTTTTTCTTATTTCCGTAACAGTGGTACATTGATGCTAGGTTTTTTTTTGGTGGGGGGGTGGTTTAGTATAATATAGTTTGTAGTTTTGGAAATCCTTGGCACCAGCAATAAGCGCAGCAGGCAAAGTCATCAGCTTTTTCAACAGTGAGGAGATCAAAGCTTTTCATCTCTGTTCTTATGATGCTGTACTGTACACTCCAGCCCATGGTGGTACCTGGTCTTTCTGGTCCCCTTTCTCCCCACACGTACCTTAAAATTATCTCAGTTGATAGCTATTTCTCATGTAGAAATAGGGTAGCAAGTCCTCCTTCAGAAAGCTTCTGAAAGTTTCAGTGAAGAAGGCATGTACTGCCAGCATGTCACTGCTTTTCAGAAAACTCCTATTGAAACAAATAAAATCAGGAAAATTTTGTTTCAGAGGAGTTCTGTTAAAACTCCAAGTAATCAGCATGGAGTGACTTGGGTGAAATGCCCAAACTATTGCCTCTCATTGATCATCTTGATAAGGTTATGAAATCCCAATTATGAAATCAGCTTGTTGCACTTCCATCAGAGTGGCATAACCTTTTCAATTTTTCTAGAGCTGAGCTCCTTGTTCAGGAGTGCAATGGTTGGGCTATATCTTTTCCAAAGAATGGGAATGGACATAGGAGGGAATGGTAATTGACATAGGAATGAGCATTGACATCGGAGGGAATGTGTTCTTGAGCGTGGGTCATTAAATTAACAGCTATGCCAGATTAGATGTAGGAGTTGTGGAAGCTTCCTCTGGTTCTGATTTGATAAGGTGGTGGTTATTTGGGGGTTTTTTAGTATACTGTTTTAACAATGAAATTACAGAGCCTGATGATAATGTTGTCATTTCTTCTTCATACTTGAGGATATTCACATGTTTTCCATTTCCTTTACAGGCAATTTTGCTCCATTTTTTCCTAGCTGTTTCTGGTTCTGTTGCCTACTTTTTCATATGGGCTTTCCAGCATTGTAATTAGAAGCACTTAATGCCAACATTCTTAGCAAATATTAAATGTCTCATTTATTCTTACTCCATTTAAATGTAGCTAAATTGATGCTCACTATTCGGCGCTGCTTGAATGCCTGCATCCTGAAAGCAAAGAAAGCCATTCTTCATGATAGTGGGGATGATGATGATGATGAAGAAGATAGAAGTGAAAAGGAGAACACCAGTGTAAGAAAGTCCACTCTATTCTAACTTCTGGTAACTTCTTTTCTGTGGTGCTTAATGTGAGACAGAATATGGCAGAAAGTGTAAAGGAATGCCGTTGGGCATCTCTGGAGTTGGAAGGGGAGAGCTGCCATTATTGGATTTTCATGTCCTGCAGTAGCAGAAATCTGGTCAAGTAGCTAGAAAAAGATAGAAGGAATATGAAGCATATTTTAAATTAATGGTTGCCTAATTCCAGTGTTGATTATAAACCGGTTTTGGTTTTGAATTATTTTAAAAATTACTATTGCAAGATATGTGAAATTAGAGAGATTAAGACTGAATTGTGGAGTTCCTGTTCTACAGCCACCAGAGTGTCTTTGTAAAGGGTCTGGAAGGATTTTTTCTAGTGTCTTTAAAGCCTTATTTTAATTTAAATTTCTATTTGAAATTTAATTTAATTTTAATTTCTACTTGAAAATATAATTGTTAATATCATCTAAATGTTTGTATTTCAGGTGTTGGATAATGTGTTGTCAGTAAATGATGTGGCCAGTATGGCAAGTTTGTTGGAGATCACTGTAATACTCTGGAGAAGCATCCACAAAGCACTAGATCATAATGAAGATGCCAAAGAATATGCTGTCAAGAAGTTTGCTTCTGTACTTCCCGAATATTTTAAAGTATTTCAGGTAAAGAAAGCCTAGATTTTCCTGTATTTTCTTCAGATGCTTTAATGTTTTATGTCTTTTATCTATTTTTATGGCATTAAGTATTCTTTTTCATTGTTGCTATAAACTATAAACAGCAGCAATTTTCTTGGAATCCCACAAATGGACAAAAACTATTCTCCAACTGCAGTGTCTGACTGATGAACTGTTATCTAAATAGTCAGCTCAAAAATACTTTTGCAAAAAATTGCTCTCCTTGTAAGGTTTTTCTAGGGTTTTATTCTTTTGAATGTTTTAGAACTTCTGGAAAACAGTAAATACAAAAGAGCCCTTGCAGAATTAATACTCAGTGTACATTGGAGTCCACATGGTTTTCTACCTACTGTCCCCCAGACTCTTCCACCAGCACCACTTCTTATAATTCAGCTGCAGCTGAAGCAGCTGAGGCTCTTTTTGCACTGAATATGAGCTGGCAGAGTGCAGTTGCAGCCCAGAAAGCCAAACATGTCCTGCTGACCTGCTGGAGTGAGTCCAAAGGCCACCAAGATGATGAGAGGGATGGAACACCTCTCCTAAATGGAAAGCGTAAAGAATTGGGATTGTTAGGCCTGGAAAAGAGAAGGCTTTGGGATGACCTAATTCCAGCCTTCCAGTGCCTGAAGGGAGCCTGCAAGAAAGACAGAGAGGGACTTTTTATCGGGGAGTGTAATGACAGGACAAGGGGAATGGATTCAAACTAAAAGAAAGGTTTAGATTAAGAAGAAATTATTTTTTGTGAGGGTGGTGAGACATTGGCACAGGTTGTCCAGAGAAGCTGCGGATGCCCCATCCCTGGCAGTGTTCAAGGCCAGGTTGGATAGGCTTGGAACAGCCTGGCTAAGTGGAAGGTGTCCCTGGCCATGGCAGGGTGGTTGGAATAAGATGATCTCTAAGGTCCCTTCCAACCCAAACCACTCTGTGATCCTGAGGTTTCTGCTAATTTAAATCTACTCTCTATGATCTGTCAATACATTTATTTATTGCTTGGATTCAGTATAGGCAGTTAATTAAAATCAGTAATTTTCAAATTGTCAGTCTCCTTGCTCTAATTGTTTTAGTGTTATTCTTGAGGAGGATGCCATCCTGAGAGTGGCCAATAGTGGCTGCTGCCCCCAGAATGAATTTAGAAGGATTAAATACTGGATATCTTTTTCTTAGTTGATGGCTTTTATGCTGAAGTATTCTGAAATATGGTGGCTGCTCCACTGCAATTCTGCTTTAGATAATCGGGGAGTGAAAAGCAGCTCATTGCTATGTATTACTCTGCAGCACAGAGACACAAGTGCTCTCTGCAGTGAAAGCATTTGGAAGTTGTCAAAGACATTCCAAACTTTTCTTTTCTGAAAGTGTCTGGTGAACAGACAAGATATCCAGCTTTAGCAAGCAACCTCTTTGACTTTGATATTCTTACACAGTGAATATGCAGCTTGGATCTAAAAGGACCTGTCATCAGAGGCTTAGTTCCTAAAAGGCTACAAACATACAGAAGCTGCCTGTCTCTTTCCTGAAAAAGCTACCCAATATATTTTAAAGGTTCTTTTAAAAATATGACCTTTAAAAAAAGGTTTTAGATCTTCGAATAGCTAAGTAGATGATAATTTCATTTGGCTGTTTCCATGAAGCTTGGACATAGAGATAAACCATTTTTGAAGAGTTCTTAACATAGATTGGTTTCTGTATAACCTGAGTGAGATGATGTTGTGGCCTAGACCATGTATTATGACATGTAATGAATAATAAAGCATTAAACATTGCCATCCTTATATAAGAACCTTTTTCTTTAGAGTATTTTTGATAAGTTTGTCTTGTGAATGAATTTAAGGCACTTAAGGTTGAGAGGAGTTAGATGGTGTCATGGTTGTGCAATTAAACCTTAGTCTCTAGTGGAAAAAAATGTGATGTGGAGCTGCTATTTCTTTTGCAATGAGTATTAACGTAATGGAGCCATGACTATTCATGGTAGTTATTCTGGCAGTTTGTCAGAAAGTGAAGGATACCATAATTGGTAATTGACCTCCAAAGGCAGGAATCAGACATTTCAGATTGCAAGCCATATTGTTTTGAGCTCCTTTCAGCTCCATTTGTAGTGGAAAAGGGAAATCTTTACTCTGAGGAAGTGTAATCACAGTTTTTCAGTACTGTCTTTAGTTTTGCTTGCATGTGTGTACCTTTATGTCATACAGTGTAATTCTTTTATCCTAGGATGAGCGATGCATGGCTCCACTGATTATTCTGGCATCCTTTATGCCCCCTGCAGCTATTCCTACATTCAGGTACTGTTTGGAAATCCAAAATGCAAATGACAAGAAGTTTCTTGCTGGCTGTATTTGTTAATTTTTTGCAATCTGAAATATTAAATGCCCATTTGGGTAAATTAAGACACTGAAACTGTGATAAGTCAGTAAAATTTGTGATGTTCAAGTCTGTCAAAGTCATTGGTGAATCCTTTGTTTGTATTATACTAATTGTTTTCTGTGCTTATGGGTGTGAAAGTAATGTATCTCTTTGTCTGTCTGTTTTCTTTTAAGCTGTGGTGTGGTTTCCAGACTCAGAAATATTGACAGTGGAGCTGACCAAAACAAATATTCTATGCTGATTGACTGCCTGTGCCGCTGGGGTCAAGTGGGGCACATTATGGAATTAGCCTGTGATTGGCTGTCTGACTCACTCACCCCAAAAAAGGTGAGCATATGCATATGACAGGGAATATAGGAATTGTCAGACTGCTTTAAGGCATCATGCTTCTTTTAAATAGAATAAGAGTTTTTAATGCTGGATTATTTTGTTTTGAAATCAGTTCTAAAGTCAGATACTAACAGAGTTGTACTGATTTTGTGCTTTCTTCCTATTCAGGATACTAAAACATCTGGGCGTCGAGTACGTATCCATGTAACACACGAATCAAAGCCAGACTTAGCAGTTGATTACATTGAGTATTTATTGACTCATCCTGTCAATTGTGATTGCCTACTTTCTGTTCCTAAAAATAAACTGAAGAAGCTTGTGAAAATCCTCGGTGCTGCAAAGGTAGTTTTCTCCTTCTCATAAACAGTGCTTATAAAATCAGTGCTTAGCATTATATATTGCCTGAGTCAAACTAAAATGCCTTCAAGAACAAATAAATGAGGTTCATGATGCCTTCTCCCTTTGTAAAAAGATTTTTTTGTAGAACTATTTTTCTTTTGATTTTTATTTCCAACAAATACTCTAAACTAGAAGTATAGTAGTTAAGAATTTTTTATAGATGGCAGATTTTAATCAGCTTCTCAGTTTTAGGTGTCTCAAAATTTTTGTGATCTAGTGTTGAGTGTTTTTAAGGGACCTGACTTTTACAATATGTGGATAAGGAATAGTCTGAAAATCAGTTACAGCATTGAAACACAGAAGTAATTAAAGTATGCTTGTTGCTTCTTTGGGGCTGGTGCTTTGCTGGTTTTACGGGTTTGGGGTTTTTTTAACCTTTTGTTTAAGGCTGTTGAGTAAAGAAATATTTGAAAGGTTTTTCTGAAAAATATAAATGTAAACCTTGATATTTCAGAGGGTTCTCGGCTCAATTCTGGAAGGATCAGATTCTGGTGGCTGGAATCAAGCAACCAGCCTAAGAGCCTTCAGCCTCTTTTGCAGATTGACTATTCATCTTCAGCACAAGGTATGGTTTTAGCTTTCCAAAATTAGCTGGAGTTACAGTTGATAGTATAAGGAAGTTCCAAAACAACTGGAGAGACAATTGGTAAACTTCCCTTTGGGGTTTTTTTTTTTCAGTTTTCTGAAGAAGGAGAAGATCACCTTTCACTTCTGAAGAAGGCAGGTGCTTGGATAGAAAGTCAAGTTGTACCTTTTATACTAGCAAGTGATCAAGAGGATGATATTTCAAAGCACAGTGATGTTTCTGAATTAATTATCCAGGTGAGATGATTCTTATAATATAAATCAAGCTGCTTTCAATTTGAAAAGCTGTAGGTGTAGCAATTTGTATGCAGACAAACTGCACTGGCATTTGTGTCATCACTTATAGTGTCCCTTACCCCTGATCTTGAGTTGTCCTTCCAAGAAAGCATTTGATGATATAATGTGGGTGAGGTTTTAGCTAGTTCTGAGTTGTCTTCTGTTGCATTCTTCTGACATTTCATTTAACCCAAGGTGGATTTTAGCACTGAGCTTTTACCAGATTTTGGTGAAATGAAAGATTTGGCTAACTTTGGTCTCAGTCAGTGTCTTTGAACAACCCAGCTCATATATACACAGACTAATTAAAAGTTCTCACTCTGTCTATACTTCCATCTCATAATCTGTTTAGTATGTAACAACTGTGTGTCTGTAGGGTAAAGCTCTTTTTGTCTGCTGGTTTTAATTTTGCTATTAAAGCATATTTTGCCTCAGTAAATGATAAGTATCAATGCCTTTGATCTGAGCCTGAGTTAAAAAGAGAGGATTTAGTGCCTTTGGAGAAACCATTTACTATTGGGAAAGGGCTATGGAAGCATCAAAGGACTGGTTGGAATTCATGCTTTTCAACAGGTGTGAACTGAGTAACTCCAGTTAAGTACACCAGCTCTCAGGGCACCTTGGCTAAAAGTTTGTGGTTTTATTATTTTTGAGTTTTACTGATTGATTACTTTACATAAAGTTTGGGTTTTCTATAATTTTGCACCTCTCTTCTAGGCCTACCTGACAGTGTGTAAAGATGTCATAATGGTGGGCCTGGGAAATGTCACGTTTCAAGCGCACCTTTTAGAAATGGCTCTTCAGATTATGCAAACAGGTACCCTATTTTGCCCTATTTTGTACTAAGAGCAGCATCTGCATTTATACTTGGCTGACTTCTTGCATTAGCAAGTTAGTTAATCCCTAACTTTTAAGAGTTGGAGGGAACACTGGATTCATACTTAAAACGTTAATTGGACTGTATGAAAATTTCAGCTAAGGGTGCTCAGAAACTAAATGTATTGTCTACACTTATAAACTATCACTATTTGTTGTATCTGAATTTCATTCTAAGCTTGTACCTGATTAATACTACAACTTTTACATTATGGTATTTATCTCTTTCTCTAGAGAGAGGTGGCTTTTGTGCGCCAATGTTGCTGTGCGCTCTAAAAGAAATTATTGAAACTTCTTTAAATCAAAATACTGAGACAGAGGAAGTGAAAAATCTTTTCCACACTCTTCAGAACGTCTTTCAGAAAATTTTAGAATGTGTGGCACATAGACTTAAGAAAGAACAGGAAAAAGGAATTCAGGTATGATATTCCAGTTCAAATTGCTACAAACTTGCTAATGTGTAGATGAATCCATAATTTTTATGCAAAAGGGTGTACTTAGACACTTTGAGGTTGTTACCTTGCGATTACCAACTGTTTGAGTAGACACATGATTAAATTTTCAGTTAAATTTTCCAAGTTTTCTTGTTACCAAATTTTTTTTTGGTCTCATCACGACAGAAGAACCAGTAAATTGCAGAACAAATGCATTCATTTGCCAATGATTCTGGAATGGGGTGGTACTTCTAGGCTCTTAATCTTATCTGCAACTAGATGACTTCCTCAATGCAGAGCAAAGGATTTGTTTATATATATTATGATCTTGGAGGGAGGAGAAATTTTCTTTATTATTTATTTCTTTTAGTCTGAATGGTACCAACTTCAAAATATGTATGATGTTCTAACATTCTTGAAAATCTCACATCTTCACAGAAAAGTTGACTTCTTGTATTTTAAAGCAGATACTAAATAGTAGTGAAATGGGTGGATCACTCTGGGAAATTTGCTGATCTACTTTTCAGAACTTCTGAAAAACATTCAGTTCCTTTTTGTAAGAACCACTGCTTTGTTTGTTTCTCAAATTTATGAGTAGACTTCCCGGTTGTTGCTGATTGCCCCTCTGATCCCAAGAGACTAGAATACCTCAAAAGCTTTCAAGGTGTGATCTACACTTCACGGAGAGGTTTGCTGGTATATTTCATTTATACTCTAGCAGTCTGAAAAAACAGATGTGTTTTTCTTTTTGGTTTTAGTTGATTCATTCTGTTCAGATGCCTCTTGGAGAATTCATCCATGCACTGCAGTGCTGGCATTCCACATTCCCAGCAGTTCACCGGGGTGTACTCTCCACTCTCCTGGCTGCAATAGTAGCAGAGATAAATTGTGTGCTACAGAAGGTAAAGTTAATCCTGATTTTCTTTTTTCAATTTAACACCTTCTGCTTTTTAAATGTTATGTTGGAATGACAGAGCTTTATTCAGAAAATTGATCTCTGTACAGCAGATGAGGATTTTGTGTGTTGGCATGGAACAAACAGGAAATGTTATTTGCTATAATTTCATTTTAGAGTTCATCTCTCAGATTTCTGACTACAGCTGTGTAGGAACAGACTTGTCCTGATACTTATTTCAGTATCTGCCTCTGACAGGAGAATTTAGCACTAAGGCAGTGTTGGGGGTTAATAACATGGGTTCTGGGATATCCCCTCTGTGCTTTCGTACTGGGTCTGGCTGGGAAGGAGTCAGCTTTCCTCCCTACAGTCCCTGTGCTGCTGTGGTTGGCATTTGTGGCCAAGATATTGTTGAGGACACACCAGTTTGTTTTGGCTGTTGCTGAGCAGTGCTTTACACTGTCAATATTTCCCTGGCTCCTTCACCTTCACTCTATAAAAAAAGTGAGGCTGTCAGTGGGCAAGAGGCTGAGAGGGAACATGGCTGAGACCATGGACCCAAACTGATCAAAGGCTTATGCCACACCATGCCATGTTGTGTTCAGCAATTGGAGCTCAGGGAAAGCAGGAGGACAGGGGCTCGTTGTAAACCTATCTCACTTCATCCCACACAGCATTAGGGAGTTTGGGAAGTGAACCACTGATGTGTGACAGATTCCCATTCCCTACTCTTGGAATGGTCCCATAAGGTTCTGTGGTCCTGTTTCAAAGCAGGCTGATGCCCTGCTTGGCACTGATCACTTGTGCATACCCTGCTTCCATACAGAGACATTTCATGTGCTGCATCTTTTTTTTTTTTTTGGTTCCTTTAGTTTTTGTGCAGAGCATTTCCAAATATCTGATCTGCATTGCTTTGGAAAGTAAAGAAGGAGTCTCTAATACTGAAAAGAATGTGTAGACAGAGGTTATTTCATGTTATGAAAGTCCCAGGAACCACAACTGTCCTTGAAGAAAGGCAACATTCCCACCCTATGTTTCTAATGCAGGTAGTGTTAGGAGCAAATATGATTAGTAAGATTGGAAGCTTTGAGAACTAAAAAGGAAGAGCAGAGGCTCTTTAGTAGAGGCCGTACTTTTGCCGTGGGTTCTGGATGTGTCAGAAACAGAGCAAGAAACTGTTGCCAGAAGGAACCACAGAGCAGCTTGCAAGGTTCTGTTACAGGAGGCATGAAGCAGTACCAGCTGTTTGCCTGCCCATATTGATGTATCAGCTGAGAGGCTGTGGGGTGACAGGTGCTCTTTACAGATGATGCAGGGGAGACATTTCTGGGCTTGAATATACTGGAGATTCATACTCAAAGATTGAGTGTTCATTCCAGTCACTCATCTGAACTGGGCTTTTCCCTGTCCCTAGGTTGTTGTAGATCAAAATTCAGTTCTAACTAAGTATTTGTCATCTATTCAGAACTTTACACCAAAAAGAGCATCTAGAAAATCACTGTCACTGAAGTTACATTTAGAAATCATGGATGCCAACTTAGAGGCACAGAGGGGACTCATTTGTGTTTAATAGGCTGTGCCTTTGTAAAGAGTGACCACCAGTGTAGTTAAGTGAAACTGCCTTGGTACAAATACTGTTTATCTGGTTTAGTTTCAGTCTTTCTAATTTAAATTAGTTTTGTTTATTTGGACACAACACAGTTGAATTCAAGCCACTCAAAAAATACTTGTGAATGTTCCAATTGTTTGAGGATAGGTCCTGGTTAGTGTAATTATTGAAATACAATATTCTGCATACATGTCTTTTTTGAGCTACAATGGTTGTTGACTTACTTCTTTTTTAGGCTTCCAGTGAAAAAGACTTGACTATGCCAAAGACTATTTCAGACCTTCCCCCTCTTTCAAGCAGTTTAATGGCTGTAATTATGAAGTCAGCTAATGTTGTCAGGTAAATGTTTCTATATTAATTTTTCCAAGATTTTTGCTAATATAGAACAATTTATGTGGTGTCAATAAAATTTTAATTTCTAAATTCAAATAAATTTTGAAGAACTAGTTGCTTTCTAAATTTATCTGGACTATTTAATAATCCCTTTTTCTTGACATATTGCCTTGTAGGTATTGATTGCTGGGGTTGAGTCCATTTTTTAACCAAGAGTGCTTCTTATTTACAAGACTTTATCATTATGAGTTTTTAAATCATACATCTTGGCTTGCTTCTTTCATAAGATACTTATAAAGCTGAGTCCCCTCAACACAGAGATATTAAGATGAGATAAAATATTTGCCAGAAACAGAATTAATCCTTTGATTGAACATCTGCAATGAAGTGACATGTACCTGTGACTGTATTAAAGTCACAACATTGAAAATAGAAAGTATCTAAGTGCTGAAAGCCTCCAAAAGTGAGCTTATGTTATTTATTTTTTAAGACTTAAACTGGGAGGGTATTTGCTCTATTTAGTGGGGGCCTAAATATCTTCTAAAATTGCCACAACTGAATTTCATTTTGCATAGTTTGTTCATATTCAGTTTTTCTTAACATGACTCTACACACTAGACTTGTTTTAAATTTTAAAGGGGCTTAGAAGTCCTATTGCTGTCCCTGACTTGCCACAACTAATTCCTCTTCTTTCCTTATCTGACAGGCACTGAATGTCTCTGCTATTATGAGGGGGTTCTTTTTCTTCTCAATCTTTCTTTAATTCTAGCTGAACTTGCAAAACAAAAGACTCTAGAGACTCCAGCAGTAGTCCAACTAATGCAAATCTTGCCATGAGGCAGCAGCTCAAGGTGTTCTCTTCTAGTAAAACAATTATTTTACACACCTCTTTTCAAAAGAGATGCAGAAAATCAGTTAATTCTTTCAAAACTTTTTCTTGTAGTAATCAATGTGAATCTTGTCCATTCTGGTGGAGAAAACTGCAGGTTTGGGCCAGATTTTTTCTGTGTACTTGGGAAAAAATGTGTCTTGTAGTATTTATCTTTTTGGGGCCAAGATTTGGAGATAATTTCCATCTGGTTCTACTGGTGCCTCAGAATTGAGACTGCTTTTAAGGCTATTTTATCAATCTGTATAGATAGGCCATAGCCAGAGTCCAGTAGCGAATGGTTCAGTATTTCAGACATCTTTATGTCAACAGGAAAGCCTTTGATGTTACAAAATCTGATGTGAGTTTCTGCTTTGTGAGCTCAGAGTTGTCTTGCTCTGAGTTCTACAAATCTGTTTTATTTTCAGTACTAACCAGTCTCTAGCACTGAATTTCAATCTCCCTAGCAGTGAAAATACTGGGAGGCTTGGCAATATCTGTCCAATTGTGTGAGTATCCTTCATTTTAGTAGGGAACTATCTGTGTAGGAACCAATCACTTAGCTTTGAACCTTATATGTATTTTTAAATAGCTTATTGTTCTGTACTATTTTATCTTTGCCTGCAGGCTCATGTGACCCTTTCAGAGGGAGGTGGGGAAAGGCAGCTTCAGTGAGTCTTGTTACAGGTTAATGAAATTCCAGTGTTCCTTCATGGAGGTTAAGAGTGTGCTTAGTGACCCAAACAATGATAACAACGAAGTCAGGACTCATCCCAGTTCTGTCCATTAGCAATTTAAGAGCAAGGTGAAATAGAATCAATGCTTGGTCACATTACTCCACAATGATAGAATGAAACTGAAGCAATGCATGAGCAACTTCATAATGCTTATTTCTGAAGCTAAAGATTTTTCATCTTTCTCAGCTCTTAGAAGCAATATTTGAATTTCTGCAAAATGTTTTTACTGAATTGGTTCTTAACTGCATATTTCATTTTGATATCTTAGCACAATAAAAGCCTGAAGAACAATTGAAGTCAGGACTGGCAATGTATTATGTTCAGTTTTCATAACAGATCATAATATTGCAAAAGGTTTTTTGAAATACGTTAGGGAAAGTTTCTGTAACATTGCTGCTCTCTGTTTTCTCTTTAGTTCTTCACAAAGCATTTTGCTTTGTGCTCTGAGGAGTATCAGGATTATGGATCTCTTCCATATCCTGTTTTATCCTTCTTGTTCTTTTGTTTTTCTCTGGTTTTGAGAATTGCTTCTGAGTTAAATTTGGGTTTTTTACCACAGACACTAATGACCAGTTCATTTCCATTCTGTAGTATTGACTTATTCCCTACTGCAGTTTCGTTTTGGTTGCTGGACCCCATCTGAGACTCTCATTTCATTTTTCTTACCTTGACATATATCCCAAAACACCACTAGAATTTGCTGGTAATAATTTCATCTCTTGCTAGAAGTCACAAAATCTCTTGAGACACATATTGAGTTAGTATTTTACAAGGAGCTGCTGTCTTGGTTCTGTTATTCTGTCTATAGTTTCAGTAACTAAAATGTTGCTTGGACATGTTTCAGAGCATCGTTTAGTTATGAATGATCTTCACTGGGTTGTAATTGGAAAAATATCTATTTTAATATTTATGAGAAGCACATTTAAGATCAAAATGCTAATTAAGCCTGAGTAGGTACTAGCAAACCAATGGATTCATAGAAAATATTTTTTCAAACTTCTGTAGAAATTTGAGTTAGAAATTTCAGTAAATTCTGGGAATTAAATTCCAGTAGAACCAGTAGTTTTTTCATGGATTGACTTTCCTAAAATGTGCCACAAGCTCTTCACTTCTTTCAACAGCCACTTTTTCTGTTTGCAGACTTTTTTATTTTCTTCCCAAGCAATTTACCATGCTTTGATATTCTCAGATCCAGAGGCAGCACGTAGTTTTCAGTTACCCAGTCACACTGCTTTGTCCTGCATGGTATCTTTGAAGCTGTGGTGGCAGACTAGCATAATTACAAACACGTTCTGTTCTATTTTTTAAAGAAATGTGATTTATAACGTATTTTTTCTTTATTTTTTTTCCTTAGGTCAATTTTAAATGAATTAATGGAGTGCATTCTCTCTGAAGAAATTGAAGGGATTTTTAGTCTAACAGCTACTGTCTGCATTGTGATTATAATTAAAGGTCAGTTAAAACATTTTTGTCCTTTTTCCATCTTTCTTTTTGCTACTGCATTGAAATACACAGTATTTAATCCAGGACAGTGAAAATCCAATTTAATATCTAATCTTCCATTAAGCAATCTTTTATGTTTAAAGTTATTCTATGAAAATATGGAAGGGTGGGGTTGTTTTTGTTTGGATAAATTATTATTTTTGTCAACATTTCAACTCATTTCAAATAGGTAAGCACAAAACTTCACTTCTAAAGGATATTGCACCTGCCATTCAAAGGAAGCTGATAAAATGCCAGGATGCTGCCACAGGAGAATCCAGAGGCACTGAAAGGTGGGTGTGCTGTAGGAAAGGAGCACTGAGCTCTCCTTTCCCCTCTCTGCAGTAATTGGCTCTGTTCTGTACTTACATAACACTGTTAGAGTGTTCTGAGTGATTGATTGCAAGGTTTAAAATACTGGGGGGGGGGCAGGGAATGGGAGGTATTGAGCCCAGCACAGTATTAAATTTCCTGCCCTTATATCTGCTGTGATTGCAATCTTTACATATTTAGCTTCAGGCTATTTTCATTTAATTTGAATGTGTTATCACTTGATCCTGTATATTGCAGGATTCACTTCTGAAATCCAGGTCTGTTTGCAGCAGGGGTGGAACAAAGCAAATAGTCCAGTTAGTAATTATTACTGGGAGATTTTTCTCCCACTTTAGCATTAGGCATATGAATCCAAATCTATGCAGGCAGTAAAAATTTAACTGAATATGACAATGACTTTGAGACCTTTCCACAGGTGATTTTATTTTGCTCTTTTGGGGGGGGGGGGTGGATTTCATGTATCATATCTTGTGTATCTTTTGTGAAAAGTTTTTTAAAAGTGATTGGCTGCATTGTATTTGCAATCAGTTACCTCAGGCCCATTGAGAATCATGATGAATGCTTTAGCCTTTAGTGTCTCAAACTTGCTTAAGTCTTAACATTTGTGAGCATGTGATTTCTGCCTAGTTATTGAACTGCCCATGGAATCACAAAGTGTGAAAAGGGGACATTATAAGCACATATACAGAATGTGAAGAAACCAGACTGGGGTTATGGACATTAATCCAAAATTTCTGAGAAAGTTTGTAATGTACCACAGAGGTCTGAACATGCTCTTCAACTAGTGATCCTTACTATTGAGTCAAACAATGGATGTAGAGTATACAGACTTTAAAATAAAAAAAGCCAAACCAGAGACTCCCAAACAAGCCAAAAAGCCCACTGTATAGGAGTCTCATTGTATAGGAGCTTCATTCGCTCAACAGTTTCTTGCACAGCTCTTCCTCAGTGTGCTCTTCTTGTGGATCCTTGGCCTGAGGCACTTTGTTCTCTGGCATTTAGTGACTTGACATAGATATTGGTGGCTGAGTTGTGCCTCCATCCAGAGGATGGTGCTCTGGGTCCCTTCCAGTGCCCAAAAGAGACCTGCAGAAAAGCTGGAGAGTTGTTTGGCTATGGACAAAATGTCCTTTGGTCAGGAGCTAGCTTAGAAACAAAATCAAAGACAAATAAACAAAACCCCATTCTTTTCCCCTTGAAATTATTTTACAATGGGTTGCCAAGTGCCCTACTAGAATATTTTTAACAATAATAATAATGATGTAAAAAAGGAGAGCAGCAGGGTATCGTGTTTCAGTTTGCACTTCTTCTAATCAAGACAGTAAAAAAAGCTCTGAAATTAAAGTGAATCTTAACATGATTAAATAAATAGGCACATTAAAGTGAATAATTGCTGCCACTTGAGAGCACTAGTGACTATAAATTTCAGTGAGAACACAGATAATTGCTTTATGAATCTATATGATTGTCTCTGCCCAGTGAACTGGGACAAATCAACCTGCATGTTGGGGCAGATGAAGAGTATTAGATGCTACACAGTGTTTTAATTTTGTGATATATGAGTGGCTACCTTTGCATAATACCAACCCAGGAGGCAGTTGCAGGCAAAATTCAAGGGTTAGGGATATGAATATGATAATGGGAAGACTTTTTTCTATGAATTGGAATTGCACACCATGATAAAATTCAGAAGCTATCACACAGCTTTGCAGAATTTGTGGGGGTTTCATATTTGTACAGTTATGTTGGGGAATTTTTCTGTCCAGAAGGGTAAAATAATTGATTGAGATGTTTTATAGTTTCAAAATAAATGGAAGAGGTTTGGAGGAAGTTCTGCAGTGATCAGGTTTTGCACCATGAATGAAGTGTGTTTGCAGTCTCGCAGCTAAGACAGAATGTCAGACTGGGCTGGGCCTCTGGTGGCTTCTGATGTGCCATTTGTAGTGCTCTGCTGCTTGTGTGCTAATGTAGCTAAAATGTGATTATACATGGTTTAAAGCATGCCCTATTGTTTGTAAACTATTTTATCATCCTACTCTGCTTACCAAACACCAAATTTTGTTATGGTATGCTGCAAGCTAGATCTTTGGTCATTAATTTGAAGACAGTCCTCTAACACACATTACTGTGCTGCTGCTGGCTAAAATACCTTACTGGGTTTTAACTCATTCTTAATAATATTACTATTTTTTGCTTCTGAATGCATTATCTCCTAATAACTCCTTGAGGGATTATTTTATTCAATACCCAGGTATACCAGGAAATGGTGACATTCTTTAATTTCCCAAGAGAACTGGCATTCTGTGCCAGCATCTTAACTTCAGACTTAGGAGTAATCTCTTACATATTAGCAATGAAAGTAAAAAAAAAAGTAAAAAAGCTGTCTGGTGTGGTAATTAAGGTGCTGCCCTTATACAAGGAATTGGTGCACTAATTCAGAAGCAAAACTTTTCACTGCAATTTACTTTTCCCTCTTCAGCTGAGCTAGTGGTTTCAGATGGCCCTGTGGGTCTGTATCTTAAAAATGCTGTTCAGTGCATTTAAAAATTCTGGACAACATACTGTGTATTGAGAGAATTTCCTCAAGAGTAATGGCACACACATTAGTTTATAAAACAAAAATATTTATGCTTAACAAAACAAATGCAGATAAAGCTGTCAATGCAGTTGTTCAGAGGCTAGAGAAAAATGTCTCACATTCTGTAAAACCTAATGTGCTATGGGATAATAACTTTTACTTAATACTGTGTATTTACTTTATTTAGTATTTTGATATATGAATATTTAGAATTTAAATTTAGCTAATGGCTGTGCTGAAATATATATTTTTTTTAGTATTATCATTTAGCTACCTCTCAGATTCTTAATTGCACTCTCATTGCATCTGTAAATTATTGCTCTTGAATTGTTTTGGTGTATAACTCTGGGTGTGATCTCTCTGCCTCCCATCTTTAAGTTCCCTAGGAAGGTACTTGGTAAAACTGACTTCAGCTTGTTTGTTTGGGAGGAGCAGAGTTAGCCCAAGTGGTGGCTTTTGGCCAACATGCCAATGGTCCCACATCATAAATCCATTGGGTTTTTAGCCTTAAACTGTAAGGAAATAAAATTTGTACAAAGCAGCATTGTGCCTAAACCCACAGAACATAAGTCATTCTCCTAATTCTGTAGAAGCTTGTAACACTACCTTTAGTTGACACTGGAGTTTCATCCTGGCTTAAGGGCTGTGGCACTGCAGAGATGAGTGTGAGATCAGAGATCAGAGTCAGAGCGGGGCTGAGAGGAGTGTGAGGGCAGCTGCTAATAAGGATAAGATTGAAAGCTCAGGCTTGGAAAAAAGTTGCCACTGGTGAGAAGAAAAATTATAAAGATTGAAGAGTGAGGGAGAAATGAAGAAAGGAAATGAATGAAAAGTGGTCTTAGAATGAATTACTTGTAAAGGATTTCACTGTTTTGAACAAAAGAGTAACAAGGCTGTGCAGAAAATGAGTGGCTTCTTTAACTAGATGATGAAATATTAGAAAATGTGCTTGAATTGACATAGTAATTTAAACTGGTTTGCTGTTGGTTATTCTAGAGACAGAGATGATCAGGAGAAAAATGGAAAAGTTGAAAGAAAAAGAATCCAGCTATTTCAAAAGTAATTTGTAAAGGCATTTTAATAAACTAATATGGACTAACTGGTCAAAGAAATCATGTGGTAGCTGTACTCTGAGAATCAAATAGTTGAGGATTGATTTGGCATTTAGCATTTCTAATTCTTTTATGCATTGTTTTATGGCATTTCAGATTCCTGTATGAATCATCTCTGAAAATTTTGGATGAGTTTTTGAATCCTTGACCACACAGGAGCTTTTATCGTGAAAATTGAGGGAAGGTGTATTGCTTTGTAAAAAACTTACCTTGTAAACTTGTGAATTGCTTAAAACTATTTTCTGTTATTCTGTACATTTATAGCAAGCAAAATGTATAAAAGTGTGTATAGAAATTATGTAACAGTAAAGATTTTCAACAGCTGCAAAGGGGTTGTTCTGTATAAAAATGTCTTCTTGGGAGGAGTGTAAAATCAGTATTTTTGTATCTTTGTTTTTGTAAAACAAATAATAATTGTACCATAGATACTCTTGAGACTGAAGTTGCATGTAACCTCAGTTCCTGGGAGGACTACAGCATATTCCTAGGGATTATGGAAATGAATCTTACTTTGAGATGTGTGAGGGTCAAAATGGTGATTGGGAATAGTCATCATGGCTTTATCAGGGGCAAACTGCCTAACCAGCCTGACTTCCCTCCCTTTTGTAGAAGAAGAGAGAGCGCAGCATGTCCTGTTTCCTACCCTTGGCTAAGACTTTTACAGTTTTACACAGTATCCTTACAGCCAAACTGGAGAGAGATGGCATGCATGGGTAGACTTGGAAGATAAGTGGAAAACTGGCCGGACCGTCAGAGTGGAGGAATAATCTGCTAAGGGGTGAGATTGGCGGCTGTGGCTGTGGCACTGCTGAGGGCAGGCCCTGCTGCCAGGGCTGGTTGGTGACAGGGTGAGCAGCAGCCTCGGACAGATGGCAGATGACAGCAGCTGGGGGCCACAGCTGACACCGAGGGGCATCTCCTGATGTTCAGCAATGACCTGGAGCTGATGGACAAATCCTGCACCACCCCACACAGGCACCTGCATGAGGGCAGCTTCTTGTTGCCTGCACCTGCCTTCAGGAGGGTAAAGGAAACACTTTCCCCAGAGATGACTGGAGGAGAATATGAGGCTACAGAAACAACTTCAGCAAGATAATTTCTTGTTGGACATGAAAAACAATCATTATGAGAGGGAAATGGAACTGGAAGAGGTTGCTCAGAAAGCCTGTGGAATGGCCATCCTTGGAGATGTGCAGAACTTGGCTGACAAGGGAGGAGGGCTCTGACCTTCCATGGTGTCATAGCTTTGGAGGTAGCCCTGCTGAGCTGGAGATTGTACCAGATTCTCCCCTGAGCTTCCTTATGGCTTGAATATTCAGGTGATTCAGTACCCAGTACACTGGGGGGAAATGTCTTAACTATTAAACATAGGCTTGAGTAATATATAAATTGTTTTATATTTAACCATTTTTTAAAATTATAGCTATTTTGATCAGTTAGTACTAAGGTTGCAGATAATGCAGGCATCTAAGCCACTTAATTTTCCTCTTGTAACCAGATGCTCTCCCAATGGTGCCTTGTGAGGGCTGACCTAGAATAGGGGCTAGACAGTGTTAAAGGAATCAAGTAGGTATTTATTAAAAGGTGTACTACACCTTGGGTAGTACAAGAACCCAGCTAGGGCTACACCCAAGATGAACCCAAAATGGTCACAAAATGGATGACCGGGCACGGGGTCTCACACTTTTATAAGTTCTGCTCCATTTGCACATTGGAGTCAATTGTCCAATTATAGCTTTAGCCTATGAAGTCCCATCTTTCTTGGTTTTCTCTCTTCAGTCCACATTTTTTATCAGGCTCTTGGGCCTGAGATTTGGATCTGTTGTCCTTGGTCCCCAGCTAGAGAGGAAATTGTTTCATTTCCCTAGTCTGTGAAGAGAGCTCACCATCCGCTAATATGAAGCTCAGAACTACAAACTAAAGCAGTACAGAATCTGAAAAATAGAAAACCTAAAACCTGAGACATCACCAAGATTAAAGGAATGCTCATTGCATGACATTATTTTGCCTTAATGGAGATGCCTGTAAATTACCTGTCTGAGCTCATGGGGTGGTTCAAGCCCGGCCAGCAGCCGGGCACCACCCAGCTGCTCCCTCACTGCCTCCACCCCTTCTGACATGGGGGCAGGACTGAAAGGACACAAGTCAAAAAGCAACAGTTGAATAATTAAGAGAAAATAATATTACTTCTTCAAATTGTGAGGAAAATATATAGAAAGGGTAATAAAACCATCCAGCCAGTCCCTGGGCAGTGCCCTCCCGACAACCTCCCACCCAGTTTATTGCTGAGCACGGTGCCAGATGGTGTGAGACATCCCTTTGGTCACTTGGGGTCCCCTGTCCCAGCTGTGTCCCCTCCACACTCCTGGTGCACTCCCAGCCTCTTTAGGGGTGGGGTGAGAAGCAGAGAGGCCATGATGCTGTGTAAGCCCTGCTCAGCAAGAGCTGAAACATCCCTGTGTTATCAGCACTGTCTCCAGCACAAATCTGAAATACAGCCCTATACCAGCTACTGTGAAGGAATTTATCTCAGCCAGAACCACAGCTCCTGATGCTTTAGTTTTGTCTGGTTTAGGAGATTTAATAGATATCTCCAGAAAACAATTCAGCCACAGACCAAAGTCACATCCTCCAGCTTAGACCTGGAGACCTGGACACAAAGCTCTTGGTTATGTAGTGAAGTGATTCTCAGGTGGTGCAAATGGCTGTTGAGTCTCCAGTGTTACTGAGGGGCACTGACACTGAAGTTAACCAATCTGGCCAAATTCAGACAGGCTCTTCATTCTTGATTAAGATTTGTGCAAAGCTGTACCTCCCATCTGTCTAAACAAGCATCTACTCTGCTGGTTTTCTTTCCATGGTAAGAGACTGTAAATTGTTTTCAATATCTGCTGTCAGTGCAAATATCAGACCCATACTTGACCTTGGTACATAAAACTTCCCTACTGGATAAAAGCTGTTTTAGCTGGAATATTGATATTTAAAAGCAGTGCAGTTCTTAATAAACAACTGGCAAGCTTTGCAACAGGATAGTCAGTGTGTGCATGGATTCATGAGTTCCAGATGTACCTCATCCACAACAGTGGCCTGACCAAAGGAACTAATGCTGCCCCAGCAGGTAGCTGCAAATCTGCCAACTGTTTATTTATCAATATCCTTATAAAAACTGTGTTCTTTGGCCTTCATTCTTCTACATCTGTTAACAGGCAGGTGTTCCTGTAATGACCTTTTAAATCTTCTGATTATACAAATTACTCAATGAATATGTAAATAAGTTTCTTTTTTCTGTTTTTCAATCTCTCAGTATTTACTCATATCATTAGATTAGAAAAAAATCCAAATTTACTGTGTTGTTTTTCCTCAGTGTATAATTTTGTTTTATTCATGGAATTCATGGTACAGTTGCAATAGCCCTGTCAGCTAGGAAGGGAATAAAGGTCATTCCATCAACACCAGAAATATGTGGATTTCCTTTGAAAAACTCAGAGGTGATACTGCTAGGAAGGGTAAAATATTTAAAGATAAACCTTTGTTTTCCTGGTGGCTGGTACTCAAGTGGTTCCTAAGAGGGTTGAAATAATTTTCTGTTAGTCCTGCAGCTGGTGAACATATTTCAGCTCAATTTCTAGTCCTGCTCTACTAAACTGCTCTGCCATGAAAAAACATTGGCTTTCTGCAACACAAATAATGGTGTTGGCATTCCTTGAGTCAAAGTCTGACAGGGCTTTCTCCTTAGGCCTTTGTGGCAAATTTCACAAGAATATCAGATGAGTTCTGTGTTTCACTTGCTGTACTCATTGCAAACTTTAATCATGCAAAAATTTAAATCTACATTTTCCTTCTGTTTGGAAGAGACAAATAAATAGGACATTTCTTAAGCTGTTATCTTTTGTAAACCTGTAAAACGGATTTGTTTCATCTTATTAATCAAAAGTGTTGTTGGGGAAGAGGTGGTGTTCTTTGGTTATGTTTGAAAATTTCCCTTAATCTTGAGACAGACCCTTTGAGATCTGTTCAGCTGTTTGAAGAAGTTGAGCCTGACTTTGATTAATAAAATGTTTTGAAAAATGAGCAAGAAAACACCAGCCTATGACACTCCTTTGGCAACTGGCGCTGGCAGATGCTGGTGATGAAGAGCTGCCCGCAGAAGAAACGTTCTGGACATGTTTGTACCTGTCAGTGCCACGTCTGGAGCTCTTCCCTTTGTGCATATGCATTCAGGATCAACGAGACTGAAGAAAGCAATAACTTATACTACTTTCATTAATCAACATTGTTTGTAAGGACTTGGGCACTTTTTGTAATGACAATGGTCGTTTGCCTTGCTGTCTGGATGGGAAACAAAGCCCTGCATCTGCCACCTATCAGAGCTTCAACTTGTGATCTAGGAAAAGCCAGGATAAAATCTCAAGCTTCTTCCTTAGCAAATAAATGTCTTCAGGTACGGATCCAAGCACACAAACCTTCAGAATAGCCAAGGAAGTTAAAAAAAAATCCATCTTGCACCTGTTGTTTACTCCATGAGAGCTGAAACACTTTATATTTAAACTCCCCTGGGCTGCTCTCAAGTGTTCTGAGGTCTTTTGACTTTCAGAAGGAAATCAGACTAATTTTGACAAAATCTTTCACCTTACCTGAAGGATGCTTAGCGCAGGACACTCCTCATGACTGTGATGTGAAACCACGACACACAGCAATGAACTTCCCATATTCCTTCCTGATCTGCTCCAGTGTCTTGCAAACCAAGACCATTGTAGAGTCCAGCTGTGCCTGTGTCAGCAGCCCCAGTTGTGGCTGCTGCCCATATCTGAGAGAGGAGCATGGCTTAGTGCTGGTACCTGGACAAGCAGCTGGCCAAGGGCAGCTTTCAGGGGCAGCTGCAGAATTTTCCACAGGAGGCCAGCAGTTCTTCAAGTTCATTAAACCCTTGCAAACAGGCACAGACCTTGTTTAATCTGCTCTGGATAGGTCCTGGGCTCTGTGTGGCTGCTTGTCTGAGCATGACCTGAGGCACAGCCCCAGGCTTTCAGCAGTGCTGTAGCTTTGGCTTTCATTTTCTCAGCAGTCACTGGGGGGGTTTCACTTGGTAAGGCTGTTCAGCACAGATGTGTTCTGGATTTTCTCTAATTAGAGTCCTTTGCCTCTCCAGTTCCACATCATGGTTCTAGCAAAGCTGCAAAAATGATAGGCTGTGGCACTGAGGAAATTTCATTCTCTGTTGTATCTGTCACCACTGTTTGAAAACAGTGTGGCAGTAGGACTTCTGTTACTTTTATTTTGTTACTGCTCATGACTCTTGTAAGCAGAAGCTGTTACCAATCTTTTCCTCGTGCCATTCTTTTTAACCAGAGAACCACCTTTTTCTTAGCAAAATAACTTGGTTCTCAAACACATGATGTGACAATTGTTTATTTCATTGCTTAAGATCACTTTGCTAGATTCTTCCTATGTAAAATTCTAGTATTTTGTTTTATACTCTGTCAGCTTGTCCCAGTTTCAAATATATATTCAAACTTCATTAGTTTATGCTTATTTTTTGTGCTGTCATTAATGAAAATATTAAATTAGATGCTGTTCCAAAACATCATTACTAATTACTTTTCAGCCTAATCTAGTTCCCTCTTCCATTCAGTTGATTCCTTACCCATCTTACTACACCTACAATAAATCCTTGTCTTGGGTTAATACATTTTTATTGTGCTGCAGTAGCAGATGCTCTGCTGTGAAGCCTTACATTTTAAGCAGGTACATTTTAGCAGTTCTTGCTGGAGAGGTACCTGAATCCTCTGTGACCCCATGCCCACATCAAAGGACATAGAGGGTAGAGCCAGCCCAGCCTCCTTCAGAGTTCTCTGCAATGTGCAATGATGTGTGCTTCCTGCCTTTTGGGGTAATTATTAAACATTTAGATAAACTGTTTGTGTTAGCTCAGCTTCCATCTGAATAAAGGTTATTGATTTGGCTTTTTTTTTTGTGTTGTTTCATACTTGTTGACATCCTTACTTACCCACTGCATAAAATGGTACCTGAGCACAAGCTTCTTAGCAAGAAATTCGGGCTTTGTGCACAGACCTTTCCGAAATCTTGTGGTGGTTATTAAAAATAGGTGTTTGCAACTTTATTTTCTTAAAACAGCCTCTAAAGGAAAAATACAGCATCTGTAAGAGCCTCCAAATTCAATTAGACCAGTCTAGGACAGTGCTTAGAAACAAAACAAACCGAAGCAAAACAAAAACTAGAAGTAACTCTACTTCCTGCTCTAGTTCTGGCTATTTAAGGACAGTGTGACTGTCCAGCATTGAAGGAAAAGCTCCTTTGACTGGATGGGCTCATTTTGCTGATCACACTGCCAAAAACTATGTCCTTTCTTACACCATCCTCTATGGTGGACATACCAATACACTACCAATACTTTTACTCTCAGTATTTTCCCAGTTCTGCACGGAGAAGTTCTAAGGCTTATTCTGTATTTAAAAGTGCTCCTTTATTGAAGGGGATCATCCTTCCTGATAAAAATCATTACCTTTCTCTTCTGTCCCCAGTTTCCCTCTCGTGGGCTGTTCTCTTGGTTCGCAGAACAGTGGTTCTCATGGGTCTGTGCCCTGACAGTGTGTAAAACGCTTGTTTGCCAGTGCCTGAGTTGGTCACTGGACACAGCAGATGAGTTTGCCTTGTGTACAAGAGCTGCTGGGAAATGTGTAATCATCACAACAACCTATGTTCAAACTCAAGAACAGTAGCAAAAATGTCTGAGATGGAAACTGCATGGTGCTCTCTATGTCCCAAGAATCTGATTTTTAAATGAAAGAAGTTGAATCTGATTTTTAAATGAAAGAAGTTAAAGGTGGGTTTACCATCTTCCAGATCAAATTTTTTTCTCCTTTTGTAGGTGTCTCCTATTGTCAGAATTTTAAAAGTTGATGTTATGCTAGGGCTCAAAAAGGAATAAAACCAGTCTGCCTGCCATGAAATTGAGAACTGTTTGATGCAAGAAGGAGCTCAAGGGATCTGATTACAGCCTCCTGGTTCCCTGATTTGATCTACCCTGGAATTTACAGCAAACTTTGGTTCCTAAGCAGTCCATCACAGGTCAGCCAGCCTCTGGGGGATTCTTATCTTCCCAGTTGAGATCACAGAGCTTCAAACTGCCTGAGTAGCACATAGAGATCAGGGAACCTAGCCTGCAGTTTTTAATTTATCAGTGGATCATGATGCATTGATTGAATGCTTAAAAGCAGGCCTGTTTCAGTGTGATCTAATATTAGAAAGCATTCTATCTGTGCTACCTGATAAGATTCTGCTGGGCAATTAGCACATCTGAACAGGTGTGATGCTTTTGACTCTGGAAATAAACTGACTGTGGAAAAAAATACATGGAACCTTTTATTTTTTTTGTTGGTTGGGGGACTTTTTTGCTGGTTTGTTTGTTTTAATTATAGTGAGAGGGAAGCAAAGGATTTTTTTTTTTCATAAACCTATTTGTGAAGACCATCTTCATCCTTTTGGCTCTCAAGCTTCCTGTTGCAGTTCCAGTTTAGGACAGCTCTTTTATCTCTAATTTTGTTCATCTGCTAATGAAGGAAAATGCCTGTTACAAGTTTATTTTTGTCTTGATATTTTTTCTAATTGTGTTTAATGTAATTCTTGCCAGTAGAATTTGGTGTCTTTACCATTTCTTCACTGTGATATTCCTTTTTTCAGTGGCAATCTAGGAGGTGAAATGATAGAGTATTAAGTGCCCATCTCACACTTCAGAGCAAGAACCTTGTTCATCTGTTTGTGCAACCTCTTCATCACACACTGTAGAAGCTCTGTTATAGGGAAGAAAAGTTCATGAGAAATGCCCGGCCTAGCAGGGAGATTCCCTTGAGAAGCAAAGTAGGTATTTTTGTTTGGGTTTTGATGCTGCATTGGAACACTCTGAACTACAACAGGGAGCAACAGGAAGGCTTTTAAAGTGGTGATTCAGAACAGAAAAAGAGCATTGTCTTTTCTATAATTCAGCTTTTAATACCTTCTCCAAAACCCATGATTGTTCTCAACATAATCTTGTACTTGCAGAGACACATAATGTAATTTCAGTGTAGCCTAAACAATGTTCCTCTCCCCAGCTGTCATTACCATGAACTTTCCCTATCTTTTTTTTTCCTGATCACAGCATACCCTCAAAAAGTGACCTTCCTTTAAAACAAATGCATCGTAGGCTCAAGCAGCCTTATACTCTGAGATATCAGAATGCTTTCAGCAAGACTTTCTAATATTTTAAACAGGAAATTATGTGTACTTTTATTTTTTATTCCTTTTTAACTATTCAAAATAACCCATGTCATTGTTATAAAACTGCAGTGAAAAGGATCTGAGCTCAGTTGCTCCTGCTCCATTCTGAGTTGCTATCAAACATATTGGTCAATTCTACATTGCCTCTACAGTGTACCAGGAAGAAAATTTCCTCAAGGATACTCCAAGCTTATAGACACACAGCCACTATAGCAAATATTCTAACCTCTGGGCAACCACCAGGTTTGCTTCTGTGTTTTACAGTAAGTAGGACAATAGAACATTGAGAACTGGATAGAACATTGAGGATGAGCTTACCCCCAAAGCAGATTGTCTCCAGTAACAGGCAGCCAAAGTGAGAGAGAGATGCTGGAGAAAATGGAGGGGAGCACAGGTGACTTCTTGACAGTTTGCTGTCCCACACTTCCTCTCACCAGCACAGCAAGGGGCTGAAAAATGCAAGAATCTGCACTTTGTGCTTTGTGAAACCAGATCCTTCCTCGTATGTTTTCAGGATGAGAGGAATTGCCTCAAGCTGTGCCAGGTGAGGTTTAGATTGGATATTAGAATGTATTTCTTCACTGAAAGGTGGTTTCACATTAGAATAGGCTGTCCAGGGAAGGGATGAAATCACCATCCCTGAAAGTGTTCAAAAGATTCATGGATGTGTCATTTGGGGATATGGTTTTGTGGCAAACACAGGGTTGCAGGGTTAACAGTTGGATTCAATGATCTTGGAGGTCTTTACCAACCTTAAAGATTCTATGATTCTTTGAAACACATAAAGACATGGTTTGAGAGTGTTATTAGAGCTGAAAAGTCAGGCACTCAAAAGTCAAGTGATATCAAAATGAAGACATGTACAGCTTAAATATCTCCTGTGATTATGTGTCAAGTGACACATCTTCAATCACATTAAGAGAAGTTAATCCACACAAACTGTTCCTGTACCTGCTCTATGGATCCTGCAAACCCCTTGCTGTTGATGACACAGCAAATGGTCAGTGCTTTTATCCCCTCATGGTTCAGCACACAGCTCCACACTGAGCCTGCTGCCTGCTGTGCATACCCAGCTCCTCCTGCAATGACATTACTATGGCACTACTGCAGTCCCAGAATTTCACAGTGATTCGTGTCTCTTTCCAGCTCCCTGTAGGTTTACTTATCACCATTTTAAAAATGCACAGTGACACTAAGGTAAAAGATTTCCATGGATTTTTTCCATGTTTGTCAGATCATAACACTTGTTGCCTTGAGGCACCCATCTCCAGCTGGGGGTGCTCAGCACTGGAACCAGGCTGCAGGTTCTGAGTCAGGTACAGCAAGTGGGGGACACATAACCAGAGCCTCCCAGCAGTTTCAATCAACTACAGGCCAATTCTTTCAGAATGACAGAGTGCAGTAATCTCATTCATCCTTTAATTGAGTACAAGAGGAGTGGGTATCCCAGGGGATTAGTTACTTGTAAAAGCCATTCACCAAGTATCAAGTCTTACAGATTAACAAAGCTGGATGAAAACAGAATTTTTAAACTGTTTTTTAACTCCCTCCCATTAAAAGAACCTAATTAATTTTAAAAATTGGCTCCCTATTGACATTTCAAATCAATTTTGATCAATGGCAACCAAATCTAATTATTCATTGCACACCTAAGGGTTTCAAGATGGTTTTGAAGAACAAAAACCCATTATCAAAAAACATTACAATTGTCTAATCCTTTAACTTGGATATCCCATCATGGTGTGCTCAGACAGCAATTTTTAAAGCTGTGCTGAGGCCTCTAAATGCCCATGAAAATCAGCAGAAATTAATGTGGTTTTGTTTTAAAATCTGTCTCCAGAGACTAAAAAACAGGCAAGTCCCAGTTCAGCCTGTGCTGGACTGAGGTGACTGTGGGTATTAGCAGGAAATTCAGCCTTTCTCAGTCAAAAGGGACCAGCTCCTCAGTCACCTGTGCTTGTTTTCATAGAGGCCATTCCTCTCCCAGGAAAACCCAAATTCCCTTTTATACGTTGACACCAGATATAAAGATCTCAGAATGGCCTCAGATTTGGATTCATCAGTTATTGTAGCCCTGCCTTGAGACACCAGGGGTTTGTTCTTCACAGGTTCTGGACATCCACACGTTGTTACTTGCTTCACTCCACCTTTGCCTTCTCTTCCAAGAACTTCACACCAAATGCAGCTTCAGCAACCTGTTTCCTGTAGGTATCACCAGCAGTGGTATTTGAACAAGTCAGCTAGAATTTTAGATGAGTCTTAAATGAATTTGGATTCAATCCAGACCTGCAAATGCCTACATTAACAGAAGCTGCTCTCTCCAGCATCCCTAGCAAACCAGAAGGAGAGATTATGGAAATTTTCCTCACACATGCACACTGAAGTGGCTGGTCTGTTACCAAGGCTTCTTACAGCCTTGGAAGTCAGCCCTGAGCACTCATATACAAAGATGTTTAGGTCTTCAGTTAATGTAAGTCACATCTCCTGCTATTCTCACTGGTAATTTTCTCTAGCTGCATTTCATCTCTTAGGCCTTGAACATTCCACTTTAGGCTCCTTTCCAGAAACACATAAAAACCATTATCATTCAGCACAGGGAATAAAAGACAGGCTCACATCCTAGCAGTCATAACTAAAATCAACCTACTTTTTATTTTTCCCTTTTTAAATTTCATCAGTCATGCACTTGCACAGTTCTCTAGGATTTTTCCTTCTGGCTCTGTATTGAACTCCTGTTCCTCAGTGATGCTGAAATATCTAGAGTAAAACTTTTAGTGTGCACCAGAGCAAAGCCTTTTTCTAATAAAATTTTGGAAACAAGAAAAAAAGCTTTAAAATAGCTGAGAACAGCCAGACAACATCATTCTTAGATATAACAGAATTGCTATGATATTCATAAAGTTAATCATACCACTATCTTCCATCAAACTGTCTAGTTTCTTCTAGACCCTACAAATATTTATTTTCATGCTAAACTGTATTCTGTATAAATTCATTAAAAAATTTCTAAGGCTCTGCTAGTTTTATAGACATTAAATAAAAAATACTGAAAATTGGTAATTTCTGTATCAAATGCTAAAATCCTCTAAAATAATTTAAATTACACTATGAATTATTCAATAATTGAAAAAGACCACAATGACTGCTGATATGACCTTGGACTATACATTTTCACACCAGTTAAAGACTTTTCCCTTCAGGAACTTTCTATTCCTTTGTCCTAAAACTTTGTCCCCAAATTCAGAATACAACCACCAAACTGAAATTTGAGTACTTGTACTGCTATAGAGAGAGTGGTATGACTTTTGGTCTCAGTAATGCAGGCTTCTGTAGAGCTTCTCATTCTTTAAACACTCTTATTGTCTCAGGCACTGGGTGGCTTTTTAGACATATTGTTTATAACTATAAAGTCTTCCTTCTTAATTGCTTCAAAATATTAACTATTTAAATTCTATATTTTAAAAAATGTTTACATGGAGCAAGTTATAAATTTTCTCTTCAACACAGATGAGTAAAAGAAGTTATGGTTAAGTGCATAGGTCAAAATTTCTATTAAACTTTCCTGATATTTTTAATACCAAGAGCTATTACAACATCTGCAATAGAGTTGCAATACCCGCCCTCACATAATTTGACTATAAATCTTTTGAATTTAAACTTTTCAACAATAGTGAAAAATTCTAACTAAAGTATGCCAGGTTATGAATGTGTGAACAGTTCTGCAGTCACTGTTTGACTGTCTGCAAGATCACCCTGAAGAGTGCCCAGTGCATGTCAGCTGCCAGAGCAGTTTATGACTGCTCACACCAACAACCAGCAAAGTGGCAATTGGTGCTGCTCCTCTTGTAACCATGGCACCCCAAGATGTGGCTCTGGAGATGGGTTTTGTGGCCTCATTTTTCACAGTCTTGTGCAAAAAATCCTCAAATGTCACACAAGGTGCAGGAGGATCACTGCTGCTCAAGCAGCTCTTTCTGCCCTCAGAAAGGTGTGGTGAATGTTACATGTGCATCAGAGCCTTCAAAACCTCCCTCAGTGTCTGTGGATACATCTACAGGCTTTGAATATTTTACCTAAATCCTCTCAGGTTAGAACATGGAAATAATAAAACAATATAAATTCTGTCTTTTCTGGGCATAGACACACCACAAGCCTCTCTATCTCTTTCTCTCTTCTTTCACCCTTAACTCCCCAATACATCTCTGCCAAGATATCTAGGTTACTGAATCTGAGATAAACCGCCTGATAGGTATTGTTCCCTGTGGACTTTGGGCCTATTAGCAGGACAAATGATCTGCAATTAATGTGCTCAGAAGTTTTGATTTGGGGAGGAGGGAGTGGAGGGGGCAGGAGGATGAGAGGAAGAAAGAAAATGAAGAAGGTAATTTTAATGCTTTTTTTTTTTCTCTAAGGGCTTGTTTGTCTGTGCAGGTAGAGTGTATTTAGCATACCTGGAACTGACCTTTTGTTCAGGTTTTTCTTTATACTTGGATAAACTGACAAATAGCTCCATGATCCTTGGATGAAATATGCACTTCTATCCAGTAAAAATATACAATTTCTACAATCACACAGGTGTACTTTTGCTTATAAATATCATTCCCGTTTGAAATTAGAAAACAGACCTGCAAAGGCTTTCAAACACGACCTCAGTAACTAAGTACACGGTAAAACTCAGATTTTAGCTTTGTGTTGAAAATTCTAATACTAAGCCTCTAACTATCCTGTATTATTTAAATTCTGTTTATAATATTAATATCAGAATTATTTATAAATTGATAAGTATTAAGACTGTTTTCCTTTTGTGTATCTTTATGCCTAACTTATTCTCTGGCAATGTTCTACTTTGACTGAATCCTGTGTTTCTTTTTTACACCTAATCAATGTCTGGTTTGTGTAATTTTGGCCCTTTTTGTTCTTACATCTCTAAAAAATTCTACTATTAACTCAATTCCCAGCTGATTAATTCACTACTCCTAATATTTCATTCTAAAAAGTAATAAATCAACAAAATAAATCTTATTGTGATCTTCTTGGCTCTCCCATGCCAAACTACTACCTACAAGGTCTCTTCTAGCAGGGCTATTTGCTTTTAATATAATTTTGAATGGCCCAGAGAAATTGAGACAGGCTGACCTAAATATGCAGTGGTTAGTTCATGTCTTAGAATCAACCAGAGCAAAAATTTGAACCTTTAAAATACCACCAGGCCACACAGCTGTCCTGGCTACTGGACTAATTAGCCATCCTGAGATAATTTCTGGCCCCCTCTGGAACTTTTTTTTCTAGCCCTTACTAGTGGATTTTTGATTAAAACATGTCTATTTCTCATGAAAAGCCTTAGTCAGACAACACAGCATTTTCAAACAGCAAAGTGTTCCCTTGAAAAACTCCTGTTCAGCTGTGGTTGCCATGGATAAGGATGTAAATCTTTCACATGCATAAAATCATATAGATTATCCAGCTCTCCTTTTACTTTGCCTAGCATGTTTTTCACATCTAAATGGGCATCATAAAAAGACTTAGCTCCAGCAATTAAGGACATGCTAAACCTCAGTGTGCTGGGCTAGATTTTCACTGAGCTGAATTTTTCATTTCTGTAATTCCCAATGATATTCTTTCATGAAGCCTCACACTCACCTTCAGACACACTAGCAAGGAGAGCTGATATTCTACCCTACCATTCAATATCTTTAGAATCTCTTATCAAAAAGATTTAAATATGCCCTTAGAGAAATAATTTGCTGATACAATTTTTTTCAAAACTATCAAGTCCTACAGTTCTGTTTGAGCCCCACAGCATCCCTGACTTCAGGAATGGAGTAATTTCTCCAGCCTTTCTAGGCATTTTCACAAATGACTGCACACTTTAGGATTTCTTTTTCCACAGTTCAGAAACTTAATGAAAACATGATAAGCAAAACCACAATCAAAACAACCTCCCAAGGCTGGTAGACTTAAGCATGGATGCTTAATTTATTATATGAACTATTGAAACCTTGGCACTGATAACTGTCTTGATAAACTGACTGTGAACCAGCAAGGAAGATGCATGTGACACGTTATTTACACTGTGATACTGTTTTTCATCTAATTTGCACACAGACTCAAGCCTTGCAGTTTTTACACTTCATTAACAAAATTCATTATACCTAATACACATTACTTCAATCTGTCTGCTCCTGGGGCTTTAAGACAGATCTGTGTATCTTTGTTAAGTGAAGCTTACTACAAAACTGTAAAATACAGCCAGGCAGGGAATGCCTTGCACTTCCCAGTCCTGACAATTGCTACTTGAGTTATCTTCAAATGCTTAATTCACCTACTGATTGACTCTTTACTCTTTCCTTGACACCTGACTCCTGTTTTTACTGGATTTGGATATTCAAGGATTTCTTCCTGTCTTGGATGAATGCCCTTTCTTGTCCTGATTTTTCACATTGCTTCAAATGCTTTTGAACAAATGTCGTTATTTTGCTAATCCTCTACACGGAGTGGCTATGAGAATTTTAATTTCCTTTTAAAATCTGCATAGTATTTGATCATAAATTCACAGGAACTATGCAAATCATTCCTTGCAGAGCTGCACTGATTCCCAGTAATATCACTGCTATTTTGTATTTTGACGTACAACTTGTTCTCTCGCTGTGCCTGCCATTTGCTGCTTTCTTACCTTCAGTTGTTTTGCAGTTCTCTGCTAATTCTGATGACCTTTTTCCTTGTTCCCACTACTAGCTTTTAAAGCCAGATGGTTTGCATAACCCATGAGAATATACTAATTTATGTTTCAGCACTTTCATTTCTCATCTTGTCCTTTCCACAGAATGCTTTTCCCTCCTTTTTTGTTTCTCCTCTTATAGTGCTCAGATTTCTCTCAGTGTTGTCAAAATTGATTTTTCTGAGGTAAAGGCACCTTTTGGCTTAGTGAAGCCACTCTCCTGCAAGACATAAACAGTCATGTAGCAGACCTCAAGAGCAGAAATGTTCGAAAAGACCATCCAGTATCAATAAATTTTTTTGAAATTTCTGTTTTCTGAATCAAGTACTGCCCTTTTTTGCATCTGAGTTACCCACCTTAACCACAAAGGAAAGGAGGTGACTTTGCACCAGTTCTAGAAGCAATGATTTTTTTTTTTCCTAGCACAGAGGTTCATGGTTTTCCCACAGAACAAAACTGAGAGGACAAGGGTTGTCTGCAGCTGTCTGTAAGTGCCCCTTGTTCTCCCCATGAACTCCCACCCAGCCCCCCTGCCCCAAGTCTTGGAAGTTAGCAAGGAGGAAGGTCTCTGCTCTTCCAGGGTTAGCCTGTTCTGTGGTCTTTTGTTATTTGCTTTTCTGCTCTATGGCAAAGCCACTTCATGTACCAAAACTTACTCTTTTTAAATACCTTGAGCATGTCTCAGTCTGGTTAAAGGCAGAGATGAAGCATGTCAGGTGTAGTTAGAACTGTTTACCTGAAGGTCGTGGGAATCTGAAACTTCAGGGTGGAAAAAAAGTAGATGTTTAGGTGGCAGAGGGGGCTGGGACCAACATCATATGGTGTGGCATGGAGCTGGCTGTCCTGGCCAAAAACACATCCCCCTGTATGGAGACATGGCACCTGCGCTGTGTCACCTTGGTGGCTGTGACTAAAGGCTGAGTGCTGCTACAGTGAATTTGTGAGAAAAGGAGAGTCTGTGAACCAGGAGGAACTCCATGAGCTTGAGACTCCTGATCCCTCCTGGCAGCCTGGACTGATGCTCCCACTTGCACAGAGTGATTTGGGAACAGGAGGGGGAGCATGAACGTGTCACACATGTGGATGCCTCCCAGGCAAACTCACAGAGGTGTTTACCTGAAGGCTCTTTAAATCCTTCGGAATAGCCAGTAATTTTCTGCGGAGAAAGCATTGGTACACAAACAGCTGCTGAGGAGACCACAGGGAGGATCCACTCAGCTGGCACATGTTTCAGGACAAAACTTTGATAGGGTGGACTGGTTTCACAGAATCACAGAATTTTTAGGATTAGATGTCCCTTCCAAGTTCTGGAGGGGCATCGGGAGATCACCTTGTCCAATCTCCCTGCCAAAGCAGGGTCACCTGGAGCAGGTGACACAGGAACATGTCCTGGAGGGTTTGGAATGTCTCCTGCGAGGAGAGAGGAGAGACTCCCTGACCTCCGGGCAGCCTGTTCCAGTGCTCTGACACCCTCCGCGTAAAGAAGTTCTCCCTCTTGTTGAGGTGAAACTTCTTGCGTTTCAGTTTATGGCTCCATTGTCTCCCCGTACAGGTGTGCGAAACAAGCACATTAACTCCCTTCCCATGCCCAGCCATCTTTACAGGGGCTGCCGGTGGAGGCGGGCAGGATCCCGGTCTCCGCCAGGGCCGACGAGGGCCGGGGGAGCCCCAGCGCTGCCCTTGCCCGGGGGAGCCCCTTCCCCGCGGTCCCGGCGGGGCGGGCAGGGCGGAGCGGGCGGCGGGGAGCGCTCCCCCCTCACGGCTGCCGGGCGGGCCGGGGCGGGGCCGGGGGCGGGCGGCGCTGGTCGCTGTCCTGGGTGTTGAATCTGCTGCGGCTGCCGGAGCCGGGAGCGGCCGCGGGAGGCACAGGGCGGGCGGACGGCATGGAGTGAGGGCTGGCGGCGGCGGGCAGGGGAGCGGGGCATGCGATGGGCCAAGCATGATGGGGACGCTCGGCTCCGTCCTTCCGCTGCTGCTGCTGCTGCTGCTGCTGCCGCCGCCGCCGCTGCCGCAGGTGCTCGCCGCCGCCCCGCGCATCCAGCCGCCCTCCGCGGGGGCCGCCGCCGAGGCGCGGATCGGTGAGTGGGGCCGGGGGGCGCGGGGCTGGCGGGGAGCGCACAACGCGCTGCTGCCCGGGAGCTTCCCCGCTGGCAGCTCGGCAGGGCCCCGGCGGCCGCGCCCGCACGGCGGACGCTGAGGGGCCCGTCCGCTCGTCCCTCTCCACCGGCTCCGGATAGGCGGCCCCGTCCGCTCGTCCCTCACCGCCGGCTCCGGAGCTCCGTTCTCTGCTCCCTCACCGCCGGCTCCGGATAAGCGACCCCGTCCTCCGGTGCCTCCGCACCGCCTCCCGCTGCCCGAACCCGTCCCCGGGTCTGTCACGACCCGCTCCCGGCCCCTCGCACCTCCTGCCCCCGCGCTCCGCCCCTGCCCCAGCGGCGCGTCCCGGCTCGGGGGACACCTCTGCGGGAGGGCTGTCACCTGCTGTCCCCGCATGCTGAAAACTTCCGCCACGGCTCACGAGGCCCCTAAAATCGAGGTGCGCCAGTGGCGAGTCCCCGAAAATGCTTCCAGCCTCCACATATTTAACCCTTCTCCTGGTTTGCTGGATTCAGCCCACCGAACTGCCCTTCTGTTTGAGTGAGACAGGAAATCTCCGGGCCACAATCCCCTAGATGCAGCCTCTGCTGGAGTCCTCCCTCCAGCTCGTGCTGCTGGAGGTGGAAGTCAGCCCTGGCTCCGGGTTAAGGCTCTTTCAGAGCTGTCAGAACATCCCTAGTGCTGCCCAGTGCAGACCATGAAACAGCCGCTTTGTGTTGAGACATTCTTGACCGACCCCTTCTTCATTTAGAAGGTACCATCTGCACTAAGCATCCCCTCCTGAGAAGTGACCCACACGGGCATGAAGGGATCCTGAAAACAAACTCTGTCTGTTTCAAATCGATGCAATTCTCCTGTGACACTCTCCCTGGCAGTTCTTTCCTTTCATTGAGACATTCAGCACTGTATGCTCACCTGAATTGTCTATTAATATCAATATCTATTTATATAGTCGGTCTCATTTCACTTACGGTATCTTCCCAAAGCTCACTTTAAGTCAAGAAGGTCATGACTAGGAGAATTTTGTATTTTTTCGCATTTTAGTATCTACCTAGGGTGGTTATGGAGATCAGAGTGAAAGCTAAACAAACTATCCCTAAGAAATCTTTTTCTAAGATAGAAAAAATTAAATTCCTTTAAGAAACAAAGAGAGCCTTCCAGAGGAATATTGCTGCAGTTTTCCTCATGTACATTCTGTTTATTAGGAAGGAATTAAAATCAGCTGACCATGTTTATAATAAGGCTTCAGTCAAGTGGCAATAAAAATGAGCTATTATGCTTGCTGTAGTGAAGGTAGTGATGCAAGGTTTTAAGGAGAAATGGCTTGGACTGAATTTATCCATCCCTCTTCTCTCCTGGTTGCTATAGATATGGGCTGTTTCTCCTAATCTGCTGAGGAGAAAGCTTGCATAAAAATATTGCAAGTAATAGCTATAATTTTTACCTCTAATAATGCAATAGCCTGCACAGTGCTTTCGAAGTAGTCAGATTTTGATTCTCTCTCCCTAAACACAAACTGCAAATCACTTTGAGTCACAGAGTATTTTTTCAGTTTGTTGTAGCTGAAACACAAAAACAATGTGTGTGTTTGTTACTTCCCTCCAGCTTCCCTGTGCTCCTGCCTCAGCAAGGATCCCTGCCTGCCAGTAAAGGCTGTCCTTGCATGGAAGGGACTGGGGGAAGAGCAGCTTTGCTTTTACACAGTGAATCCACTGCTCTGGAGGTATAGTGTGGAGGCATTTTAAAGGCAGCCTCCCTACTTTTTGCTGGGATAGGGACCTCACTGATATGTCAGGGATCTCTGTGAAAGATGGGAAGGGATTGATTGTGTTTGACAAAATGCAGGAAAATGTTTGCATGGCTTGAAGTAAAACAGTTTTAGCTGTCTCTTCCATTAGAGTTCCTTTACTTCTTTTATTGACCAGTGTTTCAGATCTCATTAATCTTGAATTCAAACTATTTATTATTGTAGAGTCTGTTCAATTTTGGAGTACAGTTCTTAGACACAATCAGGGGTCATAACTGTAATTGTACAAGGTATCCAATTTTTGAGATTATTTCTGGTTATATGTATAAGATACTAATTTGGTTTCTTCTTGTGCACAGTCCCATCTTCTTAAATTGAAAATTGAAGACAGACAGATGCACAATGAGACCTCTAGAATGTGTGCTGAAAAGTGCCTTAAAAGCAAAGCAATTATAGAAACATATTTTTGGGGGGGGTTTTTCCCCCATTATTTCAGGAACTCTTCCTAAAAGTTGTTTGAGAAGCAGAAGTTCATTACCTTTACCATTTCATGGAATGAATTAATCCAATTTCATTCTTTCCCCCTTTTTTATGGTCAACTTTTGTCTGCACTTTCCAGTATAGTGAGCATCTTTAAATGTTGACCTTTATTTTGCAACATAATTATAAACTTTTTAAAGAAATTAGAAGATTTAAAGTTGGAGTTAACTAAGATACAAGATTTGGATTCCTGCTTCTTCTGCCTCTATAATTCATGAAGCTTTGTAGATTCTTCCTGTGGTGAGGTGTTTTGTTAAGGTGCAATTACCAGCAGAAGCACATATTCTTCCATTTCTTGACATTTACCTTCATCATTCATCATTCTGTGATGATTTATAGTAACATTTTAAATGTGAAAAAATAAGGAAAAGTAGTCTTTTTCCTCTCTCTTTTTCTTACCTAGGTCTAGGCCAGGAGAGAGATTCTTCTCTTTTTCACAGAAAAAATATCAACTGAGTACATAGTAGCATTCATTAGTCTTTAATGAAACACTGGGGTTGGGAGTTTAATAGTCTAAAGAAATATTTATTAATTCATGAGAAACAGTTCATTTAAGATTATGGAACTTCTTTTTAAGTGTTTAACAAAGTAATCGTCTGTGGAAAAATACATCCTGATCACATTTGCTCAATTCCAAAGGTTTGGGTTATTCCATTCTTGTGTTGATGGTCATAACACTAAGCAGTACCTTCAATAAAAACTGCAGCTCCAACTACTGAAATATTTTCATTGTACAGCCTTTTAAGTAGACTAATTGATTCAGAAAGTTGTAGTGGTACTTTATTTTCATTTTAGGTAGGCTTGGTGAGGTAGAGAACTCAATAACAAAGCAAGCTGTGAACATTCTTATTCACATTTTTTCATTAGTACTAAAACACTGCTACTTTATAGCAGAAGTTGTCCTCATATGTTTCAGAAAAGAGTAAATGTGCTTGCTGCAGTGCCTTCACATTGACCTCTAATGTGTAAAATGATGCTTATAACCTTCAGTGAATATGATTTTGCAATATAATTTGATCTTTTGTGCTGTGTGCAATCCCATTTTTCAGTATGCATTTTCCTATTAAATGAGTCCATTGATATGCTGTGGAAATTTCCAGAAGCATTTGTTCCACGCTCTACGTAAATTTGTTCCATACACTGTGTAAAAGTTTCTTCAGAGTTGTACTGAAGTAATCACAGGCAAAATTTTTATCTGTCAAAGGAGTGTGAAGTGAGGTACTTTTTAACCTCCTAACAAAATGACAAGTCACATTTCAGCTTATAAATATGAAATATACTCCTAAACCTTTATCTGTGAGTTCCTGACACAGACAGTGAGCAAAGACAATGTCTTACATTTCCCTAGGATTTAAATTTAATTTGGGATAGAAACTTTACTCAAAGACTTAAAAACAGTTGCATGTTAAGTTTAGTACCTTCACAAATTGTGCATATTTAACCACTGAAAAAATATTTTAGAGGTGGGCTAGGAGTTGCAAGTGGCTGAAGTTGATCAGAATTAAGAAACTTCAACAGCAGGGACTTCAGTTACTGTTGGTGTAAAGCATTTCTGCAGTGTTGATTCTTAAATTGCAAGAGTGAAATAAAGAGTAGGACAGGTGAAAAAATTATTTATTTAGATTTTCTGCATTTCATTCAACGTTTTTAACGCTATCCAAAGGAGGCAGCAACAGAGAGCTTTCGTCTATGTATGTCACATGGGGAATGGCAAAGAAGTGTATCTTGGTTTAGTTCTTGTTGGATGGATGTTCCAGAGCTGTTGTTCTCAGCCATCATTGTTAACTCCTCTGAAGATCCATGAGGACTGAAGTTTTCCTTCTTGCAGCAATTGAGCTGAAGCTCACTGAAGTCAATGTCAGCCTTCCCACTGACTTCAGTAGCATTTGGACCAAAGTTCTGATTTGGGGCTTGTAGCAGACTGGCTGAGAAAGTAGGGGAATTAGAGTTTTACCATCTGTTCAATACAAAAAAATTGCCTGACTTTCCAGTTGCATTAATTTGGAACTTCTCATAGGTAATCTGTTTTTTTTAATAATGTCTTTATTTGATGTAATTATTGATGGTGGAGTGTAATTTATGATATACTAGAAAATAAAAATAACAGCAAAATAATTTAATTAAGACAAGGCTGTGTGCTCGGAATGTGAAGGATTCAGTGTAGGAAACTGGATTCTTCCCTTCATCAAAAATATTTTTGCATATCCTAGAAATGTTTCTTAAGTTATCAGTTACATTAAAAAGCAGCTTTAAGATAGATTGATATCAAGGCATGTCTATCTGTCAGTTCCACTGAATTACAGGTAAGAACATGCATTAATATTATTGGCATCATGCCATGACTGTTCTACAATAGCTTTTTTACTGTAACTTGTTTGTGTTCAAAGTTGCAAGTGGACAGGAAGTGAATTATTTTCTATCAGTCAAAGGAAGCATTTGCAGGGTGCTCTTACTGTTGTTTATAGGATGGGATTTCTTGGGAGTTTTTCTGTGTTCTTGACTAAGAGAAAACAGAGAAGTTTTGGCAAGATAATTGTGTCTGCTTCTTATCTGAGTATGCCCCAGCCCTTCTAAACCTCCCCGCAGCACACCATCACGGTGCCACGACGTCAGGCAGCCTGCTGAGGGGGAATTGCACTCCTGCTTAGATCCCGGAACATTTGGGCACTCTGCTGAAACAGCCCAGGGCAGGTCATGTTGACACACTGCTGATAGGCAGGCAGTGGCCTGTGTACTTTGTGACTGCGAGCGCTGTGGGTTACAGACAGCTCTGTGCTGAGCTGCCACGGAGAGGAAAGTGCAGCTGCAGTCCCTGGGGGTGCTGAGCTCATTGAGAAGCAGGAGCTGAGGTCCCCTGTGTCAGTCAGATTTCCACTGCCTGGAAAGAGAGCGTAAGAACATGAGCTCAGATGTAGGTGGTTGCCATCATTCATATGTGTCCAAATCCGTAAGAAGACTTGTGCAAGTCAAAAGGCAGTGTATATTCCAGCTGTCTGAGAATGATACATATTTTAGTCTCATCCCACTGACAATGTAGCCTAAAATTTAGCTAAAATCTCTGCAGTTATTCTTACAAAATCAGTGTATCTACTGTCTTGCTGAAACCTGTGTTGGTGTTTAGACAGCACAGGCAGATTTGGGAGGAAATTCAGTAACTGGAGGAAAGATTGATTTGGTTTTGGTCATAAATTTGGCAGAGGATGGAAAGTCACCAAGAGGCAAAGTTCACTGCTAGCTTCCATCACAGGAGTGCTGAGCTGGATGTGTATTTGGTTGGGCTCCGCATGGTCATAATTAAAAATCCAGGAAGGCAGTGAGTAATATTGTTGTTGGTCAAACAGTTTTATATTTGCAAATGAGGAGTGAGCAGGTGAAGATACAGATGAAGAAGGGCAGCAAGCAGAAGAGAAGCCAAGGAATAGAGAGAAGCATGTTGGAATGTGGATGTTTAAAGGACAGAATGAGAAAATAAATCTTCAGCACAGGAGATCAGAAATGGAGATTAGTGAGTTATATATGATCTTTAAAATTGTGAATTTAAGATTAAATGGAGTTACCTTTACTCTTGGAAGAAAAAGTCAATTGAAGCAGCAAACTTTAGTTGTTCAGTGTATCGCTTTGAGGCATGAGAAAATGGAGGAAGGTGACTCGAAGGATAAGGGATTTGCAAAATAAAACTATTAACTCATTCTTTCAGCCCAAAGCTGTGGCAAAAAAATGAACTCAAGAAATACATATACACTATGAGAAAGTGCTCTGGGAATAGAAAGGATTTATTTCTCTTGATGTAAGGGTTGGGAATAATCTAACTAAATGTAATTAATTGAGCTAATCACTCTAGGCTCCTTTTAACCTATTTCTAGTTTATAAATTTCAATTAATTTTACCCAACTGTACATATCCAACACAGGTCAGATAAATGTCTCCCTGAGTGCAGCTATTGCTTTCCACTTAGTATTATCTAAATTAATTTCTGAGGCTAGGACAAGTATCTGTAACTATCTACAAGGTAGGTACTGCACTTCAGCTCTTCAAAAATCAGATGCTCAGGTTAAACTTGGGGAGAGCTAAACACATTTGGAGAGTAATTCACCTGTCTTTCCCCACTAGGTGAGACTAATGAAGTAGCTTAAACTACAGTTAGGTTGCTTGAGGCTCACCAGCTAGATTTCTTCCAAACCTTTCTGAGATCTATAGGTCTTGCCAGTGAGCTGTTTAGGGAGGTTCTGTGAGTAGTCCAGCAGGTTTGTCACATAAGTGACTGAAGTGAGGTGGCTGATGGATAATTGTAATACTTGAAAGAAATTTCTCTGAGAAAATCAGCCTCTGGTGGTTGCAAACAAGTGAAGAGGACCTCCAAATGAGACAGAGGAGAAATGGGCGTAACAGAATGAGCAAGCAAAGGGAAAAAAAGCAGGTACATGTGCAGGAGGTCTGCAGGCAAGACAGGGAAAAAGGCAGGGGAGTCTGGTATTAGAGAGTGAAGGAAGGGGACCATGAAGACCTGAGTTATGGACAGTCAAGGGAATGCCTGTTACTGTGTACATAAATTAATGAGCTTATGTGAGCTTTAGGGCCTTTATTTGTGAGGTGGTGGAAGGGTTCTACATCTACCTCAACCATTCCACAGTGTCCATACATTACTGCATTCCCAGTAAGTTTGCCATTCAGAACAGCAGTACTCATCCAACAGTTAGGGAGTTTTATTTCTTAAAAGATTAGAGGAACTTTATAGATTTTATTCTTTTTGAGAAGGAATTTCTTGAGAAGTATCTTAGTAAATTACCACATCTTACTGTGGTTTTTTCCCCCCATAGTTTGTTTCAGCAAATAGTACTTAAATACCACACTTAGTTTGTTGATACACATTGTCTCTGGACAGAGAGTTAGTGCTTACAATGCCTACCTATTTTGCTTCCAAGTAACACGTTGATTAAACAAGCTGTTTTTACATGTAAAATGAGTAACTAGAAGTTTTATGGGAAGTACAGCTGGTTGTAGTGGGTGTAAGGTCTCTTCTTTCAGTCATAGCTTAGCAGCATGCAAAGATGGTTGCATAAGCTTGAAATCACAGCCAGCAAGAACAAGGTAATGTGCAGAGATAGTTGTGCCTCCAAAATGTCACATACTTACAGATGTCCTCATAGAAAACAAAGCAGTGGGGACCAAACACACACTACATATTGCAATGAACTGAGCAAGTTCAGCAAAACTCAGGAAATATCCTGGTACATGTAAGTCCCCCTTTTTTACTCCCTTTTTCCCAATTAATCTTTGATCTCTCAAGTTTGAGCCTCAACATATTCTATAAGGTAACTTATGAAAATCACTCATGGATGCTGAATGAGGTATTTTGAATTTCTGGTGCACAGAAATCTTCTGCTCATATTATTCTGCAGAAGATAATTACCTGTCTGTTGCTGCCCTAAAAGGGGTAAAGATATTATAACCTCTTCTCTTCTTACTATTCTGCTCTGCACCAAGAGCACAAGTTGTCTTTTCTCTACAAGTTTTTAGTTGGTTAATGCAATTCAGTTAAACTCAGAGCAACTGTTTCAGGCAACAACTTTACTTCACCTGGAAGGTCATGCCTCATCTTCAGGCCTGAGGAAGAGTTTGTGTGTTAAGCAATTGTCTGTGCTTTTTCAGCTACTACAGCCTGCAGCTTTGCAGTACAGAATGGCAGTACAAAATTTTATGCTATTCCTGACAGTGACTGTTGATCTTGCTTTTGTAAGGGGTATTGGTTTGGATGAAATTTAAAAAAAATGGACCTGAACCACAGCCTTGCTTGCAAGCAGTGAAACCAGTGCTGGTATTGGTACTGGTGTCCATGACATGGCAACAGGGAGATGGGATGGGGGTAGGATTAGTTTGTGCCACTATTTCTCTTAAGGTCTCAAAGGCATGAAATCTTGACTTGTGTCTGTGTAAAAGATAGTCTCCTATTAATCTGTCCTCTCTTACAGAGTAGATTTATAAGTCAAACATTACAATGTATTTGCACTTTAGTGCTGAATTAAAAAAAAAGCATCAAAGATTATAGGCCTTGATTAATGTGGATAAATCACCACCAAATAATGTGAATATCTATTCTATTTCTTTTAAGAATGTATACATTATTGTTTATTTCTCTTGGAAAATGGTTTATTATAATTTTAATTTGTAGTGTGGAATACTTTGTGTATAGAATACTTATGTTTCAGCTTTTTTTGATCTCTGTTGTAGTAGATGTTGACTATCAAATACCTTCAGTGAGTTAATACTCATGAAATCCTCCTTCTTGTTCTAGATTTCAGCAAAGCTCAGTAGTCTCAGTATGTAATCAGTCAATGCATTACTCAAACTAGCAAAATCTTCCACCAAGCCTCTCCTGAGACCTGGCCACACCTCCCAGCCCAGCTCCTCAGCTAAACACTGGCTCTTATCTTCATGGCATCAATCTGTAGATTATGCAACTCCTTCCATTTGTTGGAGATGGCTGTACTCACTGGTGACTATCCCAGTTCTTGCTTTACCATCCTAAAGGAAGAAAAAAAGGAGGGGAAAAGGAAACTTGGGAATTAGTCATCTGTCCTGACTGTTTAGAGATAGCTGAATATTAATGAAAACAAGATACCAAGCTAAATATCATCAAGCATTTAGGTAGGTTACCTTGGAGGTAGTGACACAGTTAGCAGAATAACTCCACCCCAAATATTCTTCAGTGCAGAGTATTCATTAAATTTTGATTTTTGTTTGGTCTGTATTTTGGAAGTGTCTGTTTGGCTGCGCTTTTTTTTTTTTTCCCCTCTTGAAAACTGGGGTCAGGTTCTGCAAATCTGTCTTACCTCAATTTTGAAGTTGGTAAGATATTCTTGTTAGTACTACCTACCTGGAAATTTATTTTAGTTAATTAGGTCAGCTCATAATTACAGTTTACCAACATATGTTAGATGCAGGGGAAAAATTCCAAGGACAAAAACCAGCTATAAAAATTGTATATTCAGAATAAATGTGACAAGAATGAAAACTGAAATTTTGAAAGCCCAAAGTTAACTGAAGCTATCCATTTTAAGAGCTGCAGAAAAATAAAACAATAATGTTCTTTGGAAGCAATCACTCACACTTTCAGACAATAGAAAATTTATAATGCTATAATCAAGTGGCATTTGAAAAGCAGAATGGGAAGGTTGTTTTAGTACTGTGTGTGCTGGGTTTTATGCTGGCCAGCAAAGATCTAGGGATGAGGGCGGTTATTTTCTGTCCATTTGCTTTTGTTTCTCTGAGTAACACCTGCTCTAATGAGTTTGTAATCTGAAAGTAAATAACTGAGCAGGGAGGAGGAAGTGGGCACAACACACAGGCTTGAGAATAAACAACTGTCAAATGGCTGCTGTTTCAGAAAGTGGAACACACAGGTTTGATGGAGAATCTGATTCAGCTTGAATGAAGGAGCTGATCACACCCAGTTGTCAAACTTTCCTAATTGAAGAATTACTCGAGAGAATTCTAGAACAATATGTTATCCTCTTCAGATTATGGAACTGTTTTCACAGTTTAGCAGGTAGGGAAGAGCTCTGAAAGGATCAGCTACCCACTGATGGTTGTAAAAGGAGTGTGGTTGTGCTTCTTTCTCCTGCATTTTAGGGAGGCTCATGCCAGAGAGTGTAAATTAAATAGTAGTGCATTAACAGGAAATGAGCTTCACCTAAGTCTGCATGAAACTGCCAGAATCTGAACTTATGTTACATATGTTTGGCCACCGAACACTGTTGTCATTCAGTGTCCTCCTTTTTGTCCATCTGGAAGTAGAGTAACATCAAGTTGCTTTCAGATGAAAGTTCATCCCTGCGCAAGGAGACTCTGCTATCAAGAGAGGCATATAAAATACAACCTTCAATGAATAGTTTCACCAGTTTTCCTGACTTTGTTTCTGTGTTTGGTGTAAATTAGAGGGGTTGCAGGTTCAGTTCCTTTTGATGCCACTGGTATTAATCCAGTATTCCTAGATTTGATGGGTTTAAGACCCAAATATTTAAACAGGGCTTGCCTGATTTTATAGAGTATGTTTAGCTCTATTTGAGACAAAGCATTACCAAATAAATATTTGAACATTTTCTTTCTAGTCAGTTTTCCACTACTCTGTTGTAGTCTGAAGATAGACTTGGCTCAGGAGCTCCCATGTTTTCCATCTATTTAACAAAGATACTCTGCCTAATTCTTCTCAGTGTGGGGAATTCTTCTTGCCAGATGGGAATGTCACTCTGGGAAACAGAGGGCAGTGTTCTGCTGGCCACACCTAAGTCACTCCCCAAGCCTAGACAACGTTCATGTTCAAATGAAAAGCAAGTATTCTACTCTCTGCAGAGTAAAATAACTATGATACAAAAGAATAGGTGCAGAGAAAGATCACATAGCATTCCATAACCTGTAATCTTTACCAGACTGTCAGAGTAAAGTAATTATCAGGATGCTTAATTACGTTTCCTAGGGACAGATTATTTTTGGTGACATCTCATCCCCTAAAATGCATACTGACTTAACATGAAGAACCTGTCTTTCTGCTGTGGTTCCTTTTGGGAGAAGGCTCATTCATACCTGGGATTTCTACCCACCTTCCCGCTCTTCAGCTCCTCTCAGCTGTGCTAACAGAACTCTGACCAGCTTCATCATTGCTGAGGAACTTTTGGAAAGTCATTCCCAGTTGTACAGATGTCAAATAAACACCACTTTGAACAAAAAAAAAAAAAAACTAAACAACAACCCAAAACCAAAAAAAGAATCCCCCAAACCATTTACACACTGCCAATACAAATCTTCCTGAGCACGCATTTATTAAGCTGGGAGTCAGAGTCCTCTAATATTTTCTGTTATGTTGGAGTCAGTATGCAACAGTTGCTCTTTTTCCTAGTTTATGCAAGTAAAAGATGAAATGGGGGGTCTGTTGGAAATAGGCTAATTTCAGTAATCCAGTTTCTTACCACTTCTTCCCACCACATTTTACATTACATTTATTCATAATTTATTTTTAGTCACGTTTCATTTGTGGATAATGTGTGTCAGTTATTATGAAGATTTTTTTTCACTTCATAAATCAAAGAAGAGCTATTCATGTAATAGTTTATTACCTGAAAGGTGTGATTAAGTCTGTCTATTTAATTTTGGTACTGATTGCCAATGCTAAGAGTTAAGCATGTGCCCAACTATAAGTAAATGCTGTTGTGACTTAGTAAACGTGAGTGTTCACCCTTTATGCTTTCAGCATGGAAAAATATAGGCCACAGCAGTTTTGTTCTTTGAATTTTTGTAGAATCCGGACCTTTATTTCACTCATTTGGTTGGTAATTGAGCACTTCAATGACATAAAAATTTTACATACTAGAAAAACTTGTAATTCCAACTTCATAGTGCTGTCACTTGCATACATGTTCAAGGTTATTTGAAGAATTCATTGCATTTCCAAGAAAGTTAGTTATAACAAAGTTTCTAAAATGAGACTAGATAGAAATTCCTAAAATTGCCTTGAATCTGCTGTTTGTAGTGCCTTGTGCAATAAAAAGACTGTGAATTTAACTTACTTTTTAAAATTTGATATGGCACAAGTCTAGATGAGCTAGAAGGTTTGGTTTTCATTCTTCTCCAATGAGTAGGATGTCTGCTGACATCCAGGAAGGACTGTAAAAAGATGCAAATGAATATTTCTCTGAAATCAGATTGGTGCCAAAATCCACTAACTGATGCTTTACAACTGCATGAAAACTGAAAGAGGTTATTCCTCCTTTTCCAAAGATGATTCTCAGTATGCATATTGCCAGTGCTTTCCCTGAAGAATGACTTGAGCTCTGGACCTTACCTTACAGACCAGTGAGATAATTGCATAGTTACAGAAAAAATAAATACAAATTCCTGTCAGAATCCCCAGGTGCCTCATGAATGAATTTTGTATTCACTCTGCAATTTCTCAGTTCATATATTATCTGTGTGTAGTTATTCTCCATATGTGACGAATTAGAAATAGCTTTTTTTTTTTGCTTTCATCTCAGGAGGTGAAAACTTATTTCTGCAAATATATCTTTTTGCAAATGTAAGCTTTTTTCTTTTTTTAAATGAAGATGATAAGTTGCTCTAGGATAAAAAATTATTAGGGAATTTTCCTTAGAGACCATTGAGAATTCTCTCCTCACAAGAGAGACTACTGGGTGGCTAAGGGGAAAGAAAGTAGGACAGACCTCAGCAAGTGAGAAGTCATTATGGAAATAGATAAAAACTTTAGTTCACCTTTTCTGTTCAATCCTTACCCATGCTGCATATGAACTGGATTCCTCTGAAGAGTTTGACTGTGCTTTTTAACTTGACCTAGAACTCTCTTAAGACAGTGTTTAAATTTAAAGGGCTTGTTAGGAAGATGTTACTGTAGCAACAGGAAAGTAGTATTTTTCAGATTTGACAAAAAGCTTCAGTGTCCTTCTTGACTGTATCTTCCAGATTTCACAGTATGAATTTTTTTCAAAGTCACATATGGTATTTGTTAGATGAATTACCAAAAAATAGTCAAGTGATGCAAAGACAAAAAGGATGATTTCAGATAGTGATTTTTTGAAATAATCTTACCTACAGTAATATGTTGCCATTCCATTATATGAGGCTTTAAAATACTAATAAAGTGATGATTCCTGTTTTTTCATGGATCTGCTGAAGGACCCTCTGTTGGTGGATCAGCTTTCCAGGTTGGTATTGAGCCTGACAGATCTGAGGATATTCCACAGTGATGGATGGCTGGCAATGGGAAGATCACACCACTGTGAGTGTTATGATCTATTGCCCCATACTTGCCTTCTTTCCCTCAGCAAACGCCACTGGTTTCTGTCAGAGAAGGATTTTGGTTTAATCTGATTTGATTCTTTGTGTTGTTTGCCCCTTTTGATAAGAGCAAACTGAGTAAGCACAAATAGCTGCCCTGAATAATTCTGGGGCTCCCTTACAGACTGATGCAGTGCTGAGGACACTCTGAAGAATGATAGAACAATTCTGATGTGGAAAAAGATTCTAAGTGCAGGAATTCAGAAAATTTCCTTAGTAGAAAAAGAAATAGATATATTCACCCTAATCCTGAGTCAAAATTTATGCTAGGATTTGCTCATCAGACCATGAATAAGAAATAGTTCATGGGATGCAGAGGGATAGAATGCAAGAAAATATAGTGCAGAAGGTAGTCTCACACCTGAGGAGTTGCAGCTGTGCTAATCACCAAAGATCAGGAACAGGCCTGCCCTTAATAGGCCACAGCTGTGCCCAATTAGAAGAGTGCTATAAAAGAGTGGCTCAGGTGGTTGAGGAGAGAGTTGGAGTTTGTTGGCTGGGCTGTGAAGAAGGAGGAGGCTGTGCTGTGAGGACCTGGACATGAGAAATCACCAAGAAGGTATGGAACTTTTGCAATAAGATGACAACAATGTGAAACAAAATTCAATGGGTTTTTTGCTACTGAGCTGCTAATGCAGTGCTAAGTGTGGGCAGAAAGTACAGTGGTTAAATGAGTTTTTTATAACTGTGTTCTGGCCAGAAGTCTCTGTATTAACGTGCTCCCACTCGGTTCTTATAGCCATGGAAAGTATGTAATTAACTTTGGTGAGAGGAAAAGCCATGTATTTGCATTGTAAGTTGGGTGTCAGTCCAGATAAGAAAGTGTGACTAGAAAAATGTCACATCAAGGTAGAATACACAGGCTATCATGGTCTGCTGAGCTGGATCCTTCTACCCAGCTAAGCCAGGCCTCCCCTGCACCCTTCTGCCTCTGCTTTCAGAGTGGGTGGCAGTTCTGTATTCACCAGCCTGTGAGAGCTGGTGAAAATATGGACTTTGGAGTGTGCAGGTGGGATTTCAGTGTGGCCTTCAGCTAATTTCTGTGCTCTAGGTGATGGGAAGGAGCAGAACTAGGATTTGGTTTACTTCTTGGGTGTGAAATAATAAAAGTGTATCTTTGTGCGTGACATCTGTGTGAGAGGGAAGATTGAATTGCAAGGTTGCTGAATTTTAAGAGAAAATAGCTCAATAGGGCATTTAGAAAAATAAGTAGCTGAATAAAGTAGGAAGAGGTACAGTAAGTGTGCTGATTTATCATGATCTTGTATCAAATTGGTGGATATTATAACCACAGCTGAACCAATTTTTTTCTGTTGCCCTGGTTTACTTTCACAAGTGAACAAAGTCTTTAAAAATGAGTGGGGACAAACAAACCAAGGATGATAATATTAATGAGACAGGCAGTTCAGATTCAAGATGTGTTATGATTTTGTAGCCTTGAAGTCAGTGAGTTTAAAGAAGCATAACTTTTGAAGGCTTCTTTAAAAGAGGTAGGTGAAATATTTTTTTAAAAATAAGACTGCTTTGCTCCTTTTAATAACTTCTAGTAATTTGAATATGCGGTTTAAAACAAAACAGTTCCTTGAGTTTTCCAGCTCTCAGAACCGGTTTGTTCTAAAACAAGCTTATAGGAATGTGTTGATCACTTTATTTAAAATGAAAATAATGAAGGAAACATTTGACTCTTCCTCAAAAATTACTACAGTGACATTAAAATGGCAGTTCCTCTAAATCTCTGGCTGTTGTATATAGGTTATTTGAGCAACAATTGTGAGTTTTTGCTTGAAGAGCAAGGGATCTCAAATTGCTCCCATGTGCAGTGTGGCTGTGTAGAGCTGCTGCATTTAACTTCTTGAGCCACTGTTTTTGTGTGATCATTAGATTAAAACTCTTCAGTGTAGTACAGATACTAAAGTTATGTTTTACATGACCTGACAGAACAAGGAAATACATTATATTTTGGGATGGTTTTGCCTGGATAGTTTTTGTGGTTTTTTCCTTTCACTCCTTAATTGGAGCAGAGAGTATTCCTTGAAGAGGTTTTAGTTTTATCTGCTCAACATGTGGAATTTCTTCTTTATAGGAGCTTGAGATGTTTTAACATTTGTGTTTGCTCCATCTTGGCGCAAAAATAAAATAGAAATTGAAGTGTATTTATGGAGTAAACCACTTTAAAATAATATTTTTGCAGAAGGTAAAATACTGAAATATTTTAAAATGTGGGGGTTTTATGTTAATGCTGAACTTTTTCAGCCTGAACTGCAAGGTTTGTCAGCCCAAGGGCAGAGTGAAGGATTTGCCAGTCCTCATTCTAAAAGTTGTATCCTCAGAGCTTGTGTCCCTGATGGGCAGGAGGAGCCCATCTTGTCACTGGGCCAGGCTCACCTGATCCAGGAGGCCATGCTCTGGAAGGGGTGTTTGAAATACCCAAAAGTCATAAAATCAGAATAGAATCACAGAATGGTTTGGGTTGAAAGAAACATTTTAAATGTCACCTGGTCCAATCCCCCTGCAATGAACAGGGACATCTTTAACCATATCAGGTTGCTCAGAATCCTGTCCAACTTCTTTCTTTTATCTAAAGTCCCACCATTCATATCTGGCTCAGATGCATTGTAGTCCTAAATTTACCTCAAATTAAATATTCTGATTCTATTACTTTTTTTCATTAGAACTATCTTGTAGAACCCCCCTTTTCTGAGAACTACATTTTTCTTTGAAAGGTCTGTTGAAAGTCTCTGTCAGCTTTGGTTATATAAGGATCAGAATGTTCAGAGAAGTCAACTGGTGTTGTTAAAAAACCCAAACAACCCAAAATAAAGCAATCTTTTAATTTTTCTTACACAAGAACAGAATGTGACTGATTTTCATGAAGATGTGGGGCTTTACTTCTGCTTCTTGAGGTATCTGCCACCTGGTCTAGTTCTTTTTAATACTAGGAAAAAGAATCCTGTTTCTCAACTGCCTTCAAAGAATATGTTGATTTCACTAAATAAAGTATTTTTTACATGCTTTCAAAAGTTCCAGCTTTTACAAAATATCGCAAAATGTGTAGATATCTTTCCTCTAGTGAGAATTGCAGCAAAATGAGTTCTGCACAATTTTTCAATTACTTTCTAATCCCAGACAGACTGGAAGCTATACACTTGTTGACAAACCTCATGAGAAATAGTAACATGTACCAAATTCCTTTTCAACTCTAGCAATTTAGTATTCTCTCAGAAATAAGGCTGTGTTATATTATATATTTAAAAATCTGGGGTTTTTTTCTTAAATTGCTCTTGATAAGAAACATTTCAACTTTTTTCTTTTGAAAAAACTTGCAGGATTGTTAGTTGTGTGGTGAGGGATTAATTTCACACCAGATCTCTGCAGCTGAGGCAGTCACTCTGTCCCATTTATAGTCACTGAAGGGGAAGAGGTACTCGTGGGACGTATTTGATCTGACCTATTTTGTGTCTGCGTCAGGAGGAGATGAGTGGTACTCCAGGAACACTTGGCAAACTGGCTACATTTCCTTTAACTGCAGAAGCAGCAAAGTGTGAGCAAAGGCTGTGTTAGAGAAATGTAGAGGAGTATGAGCTCCCATCTGAACTTTATGAAATATCTCCATGAATTTTTTAAACTTCAGATCTGCATCTTAACTTAAAATGGGATAGTTTTCAAATCCTGTCTTAAGAGGACTTGGTAGTGCTAAGGTTTATAATATTTAATGGTGCCTTTGTTACACCTAAAAAGATCTCACATAGAAGGTAAATACATTCTCATGCAAAGTTTTTAAAACTAAGGAAACCACAGTAGCAGGAACTCTGTAGAAGGCTAGCACTGTCTTCTCTTGCAGCACATTTTGGCTCTACAGTAATGGAGTATTTTATGACTTGGGATTAAATTATATTTTTGAAAAGTCAATTATTTTGCCTTTTTTTAAAAGTAATCTTCTTGTTTGTAAATAAATTCTTAGTTTGAAATAAACAATGAAAATCTAATGAGCAATAAGCAATAATGAACTTTAAACTGAAAAGACGCAGTTAAATTCCAATTTTTTTTATAAGCTCAAAAAAATTTTTGGCCATGGTATATAATCATGCAAATGCACCAGCACAGACACACTTGGCTGCAAATACATTACTTCTTCAGTATAACAAGTTTCATAATTTTTGATGAATATTTACTTTTATCATGCTTTGCTCATGTTCAGCATAGTTTGGTTTTTTTTCCCAGTACTGACTTATCTTGGGTTACTGTAAAAAGTTCAGAGATATGTTTTAGGGATTTTTTCTTTCACATGTGCTTATTAGAAAATAATCCTGTCTTAAATCTGGTGTAGACTGCTTTGTTTATAGAAATACTGCATTTTTTCCTAATGGCTATAGTAAACTATATATTACTTATTTTATGTTGCCACCTAAAGTGTTGAAAACTTTAAAGCTATTTGAAAATATGCACTTCCAGCCTGAAGGGGTTGATAAATTAGGTAGGATGTATAATTAATGCAAAAATTTAGAGGTTGTATAAATTAATAGTAGTGTAAAGATGATTAACAATATGCAGGTTGTGTTAACTTAATTTGAAAGTGAATCCTTTTCTGTACTGTAGTAGGAAGAAAAATATTTAACTCATTGAAGAAAGAGCAATATTGTAGTGGGCTGAAAACTCACCTGCACCAGGCCTGAGGGGCTGGAAAGTCCATGGAGATGGGTGAGGGAAGATTGAGAACTGGTCACACAGAGGAACATCTTCTGTGCTGGCCCATGACAGCCCTGAGGGGCTGGGTTTTAAAATGAGCATTAATGGATAGAGGAGAAGCTGTAACTTGGTTCAGATAGGGAACTCCAAATGTGTTATCAGGAAGGCAACAGCAAATGAGAGTAGAATGAGTTGGAGGACTCAAGTTGTTCAACTGGAGAGGTGGGGGTGATGGGAGAAGAGAGAAATATTAGGAAGCAGATTAAGAAGGGCTTTGAATGTCAAGTGGCCATACAACAGGATTTGATTCCTGTTTCCTGCTATGTGACATTAGGCAAATCATGACATTTCTCTGGTTTTTATGAGTAGAAAATGTGGGTAATGCTTGCATACCAAGTAGCAAACTGTGGTGGCAGCTCTGATCTTGGTGCAATGTAAATGAGATATTTAATTTACTAATTTTAAAAATTCCTAAATGAACACGGTGATGTAGAACATTAGATTCATGCTTTCCTTGAACTTACTTTTTGTAGTACTCATTAACATTTTTCTCTAATCAAGATTTCTGCAGGGCTTGATTTCTGTATACAAAGCTTTTTATTTATGGAAAGAAAGTTTCTACAAGGTGATTTTCTTTCTAAATCTGTAGCCATATTGAATAGCTAATGAGGAAGTGTCCTTCTCATTGAACTTCATGGTCCTAAGAATTTTTTTAAAATACATAGGTAGGAGATTAAACTGTTAAATTTTGTGTCCCTTTTCATTACATAAGAGAAACATGTGCAATACCATTGCCAGCTGCAGAAGCAATCTGTGCATGTATTGATTTTATTTTCCAAATAAGAACTTAACACATAAGATATGCTCAGAGTGGTACAGTTTGTAAAAGCAAAATACAGTACTGCAGAGAAACTACAATGTTTTGGTGGGAGTACTTGCTTTTACACAGGTATTCCTTTTCTTGAAGGTTAAAAAATACTAAGAATTGAATCTGCTTGAAGTTCAAGAATTGTTATATCCATGATGATCTCTCACAATATTATCTCTAAGAATTCCTGTCTTCCATGTCCAGCTGGCCATAGTACCATGTCTCATGCTGGTAGATGATGACCAAAGCTGGATTTTACATCCTTTTACTGCCTCTCATGTGGATTTCAGTAGGATAATACACTGTGGTTTAAAGTTACTCTTCTTTAGTGAAGGGTTGCTAATCCAGAAAAAGGCACTGGGTGAATTCAGCAGCACAGGCAGAGGTGAGTTGGACTCTCTTTTGAACACTGATTTCCTACAGATCAAGCTGAAAGCCTGCACCCTTGTGTGTAAGAATACCACTGGAACTGAAATGGCAGGACTGAGAGAAATTCACACAGAAAGAGAGCAATAGAGAGAAAACTTCATGAAGTTACATATTAGTCATGTCAATTGCACATGTCAGTGCGCTGGAAAACAGTTGGATATGACAGCAATCCAAAACCACATAATGACAAGAAGTTCTTTATAAAAATACCATGGAGCTCACTTTTGAAGATGGTAATAATTTTATTGACATTTGAGAAAACTTATCTTTTCTGAAGCTAACATTTTATGCAAAATGATTGAGAGATCTGGAGAAAACCTATGTCTGAATGAGTCATTTTGTGGGTTGTTGAGTCAGTTGGGGACTTAGGTAAATTAAAATGAAAACAGTTTTTCTTTCTGTTGGTATTTGGATATTTCCCTCATCTGCAGTAAGTAAAAAATTTGCTGCTAATATTCCTTGTAATTTTATTGAAATTATACTTTTGATTATGACTGGGGAAGCAAAGTGCTTCCCACTGTAGGTTAAGGCCAACTTTATGACCACCTAGGGAATCTGAACATATGTAAGTTGATGGGATCTGATGAGATGCATCCCTGAGCCCTGAGGTATTTGGGTGATACACTTGCCAAGCCACTCCCTGTGATATTTGAAGAGTGATGGCAGTCAGGTGAAGTCTCAGGTGACTGGAAAAAGGGAAATGTTGCGCCCATGTTAAAAAAGGATAAAACTGTGGACCCTGGGAACTCTTAACCTGTGCCTGGGGAGATCATGGAGCAGATTCTCCTGGCACATGGGGAACAGGGAGGTGATTTGACATAGCATGGCTTTGCCAAGGGCAAGTCCTGCCTGACCAATCTAGTGGCCTTTAATGATGGGGTGACTCCATCAGTGGGCAAGGGAAGGGCTGCAGATGTCGTTTTTTTTGGAGTTCTGTAAACCTTTGACACAGTCCCTCACAACAGCCTTCCTCTAAACTGGAGAGAGAAGGATTTCTCTCTCCAGTGATGTTTGGACTGTTCAGTGAATAGGGAATTGCTCGGATGGTTGCATCCAGGGGGTAGTGGGCAGTGGCTGAGATCCTGATGGACATCAGTGACAAGTGGTGCCCTCAGGGGTCTCTGCTGGGCCAGTGTTATTTGATGTCTTCACCAATGCCACAGACAGTGAGACTGAGTGCACCCTCAGCATGTTCCAGGTGGTGTGGCTGATGTGCCTGAGGGATGGGGTCCATCCAGAGGCTCCAGGACAGGCTCGAGAAGTGGCCCATGGGAATCTCATGAGGTTTAATAAGATCAAGTGCAAGGTGCTGCCCCTGGGTCAGGACAACCCCTGTTATCAGCACTGCGGGATGAGCAGATTGAGAGCAGCCCTGCCCTGAAGGATTTGGGGGTGCTGGTGGGTGAGAGGCTGGACATGACCCAGCCATGGCACTCCCAGCCCAGAAGCCCAGACGTGTCCTGGGCTGCATCCAAAGCCCCGTGGGCAGCAGGGCAGGGAGGGGACTCTGTCCCTCTGCTCTGCTTGGGTGAGACCCCACCTGCAGTGCTGCATCCAGCTTTGGGGTCCCAGAGTAAGAAGAAAGTGGAACTGTTGGAGGTTGTTTAGAAAACCAGAAAGAAGTTCAGAAGAAAGGGCTGAAACAGCTCTCCTATGAGGAAAGCTTGAGAAAGTTGGAAGTGTTCAGCTTTGGGGTGACTTTATAGTGGCCTTCCAGTACCTGAAGCAGGGCCTGTAAGGAAGCTGGAGAGAGTTTTTACAAGGTCATGTAGTGACAGCAGAAGGGGGAATGGCCTTAAAATGAAGGGTGGGTTGAGATGAGATATTAGGAAAAAATTATATGCTATCATGGTGGTGAGACAAGGATCAGGTTGTCCAGAGAAGTTGTGTATGTCCCATCCCTGGAAGTGTTCAAAGCCAGGCTGGATAGGGCTTTGAGCAAGCTGATTTAGGGAAAGGTGTCCCTGTCCACAGCAGGGAGGTTTAAACTGGGTGATCTTTAAGGTCCCTTCCCACCCAAGCCATTCAATTATTCTGTGATTCTATGATCCAAGACATATTTATAATGTCCAGTGTAATAAAATCTCTACTTACACAAAAAGTTGATTTTGAAACACAGATTTGGACTGAGAAGGCTTTGGGGTGTTTACTTGTTCAGCTGTAGTTCTGGTAAAGGAAAAACTTCACTAAATTTGTCAAGAAAAAAGTTGTAATAAGCAGTGGAAAATTTAACCTGAAACTGAATAAATTATTGCTGAAAGATAGGGGTTTTTTTTAATCACTGGGATGATAGGCCATGAAAATTATTCAAATTGGGCATACAATACTTTAATTCAAACAAATTTTGGACTAATTGCAGTGACCACCTGATGGTGATGACATTCTCTGATGTTTTCAATGTAGAATGTGCTCACCATGGTATTTATTTTCTGACCTTGAAATCTATCAATCACCCTCATATGACAGAATGCATTACTGTAAAATGTATGAGATTTTTTTTCTTCCTCAGTGTTCCTCTACTGTTCACACAGTGTGAATAGTAGTACCTATTAATTCTGGAGTAAAATGGTTTTATGGTGGTTTTATTGTGAAAAGAAAGCAATTTTTAATTATGTTAAATTATAAGGGCTAAGAAAATCTTGCCCATCTTACCAGCATACAAAGACAAAAATGTTTATCAGCTTAAGCTAAAATCTTATTTGATTGCAAAATGCTGTTTTATTGCATGCATTTTGTGATGCGTTGACTGTAGAAGTCGATGTGGATGGGAATTTTATATTCATCCTTTTGTCATTTATGGCTTGTAGTCATATAAGAAAGCATAGCTAAATGTTTCTTATTATTTTTGTACCAACTGCAAAAGGAAAGGATGGAGGTTCTTATATATAATTACAAAAGTGAAGTGGGAAATATTTTTTTACCTTTTGTACTATTTTAAAATTGATTTTGAAGACTTGCTTGTGAAACACTGAAGTACTCAAGGAACAAAATCAAATCCCTGAATAGCAAACCAAAGAAATTATTTCTTAAATAAACTGCCATATGACATTTTTCTAGTTCTTGCTTTTTATCTGGGCAAATCTTGGAAAAGAGTTCATTTTTCCAAGGACAACTTTGCCCTTGAGAACAGTGGTTCTCAGCTCCACCAGGACTTTATGAGGTTACTAAGTCTTTTATTGTTGTTCTGTCTTAGTAATGTAGTGGCATTTCTAGTGGAGTTTCAACAGAGCAAAACTAGTCTGAGTTATTTACTCTCAAGGTAGTACTCAAGTGAGAGCATTGAGCTGTTTTATGTTGAAAATCAGAATGAATGGGCATGACCTTGTAGCCCCCTATCACATGTCACTCGTAGTGCTCATTCTAAGCTGATATATTTTGGGCTAGTGCAATCCTCAACGTGGGGCAGTTTTCCATAGGTGTGTGTATGTACATGTATGTATTATTAGTATCACATCAAGCCCAGAGTTCTCATGCTTTCGTGTTCTGGTTGAGCAGTGCTCACTGCTACTCGCTGACCTTAGAGCTTTACTGACACCTCCACACTGGATTCTTCTTCAGAGTTCTGATTGCAAATCACCACCAGCATTACAAAGCATCAGAGCTACCTCTGGATTCTTCTGCACTTTTTTATGTTCCCTCTGTGTTTGAGGTCAGACACTCCAAATCAGCCCAGCTGATTTTATGTTTATTTGAAGGAGGTTACACAGAGAAAAATCTGACTAATCTGAATATAAAATATAGCAGTAATAGCTTTTGACCCCAAAGCACTATATGAATTTTTATTCTTTTGATGGAAAAGGGGTGGTTATTGGTTTTGGCCTGATATTTTGCTGCAGTGCAGCTTTCTATGCCTTCTTCAGCTTTTTCTGTTGTGTTTCTCACTGAAGAAAGAGAATGAGAGAATGAGTCCTGTGACTTGAGGTCAGTACAGGATCATGCCCCAGTGGGCACTGTATCACTGGCTCATACAGAGCTTCAGTCTTCTTACTCACTGCCAAGCTCTACATCAAAGAGAAGGAAGGCAGCAGGTGTTCCCCATATTGCATGGAGAGAAATGTATCTGAGCTTCTGTCTGCTAGCATTCTGCAACTGCTGCAAAGATTTTTAGGGAGCAAGAAAAGGCTGAAATAGTCATCTTTCAGAAATGAACAGAAAGTTTTTCAGGCAGTACCTTGTCCTCTGATTTTTTTTATGATTAGACAATAAAATATTATTTTAAAAAATTACTTCTAATGACTCACCCCCTGCTGCTGGCTTTAGGTTTCATACAAATTACATGAAAAATAACTGGTAGGCAATACAGTAACAGCAAAAAAAAAATGGCCATGATCACAGAAGCATGGAAGGATCACCTGCCTTAGCTTGTTTGAAATAGAATCTTATATGTAACAACAAAAGCATACCTAGAAAAAAAAATAAACTGTGTTATTAAAAACATTTTCCTTGAAAATGCAGGTGTTGTAGAGACAAATGGAACGTGAGTCATTAGGAGTTGGGGTCTGATTGACACTCAGCTCATGTTGTGTTTTGCAAAAATAAATTACACTTTTCACTAGCACTAAATTTAAAATTCTCTTGTTGAGAGCAGGAGCAATTGTGGCTTGGATAATAAAACTGGAGATAGAAAATTATTTCACTGTATTTTGCTTGCATTTTATGGTGTAGACATTTGTGTAACTTAAAATGTCAATAAGGAGATAAATTGCTGGCTTTCATTGTGAAAAAGTATTAGTATTTTCTTATGCCAAAAGCTGCAGCAGGTATCTGTTAAAAAGTAAAGAACAACTATTTTGAAGCAGCAGAGGTTCCTTTTATTCCATATTGTTGCACGTATTTTTTCTAGCTATTGAAATTTTTATGTTATAGCTGTTGAAGTAATGAAGCTATGGATATATTTCTGTCATTTTAGAACTATTAGAGATAAGTGTCATAGTTAGGAGGTGCTTCCAAATAATGTGCTGTGCTAGCACATTGTCCTAAAGAAAGGCATGTCCTTACAGACCCAGTCTTAATGTATGGGCAGCTCTGGCTGGGGTGAGCTCATGGTGCAAAAGTGTCACAGCTGCTTTGCCAAGTGATAGGAAACAAAAGAGCCAGAAAATGTTTGGACAGTGAAGGCAGCAAAAAGAGAATATATTCAGTGATCCCTAAGGAAGGCTGTTGCTGATAAGTGCGTGACTGGAGCTGCAGAGAATGCTGTTGTGTGGCTGGTGACATGGAGTACAGCTCTTGGTGATGGCCCCATGTCACCCAAATACTGACCTGCCTCTGCTACTCTTGATCAGACAACTTGCTGGTTGTTTTACAGGGAAGATGTATTTCACCTAGCAAGACTGATTTAGTTCATTTTTAAATGTTTATTGTATGAAATTTTCCCAGCAGCATGAGAAATGCCAATATTTAGGAATGATTGCATGCCTTTTAGAGCATCTTATGTTTTAGAAATGATCACACATATCAGAATACTTAGTGCAACATGGGCTTATGAAGCCAGATTTACTGGCAATGTGTGTTGATTCTGGGTCTGAGAGTTACTGAAAAGTGAGGGAATTGCCTTTGTGGAACTGAGATGATTCAGGAGTTGGGAGATTTCCCCTCAGAATCATGGGGTAGTTTTACTGTAATTTTTGCTGTGATGCAGAGCACTCTCAGACCTTGCCAAATGAAGGCAAAAAACGTTATGGAGGGCAGTTAGGTGTAGGAAAAGAGAGAAAAGGAGATATTTAAAAAAATATGAATTCTGGAAAACCTAAATTATAAAGCACATGTGTGGTTCTATCTACATAATTATGGTCATTTAAAAACTTTCCATGTCTATTGGTTTGGTTAACACTAGTGAATTAAATCCAAATTCTTACAAGATTTGTTTACCTACTTCCAGAATAGAATGACCCTTGTAGTGTAACCACCTGTGATGGAAAGCCTGTGTTCTGACAGAGGTGCCACTTTTTTCTAGAGGAGACATTACTTCTTCTGGTAGTCAAAATTTGAGTGACTTAATACCATTTAAAGTTATATCACTTTATTTAGAACATGAGATCACTGGAGATACAAAGTAAAATGTGAAGGTGGGACACTGATAGAGTAGAATCAATAAATTTGAGGTATAATATTGCTTTAGCTGAAGCATAGTAAAAGGCAGTGGGGCTAGAACAACATAAATTTCTGGGGACTGAATTGTGACAAATTTGTCTCCCTGAAATCAAATTGTTTGATTTTTAAACCTGCTTTGTTAGATGCGCTTTGAGGAAAAAATGCAAATGTTTTACAAGTAAGAACAAAAAGAAATGAAGAGCTGGATGATCAAGAGGCTTTAGGCATAATTTCTAAAAGAGTAAAGATGGTAAAGATGCTGCTTTCTGCTTCTCTCGCCAGATTCTTCAGCTGATCTATTTCATTCTGAGGTCTAAAGATACTCGAAGCTGAGCTGGTCCTGTTGAATCTGTTCCTATGGTCTGCCTGAACCAACCAGGGCTTAGCCAGTGGAACTGCTGCTGGTTTGGGTTCTCAGTGGAAACTGGGGTGCGGGTCTTTTGTCTCAGTGAGGCTGCAAAGACATTTTTTCTCAAAATCCCTCACGTTTTCTTTGTAGACCTCACTTGCTAAGGTGCAGCATAGCAGAAAACCCCAAGCACATTGTGATTTCTCTGTCAGGACTCTGCAATGTTCTGAAGTTACTGAGCTGGAGCTGAGATTGGCTTGAAATAATAGCTTTGGTGATTCAATCTTCAGTGAAACATTTAGCTAGATCTAGTATTTAAAAACAAGGTGGAGATTCATATGTTTTTGGTTTTTAGTAAAAATTTTTTACTTTTAAATTGAGGAATAAATCCATGCTTTTCATTCAGGTGGTAATTCTGCCATGCAGCACTATGATGAGATTCTAGGAGTATGGCATAGGAGTATTACTTATGTAAGACAGGAGCAGCTCATTTTTTTCCAGGAAAGAGAGCTACAAGCAGCTATCATTACTAGAAGCAGATATTTCCATTTTTTTCACAGTAGTAGCAGTACCTATTTTTAATTGCTGATAGTTAACAGCTCCATGGGAAAAGGAAAAAAACCTATAGCTAGTAATTACAGCCTCTTCTCACCCTTCAGTCCTGGAGGATCCTGTCCTCTGCTAACAATTATGAAATCTGGCACTCCTGGATCAGGCTGCATATTAGGTTAAACCTAAGTAGCTGTCAAGGAGGGGAGCTATCATACCAAGACAGGCTACCAAAGGAGGGCTGCATTTCCAAAAAGTTTAAGAATTGCTGCTTTACACAGTCCTAGCGGCACAGATTGGAATGAGCTGTCAAATATAATTTTTCACAGACTATTGTTGAGTTTATATAATGAGGAGGAACCTACCTGCAGAACAGGATGAAGAAAGAGAAGATTAAAAGAGACATTGAGCTCTACTGGCATATCTCTAGGACAGTAAGAAAAAACTCAATGAGTTTTTTTATACTTAGATGAAAACTCTGTATCTATTTATTTTGCAGGCTGGAATAGTGAATGTCTGAGGCTTTAGTTTGGGTTGTTTTTTCTTTTTCCAAAGCTTTTTATGATAAAGGGAGTAACTCAAAGGGTTATTTTAGGTGGCCTTACAGAACAAATTCCACCTTCTGCAGATACATGCAATTCTTTGAGTTGGTAATGTGGACATATCAATTTGAGTGTGATGTCTAAGACTAAGTAAGTATATTTGGTTTATAATAGATTTAATATAGAGGAAGAATTTAATTGTATGAGAGTAGTATATAAATTTTTCCCAAAGAAATAGAGCTCTTCTAGCTTACAAGCAATATTTTGCTGCTCTTACAAATCCACACTCATGCTTAGCTGCAATGTTAATAGCGATTTACCATCCCTGGCTCCCACAGATGTCAATTTTCCAAGTGTAAGCAGCTCAGAAGGAGACACATATGAAGGAGACAAATAGATGTGCAGAGCCTGGCTGGAGCAGTTATATCAGGTTGACTGATTCATGAACATATACTGAAAGAATTTAATATGTGGCAGTCTGAATCAGTGACTTGTGAGAGATGACACAGAAACACCTTACTGGCTGAGGACTGAACATGGTGTTTCTGACCATATTAAAGTGTTGTAGTAAATGTCAATGACAGGCTACGTTTCATTTCTGCTGCGTATCTTTGTTCAGGCAGTGTGTACTTGTCAATTGTTCTGATTTGTATAAAACTGTAAGTGGCCATGTACAATTTGGTTTCCCCTGCCTTCCTTTTCCTACAGGAAACACACTTGTAATTCAAATGTTTCCTTTCATCTTGGAGTGAGGGACACTGATAAAATGTGGAAAGCCTGAACTGGCAGTTTGGACTGTCCATTGTCTCTTGCTTAAGGAAGGATATCTTTAGATGGATTTTGATACAGCTTTGTGTTGATTTTTTTCTTTTAAGAATAGAAGAAAGGTGCAAAATACAGCTTGTTGAGGTGTGAGACCTAATACAAAAGCAACATGAGACAGACTTCTTTGCATAGAATTTAGATTCCCACTTGAAAGGCTAAAATACCCAGGAAGTCTCCTGTGATTTAGTTTTAACTAGCTGGCAGATGTTGAATGATCTCAGGAGCTGTCTTTGTTGCTATTCCATAGTAAATATGTAGCTGACTGACTGTTTATAATCTCTGTAATACGGGATTTGTCAGTCTTCCTTTATTACCTCTAAAATGGATTAGGAGAACAGTAAGATTGGACTGGTTCTCTAAGGAATGTAAGAGAGTTAAATGTCCCTCCTTATTGAGGATTGTAATGAAAAATATGTCTTTAGTGATTACATTAAAAATAGCAAGACTGTCTCTGCTTCAGCCTTCTCTATTTCTCCTCATCCAACTAGATCTTAGTACTCTCACAATTCCCACCTTTTCTAAAATTACTGGGAAATTACATTTATCTTTGGAGAAAGTGCTGAGTCTCTTACTAGAGCCAGTTTATGAATTAATGTCTGTTCTCAGTGATGCAGTAGTAATGAAGATGCAGATCTGGCTGGGCAGATAGAAAAGGTTTATTTTTCCACAGATGTAGGTTTTTCCATCTCTTATCTTTACATGTTTTTTTGTTTCAGGCTTTATTTGCAGTGAGTTGAAAAGATCAACATTGACATACGTGATGTGTCTGTGATCCCAAGCTAGAAACCATTTCTAGCTTCTTTGCTGGGGAAGCACAGCACTGTTCAGCTGAAAAAGCCCTTCAAATATGTCCACTCAAATATGAAGCAGCAGTTGCATGAGAAAAGTGTGCATTTTAATGAATTGATTTGCAAACATCACATAGCAACTGAGAAAAACCACACCATTTAAAGTGAGAAAAGCTAAACTACAAAGAGCCATTAGGCTTGTCTGATGCATTAAAATGTACATATTGTGTTGGACCTAAAGTGTATGCAAGTGAAAAAAATGAATGCAGCAAAAACAGCCCAATAGACCAGTGTGGATAAATCACATAGTTAATTATAAAAGATATTCAAGATTCAGGGTTTAATTTAATCAGTGTGAATAAATCATCCTGCAGTTCTCCTTTGGAATCCAAAACAGTTTGTCTTTCTTACCCACTACTGCTAATTTAAATAAAATGCTGTTCATGAGTTAATTTATATTAACTCATGGAGTTAATATATGGCTTAGTAAGAGAACAGAAGATAATAAAATCATTTATTAGAATTAGTATAATCTATTTTGCTCTGGAAATAGAGAGTTCACAGTGAAACACCAGAGTAAAGCCAGTGTTAAGATGCCATAAAAGTGAGGACAGCCTGATGAAGTGTTTTTCTGAAGAGATATTCACAGATCCATTTCTTCCAAGGTAGCAGCTAAATCCTACTGCTGGCCCATTGCTGCAGCAGTGTCTGGGAACACAGGCAATGGCTGACAGCCATGGGAGGTAGAACATAAAACTCGTTTATTTACTGAGGTATTAAGGAAACTTCAGCAGTCATTGTTAATACTTTGGATGATATCCAAGGCAGAAGACCAGAGTCCTGTTGGCTCAGGAGTATAAGGAAGCTTTCTGGAAAATTGGAGCATTAATGAAAAGCTTATCTTACATACCAGGACTTGAGCAAAGGCTAGAGCATGTGATAGAAGCAGCCTTCTTCTGAGAAGCTTTTTTGTTTTGAGAGGGTCTGACTTCTTTTGGAATAAAACAGCAGGGGATTGGTCCACATCTGTATCTTTATACTTTAAAATCAGATGGAAGCCTTTAAGTATGTTTGCATGGCTGTATAAAAATCAATTGCAAATATACCTAAGAAAGAAATATACCACAGACATATCCCCAGCTTGGTCAACATTTTTCTTATAGTTCAAAGCAAATAGGGTTTGAGGATAAGGCAGGTAATGTTGTATCCATAGTCAAGTGTGAGTGGCTGGAGGTTTTGTCAGTAATTTTCCACTTCAATAAACAAAAACCAAAAAACAAACAGCTGCAAAATTCATATGAAAATCTTAGGAATCCCATACCTTTTCCAGGCAGCCTGGAATGCATGGAGACTTTGAGGAAAAGATGAGCTTCGTAGCTTTATATGCTGTACAGTTGCACAAGTCATGGAGATGTGCAAAATGATTATGTATCAATGCTGGATGGAAGGCAGTTCATAAATACAATTTTCTTGCTGCTTTTGTTGATGACTATTTCTCTGAAGTGCTTGTGTAGCACAGGGAGATCATAAGGTCATGTACTGCTGATCTAACTTGTACATGGTTCAACATGGGTAAAAGGAACCACATCTCCTCAGTAAAACTGGACTGATTTGGAGTTTCATTTGGTTTTACTCAGCTTTATTATTTTTAAGAAGATTTTGGCTTGTTTTCGTCATGCTTTCGTTCTGTTGTTTTGATTATATTACATCTGTTTTTCTGTTCAGGGTTTTGGTGCTGCTATCAGGTATAGGTTCCTTGAAGGGATGAAGGAATCTATACCTGCTGCTAAATCCAGCCACTTCCATGTCATACCCATCCAGATGGGCAGCTTCCTCATTCAGATGGGCTGTATTTGTTCCTCAATCTGAAAATGATATGGTTCTCTTATGTTGCTCTATTTCCATTAAAAATTTAATTTAGAGTGAAGGAAAGAAGTTTTTACTTGCAGTTGTTGATGTGGATATTGACTGTGATTTAATCTCCATATTTTGAGATTTTTAGAAGGTTAACTGGCAACTTTCTGCATGTCATCCAGTTGAACTAGATGATTTTTGTTGGTCCCTACTAACTGAAATATTCTCTTCCAAACTGCTGAGTGTATTTTTTTGAAGACGTTATCATAAACATTAAGTAAAGCAAGTTTTGAAAAGATCAATGAGGAAATCATGAGAGAGGGCAAGCCCAGATCACCAATAGTAAGAAGAGGAGTGTGAGGGTAGAGGGGAAAATCGTCTGATAATAATCTACTAAAAATATCATGACAATATTGGAAAACATATAGGAACATCTGTAAGTATTTAAGAAGAGAAATGTTGATGTATTTTGTCACATCTCATCAAAATGGATAAGGAATATTTTTGCCTATGTGTTGCCTATTTTAGCAGTAATGTATTACTGACACATATCCTTCAGATATGTGAGATGCCATCTATTCTTAGCTGGAAGGCACAGTAATTTATTTTCTTTGACCATACTGCTCTGTAGGCAAGCTATCTCCTGAGCAAAATAGATTATTCCTAATCCACTGAAAATTAGCAAAGTTTTTGTTATTAAAATAGTTGTGAAAGAAAAGTTGGTGTCAAATGAAGTGCCTTTCTATGACTACAGTGAGAACAGGAGAGCAATATTGCAGCAAGTATTAATGGTAATTATCTGCTAATGATGAAATCCTGTGCAAAACCTGCAAGCCTGTGGAGCTATAGAAAAGCCAAAACTCATGAAAGGTCTCTTCTCTATCTCATTAAGTGAAAAACTAGAAGTGAACTCGTTCTTGATTATGTGGCAAAACACAGTGATCAGAGTCTGCACTAATAAACCAACTGTCTGACCCATTGTCTGACCCACAGTGACACACTATAGACAATGAAATAGGATTTATTAACTTCTGTATTTCACAGAAACTGCCATTCTCATTTCTGAAAGTAGCCCAGATTGATCACTGCATTGTGGAACAAATCCAATATAAAATCAAACTCTGAATAATTTATGACAGTGCTTGTAAGCTTATATTAAAAAACTTCTCAAATGCCTAAGTCCTCCAAAGGCCAGGAAAGAGTAATGAGTTTATATTTGTCTTATTTCTGCAGTGTAGACAGGTTCTTCAGTGCATAGTGAGAGACTATTCATGACTTCAAATGATAGAAATTACTTTTTTAAATAAAAAAATGCCAAATCCCTTTTTCACAACATTGTTTTTTTTTCCTGATTTTATCATAAACTTTGACTAAGACCAATGGCATTCTAGGTGTTTTCTTATTGTTATTGGCATATGTGGATTGAAAAGAACAGTTTCAATGAAAACTTCACCAAAGTGTCCAGAAACCCCAGTATAGGCAGAATAGCCTACTCTTCCCAATACAACTAGGATAATTTAATCTCATTCTAGAATGGAGAGTCTAGCATTATAATAAGTTTCTAGTTTTTTTTACTGCCTAAATACAAAAAGCACAATAAAAATAGGGCATAATGCTAATTATACTAGTCAGGCTGGCATTACTGTTCTGGTTCAGAATATATTTCACAACTTATGTTGCCAGAAACATGCATGTACACTTATGCTAATAAAAAATACTGTGATGTTGGCAGCCAGAGCCATGGTTCTCTTCATGATTCTCACGATATTATTTGCAGGTGAGGTCCATGGCTACTTATTTAAGGCTTATTAAAAAGATGACTGTTTTGCCAATAGGTTTTATAGCTTTCTTCATCCTTGGGGAAAAAAAAAATTACTCATTGTTTTCTTTTTCCCCTTTCTGTGCTTCCCCCCAGCCCCCACCATCCCTATGTCAGTACATATTAAAACATTTGAGAGGCTGATTCATCATTGTGGTGAGGCCACTAATTCTCATGATGAACATTTCTCTGTGCTTTGCTGTGAATTATTGACAGAATTAAGTAAACTCAGGAGTCCTGCCTACTAATGCCCAGCTGCATTCTAAACACCAAAAGCAATAAGAACATCAACAGTAACCCTGTTCCCCTCCCCCAGGTCTGCTTCCCACACGAGACCCTCAATGTTTTGCTGCTGATCTGTCAGAATTTCTCCCAGTTCCTTGTCCCCTTCTTGTACTCAGAAAATAATATATAATCCCTTAATGGAGCTCAGAAAGGGGGGGAAACCTGGTTTTATTAAGGGTTGTCCTTCTTTGCCTTTCTTTGGCCTGTATTTAATAGGCAGAACATGGTAAAAGGTTGGAGTATCAGAATAAGGAGGCAGAAGAAGGGTAGAAAATGGAAAGAAGGTACTGTGTCCTCTGTTAGTTTTGCTCATCAAGGAAGCCTCAAATTTGTCACCAGGTTTAATAATTACTCTGAAAGTAGATGAAGGCTTTCAAATAATGTCCCCTTTGAATGTAATAATCATTCTGGTGTTAAAGATTAGATTTCTGTGATCATAAGACTAATGTTTTCTAAACTGGGTCCCAACTGACTTCTGAAACTCAAAACCTTAAATTTCTCATGTCATTTGTCACCCTATTGATGAGTTTTGGGAGCTTGCTGTACTGCACACATATTCAATGTCTCTTTTTTGGTAATACAGATTGAGCCAAAATATAATATAGGTTTCTTAAATCCATTATTCAAAACTTACATTTCTGTCACTCCAGTAGATTTGTGGTGAGTAATTTCAGCATTTTGGAAAGTAGCCATCAACTGAATGACTCAGAGCAAAGGGTTTTACACAAATGCAGATTATGACGGTATAAATTCTTTCATAAAAAGATTGAATCATTGACAGTAAGTGTTCTTAATAAAGATGTGTTCCAAGGGCCCAATTAACAGTCTTTTTTTATGCAACCTTTGTGTTGCAAAACAAAACTTGTTTTAAAACAACTAAAATCACAGGTACTTTCTAATTTAGTCTCATGTTTTGCCTAAGTATTCTGCATTCTACATGATAAACTTATGGAGAGAAGGAGAATAATGTGTTTCTGGCCATGAAAGAACAGGAGAGGCTTTAGAGAACCATTGAGGCTTTCATGTGGAGTAAACAGTGAGATATTTGTACCTCATTCCCAACCACATCCTGGGCTGCATTACCAGCTCTGTGGGAAGCAGGTGAGGGAGGGGATTCTGCCCCTCTGCTCTCCTCTGGTGAGATCCCACCTGGGATATTGCATCCAGCTCTAGGGCATAAGAGAGGCATGGACCTGCTGGAATGAGCCCAGAGGAGGCCGCAAAGATGCTCAGAAGGCTGGAGCACCTCTGCTGTGAAGACAGACTGAGAGGGTTGGGGCTGTTCAGCCTGGAGAAGGCTCGGGGGTGACTTTATAGCACCTCCAGAACCTAAAGGAACTACTAGAGAGCTGGAGAGGATCTTTTTCAAAGCTATGGAGTGGTAGGACAAGAGGGAATGGTCTCAAGATGAAGGTGGTCAGGTTTGCATTAGGTACTAGGAAGAAATTCCTTACTGTGAGGGTGGTGAGGCACTGGCACAAGTTTTCCAGAGGAGCTGTGGCTGCTCCATCTCTGGAAGGCTTCAGTGTCACATTGGATGAGGCTTTGAGCACCCTGGTCTGGTGCAGGGTATCCCTGCCCATGGCAGGGGGATTGGAACTAGATGATCTTTAAGGTCCCTTCCAACCCAAACCATTCTATGATTCCATGATCTGATGTTTTATTTTTTTAATTTAAAAATTAAGAACAATAGGAGGGTGCGACAGTGAAATAGCTTTTGCAAAGTAAGTTGGTGAACATACAGTCTTTGTATGGATATTAAAGGGAATAGAAGTTGTTGAAATAGAATCAAAATAGTAAAAATATGAAAAAAAAGTAAAAACCAAGAGATAGAAAAGTATCTATAACAATATTAAATAACTGAAATTTTCCTGGCAAGACCAGGTTTTCTAGTACATCTTCAGGTTTGATTTATAAGAGTGCAGGTGTATACAAAGTAACTTTTAAGTAGTTGTAAATACAGGTGACAACTGAAGAAAACTAGGCTTTCCTAGTTTGTTTGTGTTCAACTATTTCTCTCCAGGGAGTCAATACCAGTAAGCAAGGAAGTAGTAGTAAAGATAGTATAGAAAGACTGGAAAGGCACGTTTTTGATTTAAGAATAGAAGCTGTAACTTTGAGGAGGAAAGCCACTTTAGGAAAGGCATGTGAAAGAAGGAAAGCACTAGAAGGTGCTAAAAAGGAAATTGTTAGACTCAGGGGAGAGATGCCTGTTAAAAAGGGAATAATCTCCATATTTCCTGAAGGATTACTTAAAGAGAAAAACCAAACCTTCTGTCACCAATGCACACTCTCTAAATAAAGTACTTAAATCAAGAATAATGAAAGAAGCAAGAGATTTTTGTATGTATTTATCTCTCACATGGTAGAAGCCAAGAGCTATTTCAGCAGAAGCAGAAGTCTGAATGAAGAATGGCCCAGAAGAATCTGCCAGGGAACAGCAGAGGCAGTCTGTTCCCTGGGCAGCTGATGGGAACAGGGCTGGCACAGGACAGGGAGTCAGTCCCACCACACCTGAGCAAGGCAAGCAGGACAGACTGATGACCCCACTCAGGTTTAGCTGAGGCTCTGGGCCACAGCAAGCCTGTGGTGATGAGGAAGGCCTGAGATCAGGCTGAGATATTACATCTGAAGGTCTGGATCAGGGTCTGGATTGATAGGGGGCATGCCAAGGCACTGATGTGGTGGCAGAACTCCAGTGCAGTTCAGACCAGGGGACAAGGTCTCAGCTTAACAGCAGCTCCCAAGAGATGGAGGGGAGTCCTCAGTTCCAGCTTTATTTTCATAACAGCTGAGAGCACTTAACTGGCCTCCAGCTGCTTCTAGGAGGGGAGAGAACTCAGAGCCCTGTAAAATGGTGGTTTGCATAAGGAAGAGCTCACATATAAAAGATATGATTTGGATAGCTAGAAGAAGATTGAGTGAATGATAAAATCAGAATATAATAAGACAACAGATAATTTTTTTTACTATATGGCAGGAGAGACAGATAACAGACCTGAGATAAGGAACACCTTTCTCCCAGAAATGTTGCAGAAGGAAGAGGTGAAAGGAAGGGTGTGGACTAACACAGCATATTGTTTAAGGAATGATTGATGGTTTCAAAATGAGAGAACTAAAACCAGAGAAATAAGAGGCTGAGAATGACAATAGCACAGGAAAAGTGGAAAGTAGTATCAGGATTAGGCAAGAAAAGGCAGCAAAAATGTTGAGGTCCAAATCCAAAGAATTTGGTCATTGTTAGGACCACCTGTTCCAGACAGGCATATAAATCGTTTGGCTAAGCAATTTCAGTTTAGGCAACAGAGTTTTCCAAGCAAGGAACAGGAAGTTAAGTGATACAAATGGGGTCCTTAAGAATGGAAATGCACATCAGTAATTAGGGGCCGAAATGAAGCAGCGGTCTAAACTCTCTCATCTGGATTTGGCACCTGTCTCAGTTGTGGTTGAACTTGCATTTTGAGACTGCAAGCCTTCACCTTTAACTTTGACGCTTACACTATGATGGTGAATGAAATAGACATATCTCAAAATATTTTTGTAAAGGGGTTTGTTAAGGCTGTTTTGTGGAACTCACTGCCAACCCTTGGCAGAGAGAGCCCACCACACTGAAGAGACAACTAAGTAATTTTTGAGTGATTTCTCCATTTTCAGAGAATGTCATTATATCTTCAGGCTAAGAAAGGACAGAGAAAGCTACTTCCCCAGGGAACAATATAATTGCTTTATAAAAAAACCCCAAAACTTCAGTGAAATGCACCCATCAAGAAGTCTACTTCTCCTTACAGTTCCAGGCAAAAAAAAAATAATCTAACTAAACCGCACCATCCGCTAGGAGGATGAGATTGTCTTTGTTAATAAACTAGTCCTGGACATACTTTGGGCTTGAGCATGGATACAAGATCATCCAAACTCCTGAACTGCCAGCATGGTCATGTCCATGGTGCAGTTTGGAGTGTTAAATAAGCACATTTGCAGACAATGCCTAGGCAAAGTCTGGGAATATATTATAGTCCAAGGATCCAGGGAGGTAGGATGCAGCTCTTTTATTTTGGAGAAAAAGGAGATGGAGCTAGAGCAAGAGGAGTCAGCCAAATGCATGTGAGCCATGCTGTGCTGATAAATACCAGGGTCAGAGAATTGTTGCTGGCCCATTTCATTTATTTTTAGGAGCAGCCTGAAAGGACAGGTAACAGCATCCCAGAGTTATCTTGACATTTGAAGTTATGTATTGAGGAATCATAAGACTTGATAGCAAGATTGCAATGGTACAGGCACCAGCTTTGGTTGTGGTCAGGTAAGTAGCTCCTTGATTTAAAACCTGTCCTTTAAACCTTGCTTCTTGTCAGTGAGTAACTTCTGTCTGTGTTGACTCAGGGCTGCAGAATGTGAAAGCTTACAGGAGCAAGATAAGAAGTTTCAAAAAGTTAAAAGCCCAGTTCCCAGGGACTTTTAATAAGACCTGAGAATCCCTTAGGCCTCTTTGAAAATCCTCTCTGAAAATAAAAATTGGATGAAGTGTAGGATTTATTGGTTCTGACAAAAAAAAAAAGGCAGCAAGTTTTCAGACAAGCTGCAAACTGGAATAACAGAAGAGAAGTGATATGAATTTCCTAACAAGTCTTGTCAGTTTTCTTGTCCTTATTAAGGAGAACAGAACATCTGCAAATGGGGTAGACATGATATTGAAAATAAGTCCTGAATCAATCAATTCAGCAAAGAACAATCTGTACACATGATTTCGGTTTTGGCAAATCATCAAACAGCTATTAACTGGAAAGCTAAATGGGGTCAGCAATTCAAGTCTGGCTGGAAGATAATAAAATCATAAAAGCATCGTAATATGCATTACTTAAATGTGAATAGTCAAGGCACATTGGAATTAGGTGTGGCTGGTTGCAGCTTCATATTATGACACCCATGTTTAGATGTGTCCATGTAGGTGCCTGTAATGAATGAGTTACCTAAACTCCCATTGTAGTCAATGTGGTCTGTCAAGGCCAGAGGCCTTTTCAGCTGATCAGATGTGGGGAGTTCACTCAGAGTGAGCTGGATAGCTGTGGGCTCTTGTGACTACTGTGTCTGCTGGTCACCCAGCACAGCTGCTGCATTCTTTGGGAGAATATGCCTTTTTTTGTCAAATTCTTTGCAAGAAACTTCTGCAACACTTGGATTTCAAACAAAGGGTTTAGAATGATCTCCAGCATGCCTTGGTTACTCTCTTGACTATTTCTTCTAATTAAAATACAAAGCCCTTCACTACAAGATCTGTAGCCAGCTGATCATCTATATCCATGTGCTCTGTAGAAACAGGACTTGGAATAGAATATCCCATGGAACTCCTATAGCTATTTTTGGTTTATATTTATTTGGTTTAACCTTGGTTCTATTTTAACTGTGGAACATCAGTGCTTACCAGTGAAGCTGATAGGAGCAGGACCCACACCAACCATACATTCTCTCTTGCATTTAGCATTTACCTGTTGCATTAGTGGCCTTATAGCATTTACCTAAAGGAGTACAAAAGAATGGGCAAGCACATATTCACATTTCTCTAGTTTACGTTTTCAGCCTTCAGAAATTTTCAGCTCAGTAAGTGCTAAATCAAAAATTATATCACAGTCTTGTTTATTGATTTCTAGAATTTTATGAGTCCTTCTTTAAAAAAATGTTCTTGTGTGTTGACAGGATGGTGAACTTATCTCCATGTTTGTTTTCCATGCTACTTAGGAATTTTTAATCCTTCTTTTTTACACACTCCCTCTTCCAGTTGGAGAACAAGCAGCATCCTTTCACCATTTTTTCTGGATTTACCTATTTGTCCATAGCATGTTTGTTTGGAACCTAGCAGCACAAGTCTCAGACTTTGTTCCCTAGTAATAATTCTAAAAGGAGAAGTGAATTTCTGTTCGTCTAACCTCTGTGTTGGCAAATACCTTTTACATTCTAAGTTTTGTTATTCTGCTCTTAGTTTGCACGAATGGCAAATAAACTTCATAAAAAGCATGTTAATAAAAGTAATTTTGAACAATAGTGATAATTCTACCTTTTGAACTTCAATGATATTGAGAAATATTTTGTATTTCTGATTTTTCTGAGGGGAAGAAAAGGGTAACAAAGGAAACTGCATTTAAGCTTCTTTATGTTGTTTATAATGTTTAAGTAAATCACCTCTAAAATAAGTCGTGCTGTGGGGTGGAGGACATTGATTAACTGCCTGAGTTTGGAGGGCAGTTTTACCCAAATCCAATTTTATAGGCATCAAGACAAGTGGAAAATTTAAACTCGTTTCAACACTAGGAAGACTTTTAAAGACCATTTATAGAAATTGAGCATGTTAGTTTGTTTTTTTTAAATTACTGCATTATAGTAATAACGACTAAAAGATCAGTTTTTCATGAGATTACACATAGATATTAATGGTAACTAAAGAGCGATGAATGGCCCATACTTCGAAAAATTAAATTATAAATTAATGAGATGATGCTGTGCCCTGAACTATTGTGGTTCTAAATCTCCAAAATTGCTGATAACTGCAAAAAGTAGGAAACAGTAAGTGTCTGTTATTTGAGTAGAATTATATTAATTGATGTAGGTTGGAAAAGTTTGGTGCACAAAATTGTGGAGAAAAAAAAAAGGCTCATATAATCTGTGAGGCTTTTGAAAGGAAGGGAGTTGGAGTGTAGCCCTGGCAAAAGATAGAAATTAGAAAACCTGGGGTTTTAAGCATAAGGAAATGCTGTCATCTTGAAGGGAAATTTTCCTTTGAAAATGATAATTCTTTTGTTTTGTCATGCTTAGGATTAGATTTTTTCATATGAATAATACATTTTCATTAATCTTAAGTGAATCTCAATTATAATTTTATTTTTCTACTTAATAAGGAAAAAATCAAGAAAAGTTTTAGACCAAAAATGTCAATTCTTTATTTTTGATTGCTGTGCCCAGATATTTTACTTCTCTTTTCATGATGGGATGTTAGGTTTAATCCATGTTATTTTTTCTTTTTGGGTTTTTTTTCATTTTTGCATATAGCCTGGAGCAGAGCTGCCAGCTTTGAAAACAGAGGTTTTAACTAAGATGACATATACCAGTTGCTTCTGAAGTGAGGACATTGGGGATTTCTCACCTCTCATTTTGAGCTCTGGATGAAGCTCAGGATACCAGATGCTTTCAGTCCTCCTTACCTGTTCCATCCCAAAGGATGCAGTTTTGTGGTTTGCACTGTTCCCTTTCATCATCACAGGGCCAGTGACTGCTTTGATTTGCATTCTGCATAAAGTGTGTTGGGATTGAACTTGGCCAATTATATTTTTTTCCACTGAGCTACAACAGTAACTCTGCATGAGAGCTTAAGGAATAAACTGCACTAATTACAAAGTATTATAAATTTTGTATTTAGAAACTTTATTTCAAAGTGGAGATACATCACAGTGACAAGTAAGAGCAGCTGAGATGTAGTAGTGTGGAATAACTGATTACTTCTTGGCAGAAAGAGCAGTGATTTACTGGTGAGAATTTCTTCCTCTGTTCCTCTGACAATCACCAATAAATTACTGTGTCTTTCCCCCCAGCTTTAAATATTTACAAGCATCCCAGGAGAAAAATGTATTCTTCCTTCTCTGAACATACTTTCTGTGTCTTGTATCATCCCTTACTAAAGGTAGTATGACACAGTGCTATTTAGTATCTTTCACAGCTTTAAGCTGTCTCTGTTTTCTGTTTGGCTATATCTCAAATCAGGTGACATGTTTCTCTTTCCTTTAAATTTGTCCTGTGGATCTGTGATATTTAGTTGTTGAATTTACTGGAAATACAGGGATGAGTTAAACCACTGACCTCCTGCAGGAAGCAGCTATCATTCATCTTGCAGTTTGGGACTGTCACATTTGGTTACTGAACAGCTTTTATAGCAAACTGCTCTAGAACTTGTACTGAGGTGAATCAGAGGGGACAAAAAGTAATTTCTTCTGTCTGCACCCTGGAATTTTTGAAGTTTCTAAATGTGCTAGTACTGCCACTCTCACTTGTTTACATAGGTTTCTAAAATTGGTGTAGTGTTTAACTTTGACATTAGTGAGACGATTTTAAAATTTTATTTAGCATTTTAGTAAAAACTGAGGCCTAGGCTGTAATTAATTCTGTCATTCCATTTCATTCAACACTTGTCTCTCTAAACTTGAATTCTTTTAATGTTGCTGTAGTTATTTCAATGTCCAGTTACTTTTCCCATTGTTCGTACAACTTTTAGTTTTTACATTTTAGAATGCCATTCAAATGCATTCTTTACATTGTAACCTACTTCTTAGTGAAATAATTTTTAATCATAAATTTCAAACACAAATGGGATAGACACATGCTCTAATATGTTAGGAGTTTCTAAATTTCATTCTAATAAAAATGGAAGTAAAATGAGGTAACATCTTAAAATATTTAAATAGGATTGCAAATATAGACTCAGTATTGCAAAAATTTGAAATATTATGAGATGCTTCCTAAGTCAGGATCAATCTTGTAATGTAATCTAAATCACATTTTACAGATTTCTTCCATAATTTTGAGCAGTGGAACCCTATTGTTGGAAACTAATACTGTGTTACTTTATGTTGTATTTCATTGCTGGCAATTAAGTTTGAGTTGGCTGCACTAGTTATTGTGCTAGAGTTGTGGAATGGTTTGTATTGGAGGGGACCTTAAGGATCAGGTAGTTCCAACCCCCCTAACTTGTCCAGCTTGCTCAAAGCCTCATCCAGCCTGACCTTGAACACTTTCAGGGATGGGGCATCCACAGCTCCTCTGGGCAGCCTGGTCCTGTGTCTCACCACCCTCACAGTACAGAATTTCTTTGTAATATCTAGTCTTAACCTGCCCTTTCAGTTTGAAATCATTCCTCCTTGTCTTGTCACTACATGGCCTTGGAAGAAGTCCCTCTCCATATTCTGGTTTGTCCCCAAGACTCCTTTGATAACTGTGATTTTTTTGCCTGTGTAGTGTAGCTTAAAAGATTTTTATTTCTCAAAAAGTTTTTGATTGGGAAACTTTTGACAAGTTACTGTTTGAGGAGTTTGCAGGGAATGTTAGACAAACTTTTTAAAGAAACTGGAAGCCAGATTTGTCTTCAGTTACTTGAAACAGCAAAATCCATACAACATTACAGAGATGTTTCCTTTAACATGGAAGCCTATATTCTTTATATGCAGTAGCAAACTTGACGAAACTACGGAGAGTAATGAAATTGCAAAGCAGCAGGAAGGCACGGGGCTTTCAGTGGAGAGGGTAATTTGCAAGGAATACAGCTGGCTTCAGTTTTAGTTTGGCCACAACCTGCAGTCAAGTACGTGGAATAGTACATCTGAGTACTCCTGTGAAATTCCAAGGTTTTATAGGAAAGGGACTACAGAACAAAATAGTACTCTTCAGTTCTGGCAACACAAGTATTACCAGTGCAGTGTCATGCACACTTCAAGATAGCACAAAGTTCCCCTGATGCTTTAAAAGCTGCCTGATGGGTCTGCCTTCTCCTGAGCTGGCAATTAGTTCTGCTCCTGTGCTGCCCTCTCCTCTGCAGGCTGGGACAACTAAACCCACCTAAAACCAGCCAGAGGTGAAAGAGGCAGGAATGAGCAGTCAGGGCTGTGACCATGCCACTCTATGCCACTATTAAATGCTTATGAAGTTATTTTCCAGTGTTTTTTTTTCTTGTCTCTATCTCTGTAGATAATTATATCCTCTTTTTTCCTGACAAAGAGTGACAGTATAAGCTCCTCAAGGCTACTCATCTTCAAGGAGATATTATATTCTTGTGTCATAGAAAGATTTGATCCAGGACAGGTATTTTTTCTTAAAAAATGAATTTAGCTGGAGCTGGTAAAAGGGCACAAATGACTCTATTGATTTGTCAGGTGTCAGGGGTTCTGGAGATTGTCAGATCACAGTTTCCATTGAAGGTTTTCTGCCAACAGTGTATTTTTAAAATCTTTAATTATGTATTATCATAGTCTCAAACAATTAGGATTATTTAATTTTGCCCTCTGTCCTTTCATCTTTTGTTACTGCATTGTCCTGGTTAAGTAGCTCTGATTTCTCCCACCTAGAAGGTTGGTTTCAGTTATTTAGACAATGCTTTGAGACACACAGTGTGGTTCATGTGCAGGGTGAGGAACTGGACTTCTGTGATTTTTGTGTGTCCCTTCCAAATACCCTCACAGTATTTGAAGGCAGAGTGAGGGGGAGAATCCTGCATGCATTCCTTCAGCCCACTGCCCACAGCTCTTTAAGAACACAGTCCTTCACTGCAGAGCAGGGATGCAGGGAAAGTGGCCAGAGAAAGCCAAAGAAACAACTGTTAAAATGGCCTCCTAGTGAGAAACATGGAGTCAATGAACTCTGGAACCTCCTAAAAACATTTTTGTGCTGCAAGTGGAGCCGTGTACTCCTGATGAATCATGCTGCATCTGTAGTACATCCACGTCCCAATGTGTCACATCAATAGGGGATTCAAAGGGAATGACAAGTAAAAGCAAAGAGTAACAGTGTGATGGAATGTAAGTAACGTTAGTGTCTCTTTTTTTTTTTCATCATGCTACTTAAAAGGTCTGTGCTTTGATGTATAATACAAAAGGGCAGTAGTGGAGGGAAATGGGAAGGATGGGTGGGTGTTAGTGATGTGCAAAATAGCAAGCTTGCCTTTAAATGGCTTGGCAAGGACCTAGCTGTGAAAAAAGGCACTGCTGACAACTTGGAATCCCCCTAAGTGTGATGTCCCTTCTCCTTGAGCAGTCTCAAAATTGAAATAGTGACAGGCTTTTAGTTTTGTACATCTGCCTTCTCATTATTGAAAGTAAGTTAGGAAAATTATATTAATTGATATAAAGAAAAGCTGAAGAATTGCTTTCAGTTGGAAAATTATGTTTCCATTTATAAATAATGGTCTTTTATTGACATGTATATCCATTTAAAGTATATTAGTAAATAAGGAGTATTTATTGTGATTTTTTTTATTCTTGCAGCATTTACCTGGTTAGTGTCTTTGATATCTTGCACTAGCTGGTACATGGCTTTCATTTTGCTTTAGTTAAATTTTTGTAAGTTATAGCTTCAGGTAGAAATTCCTTTTAAGGAATGCATGCAATCATGTGCTATTTGGTATTTTTAAAATGAAAGTACAGAACTGCTCTGGTCCACCAATTTGTGGAATAATTATTCTGATGTAGTTAGAAATCTAATAAAACTTACACAGACGTTTTGTTGAGGAAGTGTTCTTTGCACTTTTATCTCCAGTATGGAACAACACAGTGAACCACCTAGTGTAACTGCACACCAGCTTTGCAATAACAATCCCTGAAGAAGTAAAGCTTAAAATTTATTAAAGAACAATAAGAGAAAAGAAGGGACTGTTAAAAATTAATTCCCATCTCAAGGTCAGCTTGAAGCAGTGCCAGGCTCTCAATCTTCTACTGCTCTTAGCAAAGGGTATAGTCCTATGGATTAAGTGGTAAGAGCCTCTTCAGCTGCTGATGCACATGATCTGCAGCAGTTGCAGATAATTTAATTTCTTTTCCTTAAAAAAAAGTAAAGAAAACACATCCCCCAAATATGAAAATGTCACTGCTTAGGGCTTTTCTGCATGTGCCTACATAAACAAGATAACCTGAATTATTAAAAGTGTGAATTTTAAGAGGATTTGTTGTGCCACACTTGTTAAACACCCACACTCTGTGTGGGCACTCAGAAGTAAAGTGATGTTCTTGGAGTTCAGCTTAACTGCTGACTTAGCCTTTTCTTCAGAGTATGGTGGAGGTTGCCAGGGAGCTCTGGATGTCCTCATGTCCAACCTAAAGGCTCAGGCAGAGCCTCCTCATGCCCAGGATTGTGTCCAGTTGGCTTTTGAGTATCTCTGACAGAGGAGATGCCCCAGTCTCTCTGGGCCACCTGTGCTGGTGCTGCTGTCCCTGGTGAAAGTGTTTCCTGATGTTCAGGGGGAACCTCCTGTGCTTCAGTTTGTCCCTTTTTGCCTCTGGTCCATTACTGGGCTCCATAGAGAAGAGCCTGGCTCCATCTTTGCACTCTCCCCTCAGGTATTTCTGCATCAGATCTCCTCCCAGCCTTCTCCAGGCTCACCAGTCTCAGCTGTCTCAGTTTTCCTCACAGGAGAGATTCTCCAGTCTCTTCATCATCCTGGTGGCCCTTCCTCGGGCTCTGTCCTGTGCAGCAGTCTGGGTGTGATCTCACCGGTGCTGAGCAGAGAGGAAGGATCACCCCTGAATCACTGCCCTGAAACACACCTCAGATGTAGCACAGGACAACATGAGCCTCCTTTCTCATATGGACCAAATCTTTCATGGCAACCTTTGGCACTTAAGGATGGAAAACACCTCTTTTTAAATTGCTCCCTTTGTCTCATACACTGGCATAGGTTTTAATTATGTACTTTAAGCCCATTTTCCCACATCTCTCTCTCTCAATGTCTCTTCAGTGACAAAAGACTTTATTTATATATGGTCATTTAGGATTATATATGGTCACATCTATCGCTCTAGCTTTTACAAGTTTGAGTTAATAAATACCTGGAAATTAAATTTACACATTTATACATTTATGCTAATGTATAATTAGTACATATATCCTCTGAGACATGCTAGGAAGGGGCTCACTGTTAGTCGTTCTCTGTACTGGAATTTCTACACATTAATGGAAATTATGCCATGTTTTTCACAATATTTCCTTTAGCTTTTCTGGCTTTGGGATTAGCCATCTGGTGTTGGGTCCAGTGCTGATTTCAGCCAGGTTGTGAGAACAGGAGGAGAACTGAAGCTATTGCAGTTACCTGCACTGCTGATAATTCAGTGCAATTTACCTCTCTGGCTTTCCCAGGTTGGTGCTCAGTAATGCAGTAGCCATGGACCCAGGAGACCTCTGTCTTGGATATCCTGTTATCTCTCTGATAACACACTGACCCTCCTTCTTACAGATAAAAACTGTTATAATCAAATGCAGATATTACTGCCCAGCTTGAGATTTTGGAACAGTACAACTACATGCTAACAAAGTGCACAAGTTGAGGTAATTTATCAGAATTCCAGTACACAAAGAACCTATAAAAATATTCCTAACAAAGTATGATGGTGCTGTTAAATGACACGTGGCAAACATGCCCCTACATACTTTTTTTCTAGAGGAAAAGATGTGTGCAGCCAGAGGCATTGCCAGCTGGTAATTTAAGATCTTGCTAGGGTGGCTGGTGAAGTTTTACTTAGGGTGTAAATATTTTAAGTAGCCTTGGATTCATTAAGCATTTCTTTCTCTGGCAGAGCAGAGAAATTATCTCTTTACATATTTATATATAGTAATTTTTCCTCTTGGCATGGAAAAGTAGTTGAATCTCTGGTACCTGATTTCTTGCACCCTAGAAAATGATATGGATTAATTGAATCAAGATGAGCTTTAAGCATGTTGTTTACAAAGAAGTTTACATTGTAATTTTTTCTTTCAAAAGTCTCCTTTCATGTCAGGATGACTGGAAAATGTATAGTGTAAATCCAGTTTAAGATAGAAGCCTCTGGTAGGACTCTTCCTGACTTGTACTCATACTATGTGTATTATTTATCATCTGTGTTCTGTTCCTGCTATTCTTAGCATGTGGCTTTGTTTCATTCAGGCAGTATATTGACTGTGAGGACTGGTTAGGAGCAAACTGTACAAAGCAATGAAAATCTCTTAATTTTTATTTTAGAAGTTCATGAGGCAAATTGTAAGGTGCAAGCAATACCAGTACAAAATTCCTTGTGTTTTGGTTATATAGTAATGAAGAAAAGAATTGCTAGAAATAAGAGTTCAGGTAAAAATCTTCCAAATTCCTGTTGTGTGTTATTTCAGTTTGCACAGATGTGTGCCATGAAATGCCTGCAGTGTGCAGGAAAGGCTGGAGGTAATAGAGCTGCAAGATGGAGACAAGATCTTTAATGAAGTTTTTCACCTGATAGTAAAAAATGAGTTTTGAATATTTTTTCCAGTTACTAAGAAATAAAAGCAAAGTAAGTTTTTAAGCATTTCTTAAAAATCATAAAAATCTGCTGCAGTGCGTAGGCTTCCTACAGATTGGCAATTTGATTCTTGGTTTCAAATTCCTGGGTGCTTATCCTTTCTCCCAAAGCAGTGAATAATATTCCTGCTTTGATTTAACACTCCTCCAGACTACTCTTTTTGGATTGGCTAATTTTTACTTTTGTACAAACTTTTCTGCTTTGCTTCTGGTCACCTGTGCAGAGTTATTACAGGGAAGGTAAAATGTGAAGGGTTTGAGTCCTGCTTGTTCCATAGAGCAGGGCTCTCTCATGGTCTGCTTTCTTTCCTGTGTTATGGCTGTCACCTTCAGTTTGTTCATGCTGTGCTTTCTGTTCCATTTCTTGTTTGGCCAGTGTCAGGAGCTTGGGCTTGTTACCTTGGTGGGGGATCCATGCTGCTGATTAATAGCACAAGTGACTAAAAATAGATGGAGTTGAAGCAGGAGACGTTTGCTGATAATAAAATGTTCTGCCTTTTATCCAGGGCTCTCAAATGTGATTCTAATCAGGTGACAGAATAGCCACTACTGCTCACAAAATGAAGGAACTGATGTATCATTATTTCAAGTCATCCTATGCAGAATGGAAACTTCTTTTGAGCAAAACAGAAGGCACAAGCATGTTAATCAGTTTAAATGTTATCTACAATTTTTTTTTTTGCCATGGATGCTTCGGCTGAGGGAGGCTGTTGAGAGTGTTGTAAAGAGCATGTGACAAATATCTTTTATCCCTTTTCAAAGTGGGAGTTTTGTGTCCTTGTTTAACTGAATATAAAAGGTTTTGCTTGAAGTTGAAATTCTGAAATCTATATAGCAGTTGTAGGTGTAATGAAGATGCCAGTCATTATTTTATAGCATATCTGGAAATACACCTTCAGATACTTTTTTTTTGTCCTCAATCTTGCAATGAAGTTTAATTATGATTGTTATTGTCACATGGAAAGCTGAATACAAGCAACTTCAGGCAACTCTCATACCCCTTGACATTTTTCATCAGTATTGCTACAGTTGGGTGCTCTGTGCTCTTTTATCAAGGATAAATATCAAGGATAAATTTATCAAGAATAAATTGTCTTTCCACCAAGTGATAGACCTGTAGTGCACAATTATAAACACTAGAAGTTATCTTTGTTATAAACATTAGAAGTTATACTCTACTGACAGTATTAATTAATCCTCAGGTGTATTGAAAAAATTCTACTCACCTAAAAATTGAGAAAAGTGAGCACTTTTATGGGAGAGCTGATGACACAGGTCATTTGGGGAGTTTGAAGGTGTGTTCTTGATCTCTTTTGTCACATGCTAATACATTTCCAAAAGTTTTATCTCTAGAACTTAAACTAAAAGTTTTGTTCTTTCAAGAAGATTGATCTTCTTGGAAAAACTGAACTGGCAAGTTCTTTGATATGCTTAAATTAGAAGTATGATATGTTTGCCCACTGGAAAGGAAAAGCCAGAAATTTTACAATCATTCAAAGAAAAGTAAGACTTTGTGATTTTTTTTTTTACATACTCAACTTGAAAATATTGTTTGTGCATAAAGTGAGAAAATATCATAAGCATGAAAAGTGCTGCTGGTTGGATATAACCCATAAATGTTTGCATTACTTTCCTCATTTGAGCACAAAATACCCTACCCTACCTAAATCTCCTTGGCATTTAGATCCCAGAAGTCTTCCTTTGAATTAACTGAAAGTAAAAATTGCTGTTCAAAGTTAGAAAGATAAATACACTGAAACCTGAATTCCAGCCTCGCCAAAATTATAGTATTTGGCTCTTTTATACCTTAGAACTTACTTATGACTGAAGAATAAGAAAATAATAAATTCAGTTTACTGATGAAGTAATTGGAGTGTAGTGAAGATGGGCATGCTTTCTGGTGTGTAAAACAGTTCATCTTCTGGCCATGGCTTAAAAAAAATTCTAACTATTTTATGGTGGAAAGGGAATGTACTGAGAAAGTAAGAGAAAAACAGGGGAAGCATTTTGATCTAATAGGGTTGTATCAGATATTGGGAACCAGAGGCCTAATGCATTAAAATAGAACAAAAAAGCAGTCAGTACTCCTATATTAAAACCAAACAACCAAAACTAAAAACTTTTCCAAGTGTCAGGCTACACACTTTTCTGTTCTGTTGGAGTATTTTATGCCATCTGTCTAGACTGCAAGATCTTTAAGGCAAAATGAGATACCCAAGTGGCGCATGGACCGCTGCTAGTACTGTTAATTGCTTCGTTTCCACAACATCTGGCACACATTATATAACACATTTTCTTCTGCCTGTTAAAAGCAGATAATATTTATTTACCTGCTTGTCACTAGGGCTTTGAAGAGTCTTATGGAAACCAAAGGAATAAATGAGCCCTGGAGGTGAATTGAAGCTTTTCAGATGCTGCAGTCCAGACACAGCCTCTAACTCTAGGTTTTTAAGCAGTGTCTTGCCTCTCACTGGAACAGTTTTCTGATGCTCTCTCCCTGAACATCTGTTGATGGCCACTTTCATAGCCAGAATCCAGGGCCAGACAGAACTCCCCTGTTGCAATTGGCCAGCCTGATGTTCTTAAAATTTGCACACTACTGTGGGACCCGTTAAGTTTCATGGTGGTGGTTTTATTGTGCCATCAGTGCCACCTCAGTTGACTGAATGGCAACAGTCATAAAAAGGGAAGAAAAACATTTTATCTTCTCCTGCCTGTGTTTCCTTCTACTGAGCTGAGGAGATATAAAAGAGCCCTTGGAGTATCAGAATTGAAAAGGTCTCAGCTGGAAATGGTTGACAGCATTGCCTCCAACAGAACAGGAAATAAAACGGGACCAAAAAGTTCACTGTGCAGGAATAGCATATACAGAGTTAAGCTTGAACTGGGTCACATAACAGGAATTTATTCTTTTTTTCCCCCTTTCCCATTATTTCTTCTGGCTTTGAACCATTTCTTTTAAAAATGAGACCTCTTCAGTTAGTCATCATAAATTAGTCATCCACCAGTGTTTGAGGTATTGGCCCCAAGTGAACTAGGTTGGTGTAGTAAAGTATAATTCAGCTCCTGTGTAGCCTTTCTTCGTGGACAAGGCAAATGAGCTTGGATGTGGTCTCTGTTTCTTTGTGCTTGGATTCCAGCTGCTGTGACTGGGTATGGAGGGCTCCTGTGTGGCTGTTCTCTATTAGGGCCTCACTGCAGAAAGGAACCTGCTGGTGCTGTGTTACATCTCTCTGACTGCAGGAAACATCCAGATCCTATCTAGCCATATTTATCTGCATGAAGCTGCAGAAGCTAAAAGTCATCCCACGGTGTTTTAGCATATGCTGAAAAATGAAATACTGTCAAACTCCTACAGTACTTGAAATAGACTTGAAATAGCCTTACAGTTTTGCTCCTTTACACTTTTTCTGTAGGGATCATTCAGGGATTCAGATGCAGTGGGGCACAGAAATAGAGAATGAATCTCTCACTTGTTGAAATGAAAATTAACCTTCTGAACTAAGATGGCTTTAGATAACTAGAATCCACAGTTTCATGCCTACTTTTTATGTTACACAGAAAGTGCACAATGAATAATTCAATAAGTGATGCCTAAGTTTATAATTTGAAAAGAGAAATGTCTGGAAATTTTCTATGAATGAGATCTTTATAATTTTTTAAGTCTGATTGCTACCAACATAGATCTTTGTCATTTTTTAAGCTTGATTGCTACCAGCATAGATGATGGTCTAAAAATATGCTAACTGTTGTTCATACCTATTCAGTGTAGCCAACAAGGAAATTTTATGTTTTGATCAGCAGTATATATCTGCAAAATTACATTCTTGGTTCCAGTTGCAACAAGTAGGAATTTGTCATTAATTTTAAGGTGGCTGAATTTCATTCCTCTGTGTACAGTTTAAACAACTTTATAGATGGGAGAAGTATTGAACATCAGTGCTTTATCATATATAATCATGAAGCCATCCATCCTGATTTGAGGGTGGTGGGTGCTGTCCTGTTTGAATTTTGAAGTTTAATTACTTTTCCTGTTGTGTGTATGTGTTTGTGTGTGTGCTTGATGAGAGTCTTCTCCACAGACTGATTTCTTACCCCATGATTTTACAATGACTAAGTAGTGATTCAAGGAAGATTAAAATGTTAATTTCTTTGTTCTCCTGTTCTTTAAGAGGCCAGCATAGGTAGGGTGAACACCACTAAAATAACTTTGGTTCTAATATTAACTGCAAAAGTACAGAATGAGATTCTACCTTCCCATTGAGTTGAAAGAAGAAAAGCCCCCAAGCTAAGGTTTCTAAATCATCATCTTACTCCCACAGATGATCATTCTCAAGTGGCAGATGATTATTTCTGGAATCAAGAATCTTACTTACTTCCTGATGTGTCATTTTTAAATTTTTCTAAATTGTCTTTAAATACTGTTTAGGTATAGATATCACACATAACAAAAAAGTATAATCTCAAATGCCTAGGCTAGAGGTAAACCTGTGAGGAATGTTCTGGATTTTTTTCATGTGTGCAATGATTATTTGAAACCATTCTTTTCTGTATTCAGGATGATTGTTAGGCTGCAGCTGTCTTGCTGAATATTCATTATGAAATGCTTGTATTTAAAAATAAACCCATTAGTTTTGTTTCTATCACACCAACTTGCCTTTCAATATGTGCCAGTGACCTGGCATGGTGACTGCATGTCTGAACCTTAGGTCTCCATGGGAAATCTTCGTATGTTAGATTTCTTTTTTTTTTTCTTTAATATCCAACAATATGCAGATAATGTCAAGTATTTTGAGGAATGGATCCTAAAAATACAATACGAAGTTATTTAGCTGTTTTATACCTTCTCCTTTAAAAGCCCATGTGGGGCTACTTTCTCTTGTCCTAGACCCCCATCCCTACCCTCATATTTCCAGGATAAACTGTCTGCTTTCCAGTTTGGAGTTATTTCTGATTCACAGAGCTGCTCATTTATTAACAGAAGGCATTCTCTGTGACTAGAATAAAATATAGGGAAGGGGAAGCATATTTCTCCTTTTTCAAGTAGAAAGAAAGGTTAATTCACTTTTGTATTCCTAATTTAGCTGAGGAACAGCATCTCTTCTATAATGCAGCAGAAGCATTTTCCCAGACTGCTTTAATTCCTGTTCCTGTCCTGAACATTTAGGAACCAAACTTCTTATTTCAAAAATCAGCAAAGTCCTGTCAGTGCCTATACCAGGAACAAGATAGTCTCTTAGTGACTGTTCCACTCTCTATTGTGGAAAACGAGGCACAGAGGAGCAGGCAAGCCAAGGTTACAATGCCCACAGAACTGGTATCAGGCGGAGGTTCAGCAAACCTTGAAACCTCATGAAGCAGTTCAGTGCAATGTACAGGGCCTCCTTTTTTAGTTCTTCCTTCCTCTTGAGTCCTTGAATTGCCTGAATTTGTATTTTTCAAAAGTATTCAAATGATTGAGTCTTGACAAAATTGCCGGTTTTGAAGAGGTAGACTTCTGGTTTTCTGACATCTTAAGGAACACAGTAGAGAGGCCTCGTCTCAGGTAACTGCAAGATCACTACGAGAAACCTGCAAGACAAGTTGAAAAAATAGAAATTGTATGGCATGGCTGACTTAGGTTATTTTAGAAAAGAAGTCTGGGTTCAGTTGTCTGACAAAGGGCACCTTGTTTCAGGTGCTGTGGGTATTCTGCCTAATGTCTCTGACGCTCCAGAAAGGACTGAGTCTCCTACCAGATCTGTGTTGTGTGGATATCTCAGTCTGTGGTATCTCAGATGGCAGTAGAAGAAAATGTTTTGACAACAAATTCCAACCCCATTTTATTGCAGTAATAACAGTAATCATGAATATGTTTTTAATACATATATCCTGTAGACATGCTTAACGTATTTGTATCTATACAGGTATAATACAGATTTATATACCTGTAGTTTGCAAAGACTAGCCCTGATACTGAGTTTTGCAGAGTGCTTGGTGCTGACTGAAGGTGGGAGAACAGAGGTGCAGCAGTTAGTGAGATTAGCAATCCTCTTTGATGTGTAATTGCAGCTGTGTGCTTCGTGCTTTTGTGTGCTGTGCCTCCCGCTGGGGCAGGCGCTGCACACTCAGGAGCTTTGCAAGTGAAAACATAATGTACTTTATTATTCTCCAGAAAGGGGAGGGAGAAACCAAGCAAAAAATAACAAGAAACAAAAGCAAAGTACTTTTAGCTTCCCTTCATCATAAAGGAAAAAAAGAACACAGCAGGAAAATAGCTTCCATATTTTTAGGCATTTGTGAGTCACCCTAAATCTCTTAGGATATTTTAGTAAAAATTATATTAAAAAAGCTTCTATGAAGTAATGAACTCGTAAGTTTTTCTGTGTGACATATTTCAGTTGCTTTTTTTAATGTTTCTTTTTAACTTCCTCAGGGTAAAGAATCAGTTATCCACCTGGGAATGCAAATGTTGTGAAGTGAGCCATGTGGATTGTGAGAGGAAAAAAGGCTGGTTAATCTTTTCTGAGGTTGGCTGTGGCATTCTGTAGTTCTACACTAGACTATCAGCAGCAGCAATAAAGGTGTTCACACCTCTGGGAAAGTAGGGGCTGGTGGGATAATCCATGGCCTAAGGTCACTGTCCTGCTCTTAAGGACCTTTTTGGCAACTGTAGGGTCTGGGTTTAGGCAGCTGTGGTGGAGATAGAGAATGGGTTAGAATAAAGTCATAATGTTGTCAAAAAATGACAACAAGGGAATTGCATCCTTAGAGAAGGTTTTACCAACAGTGCAGGTAAAGGCTTGGAAGATCTGGAATGGTAAAAGTCTCTAGTACCCAGCTGTGATTTGGAAGCTTGTGGGCACTTTCATATCCATTATAGAATTAAAGTATTACAACTAAAAGCAGCACTAACTGAGCAGTAATTATATTTTATATTTGGTCTACCTTTAACCCAGAATGACATAAATTGTGTGTTATTACATCATCAGATGTCAATGGGCAGAGCTGCTGAGTGTAAGGAAAGTGAGGATTTTCTGAGAGGTGGGGAGGATACAGGTATGTCCAGACACTGTCAGCCATGAGCAGCTCTCTCCCCCTTCCTCACAGTTGCTCCCTGTCCTCATATCTTGTTTAAATTGGGAAGTTGAATAGCTGGGTTACTTTGATGTCAGACTCCAGCAGACTTGGGCCACTTGAGGACTGTTTGTTTTATTGAACCTACATGTTAACTTAATATTTTTAATTCTGTAAAATTGCTAAAAATTGTAGCAATTACTCAAGAAATGGCACAAAAGGTTTTTTGATTTTGTTGTTCTGCCATCACATGAATAGCTAAAGGCAAGTTGAATTGAAGCCAAAAAGTCTTAGCTGTAAAAACCCAGGGTCTCTCCTGAACCAAATTTTAGCCAAGAGTCTGCCAATGCACATTTTTCAACAGCAGAATAACAATGCAGCTCATATTCCATGAGCACGATTTCCCCCCCATGGACCCTCGGTAAAAATGTTCCAGGAAGTTGTACAAAAAGAAGAGAACTGTAGATACAGGGATTCTTCTTGTGGTCCTTGACCTGATACTCCCCAGCTGCCTGCAGGAAACTGAAGCCACCTTCTCAAAACAGGCCAGTGCTTGATGTGAATCTGATAGTTAAGTTTTATTTTTAACAAAGCTCAATTAAGAGAAGTAGATGAGTACTGCTTCCTTGTACAAAGTAGTGTGTAATAACACATCACATTTTGCTTTTTTGACATACCATTAATGAAACAATTTCAGGTCTTTCAGGCATTCTTGTTGCAGTCCCATGTTGGTTTGAAAGAATACATCAAATGAGGTTGTACATTAAAAAAAAAAATCATTTACTCATCTGGGCATAATTTTAATATTCTTGTGCCTTTACTTCTGCTGCATGATATATATAGGTTGTAGAAGAGAGAATAAAGGTCACAAAGCTTTGGATTTTTAGGGTCATTTATTTGTTGCTTTTTTGGTGTCTGTTTTTTTTAAGGTCTTGTAATTAGGATATTTTGTAAACTCTCCATTGATGTAGAAAGCATTGTATGCATGTTGTTCCTTGCTTTCTGTAGACTATTGAATTCAGAAACAACAAAAAATTAGATTTATAATATATTCATCAAATAGAAAGTCTCCAAGTATAGTTTTAAAGATTGTTTTAATGTTTTGGCTGAACTTCAAATCCTGAAGGAAGAAAAATATTTTTTTGAATAATACCGGTTCATTAGAATAATTTAAGAATTTTTAAGAGGGCTCCCATATGAGGTGCCAGACTGATTCTAAACCTTGCTGAATATCATGTCTCAGAGAATTATGCAAATGCTGGTCAACTGCAGACTGAAGACTTGTGTGTGGAACTTCATGAAATATTAACATCAAGAATTTTTGGGAGGAAAAATAAAATCAAGTCTTTAATTAATGAATCTTTGGAATCAACTTGCAAAACTATCAATGGGATTATTGTAAAACCACTTTTGTTCTCAGGATGTCTCCAAGAAATGAGAGAGTCCCTTTCTTTTAAATTCTCAGAAATCCCAAGAAGGGGTCCTGTAAAGTCAGTGTAAGATGCTAGCAGGGAAATGCAGGGCTGTTCTTATCTCTGCCACTGGCTTATCTCTGCACCTTGGACTTTTTATCACTTTTAACACATCGTGCATTACAGACATTTCTGTGGAGATTATTCTCCTGCACTTCCTTTCTCAGACCCTCTTATTTTCTCCCATTTCCTCTTTTCTTGTAGATTTTTCTTCAGTTGTTGCACAGTGAAGTGTTCACCATTACCTCTGTTCTCCCTCCAGTATTTTCTTCTGAATTTGTACTTTTTACTGTTTCCAATTTAAGTTTCCTTGATTCTCTATATTTCCATACAGGAAAAAAAAAACCAAAAAAACAAAACAACAACAACAAAAAAAACCCCAACAAACCCCTCAGAAGTAAATTTTGATAATTCCTTTATGAATTAATAGGTCTCATTCTTTTTTTTTTTCCATTGTGTATGCTCTAGGCTAATTATTTTTACTAGGGAGAGGCTGGATTCAGCAGACAGAACCAGCTCTGGAGTTCAGAGCAGCTTGGTGGAGCAGTGGAGGAAGCTGGGAGGAAGTTTCTGATTGGTGAATAGAGATGTGAAAATCCCCATTCCTTTCTCTTTTCCATTATGTGCCTCCTACCTGGTAACTCTCAGTAGCAAAGAATATCCAGGAGAGGATAGGGAATGAACACAGAGAAGTCTCTAATATAGAAACAAAGTTTACAAAGGAAAAACAGCAAAGACAAAAAGACTTAAAGAAAAAATAGGCATTTGGGCCCTAATTCCCTGCTCAGATCCTTCAATTCCATCAAAATCAAAGGCATTGGAGGCTAGGTTAATGAGAGCTGGTGTCTCTATGGCTACAGTGTAGCAAAGGCTTTTGTCTACTCTTAATGGGGAAAGCACCTATATAAATTCCTGACAGCATCCAGCCTTCAGATTTCTTTTCCTTCATAAATGGATTTGCTTAAGTGCAGTTTCTCCTTGGTGGTTAAAGGAGTGCAACAGATGAACTTCTAGAATCTGAGAGGTTTAGTCTTCTAATGATATTTTTTCTTTTTTTTCCAGACAGAGAAAAATAGTCTTTTGTGTACTTTTTAGGAAGGAAACAGAAGATGAATTCTGGTGCTGCTCAGCATGAACACTATTTGTCATATTTCAAAATCATCTCTAATTTTCTTGGCTTCCTCCCCAAATTGCTTTAATCATTAGGCTTTTTCTTAACTACATCTCTGATGTGTGTCATTATTGTGGCTGCCTCTCAACAACTAGCCTAGGGAAAAAAACATCTCACTGGTCTCACAGAGTAGGCAGAGCTGCTTCACAGACACAACAGCAGGATGTATTCTAGGACAGCTGGCTCTACTGCCAGCCTCAGAAACATCAGGGTGAGTCAGGAGTAATTAGAGCTCAATTACTGGTCAAAATCAGGACCATTCACTCTCAGTTCTTTCAAATAGGTGTAATTTCACAAAAGTAAGTAGAAGCAGATCATTTTACTCTGTGATAAGTTTAAACATCTGTCTGCAATGGGTTTTGAATCAATACTGAATAGATTTAATTTTTATCAGCATAGTAAAGCATTGTCTGAATTCTGTCCCTTGTCATTGTGATGCCCATGTAGGGGTTACAAACTCAACAGCCCAACAGGACTTGAACAAAGCCACAAGGTGCTGCACGTGGATTGTTTGTCAAGAGATAATTTGTATTGATAGGGACAGCTAAGTTCTTGGTAGCTTTTAAAAAATATCTAGTAGATAAGCACTTTCACAATTCTTTGGGTTTTTTTTTTTCCCTTGTGGAAAGGGAATTTTGGGCATCTTAGTAAGAACTGTTAACTTTGATGTTCTACCAATATCCCTGCGTGACCTGTTTCTCATAACTCTGCTGCATCCTAGAGGAGGCTGCAGCTTCATTCACAATTCAGATTCCCAGGGCAAATTGTAGAGATAAATCTTGATGTCACAGTCCATTGAATTATACCTAATATTATTATTTTTCTCTCAAGAACTCCAAGAGACTATGACTTTCTTCATTGACTTTCATCATGTTTCTCCAGTACATGAATAATTAATGTGGATGACTCTGGACTGTTTAAACTCTTTATTAAAGAAATTATCAAGTGTATATAATAGTGTCTCTTCCATTAGATGAACACAGGTGATTTCAACACTCTAAATTAACATTATAATGTGATTCAGAAACTCATGATAAAGGCATGAAACTGTTTTCCCAAACAGCAATTTTTACTGTTTTCTACATCTATCAGACCTCCAGATGGATACAGAGAAATAGATTTAGACCAGTGTTTGGGTCCTGCTTCCTTTTTTGGAGCTCTTCTGTAAGAGTAACTCCCACATCCATGGGCGCTGTTGTCCAGATTAGAATTACTTCCCTGCAATAAATGATTCTGAACTAGCCCCTTGCACTTCACACTTCTTGGAGTTAAATGTTTCTTTTTTCCTTCCAAGCTGCTTTCATCATGTCTGCATTGTAATTTTAACCAAAAATTGTAACCCAGCTCAAATTAACTGTGAAGTAGAGATGAAGCAAAAAGGAGAGGGATTTTTTTAAAAGTTTGAGGAAGGAAAATAGAGGGGATCCTATGTGACAGGCACTTGGTCTTACTGCAGCTGTTAGTACAGGCATCTTTGATTGAAAGATGCTGTACTGTTTTCTAAGTAAGACAGAACATAAAAGCCAATAACAGCAGAGAGGTCCTCTCCAAAAAACGGTTTCTGCCTTTGAAGTCTGCTTAGGATATTGTTGGGAGAGGAATATTACCCCTCAATGTTGGGTAATTGCTTGGTTTTAGAGGCAATATAAGTGGATGAGAATTGCTGTAAATTCTGGTTATGTTTTTTTAAGCACCAAGATACTCATTAAGAATGTCTGCCAAGTAATGAAAAGAAAATTTTGGCACTAGTTAGAGGGAAATGATAAACATGTCTCTTTTCCTTCCTTTGATTATGGAAATAATGGGAGCTTTCCCAAAACAGAAGACACAACTTTAAAGACCATTTAGAAAAAATCCTTCTGTCACTGAATCCGGCTCTTGAAGACTGAGTACTTTCAGAGAATAGGACATAAGTTCCTTAACCATGTAAGTGTTTTGGATATTTTTCCTGAAAGAGTTATCTTCCAAAGCACATAACCTCCAGACAGAGTTCCTGTTTCCTCTAGCTAATGGTTCATTACTTCTTTGACCCAGCTTGTCTTAACCCTCACTGTGGAAGACATCTAGAATTATGTTATAATTAGGATGTAGAATTCACTCCTGTACTGCAATTTTGTAAAACAAGTATGCTGGAAGAGACTGGCAGAGTTAGTGATGGGCAAAATGAGGTTGATAGATATAATGATGGCAGCAGTTCTTTCACAGAATAAATATCACAGATTCCTCTGCAGTGCAATGCTTGCTGGCTTGTGTGCAATGATGTTAAGAAGGCAGTGCTGGTAATGTCACACTCTGCTGGGTGTAAGCTTCAGTGTTATATCTTTTGGCTATGGATAGTACCAGAAGGTTTTGCTGCCAGCAGATTTTGTGGGCAAGGATATTGTACAGGCAATGGCAGGTAAAAAAATAAGGCTGCTTGATGTATTTAAACAGTGAAGTGGAATTTAGACTCAGTGGTGTTCAGCCTTCAGAATCTCTGCCAGGCACAAAAGAAAGTTTTGCTTAGCTGCTCTTGGGATTTCAGTGGGCATTGGGTGATTCTAGTTCCTGCCCAGAATTGAATTCAGTTTTAACAACTGGTGACCAGAAGGTGTTTAATTGCATTTACTGAAGGCCTGCTCTGACCTTTATGATATTATGTCTAAAGTTTGGGAGTACTCCAATTAACAATTCTTAATTTTGAAGGAAGAGATCCTACATTTTATGTTGTAAAGATGCTTTTTTTTCCCCAATATGGGACACCAAAGTGGCAAAAATCTTTTGTTTGGGGCTGTGCTACTTGAGTAAATCACATTTGACCCCTTCTGCCACAATTAAAGGTAAAAGATTTCAATCATGATTTTAAGAAGGTAATATTTGCAATGCTTTTGAATTATCATCTATTTATTCTACAATAATGGATTAATCTCCTTTTTTTACAATATAAATAGAGAGCATGTTAGTGTCCCGTATAATTAAGTATTAGTGGAGCTACTTTTTTTGCAGATTATGTCTGTTCTCCCCATTTTCCTCTTCGGGTGAATGGCAGTCTTGCTAAAGAAACAGACAATGTAGCAGTGAGAGAATTGTAATTTTTCAGGGAAGGTAATGCAAGTTCTTTTAATGTTTACTGTGAAAAAATGACAAAATGGCTCATCAGATGGTGAATGAGCCACTTTCTGAGTGCTGGGCAAATGCTGTTCTAAAGCTTTCGTAGTGATGGACTTTCAGTGTCTCTTCTCTTCATGACCTGTTATTACTGCTCACATGTTCAATTATTCTTAGTAGTGACCTTTTCTCAGTGCTCCCCAGAAGAAAAGCCCTACATCATTGCAATCATGGCATTAGTAATCAGATAAGCTAATAGTAGTCTCACTACAAAGCAATTCCTTTCTTTAGTGGTGAACATGCTCAGGCTACTTATGTGCAAAGGAAAAGATCTATTTTTTTCCTCTAAAGGCAGAAAGGACAAAATACAGATTTACATAGTGAGAAATAATAATAATAATAAACACCACAGTATGTTGCCTATTTCATGCACCAATCCACACATGTTGAAGGGCAAGTGATATAAAGGAGGTAACTGTAGTATTGCTATATAATGTCATTGATGCTTTAGGGGCAAGTCTTGGCTGTAGGTTTAGGACTGAAATTTTTCCTAAATGAATGAAAACTCTATTCCATGATGAATTATTCTGCCTAGAGTAATATTTCAATATACAAATCAGTGTGTATGAAAAATGATTGAAAGAAGGGGTAAATCTGAGATGAGGAAGTGTTAGCACCATATGGTAACACTTATGGGAAATCTTTCCTTACTTAACTTTGGAAACTTTTCATGTAAAAAGATTGCACAGTCCTGCAGTTAACCACTGCAGGGATTTCTTTTGTCATCTTTATGACTGTTAATTTGGATTAGAGTAAAGCCTGGATTCTTCACCAGGGATGAGTGCTCCTTTGTATGAAGCTTTGTACATGCACATAATTAAAAAAGAAAGGGAAAAACTGTTCTCTCAAGAGTTTGCAGTATTACAAAAACATCAGGCACATATTAAACTCATAAAAGGTGGAGTGAAGAAAGAAGATCAAAGCTCAGTATATTTTATGCTGGCAATATTTTTCTCACTTTCCCTCTTGGGTAAAAGAACCCCTTTAGTATTATGTGCCACTTTAATATTATTCTTGACCACATTGATTTACTATTCTTTCATCACTTAACTATTATCCAAGCAGTTGTTGATAAACCACCACAGGCTCTGAGGGCTTGATAAAATATCTTTTTTCAGTGTAGAACGTTCTGGATATTCTGAGAACCTGAGGAGACACCAGAATGTAACTGAATCTACACTTGCTCTGAATTGAGGTAGCAAGACAGAGCAAATTGCGCCCTTCTTTTACCTCCTGTCCCTTATCTCTCTCCCAGTCACACACTGGAAGGAAGATGGGAAATGGCTGAATGTGCTGGAAGGGAAGGGGAGGGCTGTGGCATTCACATTCTCTGAAAAAATTCCTTCACCCAGGATTTTTTTTCCTGGGAAGCTGAGAGGCCTCAGAGAAAAGGAAAACAATTATTATGTCACTTGCTTCTTCTGTATTGTGCCTGTCTGGAATGTGTTTGGAGATTGCTTACCCACAGGTGATTGTTTCATTGGACTCTGGTGTGAGTTGTTTGGACTCTTGGGCCAAGTGGGGCCAAGCTGTGTTGGGACTCTGGAAAAGAGTCATGAATTTCCAATATTATCTTTTTAGCATTTAGGAAGTATATTTTTGTATTCTTTAGTATAATATAGTATAGTATTCTTTAATATAATATAGTATTTTAAAGTAATAAATTAGCCTTCTGAGAACATGGAGTCAGATGCATCATTTTCCTTCCTTTGTCAGGGCACCCTAACTTTACAATAGAGGGCACTTGTGGGCATGGATGGACTGGACTGCCAGAAATTGCCAGCAATCAATACTGATCTGGTGACAGAGCTGCTCACCTGCAGGAGTGAAAGGAGAGGGCACAGTGTAGTGGGGGCAGTGCCTGGGAATGGCATGCACGTGTTTGGGAGGGTCAGGGACGGGCAGCTGCATCCTGATGGTGAGACAGTGTTTTCTTGGAGAGAAGGAGGTAAAAAAGAAACACTTGTCAGGAAGAGAATGGAGGAGTTTGGAACAGAAAAACAAAAAATGGAGAAAGGGAATAGGAATGAAAATTTAAAAGGTAGGGCCAAGGAATAGAATATCCTGGTTTTTTATCATAGTTAATGCCAAAATAAAACTAAAGTAAGGAAGTCAGTTAATCAGTTGATTTTTCACAGGCAATTGGTAAGTTTTGAGTAATGAGTATAGACTTATATTGCATGTGCCCATACCTATATAACCCCAGGTTTCAGGAAACTGGGATGAAGTTTACTTAAAGCCTGTGATCAGCTTCAAGTACATTTTCCTCAGACATTCTTGCAATTTTGGGTAATTCTAGACTTGTTAGGCACACATGTATGGCAGACAGATGAGGATGTGTTGAATAGATCACAGCTTTAGCAGACTGAGCAAATTTCTCTCCTCTATTAGTGAGCAGAATATTTCTCTTTCAAACAGATGACTTCTCCCATCAGTTTTCTGCAAGAAACCTCGTTTCATTTTTTTCTACCAATGTGTTCAGATTACCATTCATTATTGTTGGGCATCATCTTGGTTTTTTCAGTTAAAGCTATCACAGTTGAGTGAATTGAGCACTTCTAAAATGTAATCATTGGAGCATATTTATTAATCCTACTCTAGGAAAATAAGCATGTGACTCACTATTTAGAGTCTTCCACAGCTGGGGCTAAAGACCCAGAGGCATTGACCTGCCCAGATGTTTCCTTGTTTCTTACCCTCACCAGCAGTGATGAGCTCAGCAGTGATGATGCAAGGTCTCCTAACCACATCTTGCAGCCAAATGTGAAATAAACAGGTAAATGTGGATTGCACTTTCATTCTGGACTATTAAAATGTTAAAGATGGTTGGCATATTTTGATTGAGGGAACATATGCTGGCTGAAATGTTGTGATGGGCCAGGGGTTGTTAGGGTCTGTAGATGTAAAGAGACATTAGGTGCTTCCATGAAAGTTGTAGTAAGAGAGTGAAAGGAAAAGGTGGAGATCCTTCAATAACACAAAAGACTTAAAAGGTATGTATTTTCCCAGTTTCAGAAGAAATGTAGCCATTTTTTGCCTGTTATTGGACTTTTTGTTTTGATGATTATAAGACAATTTTTGATAAACAGGGTCTATGGCCTACTTTTAAATTTTAATTTAGAAAAATGCTTACAGGATTGATGGCATTCTTGGGAGAGATGTTTAGTTTAGGATTATCATGAATTGTTTAACAGGGGGAAAGGACAGAGAAATAAACATAACATAATCTGTTTGAACCATCAGTCAATGTCAGTTTTTAAAAAAGTATTTTCCTTATAAGAGAAATTTTTCAGTTTTTTCTAGATGAAGTTCAAGTGACTTCATCTGCTGCCTTGACTGTCCTAACCTTCAGAGGCTCCTTGTATAAGTCAAAACAAACAATATGTTCCAGTGCAATTTAAACTTTCCTATTTTTTTCTTTAGGAAAGCAGAACTGCTGTATGATGAAGAGAAGGAGATAGTTTTATTAGTGTCTCATGAGAAGAATAAGTTGTAAAAAAGAAACATAAACTTTTAGGTCGTGTACTTGCAGCAGTATTTTCTGATTGTTTTGCTGCCTTTCTGAGAAACAGCACTGGAGGTATAGGGGGGGAGCAAAGGGAGGCAGAAGGCCCTATGGAATCTCTTTTTGTGGCTATTTAACGATGCACTATGAAAATGTACTGTAGTGTACATTATATACAGTATATTTACCTGATTTGTCCCTGCTGAGATGTGGAGACCGTGCAAATGTTAATAAAGGGTTGAATTTCAATGCAAGTTAGGTAAGAAAACTCTTTAAATTCTACATTTAGCAAGGCAAGGTATGCTGGATAATTATGTGGAGACTTTGTTATTTCAGGGATGCTGTGTGAAGTGAGATTGGGGCTTTAGGTTTGGTGTTTGAAAGTAATGTATCAACAGTTTATGTGTACCAGGAGGTTTTTTGGTAGGGAGATTTTTTTTTGATAGAAAATGCAATGTGATTTTGCTCCCATTAGGCATGAACTGAATTAAATCTATTTTGGAGATGATACCACTTCACTCTTCAGAGTTGACTTATTACCACCATTACTAATAGTGGGTAGATAGTATTTAAAATGAAATATGATACTTCTTAGTGTTCCAGCAAATAGCAGGAGATAAATTAGTAGCTAAATTAGCATATTGACTGGTTGTGTGAAATATGCATAACCACCAGCTCTAGCAATAAATAACTTGAAACAAAACATTTTTCAAGGCATTTTGGAGGTCCTTGTCTACTTTAGAGTAATCCTACATGAATATAGTTTACTGTGCATTGACTTTGTTAATTTGCTCTCCAAGACATGGGTTTACGAGCCTGATTGCATCAGATTCCTTGCTGCAGTGAGCATCAAATAAACAACAGTTATTAAAAGAGAAATTAAAACATGATAATGCCAGTTTTCTTTTGTGCTTTTCATGGAAAATTTATTAGTCAATAAAGCAAAATCAGAGTTCTGTATAGAAGTAGTGTGACTGTTGATTTCTTTGTACCTAAGCAGGCTCGTTTTGTTCATTTTGTATCTGTATTTTTCTGCTTCTGAGAATATCAGTGTATTATTATGGGATGGCCTATCTCTGGCAGGTGGCTACAGACAGCAGGTGGTTGTAATCCCAGCTCCCAGGTGCTTCAAATCAGTAGTCAGGTGAACCTGTCACTGTTTAATGTGCCACTCTACTAGAAATATTCCTGGCTGCAACTTCTCATCTGACATCTTTTGGCTCTACAGTACTGCAGGATGGGAAATAACTACAAAACTGCCTGTCTTCCCTCCATCACAGGGTAAATTCAGCAGCATTTTGCTGGACACAGATATTTCAGGTTTCTGGTTTTAATTATTTTCTTAATCTTTCAGGAAAAAAAGGAATACTGATTTTTCCTAGCCATAAAACCTTTTTTTTTTTACAAGAGTTAACTTCAGATTTCTGGAAACAGGAACACTGAAGTATACATTTCCAAGTCTAGTTTATATTGGTGCTTGAAGTCTTTATTTTTTTTTTCCTGCAAGAATGCCTTTCTAAAGTGAGTATTGTTATTATTTTAATTAGAGTCTTGTGCTGTGAGCTCTGTGTGGATGTGTTTTGGTCACTGCCTCTCATTGTTCTTGTCTGATGCCCTTTATGAGTCAATGTACAGCTCAGGCATCCTCCTGCTTGGCTGGGTCAGCAGCAGGGCTGCAGTCAGGTATCTTCAGTGAGTTTCCAAACACTTTCAGGTCAAATGGTTCTTATAGCAGACTTCTCTGGAGCAAAGTCAACCATATCTCAAGAATATATTACAAACCACACTTTGTGTATTGTGTGGGCACATGCCATTCTGCAATACTCTGTGTGAAGCAGCTTTCCTGGTCTGAAACTTGCCTTTCAAAAGGTACCAAATGTATATCCACGGTTTACTGGGCCATGGGTAAAAGGATGAGAGAACTTTTATTTGTGTGCATATTGTAGATCTGTGTAAGGTTATGTGTATGTGGTCTTTGCAGGCAGCTGTGGGATGGATGTGAAGGACTCTGTTGGTTCTCCAACATGTCTTGAATTCCCATAGCTGGGCTTGTCTAGTTCAGACCTAGCATATGCTGCTAAATCCTGCTGAGACACACAGCATATTAGTTCAGGCTCAATGATGTGCTAATACAGTTATCTGCTGAAAGGCTTTTCAGAAATTCCTAAGTCACTCTATCTCACCAAAACTTTTCTTTTAGTAAGATGAGGAGCCAGGTAATTCATGGTCAGAGGGTTCTAAGCCATTCAGTTCTTTTTCTAAGGACATCTTACATAATCCACTGGACTCTCTGGTGATTAGAGGTGCTGTACTTTGTGCTTTCATGGAGATCAGCATGGCTGGGGAGAGAGGATTTGCTCATTTCTTTGGATCTGGTGTAGTTCCTGGCTGGTTTCTTGATGCAAGGTGTGGAAAAGTTCAATATTGTTTAATATCATAACTACATGTGGCCACAGAATTTATGAATAAGATTTTGTTAATCTTTATTTTATTTATAAATAAGATATTCTCCAGGAAAAATGAAAAGTCTTAATTGTGAAAATGTGTTCTTAAGGAAGTGTTTGTGTCCCACATACAGCTTCATTCCTCAGATTTGCTCCAGTTCTAGCTTTTTAGCTTTGTCAGGAAATAATGAAACTACTGGTTGGGTAAAAAAAGTGAGTAGCAGGATATTTCACAGTGCCTTTGGACCTGATCCTTGTCCCTGTGCCCCAGTGTGGAGTGACCAGAGCAGAGGCACATCTTGCCCACTTCCCTGCTGCCTTCACAACTATCAGCAGGGACTCATTTTGGTTGAGGATAAAAGCAAGAAACACTATTTTCTCAATACCTGGTTGAGTGACACCAAGGGAGCAGAACAGTTTGGTGACAAGGGAACAGAATACTTTATCCATGAAGATGTGTACAAGTGAAAGAGCTGGGATTACCAGCCTGGATGGTGTTTCTAGTGAAGAGTGGAGCTTGCGCTGTAGGGGCTAATCAAGCAGCAACTTCAGGATCAAATTTCCTATTTTAAATCAGATAAATCCAAGGATATTTTTCATGGACTTATATTGATTTGTCAGCTGTCTGTGAGCTATTAGGGTGCTGGTAGGGATGGCTTAATTTGGAAGCTTTTTCCAAGGATTTAGCACTCCTGAAGTCTTAGGCATGGTTAGTGGTTGCAGTTACCAAACCCAAGCTTAATCTGAGCAATTTATAGGCTGATTTATAGGCTTGTCTCATTGCTGTGGCAATATTGTCAGGATGCTCTTGGTTTCTTGGTGTATATTCTTGCAGCGTATTGCAGCATTATTGTGCTGTGGTATAGTAATGTGCTCAAAATTAAGAGAACATTAAGTCCCTCAAATTACTTAATGAGAGAGACATGGATGTAAAAAAAATGAACCTTGAGTAGAGGAATGAGGGGAGGAAAAACTTCAAAGGTTATTCTGGACATAGCCAGTTAGTAAAATGTGCTGTCTAATCAGACCTGTTCTGGACTTCCTCTGCTGCCCAGTTTGAACTCCCAAGGCCAACCAAATGTCTGACTTTTTCAGAGGATTTAGCAGGTCTTCAATATGCACTAATTACCCACAGTTTGAAACCTGTATTAATTTTTACCTTTCCTTTGTGTTTTTAGGCTGCCTGTTTGAGGATGACCTTTGCAAGTCTTTTGAAGTCTGTGTAAATGGTAAGTCCTCCAGGTTTTCTTTGCTGCTTGATCTGTGCTCCCCTCTGTAATTGCTGTATGTTTGATTCAGTAAACCAAACATATATGTGAGTGAGAAGGAGGGTAAAAGGAAAAGTACCAGGTATGACTGTTTTGGTCAGCAGTTAGGAAAATTTCATAAATTAAAAAAATATTCTCTCAGCCCTGAGCAAAACCATTAACTATTATGTGAAATATATTTAAATTTAATTAAGAGCACTGAAATATGCTAACATTTAATTTGTCTTAATATGGGTGAAATAACTGTTTTGTTGCATTCAGTTTACTCCTCTTTTTAGAGGATGATGTTGAGTAATTATCAGTCTCCTCTTCAAAAGATTGCTGTTTTATATAATAAGAAAGAAAGTCTCAAAGGAACACTGCAGTTGTTGATTGTACTGCTTCCTTTTTCTATGATTTTACTTGAATTATGCAGAAACAGCTTTCTTCTGCTGTCCTGCATAATTTATTTTCAGTAAGTCCAAAAAAGCCAACACAACATATGAATGAGGCTAATGGAATAGTACAAAAGATGTTTTCTAATAATAGTTGAAGATTGGAAATGTGCTATATGAAATGACTTAATTCCCAGTGAAGGACAGAGGATGTTTTGAGAGAGGTAATAACTGTTATAAATGTGTATATGTGATGAAAGGAGGAAGGGAGTAGTTTTAATAGTGTGTTTTGATATAGAAATATATGGCAATATGTATAGCTGTAGTAAGGGGCTTAATATTTAAATTAAGTCGTGTATGTGAAATTATTGTTTGTGACATCATGTTATGAAGGAGAAGTTTTTTTTTCCATCAAACACAGAAAAAATCATATGGGTCTATTAATTTATTAAGATATTAATAAGGTTTAGCTAATTAACATTTAAGGTGAAACAAGATTAAATTTCCAGTACTGTTTAACATCAGACAAATGCAAATTTCTAAGACTTTTATATTGACAATTCCCATGATTTACACCAGGAAGGGCAGTGACAGATTTGTACAGGTTGAATTTTTTTGCTATCAATATTTTCCAGTGCCTAGGCTGGAGTCTTCCCCAGTGCAAGCAGATTTAATCAGGTTTAATCATAGGCAACTGTTATATGCAGCAGACAATGGATAGTGGGCAATTTATGCAACAGATGACAGCAATTTCTGTACTTCAAGGGATCTCTCTATTGAAGACTTTGCTGTTTCTATAAATGTAGCTTCCTAACTTCTTGCTCTACTTGTTTTCTTAAATGAAGATGCAGTCTGTCAAATGTCCATATGACACTCTTTAGCATGCGGAATTATATTATGGAAGTTGTATCTTTGAATTTGAGTGGACCTTTTCTGTAGAACTACTCATGTTTTGGCATAACTAACTTAAAGAAATGTCAGTATTGAGTAAGACAGATGATCAATAATATTTTCTAATGTCTGATCTTGTTTTAAAAAAATACTTGCAGGGATTCTGTCAAAGAGTCTAAGGTAACTGTAAAATATTTCATTCCTTTTTGTCCCCCTGGGCAAATGTTATCTAGCATGTATTTTAAATGCTCTCCTTGATGCAAGTGAAGATAAACCATTCTTGAGAAAATAAACAGGATCTTTGGGAGATCATACATTGAAGTACTAAAAAACTATAAATTTTTTTTTATATGTAGCAGAAAGGAAGTTGGCCTCTTGCTTCTGAGCAATCTTTCACTTTTTTTCCTGCCCAAAGTGCTGCTGATTCACCTGTGGCTCTGGCATTTTTCAGAAATTCTGATATATTAAAATTGGAGCGCTTTGCTGGGCTTGAGAGTTCAGGAACTGAAGTTGGTGGATATCACTGTTCTCAGAAGCAGAGCTTACTCTGAAAAGGTTTGCCTCCTTTCTTGTCACACAAGTGGGTATTTCTGAAGTACAGTGTGAAAGTGGGTAAGAAACAGCAGCTGCTTTTTGGTAGCATGTGATCTGCAGATCTGCTTCTGACTCCTGCAGCAAAGCGGATAATTCTGATCTTTGCTTCCAGCAGAGGCATAGGAAACTGACCACATTTGCAGAAATAAAGCTAGGTTTGCCTACTGAAGACATAAGTCATAGTGTTTGCTGTCTCATATCTGTCATCATGTGTAGATCACTTGTGAAAGCATAATCAAAACACCAATAACTGAGCTTATTTCATAGCTTAAAAAATCCCCTACTCTTCTTCCCTTCTAATTTCTTCTGTAGAGAGGTTTTTACTAAATGATTTTGATAAATTTTCCTTTCCATGAAGGAAAAAAAAATGGTGTTTGTATTGCTAAAAGCAATGTCATAGAATTGTAAGATCTGAGATAAGCAGCATAACTGTTTATATCAGAGATAAGGGCTGCTTACATCTGTTTGGGTCACATGCCATTTTTGCAGGGCAAAGGACCTGCTCTAATAATGATTGTTGACTTGTCTGCCACTTTCTCTCATTGTATAAAGGTCTCTTTTGGCTTCAGTGATGGGTTCTTGCCTATGCTTGTTTAATAGCTCCAGCAGCATTCATGCAATATTAATTTATTTCCACAAACCTTTTATCAGTTTTCAGAGCTGCACTGACTCATCAAGTGGTTAAAATGGAACATATTGTTTCATGTTAATTTTAATGGCACAAGCATAAGCCAAGCAAAAAGACTGAGTGAGTTTTCCTGGACTCTTTCTTTGCAAAGCCAGAACTTTGAGAGCTAAAGTGACTTAGATGTCATTTATTTATCTTCTGGTACATCATCGCTTCTTTCTTAGAGTTGGAGGAGCTGACATTTTCACCCATCTAAAATGCTTGAAGCTGGAAAGCCTGCAGCTAAAAAGGGTGATGGGAAAGGTGAATATGCCTGTGAGCTGCAGTCTTTGATAGAAAGTAACCTGGCATACTATAAGCATGGAACCCCCCCCCCCCCCCCCCAATAAATTGTGAAAAGCTGTTACAGATAAAAAAGGAAGCAAATAACATCTTAATTAAATAAGATGTATAGAAGGAAAATAATAATATGAGGATTAGTATTTGCAGTGATGGCATGTGTACCTACAGCTGTGGGTAAAGAGGGATATGGCTTTCACACCTTCACATACACTTTGCTGTCTGGGTTAGAAGTTCAAGTAAAAGAGTTTGCCTGTGAGTGTATTTTTTCCTTAACAGCTCTGCCTAGAATGTGTTTGTATGAAGAAGAAAAAAGAGTCAAGAAGGAATTTTTAGAGGATCTGAGACAGAAATCCTTTGCTTACCCTTGAAGAGTCCTTGTATTTATATACTAAATTTAGTACAGCTGGATAAGCAGGAATATGTCATGTTTTGTTTTGCATTTTAAGTGACAGATAAAGCAGTTCATGTAAAATATCAGCTTGTTTATCTTCCTTGTTGGAAGGTTTAAACAAACTGGCTCCTGTGAACAGCAAAACAAAGACAAGTTCTTATTCTTTCTCATGAAATTGTGCTATTGAATTCTAGCAGTGCCACTGGGAAAGACGCCATGTGGTACAGATAAAAGTGTTCATTTCAAAATAACCATCCCTTATGTCCTCTCTTTATTAAACTGCTTGAACTGCTCATTTAGAAGGGTGCCATTCTTTCCTTTAGCTTTAATCTCCAGGTATTTAGCTTCAGCAAGCAGTTTTGTGCTGTGCTTTATGCGGGCATGGCTACCATGATATCTTTGCTGCTATCAACAGATCCTTTATAAGTCAGGGCAGTTTTATTTACAAAAGAGGCTGTGGCTGCAATCCTCCTTCCTGCATGAAATCAGAACGGGGTTCATGCAGACAAGATCAGATAGTAGAAAACAACTCTGTGAGGCCAACCAAGGGAAGTTAATTAAATGCACTCGTTGGCGCAGAGTGTGTCGTTAAGCCAAGCCTGGCTGACAAACGCCTCCCCTCTCCTCGGAAGACAGCTCTGATGTCTGCAGCAGTGTTTGGAGAAGCTGTGCTTCTGAAAGGCTGGGCAAACAGCTCTGCACAGCTGAATCAATATTGCTTTATGTATGCAAGCTGCACTTGTTAGGAGGGACTTAGGTTAGCACGGTGTGGCAGGGGCACCCAGGCATTGCGGTACAAAATCGTGAACCTTTCCAAGCCCGGATCTCTGCAGGTAGTTCAGAATATTAATGCATTTTCTTCCTCAGCTACAGAGTTCCTTGAACATTTGGAGTATAAGTGATTGCATGTGCTGGTGATGAGCCATAAACAGTAAACATGTGCTACAGATGATAAGGGAGAGAAGTCAGGATTCCTGAAATGGTTTCTTGAACTTAATGTGTTATGCTTTGAGGTTTTCCAGACCATTGCCTGGTAGGGTGGGATTGCAGAGGGAGATGCACCTCGGCATTGTTGAGCTAACAGATGTCTGCGGCAACATCTGCGTTGGCAAGGCACTGCTCTCCAAAAGCTATTGAATTTTTGTCAAATGACACTATAAATCTGGGCCTAAGCTTTCTGAGCCCTTTCAGTGAGCATCAGTGCTTGTTATAACTAAATTCAGATTTCTGAGGAGCAACACTAAGTGGTACCTCTGTGTGCACTTGCTGTATTGTCTGTAGAGAATTTATGTGCTTTTCAAAGATGTGGGGATTCTTCATAAATAACTGAAGTTCAAATACCACCTGATGTCCTTTCTTACCTGAATTCTGAACTAAATGAGTGTGTGTGGATGTTTGCACATGGATGTTTTGTTGTTGTAAAAACCTGACCAATTATTTAAATATTAGGATTTACTTCCAGTGGTTCTTCTCTACATTATTTGTTCTTCAACAAAATAATCGGCCTTTTTTTGTCTGACACTTAATTTTTTTTAAATATGCTTTGAATAAATAATGTTAGAAGAAGCCACAATCTTATGTGGTACTCAAGAATGAGTAAAGCTTAAAATCTGCCATTGTATAATAGTATTCTGAAAGTCCACATCTTCAGAAGTATTTACACACTTCAGAAGTATTTTCAACTGAAATCAAAGGTGAGTTAACACCTAAATATTCCTGAGAATCTGTGGATATGAAGATGGTGTCTCAGTTATTAGGACTACTTTACAGTTTTTAAGGAAATACATGCACCTTTTGAAACAAATTTGTGGAAAAAACCACCAGGATTGAAACTGGCTCAATTTTTTGGTTCCCCCACACTTGTTCTTCATCAGGTTATGTGACAGTTGTGTAATAGAATCAGCTACATGAAATGGAGATGGTTTGGGAGGAAGACTTCCAATTTCCCATTAGCCTGAGTTCTCTTGTGTGTTAGCTCTCACTTCCCCTGAGCTATTTGAGATACTGGAGGTGAAAAATTAACATTGAAGTCTTAATGTTAAAATGTCAGTGCAGTGGTGACTTCATCTCCTTTACTTTGAACCAGTGTGGTGAGGGTTTTTTCCTCATTGAAAAAAGCCCCATCTATCTTCCAAACTGTGTATTTGTGTCTTGTGTTTGTCTCAATGTGGTGCTAAAACAGCTGCCTGTGTGATGGTGGGACAGAAATGCCCAGCACAACTGGAGAATTGGAGTAGTAATCAAAGGTGAAGTTGCTCCTCTTAGGAAAAGATGTTTAGCATGGTAATGCAACTGTGGTTATCCACTGCCCCATCTGTCTGTAAAATCTTCTTTGTGGGGGGTTCTTGTTGTGGAGCATCTCAGGGTGCAGCTCCTGCAGGGCAGAAAAGCATTGCTGAGACTTCACTGGCAGTGTGCTGCTCAGCACCACAGGCAGCCATAAATCTCCCACCAGCCATAGGTAATCCTTTATATTCTTGTGTCCTGTGCTAGTAAATAAGTTTTAGTGCTGCACAGTGCTATTTCTTGTGGACAGACCTGCTTTTGCCCAGAGCTCAGGCAAGAATTCTGCTGTGTTGTCACAAGGAAGCTTTAGTTCTGTCTTAGTGTTGTAACTTGTGGTAATGCATTTTCTTGGCTTTCATAGAACCAGGGCAAGCATTGTAAGAAAACAGTTTAACCAGTGTGGTTTTGAGTGATTTTGGGGGCATTTTGGCGTTAAAGTAAAGAATTTTGATTAAGATTCTATCTCCCCCCCTGCTGATTGGGGGGATGTGGGGTGTGTGTGGTGAAAGGTTTGACATCACTGGAGAATAACCACAGCTATCTGGGATCTCTCTATTCAAAATTATGCATTTGTGGTGATAAGATGGATGAATCTCTAAAGTCTAATGTAATGGTCTGATATTAAGTAGGATTAAAATTCTGAAGTTTTTGGAGTTGCCTTTTTTTTTAATATTCAGTATTTCTCCCTGAAATATTTGAGGTGATATGAAGTCTTCAGCCTTATGAGATGTGTTAATTAAAAAAATACAACTAAATCTTATTTTTCTGCTGTTTTTTGGACATGTAGGCATTATGTATACAATTTGGGGTAACTCTGAACATCTGTGCTAAACTAGCATGCTAAATGTACCTTGAAAATATATTTGTGTGTTAGAGATATTGTATCTTATCAGTGTGTGGTGAACCTTTTTGTTAGCACGTTTTGGGTAAGCTACATAGCAGCATATTCATTGGGCATGTTCAGAGATGTTCCCTATTGTATGACACTAAAAAAAATATTTTAGCATTTCAGAGGTCATGGAAAAGTACAGCCTGTTTGATAAAAGCATTAGGGAGTCTCAGTGAGGATTGAGCCTGATGAATGATGAAATACGAGAGCCTGAAAAGGACAGTGTGGTCTGGAGAGAAGAACAGAACACCAAGGGATGATGTTCTGGCAATGAGGTGGAAAGCAAATGAATCCTGGTTTGGAGGGACACTGCAGCAGCGTGCCTCTGCTCTAAATCCATCATAGTTTGTCCTCTTCTTGTGTCAAGGGACATTCACAAGTGTGGTTGACTTCATGATTAGGATGTTTGGTTATAGCTTTTGAAAAAAAATAGAATAACAGCTTTTTCTTTAGCTCTTCACCTTTACTAGGAGAAAAACAAATCAAAACGTTACCAACAAGAAAAAGTATGATTTTTTTTTATGAACAAAAGGTAGTAATATAAACTGTCAAAAGAAAAGAGATGTGAAATGAGTTGGCAGTGATGGCTACACAACTGTAATGTGGCTTTTGGGCAGACTCAGATTTGAGTGAGACAGGGCCTTTTCTCCTGGTGTTAAAGGATATCTTCTACTTAGCATTCCAATTGATTAAAAATATATCATTCCAAAAATGAAGTGCTTAACAGCTACTTGCTTATTTTGGGCTTCATCTATTCTCTGTCAGAAGGTGTTTGCCTTTGTCCCCCTAAATATCAGTGACTACAGTAGCAGTGGTTAGTTGGGTCAATCAGATTAATTACTGAGGAACTTTGGTATTTAATTGAGACATTGATAGGAGTGTCTAAAAGAAGACAGGCTAGAAAAGTTTGAACCCATCCCCTGCTTGGGAAAATTGTGCTTCTTAAAATATTCATACTGCTTCCCTCTTTCTTTTTGAAAATTTCAGTAATCCTGTCTTATAGTACATAAGCTGAAGACATGAGGTCACGAATCAAATAAATTTCCAAATTTACCAATTTTGCAAGGACATTAATGAATGACTATTCACTCTCTGCATTTTCTTGAGTGTGTAGGAGGCAAAGCTGTAGATTGCTTAAGTATATTCTGAGTAACAACATTCTTTTGGATGATTCTTCACAATAACAAGCTTTTCTGTTCAGAAGATCCCTTATATTTTTCCTGTTTTTGTCTTTTTTTCTCTAAATGTTCTTTTAAAATTCTTCCCTCTATTTGCTGCACAAACTCTGCCTCACCTGACTGCTGTTGCATTACAATAATCATTTAGTGAACATCATTTTGTTTCTGACTTCATAGCATTTGACAAGCAGTAATAGTCTTTTGACTCTCAATCTGCCTTTAGACAGTAAATATAATAGGGAAAAATGTTTATGGTTTTCAGGGGGAGGATGTTGTGGTCCTGGCTAAGTAGCTTCTCAGACTATAGGAGAAATGAGTAGAAAACCTGGTTCATATGCAAGTGCATACACTGCTGCAGAGCAAAAGTGTTGAGTCTGCATGAATTAGGGATTTGTTTCATCTCAATACAGCTTGTGTGTGAAAAATATATGCAGTAATTATTGACATCCATTTTGTCAAGTAAGAAGCCAAGGAAGAAGGTATTACTTTGTTATTCTAAAGGAGCTGCAAGTTTATGCATAAATGTATAATATACATAAATACCTTTTAATTACCATGATTGTTTTGAATAGATGCACTAAAGAGGTTCAACATTTTATTTTTTAAAAAAAATATTTTAAAATAATGTAGAAGTTTATTCCCAGGTTATGTACCTACTGTTAAGAGTTCCTGATTTAGATTGATTCTTCCAAAGGGAATGAGAAAATATATCCTCTTTTTTCTAGTGTTTAGAACAAATGCTTAGCAATAAAGAGCTGTGAGAGGCTTTATTGTTATGTCCTCATTCAATAAACAAGAACAATCTGAAAGTGAACTAATTATGGTGCTGTTGATTAACAGGTAAAGACCTGTTAATGAAAAGTCATCCTGCATTATATGACATTCCAAGCCTTTAATTCAAGCAGAGTTTTCCTTCATTCCTTCCAACGCCATGGCAACAGCAACAAAAGTTGCTCTAGAGGTAGACGGAACAATAAATATATTTTATGGTCCTAAACTATTTATTGTAATTTGGTCTTTACTGAAATAGCTTTGGCTGCTGCTCTGCACGAGTTGAGAATTTTTGGTAGCTTTTGCTGCTGTGTCAGCATGTTCCTCTAGTGGCTTGTGGTAGGATCAGTGTGATTTAAGGCTGGTAACTGCAGTGGATGTTGAGGCTGAGTAAGGGAATACAACATTTCATGTTTGGACTCGTAACTCTTCAAGGTACAATGGAAAATGCTTTCAATGCAATCCACTAAACATTTGTGTTAGTAATGAATTTGCAGTATTATGAAAAGGTTTGAAATATGTGCCTAATTTATTCTATTTAATGTTAACTCTAAAGATTGTATTTAGGCTTTTGGCTGCCTTATCTCACTGAGTCTTCCAGAGATAAGGTTGTAGCATAGGTTTTTTTTTCCTGGAAGTAACAGGATAGGTATGATTGTGTACAGCTGCACACTGTGCAATTTTTCAAAGGCAAAAAATGTCTATTTTTGGTTCTCTGTCTGTTATTGATCTGCAATTGATGTTTTCTCTATCATAAACTCTACAGTAGATGAGAAAGAGGTGTATTACCCAACCAGAAGCTCTAATGTACTGGTGGGAAAAAATAACTTGAGGGGAGTTGAAAACTACTGAGACCTTCCTTCAGATTTTTGTCTGTCCTGTAGTCCTCTCTCTTTACTCCACATTATGCTGCTGCATCTCTCTTTCTGTGAGGTTGAGATAGGAAAGGTATTGAGGAGGGACAATTTGATGAATGGATTTTTGGGTGGCAAGGCTGCTAATAGTTTTCATAGTTTATTGAACACTTAAAGAGAGCAATCTGCAATACCCAGTCACAGTGGAAGCAGTTTAAATGGCTTTTGTATTTCCAAAGTTAAATCAATTTGTTTTCTTGGGATGAGGAGTGGCTTTCGAAGTGGCAGTGTTTTTGTTTTTAAATTTTAATTAATTTTCAAGCTTTAAGTAGAAACTTGACAGTTTCTTGTTTACTGTGACTTAAAAAATGCCCAAAGCTTTCCAAATTATGAATCGCCTGTTAGTCTTCTGATTTAATCTCTCTTTCTAAGATGTTGTTTCACTTCCAAGTTAGAGATGTGTGGATTTACTAGATTTTTACAATAATTAAGACTTCCTACTCTGCTGACAACTTGCCTTCATCTTAGTGGAATTTTGGTGATGGCGTAAGCTGCGTAATCTAATGGAACTAACTGTACTTTCACTGACAGTACCTGTTAGAAGAGTTTCCCCTCAATTTTGACCTGTAATTTTAATGCATTTGGTGAATGATTGCTTTTGAAATATTTGACTTTTAAACTCTTTGACTTAATTTTTTTTCCTTACTTAAAATTTCTGTGAATACTAGTTGGACAAAAATGTTAAGAAATACCAGTCCTATTCCATGTCTCAAATTCTTTTTTATTAATTTCAATTTTGTTGTGGTAAATCTACCTTTGTGTCAAACTTCCACACACTGTTTTTGTTACAAATGTTTGAAGTTGTCTGAGATTTTTCTCCATTGTCTTTCTGCTCCTGCAGTTAGAGCTCCCTACCCAAACACCTGAGGCAGAAATTATTATAACTGAAGAAATGGAGAGCTCTGAAAGAAGTTTGGGCAGAAAAGGATCCCTCTTTCCACCACTGTTTTTCTCAGAGAGGCAAAGGATTGATGGATGTGCTTAATGTTGCAGTACAAATTATAAATGCATGTTCACTAAAATGGTAATCAGGCAGTTAGTGCCCATTTCATGTCTCTGGATCTACTGCATTCCCAATTAGAAGGCAGGCCTTCTCTCTGGGCTTTGTTTCAAATATCTCAAGAGATTTATACTAGCCCCAAAATTTTGGTTATTCCCCTCCCAGAAATAAGATCATTGATTAAAATTATTTTGTTGTTCTGTGAAATATTACCCTTCTCATATGATGCCAAAAAAGATTTACTTGTCTCAATGTATTTTGTTGGCATGGTAATTGAAAATAAGTTATGACTGGCATAGAGGTTAATGGCATATTTTAGAAGGCAAGAAAGTTGGGTCTTAAAGTGCTATTTCATCTCAAAAATCTGTGGGAAGAATCAGTCTGAAAGAAAGATTTCTTTTTCTATCCCCAAGCATCTCTTTGCCAACACAGTAACTAATTCTTGAATTCTGAGAGGCCACACGGTGTTGGCTTGGGCTGGGCTGCAGTTAAACGTCATCCCAGTGGCTGGAATGGGGCTGTGATGGCTCTGTGCTGGAATCAGTGTTGGTAATTCAGGGATGTTCTCAGTGCTGCTGAGCAGGGTTTGCACAGTATCAATGCCTCTTCTGCTCCTCATATGACCCCAGAGAGAGGAGTCTGGGAGACCTCTGGAGTCTGGGAGGGGACCCAGCTGGCCCCAGGCATGTCCCACATCCCACAGTGTCATCACCTGGGAGCTGCTGCTCAGGGACTGGCTGGACATCAGTTGGTTGGTGGTGGGAGAGTGTTTCTATTTTCATCATTGGTCTTTCTTGGGTTTAATTCTCTTGGTTTTGTTTTTTTTCTTTTCATTACCATTTATTACTATTATTTTATTTCAATTATTTAGATGTTCTTATCTCCACCCAGGAGTTTTCTTACTTTTACCCTACTGATTCTCTTTTCCCCATCTTGCTGTGGGGGCAGTGACAAGCAGCTGTTTGGTGCTTAAATTCTGGCTGGATTAAAACATGACATGGTTTCACAGGGCTGCAATGGCTTGTGAAGTTAATGTTGTGGTTCCTTCCTGCTTTGCTTAGACAAGATTCCCACAAATGATGCAGATCAGCTGGATCAAATAATGCCTCATGATTTCTCCCCAGTTATGGGGAAAATGACTTCATTAGTTCATCATAGACCAAAAGAAATGTTAGTTCAAAATTTTAGGGTTAAGGGGTTTTCATCATGCATTTCATTCATGTACAGTAGTACAGGAATAAATATTTCCTTATTTTAACTTGAATGTCTCCATAGTAGATGTGAATGGGAAATGGGCATTTTTTAATTAAGCTGCACTAATTGCAAATTTCAGTGCCACTGCAAGCTGCCTTCTTAGGAACCATGACAATGACATTAAGCATTTGCTAAACAAAATCCATTCCTGTATGTCATGCAGTTCACATCCTGTTTGCTATTTAGAAGTTGTTGGCACAGGTAGAAGATGTTTTATTAAAAATAATGAATCAACAGAAACTTCTTCACCTGAAATTGGCTATTTTCAGAAGTCTAGTTTTTAGATGGAAAAACAAGTGGAGGCATAAATAGCTTTATTCTCATCTTTTCTTGTCTAATTTTTTTAATCTTAACCTGCTTCTTTAGGCAGAGAAATACTTTCTCATCGCACAAAAAGAAAATATGGTTCCTGGCCACAAAGAAATCCTACAAGGAGCCCTTTACAGATATCTCCTGCAGGATGTTGGGGCCATGGTTTTGTGTCTCTGTCTGCCTCACAGAGGTGGAAGTGTCAGTTCTTGCTCCTAGAACAGAGATCTAGAATAATCTCTGCTCTCCCCATAGCAGCTGGTCATCTTGCAGGGGTATGGAGAGGAATTTATGCAGCCTGGAAAAGAGCAGGAGAGTCTTTAATCAAAGTGAGTATCCCAAAGTTAATGTAACAGTGTATCAATATACACATCACAGAGAAAGCTGTATTATTTTTGGACTAAAAAAATAATAAATCTGTATGTAATACCCAATCCTCTGAGGTTGAAAGTTGCACTTAAGTAATCAGGTATGAAATACATCTTGTTTTCAAAGTTCTGCAAAACCTGGTCTCATCTCAATTCATGTCCCCTAGACTGTTCTTAATGTTGTTTGAACTATGCAGGAATTGCTCTGCAGTCTGAGAGCTCCAAGCTGACTCTTGTGCTAGAAAAAATTGCATGTTACAGCTATATAATCAATGACATAGTCCAAAATCACCCCATTAAAGGAGAAAAAAAGTAGAAACAATGTGAGAAACTCATATATCTGTTTAGATAGACGATTATGATGATATGTGAGGTTTTCTTGGTGGAAAATACAAATTAATGCAGGTAATTTATTTTAAAAAGCATTATCCTCTGCTAGACAAGGAGATTTTGTAAGCAGGCTAACATACTTGCAGAGGAGCAGAGCCATATGTCACTGCAGAAGGTTTGTCCTTTGGCTTCAGTAAAATGAGAATGTGAAGGATTTTATTACTTTGGGTGTTAATACAGGTCGTAATCAAAATGAAACCGAATTATCTACAGTATCAGTGTGTGAGACACTGCAACTCAAGTGGCAGCAATTTTATGGGGGAACAGACTGATTTATTTCTACTTGTTTACTGCCTGTGCCCGTGAGCCGTGCTGTCTGGCAGGGCTGGGTCTGTGCTCTGCACAGGTCTGAGCTTTGTGTGCCCAGAGCTGACTCTACCCCCATCTTACACTGCTGCACTTGGAGTAACTCTGAAAATACTGATTAGTGGTTGGTTTTATGGAAGGTGGAAAAGAATCTGGGTGAGACTTAAAAAACTCAAAATTACGTCTTCTGCTGTTGGCAATATCTGAATCAACTTTAGACTCAACTGAGGAATGCGGCTTATTCTCTCAAGGCTGAGAAGGGGGTGATGTGTTCTGACTTCAGTTGTTCTTGCAGCAGAATTGGCACTGGGGACAGGGGCAGCAGAAGTCACCTGGGTCACAGTGAGCTCTGTCCCCCAGAGCCCTGTTGTTCTGCATCTGACCATGCTGTCCTTGCCTTACCAGAGCAGAGTCTGACTGTGACCTGGCACCTTCTCTCCTTGCCGGAGCCTGGGATCCTCTCTGTGAGCAGCACTTGCTACTTGAGGAAAGAGAAGACCATTTATTTTGCAAATCAAGTGTGGGGATGCTGAAAAGATCCTGAATGAGGGAGAAGTACTTTAGGATTGTGGAGGGAGCCTGGAGGCATGCACAGGATGGAGGAAGAGACGAGGGAACACCAAAGGTCATAAAAGGCTGGGGAAACCTTGGCTTCCTCCAAGCCTCCTTCCCATGTTCATCTTCACCCTTTCTTCCTAGGGTGTCCCCAACAGTGAAATTTAGTTTTGCCTCCATAGCTGAGGAACTCTGAAGCACTGAAAGAAGCTCAGAGTTGGGTGAGGCGATGTGCAAAGTACACCTATGGAGAAAGCCTGATGGTGGAGCAGGGGGGTTTAACTTTTATTTTTGTTTCATCACGACTGACATAAAGAAGCTGTTTCTGTTGGGTTCTCAGATAAATCTGCCTGCTGTCTTCTGCAGCAGCCAGGTGGCTCAAAAGCACAGAAATCATTTAGCATACCAGATCTCTGCAGGTAAACTTGGGCACTGTTTCCATTGACACTCCCTTATACTCTGCTTCCATTCTGAAATCTGTGGGGTTGATTGCAAACCCAAGCTAATATTCATTTCAGATATTTGATCCTTAAGTTCAGAGGAGCCCTCCACACATCTTACTCTATTAGGTCTTGACTTCTGAGTCAGGTGTCAGGGTATATGAGTAGCTTAGGCATTTTGAAAAGTTTATATGGACCTGAAAGATAAATAATGTTCGGTACAACTGTAACTCACCAGCAGTTCTCAAGAAAAAAACTGTAAAAAAAATGAAATCTAATGAGGGTTTTTGTATATATTCAGAAATAAGATCTACATACTTTTTTTCTGTAAACAGCCTTTAACTCTTATGTTTAAATCAATCCATAATTTTTATCATTTTAAAATATGCCAAGTATTTTATTTTCATCTTTTTTACAGGAGTGTTTACTTTTAAAATAGGAAACTTGCATTTTATGGGGGAAAAGTACAAGGCACTTGGGGAAAATAATTTATAGAGTTGGTCCCTTATTTTATTCCATGAGGCACTGTTTGCTCATTTGGATCAAAGGTGCTTGTATAAGGAAAGGGCCAAACGTCTTGGGAGAAGTAAATGACCTTCAGTGGCAGAAGACTGGAAGAAAACCCAAGACAGACATATAATGAGAAGAAAGTTTCTTTTCCTGAATATTTTTTATCCTTTTGAAGTCTTATTCTGAGAGAATAAGAAGTATGAAAAAATACCAAATTAAAATTTTGTCTAAAGTGAGAGTTTACACAAGAACATGTCAGAAAAGGCTATAGCATCCAGCACTTGTATGGACATCCCTCTTGTCCTGTAGGTGTTGTGGGAGGTCAGTTTGGTTTTTTTGCTTGTTTGTTTTCCTTCTCAGTCAAAAAATCAAAAAAATTATGTGATGAGCTGATGTGGTTGTTTGTTTTTTGATGACTTTTACCTGATTTATGGGAGTTGAGAGTCTGTTTGTCACCAGTGCTGTGTAAAGGCAGTAGGAGGCACAGTGGGTTCATTTTCTGTCTGCCTCTGTCAATCACCACTCCTGTTCAGACAGGTTCAGTCCTCATTGCCTTGCTTTGGCAATGGTTCAACAGCAACTGGATGCATAAGGTAACCTCTCAATCCCATCAGCATCTCTTTGCCTGATGCCTGTGTTAGGTTGCCAGGTTAGGCTGGAGGGTACAGCTGGGAGCAGGAGAGGCTCCAGTGACAGCCCCGCAGTGTTGGGGTCAGGACAGAAATTACTGCACAGAGAAGCAAAAACAGAGCAGCATAACCTGTGAGTCTGCAGAAAAACCCCATTACTTAAGCAGCAATGTATTCTGTCGGGGTTGGTGCCAATGTGGAGTGGTGGATGGGTGCCATAAAGGCAGCTCCATTGATACTGTGGGAAGTCCTGGATGAATGGATACAGCCAGATGCCAAGTTCTACTCCACAACTACCTGATGGCCTTCTTGGTATGTCCATCATTATTTCAGTGGCAGACAATGTGGAACTGGTAAGAAAGTTGCAAAGGTGAATTCACTATTCCAAAAATTCTTACTCTCTTAAAAATGCTTGCTTTAAGATCAGCTTGATCTTCAAAAGTGTCTTTTAGTACTGAATTTCCAATCCTTGATGTGTGTTCTCTTTTTGTTCCTGTGACATAAATGTATTAGCAGATGTAGTGGCATTATGTGTGATAGAAAGGAAATCCAAAGAAATTTTTATGCTTAAGATTACCCTGAGAGCTAGAAATACTGGTTAATCTGTCAAATATTCAGCCATGTACCTTTCCCATTTAAATTAGTTGTCAGAGAATGGGAGTGAATGGGTGAAATTGGTGTTCAATAGCAGGGTGAAATGACATAATGGACCGTGGAAATCTGATGGATTCAGGTGTGGTTTTGGTAATAGGCAGTATAGGTAGCAAAGAATTTAATAGCTGCAGAATATTTAGAGAATTTGATAGAGCTGGCGGATAAAAAAGAAAAGAAAGAACAAAATCACCAATACTTAGAAAGGCAATTAAAGATGGCGAAGTTTTACAATATTTGTGTGGACACCTACAACTCTGCAAATCTTTGCTGTTCAGGATGATTCATCATCAGCTGCAAGGGGAACAGTGACATTCTTTGTTCAAAAGTATTTGGGTTCTCTTTGTAGGGTGTAAGGTCACTGGTACATCAGGAAAAATTTGTAAGTTTCTTAATGTCTTAGATATAACTTATTGAAATGCAATTTTTATTATTTTTTGGTGTGTGTCATGCTATCAGTATTACAAGAATGTTTGTGTACTTGCAAGCAAAATAAACGTGGACAAATGTGATGTGAAAAAAGTCAAAGAAAGTTGGCATTGAGATGTTCTCTGACTACACAAAAGAGAAGTTACTGTTAGGTTTGTGTTTTCCATATCTGTCATATAGTTACCACAGGTTTTGAAAACTCATATTTAAAAGAATTTGTTACCTGGACAAGATATTGTGGTCTTGGGTTTGTGTTATCCATGTCTGTTATATAATTACTGCAGGTTTTGAAAATTCCTATATTTAAAAGAAGTTGTTACCTCGGCAAGATATTGTGGTCTTGGGCATGGCCTCAGATACGATTCTTTCAAATCCACCTTAGTTGTGCTATTGTAGCCAGGATTTATCCTAAACTTTGTTTGAGACTCCTGGCTGCTCTCTCCAACCTCCTTCCTCATCCTCCCTGGCATCTTCATGAGCATAAGCAGGTAGCCTGGGTGTTCTTGTGAGACTCTGCCTTTTAGTTTTCCCCCTCTCTGGTCAGAAATATTGCTAATGTGAAAGCAGCACTTATTTCTTTCTGTTCCCTGACTGTTGTGGCTGGATTGTCCATCCCAGTGTCTGTGACTGATGCTGGCAGGCAGCATGTGGGCTCACCTTTTTACCTTGTACCCTGCAAGGGTCGTGGGCTGTGTGGTCCAGTGGGTATTAGGATGAAGAGGGTTGCCTGTTGGGCTTGACACACCTTGTGAAAACCTGTCTGGTCATTGGTGTGTGCCTCTTGCTTTCATCCCAGGAATAGCCCAAGCTCTCAGACTGCTTTTCATTGAAAAAAGGATGGACTAGGATTGGTTATTTAACTGGGTTGTGTCTTCTGCTTGACCAGAGGCAGGTTAATGTGTCCATAGCTTGCCTGTGATCTTTGTGCCAATCTGAAGTGGTCAGCCAGAACTCTGTTGGTATGGAGTCCTGTGTGCTGACCTCAGAAACTTCTGAGCACAGAGCTAAGGTGACACTGGGATTTAAACCCAGCTTAAAGAGTGTGTCCTGCCCTTCACACAGCTCCACACCCCATGATGATCCAGATGATCAGAAAATCCATGAGAAAGAGGACAAATCCCATTTTTGCTGTGGGGAATGTTGTTTCCCTCTCCTGACCCAACAAAGACCCAGATTTGCAGCCCATCTCTGGCTGCAGGAGTGAGATTGCCAGGTGAGCCAGAATTTGTGTTATGGAGGCCTGGAACTGGCTAATGAAGTTCCTCTGGGTTGTGCCTGGTGCTATGCTGCTGGTGGCATCTCCTGGCTGCAGGTGATCCTGCCAGGCTGGTGATGGGGCTTTGGGAAATTCTCCTGTGGCTGGGGATGTGCCCCACAGCATGAGGCTGCTGTTAAGAACAGAGCAGAGGGGGTACTTCTCTTTTTTTTTTTTTTTCCCCCCCATCACCAAACTGAAAACCATCAAATAGACTTTTGCTGAAGGTACTTTGGGAGTATAATTTGGACCATAAGTTTACCTTGTTGATAGTCAATATTTCTGTTCCTTTTGGGGGACAGTTCTGACCCTTCTTTCCCTCTCTCATACACACACTGGTTTATTTTGCTGTAATAATCACAGATGCACAATTAAGGACCTGTTTTCAGAGAGTCTGGGGAGATGCAGTGCTCACCTCCAAGAGTGTGCCTTTAACAAACTAATTGATTTCTAAAGGAGAAAACACATCAGTGTTCAGCATCCAGAAAATGTGCATCTAAAATGACTTATTTTCTAATAATTGTGTATATGGTATAATGGTTATCATGTATGAGATGAGAATATTGTCTAGGGAGCAGCAGCAGAGCTGCCCTGTTTGCTTTGCAGCTCTCTGACCTGCTTATTAGAGGACATTCTTATTAAACAGATGAATTTACATGAGAGGTGTTTAGGGGGCCTGTTGTTGTTAAGGGTCTGTCAGCACTTTTCTTTTCAAGGTGTTGCAAATATATGCAAACTGTATTTTAAGTAGTTAGTCATCCTTAGTCAGTAATAGGCAGAATAAAGCCTTCTATGATCAAAAGTGTATGTTTTATTTGGTGTTTTATATGAGAAATAGTTGCAAATAAAAGTAGGGAGAACTGAAAACTGCTGAAATTCATCAATAATTTTACAGTTTTTAATATTTTTTGGTTAGTAGTAGAGGGGAAATGACATGTTTCAGCAAAATGTGATGTTTTGCATTATAATTATTTAGTGGGGTTCTTTTCACAGGTTTTCATTATAAGAGCACTACTTTACTGAAGAGGAATTTGTGTAGCAGTACTGTTGTCTTGAAAAAAACTCCAATAATTTATTTTAAGAGAAAATTCTTCACATGAAATTTAAAATAGCAAACAGTATGTTCTCCTCCAGAATGAACTGTTCTCTCCTGTTCCCTTTCATTAGTCCCTCCTTGAGCACTGACCTTTCCCTTTCTGCATTAATGCAGCTCTGTCTCTTGGCTCCTCATCAGCCTCTCCCTCTTTACCCTGCTGAGGCAGGCATCCCTCAGCAGCAAGTGCAAGACTGGAGAACACAGGAGCCACAGCTCAGGATCCAAATGTGCCCTGTGAATGTTATTGAAGGGTGCCATGGGTAGGCTGATTCAATGGCAGAATTCGTAGTCTGGGCCATTCTGGTAAATCCTGAAAGTGCCCAAGGAAAGGGAATTTTGAAACTCGAGTTTTAAAACCACAACAAAGCAGCCACCTCTCCCCACAACCCATCTTGGTTCTGTTATTTAAGAGACTTGTTTACTTCTGGTGTTTGGGGGGGAGGGGGTAGGATTTGGGTTTTTGTTCATTTGTTTGGGTTTTTTTTTAATAGAAAAGCAACTTACTAGAAGGCTGTGGAGCTGAGTTCTTAAGATTGTTACAGCATAAGAGCAGTGTAACTGCCCTTTAAGTGTTCAAAGGTAGCTGGAGCAAATGATACCTGGTAAATCTTTTTATTGTGTGCAGCAAGGGAAGCCTCTCAGAAAGGCTTGTCCACCTTAGGAAGGCTGTAGATAGCTTCATCTTAGTACTGGTGTGTTACTTATTGAGAATTCAGCACCAATAGGTGTAAATTACTTTGATGTAACATTTTGCTGACCCTGCTTATCTCATAGATGAGCAGATGGTATGGAAAACATTTTGTACCTGTGCCAGAGAAAGGCAACGAGACTGAAAAGTAAACCTCAGGCTGAGAGGCTTGGGCATGATGAGCTCAGTGGGAGCATCTCTGGATGAGCTGACTGGAGAGCAGCCCTGGCATCGTGGCTCTGCAGCACCTTTCCTCAGGAGCAGCAAACCCCACACAAGGCACTGGCTTGCAGGCAAGGAACTGCCTTGCCAAAGGGGCTGGAAAAGTGGCAGTGAGTTCTGGCTGATTTGTACTGGTGTGAGGAAGATGTTAACACCCCCCACACTGCCACAAGTGCCAAAGGAGGAGTGGGTTCAGAAGGGTCATTTTGGGCTTGTCCTTTTTTACCACTATTTTCCTTTTGTCTCTATTTAGCTGTGTTTGGGAAAGCCAGGGGTGAGAGTGGGGAAGTTTTGTTCTTGATGCCCTGATGTGGTGACTGGGTTTTCTGGTTCTGAAGTGAGTTTTCCAGTCAGTGGTGTAAAATTCCAGAGATCAAAATGCCACTCTCTGACTAGCAGTCAGGTGGTAGTAGAGCACAAACAGAATATAGAAATGAGTAGTTTAATTCATATTAGCACAAGTGTGAAATGGGACAGGTGCTGCAGTTGGGGTTGTGTTCTGCAGTTGCAGATGTATTTATCAAAAACTTGTTCAGGTGTGTGTCAGCACAAAGTTATACCAAGTATGTGTCATATAATTCAGCAGAAATAGAGTGTGTAACAACCATTAGAGACCCAACTCAAACCACACAGGAGAATATTTACTGCTAAGGCTATTGCAATTGCAACCCCTGCTAATACATGTTCATTTTTGGCTGTATCTTGCACTCTATTTTAGATCCTATAGTGGAAATCCACAAGGAAATACTACTTTTGAAACCAAAAAAGTTTTATTCAGCAAGAAATCAGTTCCCACCCTCTACAGCTACATTGAGATGAATGGGGGAAAAACTCTGAAGGAGGAAATAGTTTTAGGGGATAAAATACTGCTTCATATCACATAGGTACAAATCACTGGCTTAAGGAGTGTAACATACATAAGTTTTACTATTTTTTTCAGTGTTTGACATAGCATGTAGAATATTTAGATGAAATTTTGTGTTTCTGAGAGATACTTTGAAGAGCAACAGCAGTCATATTACCTTCTGTATAGTAAAGGCTTTAATTTGCAATGCTTGCTTTGTTAGTAAGACACTTGAAAGTAAATGTAAATGCCTCCTGGGACATTTCCACCTTCCAAGTTCTCAGGCATGGGATTATTGTATGAAGAAGAAAACTGCAGAGCAGAAGTGAGGAGGTAGTTTGTACTTCTAGCATGTATAATGTATCTTCATGAAGTTTGGTAAATACCTTAAATGAAGAAAAATATCTTGGATCAATCCATCTGAAACAATTCATCTTAATTTAAAATGAAAAAATCAGTTGTGCCAAACATTCAGCTATTTTTGTGACAAATTCAGGTGTTAATTTGTTTTGTTTTGTGCTTTTTTTTCTCAGCAGGAAAGCTAGAGTAATGATTTCAACATAAGCATGTAAATTATTAATTCCCTGTCCATTTTACTTTGCAAATGGCACCAAAAAAATTGAGCTGAGGAAACCATGCACAGTGCAGTCTGATGGGGAAAGTCTTCTGTGAAAGAAATTTCACAAAATGAAGCACTTTGCCAGAATTCTGTGAATACTGTGCTACATTCACTAATTCAGACTTTCCTTTAAACTGACTATTTACCTTTGCAAAGTAAGCACACCAAGTTATGCCAGCAACACACAAAAACTTTTGTTTTGTTTTCTAGCAAAATGAAGGTGACCATGCAGGTCTTGGAACTGGATCCTGTGCAGCTGCATGGTGCTGTTGTTGCACTTGCCATAGGCAGCTCTCCTCAGAGGGGAATTTTAGGGTGCAATTCACATCTGGGGTCTCTCCCTGTCTCTTCCTCCCCAGCCATGAGCACCTGTGGCCTCCTGGGGTCATAACTTTCTTCTCTGGTTTTAGGGTCCTTTGGGATTCAGTAGGTTTGCCTGGATAAGGACCATGCCTGCATAGTTCTGTGAGGGAGGGTGACAGGCACCCCCAAAAGGCTCTTTGGGGAGCAGGCAACAAACCCTGTGTTTGCTGCCTGCAGTTTTCCCTTACCTGTAGCTTCCTTATTAGCTCAGCTCCAGAACTAGAATTATTTTTCCATGCTTTGTGGGCATTTCAGTTTGGCTCTCACTGCAGAGGTCTGAGCCACGGCCTCTGCTCCTTCTATTCTGCAACCTCATTTGAAATAATGGAGTTTAATGAACTTGTCACCTGCATTGTGGTTCATGTGCTGCTATGGGAAGTGTGGGGATTGAAATTCTCAATTTTTCCAAATTAAAAACTAAATAGTATAAATGAATAGAAGGTCAAAATCAAATTAATTCTGGTTTGTTTTTTTTTCCAGAGGAAGTAATTAAAAGAAACTTGAACAATAAATCAAGTATTTACTATCTTTTATTTAATGTGTTTGAGTCAGCAGCCTAAAACACAGTTGGGAACATGAAAAAGCTCACCATTGTCTGTAATAGTAACATATTTTGGCTGGACTGCATTCTTCACAGAGTAAATGATTCCTTTTAATGATATCATTAGGGAATAAATAGTTGTACTCTTAAAAAATCAAGTAATTCCCCAAAAGAGGAGCCTTTTTCTAAAATGGAAACAGCCTGCATAAAAATAAACTGGAACTTCTGTGCAAGACTTGAGCTTTTTTTGTTTACAATCATGGTACTGTATTAAACTTTCTCTGCTTTGAGAATATGTGGAGGTTTAATATATGCTAGAAATAGATTTTTTTTGCTGTTGTTTGAATTAAGAATGCAAAATGGGTGATAAGTGAAATTCTTCACCTCACAGGTCAATTTGGTCCTAGCAGGAGACAGAACCAATGTGTGCTGTCTGTGCAATGAGTGTTGGACTCATGGCACTTCTCTGAAGGCTTTATGTGGCTTCCAATCTCTAAAAGTGCAACCTGCTTTTAAAGAGATTATCCAAGGGTGTTAATTAAATTACATAACCATTTTGGTCTGCTTGACTCACTGTAAGGTGTGTGGTGTAGGAGGATGCAGCTACTTAGCTGGCTACTTTTATCTTGCAGTGAGTAAGGCTTGTAAAGGTGTAAGTGTAGTACATAATTGGAAATCCTGTGCATCAGAGCTCGGGCAGTGAAACAGGCCTGAAACTTTGGCCAAGCTTCAATGAAATTTCAGTAGTATTGGAATAGGTAAATATATATTTTTAAACTGGATTTTATGGTTTCATTTGAATTTTGAAGAAAGTTTAGGGAAAGCTTTTCAGAGAGGGTTCAGGCTACTTAGGGCTGGGTTCAGCTGGGTGCCTCATTTTGGGAATGAAAAGATAAATCAGTCTCTGTCCAGGCACTTGCTGATCTCACTGCTACCCAGAACTCCAGCTGGGACTGTTGCATGTCATACATAGGGTGGATTGTTTCTGTCCCCTAAAGGCTGGACTGGACTCATCAGAACACTTTTCTATAAACCAGTAGTCCTAATGTTAAAGGTTGTTAAGCCCCAGTACAGTGATGTAATGAAAAACCCAAAATCCAGTGTCCCAGTGTGGGAAGTGCCAACTGTGCAATGCCTTTAACTGCTGATACATTTGGTAGGCTCTGGATTGCTTCATTATAATGCCAAAAATTAAATCTTAAATCTTTACAAGTGTTTGCAAGCTGGTTATCATTAGTCTTCTTTGGAATTACTTGAATTTTTCTGAAATTAAACCTGTCATAATTTAATAAATGAAAAAAAATCTTGCTGGTAATGCAAGGGGCAGCCATGCCAGAGCACAAACCTTCTGGACTGCAGGGTCAGCTTTTTCTCTCCTTTATTTTTTTATTTTTATTTTTCAGGGAGGGATACCTTCTGGCAACAGAAAGAAGTGCAGGTGTACAGTGTCATAATTAAATTTAGCAAGGTTTGCATCTTAAATTGCCAGGTGCTGCAAGCAAAAAAAAAAAAATCCAAACACCTTAAAATCCCCCAAGAAATATATGTACAAACACATATAATTTATATAAAAATGAATAATTTTTTATTAAGATTCAGAAGCTCAAATTAAAAAAAAATCTTCTTAACTTCTTAATTTTTTCTTTCATATTCAATAAATTTAGCTCCCATATTGCAGCTGGTTTTTTTCCCAAACAGACAAAAAAGCTCAGGCTCATGCATAACTCAAGAAGACAGGGATGACACTGAGCCAGAACTTAGTTCTGCTTTATTGGTAGTAGAGCTGACAGTTAAGAACAAATCTACAGAATGTAACTGCAAATCCTTTAACCAAGCAGCGAGCTGAACATCTGCAATGAAATTGGCACCTAAATTTAAGTTAAGCAGTGGTTTAAGTTCTCAGAAAGCAAATTAGGAAGCTAACTATATCTGTAATTGCAACAGAGATTGTACTGAACACAGAGCTGGACTTGGGGATTTTTTGGGGTTTTTGTCTTTTTTTAAAAATCAATAGTAAGCAATTGTAAACGTGAATTTGAGGGTATGATATGTTTATATAAATGAATAATCAACATATTCACATCTTGCATGCTTCTGTGTTTTCACTGTTTGTACAGCTCCAGTCATGCAGTAAATACAACACAGGCAGAAGGGGAAGGAGCTTCCTTGCCTCCTTCCAATGGACATAGGAAACAAAAAGAGACAGGCTGGGATTCTGAGGATGTGGAAAGCATAAACAAAGCTGAGCAGTAATCATCTAGTATACTTTGAGAATACTATTGTTTAAGCCAGAATGTGGGTTATGAAGCTTTTGTTGATTTTTCTTAAATTCTGCTTCTTTAATACTTTTTAATACTTTATATATGTTAATTAAATTAAAATATCAATTATATTATTTAAATCTGCTAATGAAGGTAAATGTATTTTTTGGGTTATGCAGAATGTAATTATCTTTTCATGTTCTGTGCTCTCTTGCTTTCCAAGATCTCTAGTGCAGAAAACTCACAAGTAATGTCACTGTAATCTCACTGTTATTATTATTAAGGGAATAAAAATTCTCAAAGAGCTTTAGGGACATGAATCCAGTATAACTATTGGGGGAAAAAAATCTAACCATAGTATAAGTTAATTTAACAGATCGATATCTGTTGGTTTTTTTTTTAACTATACCACAATAATATTTTGAAGGTGGAGCTAGGAAAAAAATAGTAGGAATATGACTTGGTTGGTTTGGCCTTGTTCTGAGCTAGAGTTGGCCAATGTCAAAGTAGTCATGAACTGGATTTTAACGTAGGATTCAGCTTTATTCTTTTTAGAAAATTATTGGGAGAAAATACATAATTTTTTTCCTAAAATCCAATAATTGTGAATGACCTAGGTAATGGTCAGAATGCATGGTTGGTTTTGTGCTTGCAAGCACCCAAATGGAAAGAGGTGCTTCTCCAAGGGGAAGGGGCACACTGCAAAGCCAGTGAGGACAGCCTCCCAGGCAAGTCCTTGGGAATGGATAGAGGTTACCAAGACCTTGATACAGGTTTTCCTTTGGCATTATGGCAAAAAAAGGTTAACATAATTAATGGTGTGGGAACAGAGAGTAACATGGGGACTTGGTGTTTGGCTTTGATTTAACTTTTGTCAAGTCTAATGATAAGGCCGCTATGAGAATGCTGCGTAAAGCTGTCATGCCAACGTTTTAAATTGCTGTCAAAAATTGGAATGGAGACAGACAAGAGTAGCTGAAATTATTTTAAGCTACAGAAAACAACAAAGTACATAAAATTCAGTTCATTATTTTAAAGAATATTGTGGTAATGTATGTAGGGTATATTGCATGACTATTGTGTGATAGTATTTTAATGCTCAGCACATACCACACATTAGTAACTCTTCAAAGAAAGAGGAGTCTAAATATGAACTGGTGGGCAAAGACTGCGAATAGGTAAATAGGCTATTTATAATTTGTCCTCAAATAAGCCTCATTGATTTGTCCTTTTATTTTTTTTTAAGTACATTTGAGCTGAATGTGTATTTTTGGCAGTTGATAAGAAGAGAGCAGTGAAGATGGAATCTGAAAGGCATGAGAAAGTTTGGTCAAATGGCCAAATCATCTCTTCTGACCTGAACTCTGGCTGTTCAATTTTTACAAAGCAAAGGAGCAGTTTGGGTCACTTGCTGTATCAGTGCATAGGAGCACACAGACTACAATTCAGGAATAAAGGTTTCTATAACTGCTCTAAAGGACTTTTGGAATATAATTTTGAAACAAGACAAATGATGTTCTGCATTGTTTCTGTGCTGCATATTACTGGGGATGACACAGCTTTGAGCCATCACTGTCATTTTTAACATGGCCCTTGTCAGATCTGACCACCTCAGATCTAAATAACCCAATTCCTGGAGCAGAGCTGTTGCATTCATCATAGCCTTGCCATTAACAGCAGAGCTGCCCTTTACAATAATAAGGATGGAAGAGGTTTTTCATTAAAATACCTGAGCAGAGAAGATTTGGGAAAGACCAGGAGATTTCAGTCCTGGGTCACTTACTAAATTAATCCTCTCTTCCCTGATTTCTTTGGAGCGAACACTTTTTTCCTGGCCAAGTCTAGGTCCTCACTTTTGGAGGCATTCTAGTCAGGTTTCTTAATGAATCTTCTCTGCATAAATTTTTGCTCAGAATAATTTATGGGTTTATTTCAGCTTTCTTACCATGTTAAAAAGTCTGGGTTAGCAATACCTAGCCTAGTCCATTCAATTATACTTTGTCAAAAGCTAATGAGAACGTGATTCCAGAACATCGATGGTAGAGGCTAGTTGCAATCTGACATTCCAGTTTGAAAAACATCTTTAACAGTTTAAAAAGTAGGTGATGCAAAACTAGTAATGGACTTTTGAAATTTTTCATTAGATCTAATGGGTGAACTGTGCTCTCGTTTTTTCCTTTGGGTACACCATACAGATTTAAGTTTATGGTTGAACTGCAAAATTGTGATGAGTAATTGGACTTTCTGATGATGAGAGTTACTTCAATTTGCTCTTTAAATTAGTGAGAGCTGAGTAGGGAGTGAGATACTGGAAGAGAAGCTCTTAGTAAGATTTGATCCAGTGCTTACTGAAGCTGAAATCTACCCAAAGGGCTACAAAATAACCAGTGGATTTCAGGGACTGGTTTGTCTTCTGCTTTGGCCCAAAGAAGGACTGTGGTCAGTATGTTCATGTCAGCAGACAGGAGGAGAAAGGATGAAGCCAAAGAAAGATTCATGTGGTGGGGGATTAATCAGTCTTAACCTTAGATATTTACAGTTTGGATATCAACCTCTGAGCTGGTTGCCCAGATGTTTCCATATAGCTGAGAGTAAAACAGGCAGGTTTTGGATGATAGCTGATCTAACATGCTTTAGATCGTTTCAGTGAGAGAAGATAAATTGTTCCCTTGACTGCAGCTCTGCAGACACAGTGGATAGGATGACTGGGTCTGCTGTTGAGACCTGTTTTTAACCTTGTGAATCCCATCCATGCTGTCTTGGATAATGGCCAGTTCCTGGTACTGGCAGGCAAAACAAAAGATCTGGCAGATACAAAGTACCGAATGCAGTCAGCACTCCCCAGGATAACTCCTGTCTCCTTCCTTTGATTGTCTGAAAGGGAAATAGAAAACCTACCCCCTGTGAAGGAAACTTGCTCTAATTAGGTAGAGCAAGCACCAGTCATGTTGGGCAAGTGAGCAGCAAAACACAGGGTAACCTTGGCCACAGTCTGGCACCACAAGCAAACAGGGAGGACAGACCTTTGCTGGTGCTGGGAGCAGTTGCCTTGCACCCTTCCCCTCTCAAACCATGCTTGATTAGACATGCCAGCAGTTTAAAAAGTGTCTGCAGGAGCACCCACAAGTGCAGCCTAAGATCTTATTAACTCCTGGGGCAGCACAATAATTGCCAAGCTCCAGACTGCACAGAGCAAAGCCAGACTTTGCCTTTTGCTAAAGCCGTTGTATAGGAAAGACAAGATTTTCAGAGCTGGGAAAAGACAGGGGAACAGGATTGTACCCTTGTGGTTATGCTGTGATTGAGTGCAGTTCCCAAGATCATGTCAAATTTTCACTGAATAGCTACTCAATGTACAATACATTAGCAATCCTGGGGGAAGGAGCTGGAAATAATAATTGCATTCTCTCCAGCTGAATATCCTATTAGGGTGCAGAGTCATACTTTTCCTTTTGCTCCCTTTCTGGCTCTATGCAGCTTTTCTATTCATTGACATGGCTTCAGCATAAAAGGAGAGTTGTCCCAACCCCTCTTAAAATCTAATGGCCTGGGATGATCCTGTGATATGGCAGATCAGGGATTGAACCACCTTCAGACTGAAGAACATAGATTTCTTATTTTCTGAGTACAAGTGCTAGTCAGTAGTCTCTCTCTCTATATATATATATGAAAATATATTTATTAAAAATAATATATATACATGCCTAAGTGTAACTTTCTCATAGTTCCTGCCATCCAAGAGCTGCTTTTAAGAAAGATACTGAGAATACCCTCCCTCAGTGCATTTGGCTTCAGCTGGTGCTCTCAGCACACTCAGTGAACTGGACTCCTGCCTTGCTCAGAGGCCTTTCCAGTTTGCCACCAAGAATAATGGTAGTGGGGATCATATTTTTTCAAAGCAAAAAAATACAGAGCTTTGCTGATCTTTTCTGGGCATGGAGTGGATTTTCAGTTGCACTCTGGCTCCCAGTAACTTCATACAGGGGATTTGCACTGGCACACAGCACTCAGAGTCTTCAGGTAAATGAGGGTGATACTTGTGCTGAATCTGTATAAAAATGTGTGCTGTGGTTTTAATTGCCTGGTTATTCCCACTGGGGGATGCTGCAATTCCTGCCCTGACAAGATACAGAAAAGGAATCTGATGCCTTATTCTGAACATGCCCTTGGGATGTGACTGGCTTGGGCATTGCTGGTACACTGCAAGTCACTGTGGTAATTTTGGATGTTAAGCATTCTGTAGTCCTTCAAAAGGTTTGCTTTTATATCACAGATTTCAGATCTATGATGAGAATATTGTAAATAAAGTAATTTGTCTGATTTTTAGTACTGCTTTTTGTACTGAATGTAGGTTGGAACAATTAAAAAAGTAAATAGCCTGTGTAAGAATGAATGGCTTGGACTGTGTAGTTCTAGGCTTTTATACTGAGGTTATCAGTATCTTTTGTGGTTAAAATTTTAAATTTTAACATAAATACAACTAGATTTTTTTTTTCCTGCTGTTTTTTGTTCTGTCTCACACACAGGTATACAGTGCAGCAGGTGATATGCTTTACATAAATACGTAAAGCTGGAAAAAGAAATAGATTTTCCTTTTAGTGACAAAACACAGTGAGTTTGATGTTTGACTTGTTCCCAGCTGATTTTTAAAATGAATAAGTCTGAGGATGGTTCAAGGAGTGTTCCACATAGCCTGTTGAAACTCCTGAGTAGAGCAGTACCTTATTTTGGGGTTGCACAGCAGACTGCTTTGGGTGAATCAGATATAAACATTTTGGTGAATGTTTACATCTGATTAAAAGTCTGTTCTTAGTTTCAGTTAAAGGGCAGCAATTAAGATACCTAGTAGCACATTTGTTTATGAATCATTGGGCTTTATACTAAATACATGGACATCAGTATTGTGGGAATTGCACCTACTTGTAAGTGGGTTTGTTGAAAATTTGTTGTGCAAATACTGAAGTATTTTGTGGAAAGCTGTTTGGTATTTCTGACTAGCTTGAATCTTTTCATGTTTTGAAGGTAGCTGGATTGAACCTTACATACTGCAGCAATTATCTGTAGAACTTGATGTCATAACTCTCCATTGGTGTTTACCACAACACTAACCAAAGTTTCTGTTTGCTTTCAATATTTTCCTTCCTTCGACTACATCCTCACACCCTTTTTCAAAGCCTATAAAATACTATTTTTTTACACATAACAAGTACTGTTGCTGTGGTTGAAAGGATGCTACTTTATAAAACATTTCCCTTTGTCCTAGCACCACTAATTAATAGAATGTCAGACTTTGTGAAGTTCTTGGTTTATTGATTTAAGTGCATGAGGTCTACTTTTTAGTTTAAGGTGTGATTTTAGTTTTAGGGTTTGGTTTTTTTTTTTATTCACAGTACTTTGTAAACTAGCAGCGGTCATTCACCAGCTGTCAGAAAATGCCTAAGAAACTGTGTTACATGAATCCCTGTGGCCACTCCCCTAGAAGTCCTGCAAATTTAAGTCCAAGCAGGAGAAATGTGAGCTCTGCCACTTGTCTTCTAGAGAATGTGCTTCTCTGCCACATAAACACAAGAATTATCTTGCTTTTGAAACAGAGAAGTAAAGCAGAAATAGCCCTCACAATGAGAAAAACCTGAACTTTTGCTGGAACTGTTCCATTAAAACTTGGTTGGCACTGCACCAGGATCTGCTCAGAAACCTCTGCCACCTCATGGTTTTAAAATATTACCTCCAGTCAATATTTAGGCATTGCATTTCTTCTTTCATTTGCTCTAGTTGATAAATGCTTTGGCTTGTAAACCCCCTGAGGATGTGGCTTCTTTGAAGCTGCTGGACACAAACCCACAGTGTTACAGCTGGGACTTGTGGAACAGGTGAAGCCACAGAAGCTGGGATTGTGCCTGGATATAGCACCAGCTCTTGAATCTCAGGGCTTGCAGGTGATCCAATCCCTTTGCCCCTTTGGAAGCTGAGTGTAAGTAGTGATGTGTGATATTCACCTGGTAATGGCAGATCAGTGGACATTGATCTCCTGCAGTTTGGTGATGTCATCTCAGCCAGCCCTGGAACTGGGAGCTGGTTGTGTGGCACCCTGCAGCTGGCAGTGACAGGCCATGTGTGTGACTGGCTGTGATACGTTTGCATCCTTGTGCAGATATCTTACACAAGAAATGAGGGAAATCTGTTACTTTACTACACTATAGTAAGGAATTGAATATGTGCTCAATAGCAGGTGACACACAAGGCTGTGTTTCTGCATGCTATGGGAATGTGTCTCAGATCTTGAACTATATTTATGTATTAATTCACTTTCTTGCTCTTTGAATTTTACATGAGCTTAATGTACTTACATGTTAATTGAAAATTTATTGCCAAGTTATATTAAGTTACATGGGGGCCAGTTAAATTACAAATTGAGTTTCTCTTGTTAAAGGTGATCAGAACCTATTTTTTGGCACTTCCCCCCTATTTTTAACTAGATAATTATATTCCAAAGAACCTGTGTTCTAAGAAGGGTGCTCCATTAAAACAACCTACTGGCTTGGTTTTCAGACAGCAGAAAAAAAGAAGCCAGAAATGGCTGCTACTGTTGATTGATATGCTTGTATTTTTTATGTGCTGTATAGGAACATAACACTTTTGATGGAAAAAGGTGTATTTTTAGAGGATGTTTCAGTATGGCCTTTGTACATTCACCAAAAAAGGAACAAAAACTTCTAGACCGACTGATGTATTCTCTCAAATATGAGGTACTTCTAGAAAACATTTAATTTGGCATCATTTGAATTTTGCATCTCACAGTCAGAATTTGCTTAATCTGGTTGTCATCAGAACAGTAATGGACCACATCAGTTTGCAGGTTTTTAATGATGTATTTCTTTTCTGGATTTAGCTGGTTTATCAATAAATGGACAAATGAGCTCTTACCTTACTTAAGAGCTTCCTTAAGCAAACATATATCTTTCATGATATTATCAACTTGTCAAATGTGCAAAGACTGCCTGCTGTGATCACTATTATTAACAGAGACCATAACATGATATATTATGGATAAACACAGTCAGTTTCCAATGGGAAACTATTGTAATTGACATTCAACATCCAGTGCTTCAATTACATGACACATTTTCCAATAGCCAGCTTTTACATATTGACACACATTTTTATTTAACTTTACCTGGAAATGTCAGGAGGAGAGTTCAGGGAAAACAGAAGAAAGATGTTAATTAATATTGCTCTCGGTGGGATGCAAGCATTGTTTCAGTTTCAAATTAGAGCAGTGCTCACTCAGGCATACACTGCTAATATGTTATAACTAAGGACTTGTAGAGCAGGGAAAAGTTAATGGACAGCATCTCTAATAAGGATGCTGTACCTCACTCCTGACTTGCACTACAGCAGAGGGAATCAATGTGGCCTCACAGCTCATCCATCATTGCCTTTGCTTCAGGTTGCTCTGTGTGTGTGTATTAATATATCTGTGTGTGGGATTAAAACTCAGCAAAGACCAGGAATTAGAACAGGTTTAGAGATGTAGTGTCCATGTATGATCCTTGAATAATCAAAAGGAGTTTTTAAAATTCTAGATATAAGCTTGCATGTGTAACTTTGGTGTGATAAAAAATTTAGCACATTTATAAAGATTTTGTCATCTTTTATCCCCAGGACTAAATATTTTCTCTGCAAAAAACTTTTTCTCTTAAAGAATCCTGGGAGTTGTAATCTTATAGATGAGCAGCTGGAGGCTACACTGGCTGTAGAAACTAAAGATATGAGGAGGACTAGTTTTGTCACTTTTGCCACTCCCCTTGGTCTAAGTAAAAACCAAAGTGTTAATTCACAGGTATCTGAAAATTGTAATAATTAAGTACTTTACAGAATAAAAGATCACTGCAGATAAAATAAATCAGGTAATTCATGGAAGCCATAGATGTATTTATAAGCATAATTGTAACAACAGGAGGGATCCACTTTGCTTCATTTGTTATGAGGCAGGTTATTTAAATCTTTGATCTCTTGAGTTTTGCTCCAATTTTTAAAGCTACAGCTCTCCAACTGGAAGCATTTCTTGTGATTAGCAAGTATGCTTGTGCTCTGTTGGTAATATGGATCTGAGGATGGCATTGCTGCTCCAAAGGTGGGAAAGTAAGTCTTGTACTTCATTTGAGTTATCAAGTGAGCATCTGAAATTGCTGCTTCCAGATGGCTACTAGCTGCTCCTCCATCTACTTGTGAAAAGAGATTGTCAGACCTTGTTTTGGTGATGATTCATCCCTGACTGATAGTTTTACATAATTATGTGAGTCTCTGCCTTGCATGAACCTGATATTTTTGCGTTGTGGAAGAAAAAAGTATTTCACAAAAAAAATATACAGAATTATTATAAACTTGCATTTTGTTTTTCATCCAAGGATTTATAAATATTTTGAAAATTTAAATACATTAGGACTTGTAACAATGTCTCTTCTGAGAAGACAGGTACTATTTTACCAAACTTTATGCTTTATAAAGGTGTGATAATGATGTCTCATGTAAGCAATCCATTAAAATTCCTAAATTTCTCATCAGGAAGATTCAAGATGACTATTCTGTATCTTATACAGCTGATTATGACTACCTAGGTACAGGCATAGAATCTCAAATTTCTCCCTACTGAATCATGTCCTTTATATTATGCCATTTTCCCAATTTGAAAAGATTATTTTGATCCTAATCTTGTTTTCTAGGGGATTGAAAGAAGCTGCAGGCCCTGTGTTGTGTGCAGGGAAATGTCACATTTGATAAGCATTCACTAGGTTCCATCATCTAAATGATTAATGAAATTACTCAATAAGTGCTACTAGACCAGGGCAGACCCACTTCAAAATCTGCCTTGATATTGCCTTTTCTGCCATCCTGTTTTGACATTTATCCATTGCTAGAGCTAAATATGTTTTTCAAAATAGTTTTACCAATTTTAGAGGGTTCATTTAGACTTGCTAATGAGAGTGTTGTTTGAGATGGTACCAAAAGCCCTGCTAAGGTGAAAATAAGACATCTACTGACTTGTTCCTTTGCACAAGGGCTCTTATCTGTCATGGAGGAAATCAACTTGATTTAGCAATCTGTTATTTAAAAATTCAAATTACTTATGTAACTTGTCCTATCTTCTGCGTGCTTTTTATTTGCTGCAGTGTTTTTCTGAGGCTTCAGCTTAAACAGAGTAGTTGATATTTCTAAAAACTTTCAATTTTCTCTCATTCTGAAGAGAAGTATTTTGGTTTGCTTTTTCCAACCTCCTTGAGCTATATTTCTTTCCCACAAGTCCTCTTAAGTGTTAAGTGCTCTAAATTTCCTTTACTGTGCTTTCTAAAAATCAATTTCATCAGGCCTGTGATTTGAAAATGTAGAATATGGTTAAATGCTCACTTACTTCATTTTAGCTTTAATTTTCTTCTTTTTCCAAGTGCATAGTAATTAATTGCCTGATTAAAGGTTTCTTTCTAATGAAAAATGAAGCTGAAAGGGTTTGAGTGTTTTCTCATGGTCATCTATTTGTAATTCTTTTGAGTAATGTGCAATTCTTATTCTCATGCACTTCTTTTTATAAAAAAGGTCCCAGAGAAATCCATGCATTGCCCAATCATTTAAAAAAAATCCATATATTTTTCCTGTGGTATAACTATGATGGCTCTTATTTTTGAACCAACTGCAGGATATTTTTTCCTTTCTCCATTTTTTGTAGCCAGAAAATTGTACAAATATTTTCCAAGTCTACATGGGTAGTTTTCATTCTCTAATGGTTTGGGCTGGAAGGGACCTTTAAAACTTGTCTTGTCCAAGCCCCCTGCAATGAGCAGGGACATCTTCCACCAGATGAGATTGCTCAGAGCCCCATCCAACCTGACCTTGAATTTTTCCAGGGATGGGGCATCTACCACCTCTCTGGGCAAGCTGTGCCAGTGTTTCACCACCCTCAATGTAAAGAAATTCTATCTTACACCTAGTCTAGATCTACCCTCCTTTAGTTTAGAACCATTAACCCATGTCAATTTTCACTACTGTTATATGTGGACTGTTTTCTGAGGGAACTCCAGGTGATCTAGCAACCACAGAATGAGAAACTGGGAAGGGTTGAACCATCTGTTTCATGACTGTTTCCCTACTATTCCTGTGTCTTTATAGCATGTCCTTTTATCTGTTCCTTTATGTTACATGCTCCACTTTCATCTTTCTGATTTTTGTGCCATTTTTTTCTTGCTATTTTTATATTCCTACTTACTACTTGGCTTCTACAGGGGTTTATTTTGAAGACATTGTGATTTATCCACTTGCCTCATCTCTAGGCACAATGAAATTTGACTTTCCAGAATCCAGTCTTCACTGGATTTCTTTTAAGAAGAAATTAGGACCTTGGCCATTTTGCTATCTCTGGATCCATAGCTCCTATGACAGGTCTTGAAAAGCCCTTATTTTCTCCCAGAAGAAGCTGCTTAGTGTATTTCTCTGTTGCTGTCACATGCTTTTATATAAATAACCAGCCCAAAGTGTCCTGCTGCATTCTGCTTCCAGCAAGCATTTGTAGTTCTCTTTTACTTTGTACTTAGTGTTCTTGACTTTTTTCCTTTTTTTGGTGTACTTGATTATAAAGCATTAGAAATCTATAAAATGCTGTTTGGTAGTGTATGTGTACATACAAAAATATGCCTAGAGAATTGTGTATACCTACTAAGTGCAAACAAACTGCAAGGACAGTGTTGACATAGCTTTGTTTTGCACTCAGAATTGGAAAAGGTTAGTACCTGTTTTGCAGTCTATGGTGTTACTTGAAGACTGTAATTTCAATATATCTGGTCAAATTTTACCATTTGCAATAAACTTGAGTTAATCGCTAAGGCAATTTTAATAAAATTTTACTGAATATTTTTTGTCTTTTAATAAATTTTTTTGTGGTAGAAAAGATGCATCCTGATGCTTTGCCTTCCTCTGAGCATTTTCATTTTCCATACAATTTCTGAACAGCTGAGTAAGGTATGAACTTATTTGACAGTAAAAACTGAGATTCTCATCTTAAAATGTTACAGGGCTTGGGTTTGAGAGCAACAAAATATTTTGGCATGCCTGGTAAAAATTATAAGTTTCAAACAACTTCCTAATCTGGGTGAACTCACATAACAAATAGTATTCTTTTATTAAAACCAGTAACTAATCTAGATTACATTTTACAGATTTTACCTTTATCTCCAGAATCACCCTCTACTGCTTCATAATTTCTGCCCCAGCCAGGTATAGTAGCACCACTCTGTTTCTGCCATTTTGACATCTGTTACTGGCTTTTTGTGTGTGGTAAGAATGACAGAACTTCAGTTTCTGACAAGTGCAGATGGCAGCTGAAAAACATTCAAATTTAAAAATAATTAATTAAATTTATTTAAGAATCATTAATATAGGGAAATTGGATAATTATAGCTCCCTTGCAGCTATCAGGGAACTTATGGCTTCATAGCAAACACAGCTTGGTACATTTTTCTCCCAGGCATTATTCAGGGAGCAAAAAAGAGAGAGCTTCAGAGAAGTTCAGGAGTTTACTGAAAGCTGTAAAAGGCCTTCTCCAATCTGAGTTCTTTCTGTGTTGAAACCACCACCTTTCTCTGTAGATTAACCCATTTATCTGTACCTGACTTATGGTTTTGGTCAAAGTAGAAGGAGGGAGTAGACTTATGGTTTTGGTCTCCCTCTCTCTTCAGTACTGCAGTCATGTAGTCTGCCAAAGAGAATGTCACCACCTCTCTCTGTTTCTCCTGAGACATCCACCAAATGTGAGGACACTGAAGCTGTTAAACATGACTGCATTTCTTGTATTTTCTTCCTTAGGTGAAGGGAGAAGCCACCTTAATGGCTCAGTTTTCTTGCCCCTCTTCCAGTGACACACAGAAGAGAAAATTGTATGTGGGGGAAAATCATTTCAATAGGGATGGCATGGACAGAGACTTCATTCTAATTTCTATTGCTACTGCTTACCTATGGCATTTCTATTCATACAGTCCCTGAGCTTTAGCAACTGGATTTATGTATCCTCTGCATCAGCTGCCAATTGCTGTTTATATAAATAAATGCATTTTTTTGCTTCAGCAAAGCCTCTTTTGGCTCCCTCATTTTATTTTCTTGCTGGTTTGAAGTTGAACACGTTTCTGAGGTACCAGATGGCTAGGTACTAAATGCATAACATGTATTATTTCCTTCTTCCCTCCTCTGCAGCAGTCTGCTTCTGTTTAGCTATGCAAATAGGAGTGGTTGAGATTAAAAGCAGGATGTGCAGCTGATATAGACCCCAATAAAATCAGGTGGCATTGAATATGTCTGAAAAGTAAGCAACTTTTGGTATTCTTAAGCTGCTTAGAATAGTGGTAAATAAAACTGTTGGCTGAAGAGATAATATTTATTTATTGTGTTTCGTGCTGACTGCTGGGAGAGGGCATTTTGGAGGTAGAGCTCTTCTTTAGCTGGTAATAACATCTGTTACAAACAAGCTGGAGTGGCTCAGAGCTGATGTAACAGAAATCATTCTTGGCTGTTAGTGAATTGAGGTGAATTTTAGCATGAGAGTGAAGAATGTGTAGGGAGTTCAAACAGTTAACCATGCTGTTGTGGGCTTGCTAAACTATGGTATGAAATTGGTATTCCCTTATGGGGATTTAAGTTTGTGAAATGCAAATAAACTAAAAACTCCTCACTGCTCATCTCACCTAATATCTGGAGTTAAGTCATGTGTAAATGGGGTTTGTCTGAGTGGCAGGAAGGTACAAGTGACTTATGGATTTCTGGTGGTTTATCATTTACTTTTCAAATAAAAAGTAATAGAGAGTTTTTGAAGACACATTTTAATTAAGCTTGTCTCAATAGGCAAAGTAACATAATGATCCAGCTTTGCCAGGTAGTCCCTATCTTCAGACTTTTGCTTCATTAGTTTAAAGGTGAACATTTCATTTTAGCTCCTAAGGTTGTGCAAGTAAGACAATGTACTGTAGAAAGAAAAATGAGTTTAATAACTTTGAGACTTTTAAGATTTCTTGATCTTTCATATGAAATATGAGGTATGATTTCTTATGACTTTATATAACCAAATATCTGAGGTAAATTCCACAGCTTTATAGATACTATTGGTTTCTGAAGTATTTTAGTAAATCTCAGGGAAAAGCTCCTGGAATGTATGGGACTTGCTTTATACAGAGGTCATAGTATACAGGACTAGTGAAATTACTTGTGACCTTGCCTGTCATTCATTAGTGAATGCAGCAGCAGCATTAATCAAAACATACTCATTGGAGAATTTTCATTTGTGGCATATTGCTCCCATAACTCTTCCTGTGCTTTTCCTAGTGTCAGCAAGAGCTGACATTTTTAGAGCAGATATGTAATTTCTGAAAATATTTGTAATTCACTTTACAAGGCATATGTATGAGGCATAGGAGATGCTATCATATTCAGGTTTTAGCATGTACAACATTTTATGGTTTGTAGGGGCTTGACCTCAATTTATTTGCAAAATAAGCTTTTGAATACCAGCACAGAAGCTTTATAATACAAAGTATTTAAGTCTCCCATACTAAGTTAGGTTGGTGATCTGTCATAAAAATAGCAAACAATAGATTTTAGTCCATGAGATTTACTCTGTGGAAATGCTGAAACACAACACCTTGAATCAGATTGATGCATAAATCCTACTGATTTTCAGCAATGTCAAAATATCACCTGCCATCTCTCTCACCCTGTCCTGCCTGCCTGTGACACCTCAGGCATAATTGTCTTTTTGAATCGTGGTTCTGATGATGATGTTACCAGGCTTATGCCTTATTGCTTCTCATCCTACGTGTTTGTTCCAGCACCTTATCTCTGTACAGTAAAGTGTGTGACAGAATTCCTTTCTTATTGCTGACAAAAGTAGGTCAAGAGTAGTTCTATCCCTGTTGTTATACACGGTTTGCACTGATGGAAGGAAATCTCTTAGCATCTCTCTAATACCTTGTTATTCTCACTTTCACCTCTTGCTCTGTTTCTTTGCAAAGAACAAAACCTTACATTTCTGATATAGGGCTGTGTTTAGCAAGAATATTAAAACATGCTTGTTTGGGAGTTTATTCAGGAAAATAGGTGTATTTGTTACTGGGCAATAAATCCTTTTAAGGATAGCCATGTGATGGGAACAGCAGGAAATGTGAATGGAAAGCCATCTGGTCCGTGCCACAGCCCCCGAGGATACGTCTGTGCGGGCTGGAGTGACTCTTGTGCAAACAGTGCGTTTGTAACAGCCCTGCTGGGCTCTTCTTCCATTTATCCTACCTGTGCCTTGACCTTAGCCTGGGGCCTGGTGTGGGACAGAGCTGTGTGTGTTACAGCTTGGTGCTACACTGCTGATAGCTCCTGTGCTGAAATGTGAACAAACAGGATTACTGCACTCAAACCACGCAGTGTGAAAAGGACCGTGTGCTTCTAATATTGTCCTGCACTCTCCTGTGTAACTTCAGTCCTTCACCCACAAGAGGGAGACAGAAAGTGTGGTTGAATCTAAAGGAGAAAGTATTTGGTATGAGGAGATCCTAATTAGGAAGGAACTTCACTATTCTGGAGAGAACAAAACTCACAGAACAAGAAAATACCAATAGCGTAGGAACATTTGGTATGACAGAATGTTTTCTTGCGAAGGAAAGAGAGTCTGTGTAAATGTGATTATAGATTTTGAAGGAAGACAAAATGTTTCTCAGCTAGATTCTGGCTGTGTTTATGTTTGCACGTAATGTGGTGCAATTGGAGCAGATTTACCAAGCAAAACACTTGATTTGCAAACCTGACATCCAGGCTGACACAGATTTCAGGAGCTACTTTCCCTTGGAAGACCTCTGGTCCAGCCAAGGCTTGAAAGCCACTAGGTCTTATTTCCAAAAAAACCATGGGTGAGTGCACTCTGTGGAAACCAAAGTGTGTTCAGTGAGGGTGAAGCAGAGATTTGCTGCAAAAGCATATGTCTTGTGAAGTAAAGCAGTATTGTAACAGTACTGTACACCTTCCTCCTTCCATTTTTTTTAAGTCTTTGTGCCAAAGATTGTTTGAAATGTGAAGGTTCTTATAGAAACCCCATCCAAACTTACAATATGGTATTTCTTATGGAAACCCCATCCAAACTTAGGTTTTGTCTAAAATACGTTTCCTAGTATGAAATCAAAGGAATTTCCTGACAGAAAAGCAATGAAGGTGGCAGTGCTCAACTAACACCATCTTCTGTTACTGAAATGCTTAGCAAACCCTGAAATATATATGATCATTTTGTAGAAAAGGAGGGCAGAAGAGGTGAAGGCTAGTTTGTTTGTTTAGATAGATATTTTTTTAAATCATGCTGACATGCTGTCAGCATTTTTTAATCAGTGCTGCCAATATCCTCTAAAACAGAGCAAATGCAGAGGTGCTTTCAAAACCAAGTTATTATTGACGCTCACTGCTGCATCCTCGGTTCCTGAGGTGCTTTGTTGTTGTTGTTTTTACTGTTATATTTTTCAGCAGTATTCCTCCTTGTCAGAGTTATTGATTGTTTCCCACAATCATGGCTGAGCTGCTTCCCACAGCATTGTGTTCAGTTTCTGTTTCTGCCTGTTTTCTTTGTGCAGGTTTGCACATCCATCTGATTTTACTTTAACCTTTGTCTTCTGTTGTGAAGTAGCAGAGACCTGAGGTTTTGGCAGATCATGCAGGGCTTTTCTATCTATTTTTTTCCAACCCATTTTAAGGGTACTCTTCCTCATTAAGAATAAAAGCAGAGCTAAACAAACAACACCTTTCAATGCAATAAAATTGTGAATAGTTGAGAAAAAATGAGATCAAACTTCATACAGATCTTACTTCCATTGCTGCATGGACTAATGCAAAGTTGTTTTGCTACCCAGTATAGAAATAAAAATGGAAGTTTATTTTGAAGACAAAAATGGTTTGCTCTCCCACCTTCAATACTATGTCTGCAAAAAAGATTAGCTCTGCATGGTTGATGTATGCAGCAGAGGAGTAACAACACTGCTGGAGCTGGGTAGCAGCAAAAGCCAGAAACTGTTTATGTGAGATAATTTGAGATTGCCTCTCTTTATTTCCAGGTGCTTTGCAGTGAAATTTACTCAATACAGTCTTAGAGCAGCAATTTTTGAGCAGTTATAGAAAAGCTCCAGAAAAAAATAACCTTAATTTCTGGGGAAAAGCTAAAGCATGTGTACTTCATCTGCCTGCTTATAAGTCTTTACCTGATTAAAAAAAATAAAAGAAAAAAGGATAGTAACAAGCAGATAAGATGCATTTGTCCAGAAAAAGACCCAAAAGGATTTCATATGAACTAATTTTATCCTTTGACTGGGCTAAGCACACACATTAAGCATGATTAAATCATGAGTTTGTGGGTTTTGAGACTTGGATTCTCAAAAGGAAGCTGTACAGATATTGTCTGTGTGGAAGTCCTTACCCTGGTGCATACACCATTAACCTGGTGCAGCAAAAGCACTCCAGGAGGGGACCTGCTACTTTTGGAGACCCCATGGGCAGCAGGAGCCCCTGGTTTTGGTGGCACTGAGTCCTTTCATGCTGTGACTTGAGCAAATGTCTTCCTGGGGGCAGTCACTGACTTCTGCTTGGTTGGAGATGCTTACCTGGTGCTTTTCAACATTTGTTAATGATTTGCATGATACACCTCAGAATGTGCTTAGGGTATCTGCTGGTGAGGTACAGGTGGGCCTGGCAACATGGGAAAGGAGATGCTTGAAATCCAAAATGACGTAGAAAATATTTGGAGGAATAGCCCAAAGGAAGGGGCAAGACTGACCAAGGAGGAGGAAACACTCTGGGATGGAAAATGCATTGCTGACTCTGCTGAAGCCAGTCCTGTCATCTTTTTGCACAATATTAAGCATCCCAAAGGTGTGTTTAGCAGGGAATGTTTTGGTGAATATATGGGAGATACTTCCACTTCAGTTAGCACTTTAGGGAGGCTTTTTCTAGAGTAATGCTGTTTTGGTGCTGGAAGGGATCTGCTTGGGCAATGAAGAAATTATGTGAAGAAATACCAGTGAAAGAATCAGTGATATGGAAAAGAAAAGCCTGATAGGGAAGAAAAAGGGTCTCCCTGTAGTGAGAACAAAATCTTGTAGCTTAAGCTACATCATGGGATATCAAGAGGGGGCACCAGGATAAATGTCCAAAGCTTAAGACAATGAGTATGTAAATAGATTCCTGGTGAGACACAGCCTATAGGAATGGATTAGGGATTTTGGCATCTGCCTGGAGGTGGGTGATGGGCTGTCTGCTCTCACCAGCTCTGAATGTACATCCTATTTTTCCTGAGCTGCCAGCTGGCCTGGGTGGAGACCTCAGAGAATCGAGAGCCAACTCGGAACCGTGTGGAAGAGACAAAAAATGGAAGCAAAATATGTTCAGCTTCCCAGAACTTTAATCTTTGAGTAGAGAAAGACACAGGTGCAACCAAATGATAGGCAGTGCCTGCAGTGTGCCAGAACACGGGTGTGTGCTGTGCTCTGCCATCTGTCACATTAGTGCCGAGCCTCCCTGCAGCAAGGCAGGCCCTGCTCCTGCAAAGGGTTTGCCTGCCCACACACTGCTCCTGCAGCCCAGCCTCGAGCTTTAAATCGTCTCTAAACTTCAGCAGGAAGTTTCCTGTCGCTTTGGTCCTTTACATCGCGATTCATTTGAGGCGTCGTGTGGCTTGTGGGGGAAGTATAGAAATCTTTCAGATGAAGTGGTTCTTGTAGGGTTCCTGTTGTTCTAATTGCTTCCTTGTGTGTTCCAAACGGATGTTTTAAGTACAGTAAATCTAGTTTTCTAGTCACTGACATTAATGTGCTGCATTGTCACCACAGGACCTATCCAGTTGGATGTTTCACCTTTGAATGTGGGATAATTATACATAGTTTTAGCAACTCAGAGGCTTAGCTATTTAGCCTAAGCAGCTCTAGGTTTCTCCTTCAGGCAGTGGATGGCAATTGGTGCCTTTGGATGAGAATTTTGGGGTTAATTTTGAAGGAAAGGGCTTTGCTTCTGGAAGGAAAGGAGAGAGTAAAAGATTTGGCTACAAAAAAATGGGAAGGGCGTCACTTGTGTTTGATGTGGAAAGTGTCTATTCTTTATTAATTAGCCATTAGGGTAATTAATTTTGTGTGCTGTATGGGTTTGTTAGTTTTGGAATATGCATTGCTTAAGAAGATGAAAAACAGCTAAGTAGCTTTTATATTATAATTATGCTATGACTTGGTCATACATGTATTTTAAAGATACTTTGAATTATTAGGACATAATTAAGTCATTATTATTACTGTGATACGAATTCAAATGGAACAGCATTACTAGTTGCTTGTACTTTGTGTTGGGATCATATATACAACCTATGACTGAGCCAGAACTGTGCAAATAAGCTGTATGGAAGTTTAACAAAGCAAGAAAAAAGACTTTTTAGCTTCTCTTCCCCCCAGGTTGCCTAAAAATACCTGTAATTTAATCTTCTCTGGTACACGAGGGTCTGAAAGAATTTGTCTGACTTTGGTTAGTAGAAGTTTCAGAAGATGAAGCCCATCCATGGAGTTTGCATGCAAATATTTTGCATATTGCTTAAGGAGGAAAGTAAACTGTGCTAGTTTATAGCATACTTTGCATAGCCTCAGCTAATCAGCAGTGTAAATGAAGTTGGGGATTAGTTTTATCCAGCTTTGTAACTGAAATCTGGCTTTTAGCTGCTTCCCTGTAAATCATGATATAGTCATACACATATAAAATTGGACTGTTTATGGGAAGAAGCATTTATTGATTTTTTTTTACATGGCAAATCTGGGAATCATTCTTGGATGATCTTACACATATGTATTAGTAAATTTTACCTGCCAGTTTTGCTTGTGGAATACTAATATGCATTTTTTGCCTTTGGAAGCAAAGCCTTTTGAGAAGTCATAGATGGGAATGTGCAAAATATTTCCCATAAGGTACTTTTAATATGCATTTCTCTTAATGAATATATATTAGCTTCATATTTACTTCCTGATTTTTAATGATTTCAGTGATGAGCACATATGAAGAAGATGGCAAAGCTTGGACCCTCACAGTCACTGTGGTCCTTAATTATTGGAAGTGATGTGGGATGGCTTCCTATTCCCTTTTGGAGGCTGCCATCTTGTGTTCTGAAATCAAAATTTCCATTTCCATGGCTTGTCTCTCTCAACCACTGTGGTTATGAAAATGGGTATTACATTGACAACACAGTGGGGGTAAATGCAGTAGTATTTACTGTAATGAGTAGATAGTAGATAAACTCACATATAGTAAATGGTTTGCTTGAAACAATGTGATTCCAATAATCTTTGATGGATGTTTATTCTGAAACCCCTTGCTGGTCATTGAAAAGACAGCTGCTAAGAACAACTTTGCAACTTTGTGGGATTTAATGCTGAAAGATCATTTTCTTGTAGATTTATGTGAGATCACTACCAATATTTTTCTTGTAAAGTTCTTATTTTGAGATAATTGAAGTGTGAGGTATGCAGAATTTGATATTAAAAAATGTGGTTTTGGAGTACCTCTTCCAACTTGCTCCATGAAATTGTCTTCCAAAATTTTAAAATGAAAAGTGAAAATTCAAATGAAGATTGAAGTTTTATTAGGATGGGTCTAATTTATTCTATTTTATTGTTTTATACATGCTTCTTGCTTTAGGCTTAGTTTATCTTCTGGAATATTTTCTTGTGTGAAAAATTGAATGAGCAAATGCAAAGGTTATCTCATGTTTACTGGTAGATTGTTAAATTAGGATATTTCAGAGCTTTGAGGGTCAGGGGGGACCCATAATGAGGCCTCAAATGTAAGAATCCAGCAGATTTGGGTCTACTGCCTTTTGGTGGTCAAGGTATCTTTAATTATCTCTATCTTTAATTTATAGGATTATCTTTAATTTATGGCATGAAGTGAGTTACATTCTGAAAAGTGCTAACATCACAGAAAGTACTTAGGAAAGTTTTCAATGTCTCATACGGACAAAAAGCTAGAGCAAGACTTTTGAAACATGATGGGAACAGGAAGGTTTTGGGTATTTTTCAGACATCAGAATTGATTTGCCTTGTGCTTCTTTACAACAGTCCCTGTCTCTTGACAGAGTGAGACTTAAGCAGGATCTTGCTGAAATATCTACCACCCATCTTTGTGAAATGAAACTCAAAGTGATATTTTTCCCCACCTGTCAAGATGTAAGGACTGAATTATTCTTGATTCATATATGAGGGGAAAAAGAGTGTATGTGACACGCTCAGTGGAGAGGTGTTACAATTGTTCCTGATTCATCCATGCTCACAATACAGGTTTTATTTTAAGAGAGCTATTCCAGTGTATGATGTACTGTTGTGATGCTCTTCCTTTCATGTTTATTTTTAGCACAAATTTATGTTGGGCTGAAGATGAAAACTTATTTAATGTTATGGGCTGTCTTCATAGTCAATAAATTAAACCCCCTTGAAGCAATCAATGGCAGGTAACAGAAAAGCGAGATGTTTCGATTGTGAAACCATTAGGAAGCATGTGAGACTGCTCAAATGCAAATCTAAACCCTCACTGAATAATGAATAAAACAGGGTTAAAAAGCAGTTACCAAAGATTCTGTTTCCAGAGCCAGTGTATAGACTCTAGTGCTGCTTCTAGGGCAATCTGTGCAATGTCAAAGATTCGCTGAAGGAAAGAAGGAGAAAGCAATTTGCAGTGGCCATTTATGTACTTCCCTGATCTAGCAAATCAAAAAAGAATTTTTTTGGAATTTCAAGTGAAATGCACTCTCTTTTATGGGAGGAAAAAACCAAAAAAAAAAACGAAGAGGGAGAAATGACTATCCCACGTGGTTTGTGTTCTAGAAATGGCTGCACCCTCCAAGGTCTGCATGTCACTGTGCAGCTGCAGATCCCAAAGGGCCAGCTGGAACCCAGGATGTGCTTTTTTAACCAAATGTAGCAAGTTTCAAGCCTACTTAGATAGCAAAACCAGGGCTTGCAATCATGAAAAGTAGCTTTGCCAGTGGTGCAGCCTAAAATGAGGACACAGTTCTACACAGAATTGCAGAACAGGTCAAAATTGGGTACTTTTCTACCACACTGTCTGATATTAGCATAAGTGTTAAAGGTGTGTATCTGTCATCATCAAAAGCATCAGCAAACCCAAAAAGCCCCCAGGCTTGCTGTTATGCTGGCAGTCCCAGAAAATGGAAGGAAATTGCAATCATGTATCACTCTTAAAAGACATTGCTAAAGGAGAACCTGCCACGAGGTGTCATCTTCAGATGCCAGGGGAGGGGATGGATGACACTGGAATTAATTTCAGACTGCTCTTGGGTTGCTTCACATTGGTTAAGTCAGTGCCTTATTAAAGTAGAGAGCAGAGTGCAGTACTTTGGAAAGAAGAAGCAAGAGGAAACAAGTAGAGTCTGGAAAAATAAAAGCTGCTCCAGAGGCTTTCATTAATTCCATTTGCTTAAATCCAGAAATGGATTTTCTGCTGGGGAAAAAAATTTTTAGAACCAGCTGAAGGTAATTAGCAGGTCTGTTGTAAAACAACTGGAAATATGTTACACTCTAAATACTGCAGGAAGGAGTGGACTGGGGCTATGGTTAACATTTTTCTCAAGTTCAGTAGTAGAAACAGCACTTTGCTTCCTTTGCCTTAGCTAAAATGGAAGAATTGTTCATTTGACTGAAATTGCTGAGTCCAAAATGCAGGAAAAAGCTATTCTTTGTTCTTATCAGTATTCTGAAACTAATATAATTTCTTTCTTTCAGCAAGCAGCAGTTTTCTTCTCAGCCAAAGCAGAGATCTTGTGTGCAGTATCAGTTACTTCCTTGTCTTTTTCTTTCAGAAGGAAAGAGATATAGCAATTTAAATGTGAAAAGTCTTCGATTTTGTAGGTAGAGAACAAGGGGAAAAACTAGAAATTAAATGAAATTCAGGCTATTACTTGATGCAGCAGGAAAGAAATGAGTCTCAACTGTTGTTACAACAAACTTTATCCATCCATCCTAAAAAACAAATCCCTTCATAATTTCAGTGAGGATCAAAAGCACTGAGATGAAATCTTGTAATATTAGTTTCCAAGGGGGAACAACTCTGTCTAAAGTCTCCCATGGGGTCTGTGATGAAAATTTTCTCTCCTTGGCTTGCTACACTGGAAAGATGAAAGTATGATCCAATAATCCCTGCTTAAAAAAACAAAGTTGTGGTTCTTTTTTCTGAACTTTAGAAGTTTCCCACAGGTTTTTTTTCCCCCCCAAAGTTTCCCCTGTCGCGCATAAGGTTGCTGTGGATGGAGACACATTGCAGCACCCTGGAGGCCCCCTGTCCCAGTGCTGGAAGTAAAGAGCAGGGTACAGAGCCACTTCTGCTCGTCTAATTTTGCTAATTTTTGCTGTTGCTAATTTTGTGAGCACAGGGAGAACATACAAACACTGGGAGCAATGATGTCCCATGCAAGCCAGCTCTTCTTTTAGGGCACGTGTCCCCCTTGTTCAGGCTCTTATCAAGTGACTGTCTCCAAGTCACTCTACATCTCTTAAATACCAGTTAGTGGTAGTAAACTGCTTAAAAAGGAAAAATAAAATACCTCCTGAGATGACTTTGTGCATGAGGCCAAGAAGCACTCAGATGTGAGTGTGCTGGTGGTTTGTTCTCCACAGCATCCTGCTTCTCCTTTGTGTTGTGCACGCACATCACATCCCTTGAGCACATCCCTTGAAGATTTACCTGATAGAGTTTTCCATCAGTGGCATTGTGTGCTCAGAGGTGCATCACAGGGCAATTTTGCTGCAAGAATGGCACAAGGGGCTGTCCCACTTGATACCAACAGAGTGACAATGTTTGAAAATTTAGCTGATTCCTCTTTCCTAACAAGGTAAACTGCCGCTAGATTTCTGTAGCTCTGAAGTGATTATATGATGGAAATGAGTAGCCCTTAAACCAGTGATAATTTTTACAATTTCACACTGTTGTGTGAGCTGCTGCTGGTGAGACCTTGCATGGAAGGGGCACTTGTTGTGCAGTGCAACAGAGCATGGGCAGCAGAGGATGCAGCTGGTTACAGGTTTTTTCAGCAGCATCTTGGGAATTCAGAAAAGCAGTGAATTATCAGATGTTCTTTCTGCCATCCCGTGGCAATCCTCATACACTGCAAAGGGCCTGTCCTGGCTTGCTTAAACATGGACTACAGAGTGATTCTGTAATCAATCACACCCCAGTCCTTCTTTTGCATGGAGGTGTTTTTCCTGGTGTCTATCCATATGACACAACTACTCAAACTTGTGGTATGGAGCATATAGATTTTTTTTCCCCTTGTATGTGCAATTTAGCACATACTGCAGCTAGCTGCAATTGTTTCTTGTTTGTGAGAAAATAATGTTTATTGTCCTTCCTGGGAGGAAAATGTGAATTTATTCTGACTACAGCTCTTTGGATAATTCTGTATACTTGATTCATTTCTGAAATAAAAAAAAAAAGTTATATTAACTATTAATGTTGAATTTTAAAAAACCTGACACAATTGAGTTCTACATAATACACGTAAAGGTATTTTCTTTTTAGCTTTTACTTTAAAAAGAATCCTCTTAATGGAATTTCTGGGAAGAAATTCTCTTTGGTTTTATATTCCTAGATAAGCCAGCATTCTTTTTATTGCAGTGTATTAATCTTTCTACTCTTGAATGGTTAATTTCTTTAAGTTGTCTTCATGACAGATAAAAATTTGAATTTTTAATGACAATATGCCTTAAGATAGACCTCAGAACTTAAATTTCTTAACACCTCTGTGGAATAAGCCCAAAACATACATAATGAGAACATAAGATGTAGATGATTTTGTTCCCCAATTGCTTTCTTAAACACCTTTCTAGGAGTTTAAACTGTATGAGTGGTCTGGAGCAGAAAGAAAGTGTTTGTGTCAGGCACTACTATTATAAATTGAAAGAGATTAGTGGAGTGTCTGAATGCAAATTCCCCCTAATCTCTACCCTTAAAAACTAATTTTAACTTATTTAAAAGCTGAAGATTATACCCCTGTTTATGGGTAATGATGTTTTATTCTGTGGCTGTGTATGTACTGTGGTGCTCTCCTAGAAATGCTCAGCTCCTGAGGGAGAGATTGTATCTGCTGAATAATAAAACAGGTTTGTGATATAATCTTGGAGGGGTCATTCCATGCATTTTGGCAGAGACTCCATGACATGGATGGCATGTGGATGCTACTCCAGGAGTTCTGTAGGCTGGGCTTTACATGACACAAGCAGGTCTTCATTGGGCTGCCCTTGACACAGCTGATTCAGTTTGTTCCTGGTGAGGTGTCCTGAAAGCCTTGGGTTTTCCAAGTCATCATTTCTAAATGGAAAATTTATCTCAAAATGTTTGTTCCAGCCCATGAAAATTGTTAAGCTTTCCAGTCTTGTTGGCCTTCTTACTCTTTTATATAGAAGCACAATGAAACTAGATTCAGAGCAGTTTTGAATCAAGGCAAATTCTGGATATATAATATAAGCAGTAAAATACAAGGAAAGAAAAAAAAAAGTGGCTGAATTAATTCTTTTATCCTGCATTCCATATATTTAATCCTTATATTTTGACTTATGTATGTCTTAACAGGACATCTGACATTTTATGTTCTGACATTCACTACAAAATCAAGATACTTAGGGATGTTATAGTCTTTATGGCCCAGGCACCCATATAGTTTGTATTGTAGTATATTCATCCTGTTTGTTTGCTAAGCCACTAATAAATTTCCATTCCTATGGATACAAATATTATTTCTACTTTCAGCAAGACCATTCTGGAATAGTAAATTTTTTCTCTGGTTTAGGAATCCTATCTGCACCCATGACATGAACATAGTTTAAATATGTATAGCTGTGCATTGGGCTTTATGTAACAGTGTGCATTGTACAGCAGAGGGAGTATTTTGTCAGGAATAGAGAAGGCAATTTGTCACTGTGTCACTGAGTACTTGGCACATCACCAGCTCCAGCGAGCTATAGGATATCTTATTATCAGGAACAATCAGGCACTAGCAGGTTAAACAGGATCTAAGTGCAGAGGTTGGATGGGATAAGCTTTGAGTCACTAAACCCTTGCATTTTGTCAGCTGATACAGAACAGATATCAACATTGCTGAAAATGTGGTGGAAAATGAACATGCATGTTAAAATTTAAATGTTCTGTTGTTACCAATATTTGCCTTTCTAGAGGCTGGGATTTTTAATTGTTCCCTATGCTTTAATTATTTTTAAACAAGTTTTCTCCTCTTTCTGTTCCCTAAATCAGTGATTCCTAATGTCTAAGGTTTTCTGCTCTTTCTGTCTTTCATGCCTCTGTGTGTGTTAATTTGCAATAGTCCAATCCCTACGTGTCTTAATGGCATTTGCCACTCTTCAGCTGCAGTTGAAATGCTGTGTTGGGCATTGGTGGGGGCTAAACTGTGCTGTGAGAGATGTGGGCAATGTCATACATGGTCTTCCATTCATGGGTAAAACAAACAAACAAAAAAAAAATTTACAATGAACAGGTATAATAGAAAAGGGAGTGGGACCAAATTAATCCTGGTGTTCTGTGACTTATTTTATTATATATTGGCCAAGATTTCCAACTTCTGCCTATCTCTCATAAAAACAGGTATTAAGTAAATGAACTCTTTGCTTATGCTGTTAGAGGTGTTCATTTGCAGCCCAATAACCACAAAGGTAAATTGACTTTAAATTGATGGTGCCTTTCTGCCTTGTCCTTGTGCTCCCCTTATCAAAACTGATTGTTTAATTCCATTGGAATGCTAGAGACCAAGCTGGATTCTCATGTCTGTTTCTTTTTTACTTTTTTTTTTTCATTTTTGTTAGAAGATATTACTTGTACTTTCAAATCTTGATACTGGCATCACATTTCTATTACTTCACATTTCCTATTAGAGTTTCTTTTGAGCACTGGATTTGCTGCTACCTGGCATCACAACAAGAGCTGAACAAAACCCCTGTCTTTCCAGCAGGCTCTTGGCAATTCTGTCTTATCACAGAAGTGTGTGTCAGCAATGCAGGGCTCAAATCCTGGAGGAGTTTAAGTCTTCATTCTTGTTCCTGAGCCTGCTTCTTAGAAATGTGTGAGAACAACATGTGTGCAGTTCTGTGGTGACATGACAAACCTCACCTTGCCTTTTGATTTCAAAGATTTTTTTTTTTTTTTAAATAAAGGAAGAAAGCTGAATTAAGGTATAAAGAAAACTTATCCACTGGACAAATACAAAACTCCCAACTTATGCACAGAAATCGTGCTGACTCCTCTAGGTGTATTATGTAAAAGCCTGGAGTTTCCTTTTATACAATGTGTCAGATGTTCCCTTTTCCCCTCTTTGCTGCAGATCACTCTGTTCTCTGTTGAACCCACCTGATGCACAAAGTCCCATCTGCAACTGCACCCGGATTTGGTACCTGGCCTGTTTCCAGGGCAGCTGGCTCTGGTCCCAGCTCTCTTGTTGTTTTTTTGTTTGGGCTCTGTGAGGTCTTATGCTGACACAGATTTGCTCTCAGCTTCAGCCTCTGAAGCAGCAAAGGTGAACTCTCCTAAGCCTTGAAATTTGTGGTGAGATGTCCTGAGGTTGCTCAGGTTAACTGTGCTCAATGCTTCACCACAGCACAGGAGCTCTGTTGGCACTGTTGGAGTTTGAGACTTGCCTTGCCAGCAGAGTAAGAAACCTTTTGTTTTGCACTACCTTCTACTCAAATCTGGTCTTCTAAGAAGAATGGAAGTTTGGAGCTTCTCTTTAGTCTTGCTTACCAATTTTGTTTGTTTCTTAGGGCCTACTGAGTGTTACATGTGCCTGATGTGAGATGATTGTGTCCACTCTGGACTCCAGTGCTGGGATATTTGTTCCCAACTTTTCTCTGTGCTACAGTTGTTGGTCTAGTGTTGAAATTTCCTACAAAGTGAAGATCTCAATGCACAAACATGATAATCCTTCATTTTGATGTCCTTGATAGATTGAGACAGTGCAGTGCATCATGCTGCTATCTCAGAAGGATACATCCATTTCTCATGATTTTGTTTATAATTTTGAATACAGTGTGGGGTGTTGATCCCTGAGCTACAGCTGAAAAATTGAGCTCCAGAACCCAGAAGCAGCAGAGCAGTATCACTATGGTGCTGTACTGGGAATAATTAGCTTTGCTTGAGAGGCAGGCCTAATTAGCCCATGCACAATGCTGCTCTAACGAGGTTAGATTCTCTCTGAGACCTCAGCTAATATCCCTGCATGGTGCTGTATAAATGTACTGGTTTGGGTGAGCTTGGCTCTGACATGATGTTGCATTGCACTGAGTAAATATGCATTTGAAGGGGAAAATAAGGATGCAGAAAGAACTTTTTACTTTTTTTTTCTTTTCTTAATTAGTTTGTTTGGGGTTTTTATTTGGTTTGTTTTTTTTATCATATGCAGGAATATTTATTTATATCTGTGGGGTACTATTCTGTCATCCCAGCTCACTAGGAACATCCTGGTAAAATAAATCTGTGGAGCCATTATTTATAATTCACTCAGGAAAGAGCTGTGTCATTCAAGGTCTTAGAGTTTTAGACTGATGAAAACACTACTTTTCATAGAAACATATATAAAAATGACTGTCTTATAATCATGCAAGTTACCTGATCTCTATTAACGTGCCACAGTGACAGCAACAGACTTCTTTTTAATTCTGTCAAAATGTTAGACAGATGTGGTTTAGCCAGTTAGGAAACTTCCACTAATTTTTCTTGTGCCAAGTTGAAAGGCATGGTTGATGACTTAGTCTGAGTGCAGCCTGTCTTTCATCATTGCTCCCAGTTTTTAGTCCTGTAGAGTCCTCCTGTTCTGCATAACTTTCTGGCAGAGACTTGTAGAAAAATAAGTGCTCCAGTGCCTATTGATTATTGGATTAATTTGTTTCAAAAGGCTGATTGTTGAGGATGATTTAGCTTCAATTTGGATTTTTGTTTTTTTCCTGCTGTTGCTGAAACATTTTTCTAAAATATTTAAAACTAGTCCCAAACCATGTAAAATCAAGTGCCCTGAGAGATGGGGATGACCCAAGTAATCCCCAGATATTTGCTTTGTGAATTAATTTCTAAAGAGTTATTCAGACAAAGGGAAACATTTGGTGTTGGAATGTTGCTCTGCCCTAAGGCCAAACTCTTCCTGAGCAGGGAACAGCACAGGCAGGGCACCAGCTTAGGTGCTGGGCATTGTCCAGGCCCTGGGTTCTCAGCTTCCCAGCAAGCTGTCCAGTGATTCTCACTTGGATAAGTGACTCTGAGTAATGCCAGCAATATTATTTCAGAAGCTTAGGGAGGAAGACAATACTTCCCCATACCTTTGCCAGGCTCTGAATCCAGTTCATGGACAATACCATATCACTTGTCATTTCCCCTGAAGTGCTGATTTCACTGGGCCAGTCCAGTCCTTGTCTCTCAACAGTGTGGAAATGACATTCTACTGGTGCCAGCCCTAAGAGAACTGAGGGACTTTTTTGACATCTGTAAAAAATATCACCTTTTGCATATGCGCTGAGCAGAAGTTTGTCTTCTGTTGAACTTGGGTGTTACGTGAGGAGGGCTGTTAAGGTCACTAAGAAAAAATTGTGATAGTGCCTTAACATGGTAGGGCCTGAGATGTAGGGCTGATTTTTTGTTATATATGCCTTCAAGTTTTGCATTCAAATTGTTCATGAAGATGTTGAAGAGCGCTGGCCCTAAAATGAAGCCGTACCGAACCCCACTAGTGACTGATGATAATTTTATAAACAAAATTTTTAGGCAGTAAAATGGAATCTCACTGTGAATGCATCTTCCATGGCTAAGATAAGAGTACTGAAGGGGTTTACACTGTGCTAAAGTTTTTTAAAGAATATAGTAGTATAGTAGTGCTCCAGTATATAGTATGAAAAATGAATGGTGGGATTTCTTTGGTGGTTTATGAAAATGTTTGCATATTTGTAAGAAAAATTGATTCAGTGTTCTCCACTGTAACTCTTGCTTTACTGTTGACAGAATTTTATAAAACAGCAGTATAAATTAGTCTTTAATGAACTAACTTTTCACATAGTGAGTGTACTTGAAATCTTTGGGTTTCTCCTATTATGTTTATTGTGTATTTTGTTGTTGCTCTTCCAGTACATATTTGTATAAATTCTTACTGGTTTCACTGGGATCACTGAAAGGAAAAAGAGACTCTGAAGCACTCAACTATTGCCCCTGTTCAGTATTTCACTCAATCCTTATTCAAGTGGGCTTTTTTCCCCCTACATGCAAAGTTGCTTTATATGTCTTTTATCTCAAATACTCAAACCCTTCTGAGATTTTCTTTCATTCTTTTCTTGGTCTATTTGATTATGCTTTATGTCTGTTTTCAAGGATAATTTTCATCTAAAAAATAGCCATGATGTCTTAGTATGAAACATGATTTATTTATTTTATTGTTGATAACATAATTTGTGAATTCAGTCACACACTGAGTGCACCTAGCTAGAATATTAATTTCCTACAAACATGAGAGCAAATAGTGAGATGTACTATACATCTTGATCATCAGGTTAAGTGAATTCAGCTACTGTGGAATGGAATATAGCTGCACAATTCTAATTTTGAGTCTTCCTGTTGATTACCATATTTAGATCTAGAAGTAATGTTTTTACAGGGAAAAAAACTAAAGAGAGGAAAGAGTGAAATAGCACAGTAATTTTCTTATATGAGAGCTAAGCATGGTAAATATTTCAATATTCACTTTTAAAGCAAATTAGATCAAACAAATCACTGTACTTTTGATCTGTTTCAAAGACTTCAGACATTTTTGTCATAGCATTTTGGCTGTTTCGAATGTTGTTGATGCCTTGACTTGTAACAGAAACAAAACAACCCTGCAAATATTTCTAAGCAGAATACAGAACTGAAGACTCTGGCTTTACTGACACCTTTGCTATGGAACAAACACATTTGCTTTTTAAATAAAAGCAACCTAATTGATCCAAGGTATCTCTGCAACAGCATTGCAAGGTTAATATGGACCTGCATTCACTGAGTGCCCCAGCATGTTCATTGTCCAAGTCTGAAAACATCTATGTTGAGTTGGAAGGCTTTTTAAAATTTAACATGTAATGTTGTTGGGGTGCTGCAGGTCAGTGTTCTCAGGGCTGGTAAATGGATTAGATTGCAGCACACAACATTTAGTGAGTATGTAAGTAACTGTGTTCCTACTGTATCTTCCAGCACCTCATTAGAAATGTTATGTTGCAAATAATTTTAGTAACCTACCAGATGATGAAAAGTTTGGTGCTGGGTTTCCTTGGGAACTCAGTGAGGACATTAACTGGGAGTGCTGTGAGTGTGCATCACTGAACTGGGAGAAGAAATTTATCCCAATGAAAGCCATGCAAGCGTTGTCTACTTAAACAATCTGTAGATTGTTTAATCTGTAATTCTGTCACTAAGAATCAGGGACAGGCTCCTTGTACAAATACTTATGGGTCTCTTTGATTGCACAAAACTTCTAAATCCACTGCAGACACTGAGCATTTGTGGTCATTCTCCAAAACTTTCAGGCTGTTCTTTTGCAAGTCCAATCCACCAAAGCCCCATGGGTTAGGCTTAGCAAGACGTGGGTTAGGCTTAGCAAGACATGGGTTAGGCTTATTCCATACCCAGAGAGGGAGTGGGTGTGTTACTGCCATGTGCTCCTTGTTTCCAGCCCTAGAGCAGCTCTGTCCCAAAGGGCATGCTTGTGCTAATATCCAGGTCTGCAAAAAGTCATAATTCTTGGTGAAAATCTAAAATTCAGCTCAGAGAAACACAGTTTCTAGAATATTTTAAGGTGGAAGTAGTTAACTGAATTGAGGGAGAAAATTGGAATTGTAGTGAAGATGAAACAAGATTTGCAGTAGGCTGACTGAGTTATGCAGCTGGTGCCAGCAGTCTGGGGATAATACATGAACTCCTTTGCATATTGGCCAGGTGGGGCAGAACTGCAGTGGGTGTGAGCTGAATGGAGAATGTGCATTGTTCTGAGGTTAGCCCTAGAATGAAAGCTTTACTTAAAAGATCACATATGAATTTGGGATTTGGAATTCATTACTATAGTTGGATCTCCCCTTCTGTAGCCTTTGTCTTTTCCCATTTCACTTCTGCCTTTTGCTTTTAGAACAGACTCAAAGGAAATAGGTCAAATTCCTGCAATGTTGGTATCCCAGCCAGCTGAAGGGAAGCAGTTTACCTGAATTTGCATCTTGCTAAATATTGTCAATGTGTTCTATTCTGGACATAGTAAAAAAACTTCAGAAGGCTAGGAAAAAATCTACTAGCCATGTCTTTTCACTCTTAGCCTTTGGTTTTTGAACTGAGTTAATGATTAATCTTATTTTTAATCAGGAAATTTTTGTAAATAAGTAGTAAACCCAAAAGAGTAATCATATAGAGAAAGCCTGTTCTTCACTTCAGTCAGTCCCAGTTGCAATATTTTTAGTAATGAAATTTCAAATGATAATCCAAGTCAGTCTTTCAGATCCCCAGTATCTTTGGTATTTAGTCTTAAGCCTCAGCTGAAGAAATGGAAGAAAACCAGCACAGATTCTAGCAGGAACACTTCAGTTGTATATGGATTCGATCTACAGGAATAATTTCATTAATAATATATGTATTACATATATATAAAAATAGATAATGTAATAAAATATATAGCCAGAAGGGTGGTCTAATGGTGGGATGAAGGAATGTCTCATAAGTCAACTCAAGTTTGTGACCTGTCACATTACTTAATATCTTAAAAAATTAAAAAAGTTCCACAGTCTGGGATTCTCCATTTTTCAGCCAGGGAATTAATTGAACTGACAAGGTATGAAGAAAGCATTATAAATCATTTTCTAATGAACTTACATGTCTGAAATTTAGACCAAAAGCTGTAGGCACTTTTAATACAAGTTGAGTTTGACGTTATCTTGGCAATGAATTCACTAATATTCTGCTGCAGCCAGTTCTTTTGAAGTCAATATTTTTTCTATAGCTTCTCGTATATGTGTAGATCACAAGGATACCTTTGCCTTGCCAAACTTTGCTCCTTGTACAGCACATAAAAAATGCAAGGCAGGAGAGAAAGTCTTCAGCAGAATTGTTGGCTGGTAAAAATTTCAAAAAGAATCAATTTCCTTCTTTCTGCTAATGGTATTTCATATATATATATATTCACAACAAATATGCAAACTTTGGCATTTTATTTCATCCTTTTTTTTTTTCCTCTCTCTCTCAGGAAATCCTTTTCACCTGTAAAGCTTAGACATGTTTGTAAATAACGCATCCCAGGCAGACATGATCAGTGGATTGTTGGTTTGGGTTTTTCCTCTTCTGTGAATAGCAGGTGTGGCAAACTGCTAGCCATACTTGAGTCAGTTGTTGTCAGTTTGACTAACACTGTGTAGTTGTGTAGAAATGTTTGCAGCTACTGAATGAAGCCAGCTTATTTTCTTACCATGAAGATTCTGAAGAAAATTTAGAGAGAACTGTATCACTAGTGAGCTGTTTGCTTTGTGTGGAATTAATTACTGCATTTTGAATATAAAATATGGTGCTTTTGTGCCAAAGTCCTTCTAATGCCAACAGTCAAAAATTCCATTTATGATTCAAAAATTGTTCCACTGCTGATGTCTTTGTATCTGCCTGAAGATATCTTCCTGCTTGAATTTAAGTTGTGGAATGGCAAATTTAAATTCTGCAAGAAAGAAAGTAGATTTTGTGCTTGTGCCCTTAAGCTAGAGTGTTTTTATGACAATATGCAAAATTAAGTTACACTGAGTGTAGTATTTTATTTGGGATGGAGGAGAATGGAAGGAAAATAATGGAAATATATTAAATATTCAGCAAAAGAATTTAAGTATATGCTAAACTCTTTGTGAAAACTTATCATGGAATTCCATGGCTGTACAGCTGTATTTGTTTTCAAAAAACTAGGATTTCTCCTGAATATTTTGTTGCGTCTGTAGAGGAATGAGTTACAGCATCTTGATTTTCCTTCCGAATCTTAATACAGATTTAGAGTTTTAGGAGCATATCCTGCCCAGTTCTTCTCACATTTCCTCTATCTTCCCTCTTTGAAAATGCTCTGCCAGTAAAGGCTGCATGGGGTTGCCTTCCCCATTTTGTCTGCCCTGAGTGGCTGAAGAAACACAAGATGAGACATCCCAACTGCTCCATGAAAACATTAATAGCTTAGAAGCTCCCAGTCTGAACACACTCTCCAAAAAACAATTTAAAGACTAGTCAGAGGGCATCAGGAGAATTAATTGAGGTGACCATTCATATCTATGACTGCAGAAAATACAGAGTTATTTTCAGGTGTGTGCAGGGAAATAGAATCTGAGTACTATGACATCAGTAAAGTCAAAAGCATGATGTAACTTCATGGGCAAGAAAAGCCAAGGTCAAAGTACAAAACTTATGCTCAGAGCTTTTCTTTTACCACTTTAATTTTCTTTCCTACCTTAGAAAAGTTTTTAGATCACTGGAACCTGTGTTTTCCACCCATTTTGAGATTCCTGAGTTGGCCTTTTCCCAGGTAGTTATGCTGTGTGATGAGAAGTGCTGCTTCTTGTTGGAAATATTTCATTTCTTTTGTGCATAATAATCTTACCGTATCTGTGTATACCATTTCTTACTCTTTAACTTTTTGCTCTGTTTGTCTTACTCTTCCTTTTTATTGCCCTCTCTGCTCTGGGGAAAAAGCAATTACAAAACCCTGTGCACTTTTTTGTTTTCTAGTTATTATTTTCTAGTAATAATTTTCTAGAAATTATTTAATTATTGGAAATTAACAATTGCCCAACATTGCCTGTTGGAAAGTGAAGCAGCTCATTCACTGACAACACAGTAAACCTGAGTGAGTGAGATGAATATACAGGAAAAAAAAAAGAGTTCAGTAGTGTTTTGATTTGTTTCTGTTGAGTTACAATACTGACACTTTTTTTCCTGGCTACCATGCCTTTCATTAAGAGGGCTTTGAATTTAGGAGAATTATTATTCATCAGAGAAGGCTCCCAATTACCAGAGCTTTATTCTGATAATTAAGGTCAAACTCATTAAAAAAACCAAAACAAAATAGAGAAAAGAAAAAAAATGCAACTGAATATTCTGTTGATGAAAGTACAAAATCTAGAATTACCAAAATTATTCTATGTCAGAACCATACACAATGTCATGAAAGTCAATCACCTCACATGATATATTTGGGATGAGCAGAACCTTTTCTTTATTAAACTCACTGGAAATCAGTCTCTATCAAAGAGATTTGTCTGCTGTGCTGCTGTGACTGCTGAGTGTCAAGACCAAAACCCAGAAGCATTTCAGGACTGAGCATTGTGAGGCTCAGTGGGAATCCCACAGTCACAGTGAATGTAGACTCTGCTCTTTGGTGAGGGACTTTGCTTTGAGGGCCGGGGCTGGGACTTCACTTGTCAAGCCTAAAGCTCTCAGGAGAGGAAATTGCAATAAACAATGTAAAGTCAAATAGATGCCCTGGGTGCTGTGCTGTAATGAATATCCAGAAGAAATGTAGTTAAACAGTTCCCAAATCTACTTTAGGCACAGGTGACCTGCTTTTTTCCTCAGAGATGTTTACTGAGCAGGCATGCGCCGTGGTCCGAATCCATTTCCCTGCCAACGTGAATAAAGCTGCAAAGTCTATTTAAATAGGTAACAACAATGATATTTCTTTTTTTCAAAACCACAGAGAATTTTAGAAATTGAATTTTTATATTGCTGGCTTCCAAACCAGTTTAGTAGATCTATAGCATTAAATATGTTTTTTTTCCTTTCAAGTATTTGTGTATGGTTGATGAAACCAAGGCATTTGCCCTTTTGAAAGATGATCAGGTGTGTGAATCTAGTTACTCAACACAAATGTTAGCAGGTGTGTATATTGATATTGGTTGGGATGCAAGAAGATATCTTTCAGAGAGACAATTTTTCTGTTAATATTAGAATTCTGATTTTCACATGAAGACATTTAACATTTTCCCATAGGTCATATTTGTCCTCCATGTCTATTCATATAAATATAAATCGTTTCTTACCCTTTAGGATGATGTCACAAATGATATTTATTATCTAACGTTCTGAATTGACTTATTTTGGGCATAAGTGGGAGAGAGAATTGCAGTTTTCTGACCTGTGGCTTCATACTTGGAAGAGGCTGAGAATCAGTGGACCAAGTCCCCAGAAGTACTCATGCATGGTACCAGACTTGTGCTTATGCAAGCCCACATTGAAGCAGCTATTTGAATTTAAGCATCTGAGGGTGCTGAATCAATAGTACCTATTCTGTATTTCATAGCTATATTTATTTTTATTTTCATCAGCCAGTGTGTGTGTGCTGCACAGCATATCCAAACCCTGTGCCAAGTCCCTAAATATTATTTAACTGTCACATGTTGCAATATCTATCACTACAGTACTATTTATGTTTTTCAACATGATTAATTAGTTTACTGAATGAGGAAAAGTGATATGTCACCAACTGGGAAATGGGGACTGGGGAGAATAAGGCTGAAACTGTCAATACTGACTATGTACAAATATTGTTTTTTTGATCCCTGAGGGTTGTGGGTACATTACATGAGAGGGGATTTGCCTCTCATCACTTGGAATCACGAATTAATGAAGTCATATAATAGGATGGAAGAGACCTTAAAGATCATCTTCCAAGCCCCATTCTTGAAAACTGCCAGGGCTGGGGCATCCATAACTTCTCTGGGCCACTCTGTTCCAGTGCTCACCACCCTCACAATAAATAATTTTTTTCTAATATCTAATCTAAACCTGCCCTCTGCCAGTTTGAAGCCATTTCCCTTGTTCTTTCAGTACATGCCTTGCAAAATGTCCCTCTCCAGCTTTCCTCTAAGCCCGTTTCACATACTGCAAAGTGTTGCAAGGTTTCCCCAGAGCTTCCAGACACAACAACCCCAAGCCCCAACCCTCTGATCATCTTTGTGCCCTCTGGACTCTCTCTGACAGTTCCATGGTTTTCTTATGTTGGAGGCCCTGAGCTGGACCCAGCACTAGAGGTGGGGTCTCAGGAAACCAGAGCAGAAGGGCAGAATCTCTTTCCTCCCCTGCTGCCCACAGTGCTGTTGATGAAGCCCAGCACACATTTGGCTTTCTGGGCTGTGAGTGCACATTGCCAGATCACGGTGAGCTGCTTGTCCACCCACATCCTTCTCCCAGGGCTGCTCTCATATTAATTCTTATTTGTTTTTGAGGTCTAACACGTCTAGCCATAAACATTGCTGCAGTCTGGCTGAACTCAACCATTAAACTCTGTCTCATTTATCACATGTCCTGTTCTATGCCCAGCAAAAATACTTTTATTAATTATAATCACCTATTGGTAACATGGAATCAGTCAGCGTGGCGGCTTCTTTCAGTAATGTGGCCTGCAGAAAGGCAAAGAGGAATGCAAGAGTAAACAGCTTATGTGAATAGAACACCCAAAACTGCTCAGAGGATGTTTGCCCAGAACCTGGTCATGCTAAAGCAGAAATTAAAAAGAGCAATGTTTTCTTAACAGGAATATTAGCTGGTTGAAATGGTAACTAGGGAGTTACCTAAACTTTTGGGAACTTCAAACAAACAAGAAGGGTGGCTTGAAACGAAGTGTGAAACAAGCATGAAAACCTGCTATAGGAGGGAGACAGAAGTGGGAAGAGAGCAGCATCAAAACAGGGTTTGTCTGCCCCAGCCTGTCACAGGCAGTGCTTCCTCTCTGCTGAGGCTGTGGGTATCTGCCACTGCTGGGACATACCCTGGGCATTCCCACCTGGCTCTGGGAGGTTCTGTTCCCTGCCTGCAAATTATGCAGCTGAAGAAAGCAGGATGGGTTTGTGCTGAGCTGGAGCGCGCACATCTCAAGGAGGTGCCTGTAAATAGGAATCTGTTCCCCAAAAGAAGGAGATCCTTGTACACTGCCTATGGATGGGCTCTGTGTGTGCAGGGAACTGTGAATATGGCCATGGGCATTAGATATTTTGGGGGTCTAGCAGTAGAAGACAGTTTAGAAAACTGTGAGCATTTGCTATTGTTTGGTAAGTGCCTGGTATTGTGGGTTATCTGTTCTTTTGTTGATATTGATCCTGAATGTATAGCTCACTGATTGCCAGTTAATTACGTCCCATTAATAAATCAATAAACTGCTTCAACTCTGATTTCATTTAAACCATGTGACTTGGCCAATTTTTCCTTGTGACAGCACTGTATGTAAAATTAAGGTAGAGGAACATAATACATCTAGAAAGTATATGAGTGCCTGCTTTATTTAGCACATCAGTTTAGATAATGTGTTTTTTGGCATGATAGCTCAGGCTAGCATGTTTTGACATGCAACATGGACTTTGTTCCTCTACTGATCCTGTTGTTATGGGATGTGTGGCTGGCTCCAGTAACTCCTTCAGTGTGGCTATCTTCATAAACCCCATATAAAATAACTGTAGTCTTTATTTTTGTTTATAAATTTTGATATTCAATCAACAGTAAAATTTTTTATGTATCTCACCATTTTATCATCTTGGGCTTCAACCAAACTTGTATGAAAAGTTCAAGTGCCTCTTTGAGTTGGAAAGCACATCTGGGAACGTGCTATTCTGCTCCCTCTGTGCTTATAGCCATAATCACTTTCTGCCACCTCAGTCTAAGCCTAGCTCTGCAATCACTGTCTAGGCTTTGTCTGAAAGTGGCTAATTAAAAAAAATGAAATGATCCTATAGGTATTTTTAGAAACTGGTGATAGACTTTGCACTTTTATCAGATGAATTATTGTGCTTCACACCCATGGTATCTCTCCCTGTATCTAGTTTGCATATCATATGTTAATAAAATTTAGAAGTGTTTTGTCAGTCAAGGTTATATATAAAGGCCAAAGAATGAGAAAGGCAGTCAAAAAGCATTCACTCTCTGGGTCTATATGCTATTTTCAGATACCCAGACTTACAATTACAGAATTAATGGCTATTTTGAACTTTTACTGCTGTTAGTGGCATTGTGGTTTTATATTTCAGCTACGTAACGTTAATTCATGCTGTGGACTTTGTTTCTGCAGTGAGGTGATATTCAGAGATTCCTCTGAGACAGCAATGCAGAGAGAACTGCTTCATTATATTTGTCAGTCCTGGCTCTAAATGAGTGCCTTGAAAATGAATTCCATTCTCCAGTAAGAAAATGCTTTCAGAGATGTAGTTCACAAGGACTGTTCCTGCAGGTGAGCAAAGCTAAAGGCATTGACATGTGTGTGTTGCTATCTCTAGCTAATGACTTGTAAAGGATGAGAATATGGAAATTCTACATTCATTGCTAATGATAAATGATACCCATTAAATAATTTCAATAAAGTGTTTCAACTTTGTAAAACGTCTCTCAGAAAATACCAGAATAATGTTTGGTTGATAAAAGACTCGTGTTGGCTCATCTGCAGGCTGTGACTTCAAACTAAACTAATAAACTAGAAAGGCAAGGTTTAGAAGAAGAAGCAGAGTTCAATGCTTGTTAGAAGTATATGTGGAGAAAAAAAAAAGATCTTCAGGCTTTGGGATGGTTGTTGAGACAGTTTTATAGAACAAAACATTTAGAGTTGAAATATTACGCAGAGGTAAGCTGGAATTGTACCAACGTAGATGCTGTCATTTTGCTTAATGTTTGCATTTTTGCTCATGGTAGCTATCTGCAGGTGATTTTGAAAATTGAGAACAATACATGCAGGTGAAATTCTCGTCAGCAGGGTGCTTTTGTTACAACAATCCTTCAGACTTGATTTAATAGCAGTCTGCCCAGTAAATCATCTTCACTCTGTACAGTGTAACAGTGGCATGGACTATGTAAAAATCTGCTGTGTTAAATTTCATGACCTCAATCTATTGCTTGTGCATCAGCAGATTAATCTGTAATCAGGAATACTTAGAAGTTCTTTCTGGTTGAGGTGTTTTTTGATCACTGTGACTGTGGTTACTACTCTTTTCTCATAGCACGCACTACAAATTCAGCACAACCTTTTATTCTAATAGGCAAAATGATTCAGAGCTTCACAGTTTATGGAAGCAGAACTGCCCTTCAGTGACACTGGGAATAGATTCAGGCTTGAGACAGGCTGGTGGGTAGCTGTACAAAAAGGGCTTTCTTCAGCTTGGTAAAAAGCTGGAAGTTTGAAGTCAGGCCTGCCTAGTAATTTCTGAAACATTTCACAAAGTTGCAGTCTGTGAACACTTCCATGTGGACTTGGAAAACAGTTCCTGGGGACTGCACAGAGAAGTCTGTGTGTTGATAGACGCTGTATTCATCTTGGCAGGAGCCATTCAAACGTAGTTATTTGTATAAACTATGAGCATTTTCTATAAAGCGAATAAATGGTTGTTATAGCTCATTGCAGATGGCATCAGTGCCTGGCTTTGGGCTTGTGAAATGCATATATGTATTTCCATAGATAACATTTCTCAGAGTTTAACAAACTATTAGAAAGAGCATTAGGGGAGATTTGTATGCTGTGTACATATTTCTGAGACCTGAATTCTGCCCTTGGGGAATTGACACTGCTACTGCTCAAAGGAGAAGCTATCAAGGGAAAAAAATATTGAAAATCCAAACATGAGTGAATAAGAGATGTTTTATTTCCCCATCCCCCTTCTCCATTTGCAGAAGATTGGAAAATAACTGATATTGCAACTATAGTGGCATAAGCCACTGAGAAGAAAAAGGGATCTGAGAAAAAGCAAAATATATAAGTGCTTTGCTTTGTATTATATCTTCATCCTAACCTGCTTGAATTAAAGTTGTATCACGGCTCTGACAATGGCAGGGTTGGGTTTTTTTCCTAGATGAATGTTATTTTTCTTTCAGTTGTCATTACAGGCTATAAAGTGCATATCTTTGCAAATTTTCTATAAGGTGCTTTCAGAACAGCTGAAAATATATTTTTGTAGTGCATGTAATTGCTGCTATTTTGGATTTCTTTACCCTATAACTTGAATACATTCTAGATCCCATATACGACTATTATATTTAGAGATTTGTTCTCATCATCTTCCTAGAAGATAGAAAAAGAACATGCAAGAGAAGAATAATTTACTCTGCATTTCATTAGGTGAGAACTTTGAATTTTCATGAAAGTATTTCTCTCCACTTCAAACATAATATCAAAAGGCCTCAGTCCTGCACCTTTGTCATTTGGACAATACGGATAATTTCTCATTCTACATCTTTGTGTGCTGAGAGCTCATACATTTGTGTAATGAAATGCACAGGTTGTTTTAATGGCAATTACTTGGTAGTTTGCAGAATGCAGTCAAAGTTGGTGTCTTCCTGAGGTGCAGCTCTTGCTGTGAGAGGTGTACAATAAATGGATTTTGTGGCAGGACCTTGGCATTTGCTGCCCCATGTAGAAATATTCCTTGTTGTCATCCCTTAGTTACGGTTTGCTGCTCACCAATTTGAAATTAGCCAGGGCCTCATTGAAAGCCTTGGTTCAGCCCCTGCAAGAAGGAATCTCTGTGATGCTTTGTTGGTTTTAAAGGGCTTTTGCAGAATAGCAGGATTTTATCAGCACAATCTGATTCAAAGATTTTGGATGTAAGAAGAAAAGTCAGATGTCTGGCATAAAATGAAAATACCCCAGAGAAGGAAGTGTTTGGGGTAATTTTAAGCACACTTCTTACTGATTTAGTTACTGAATAAGAAACTTTTTTTTTTTCTTCCTGGAAGCCTTGTCAGCTCCCACATTAAATAACCCTCCAGTACTCTGCTCCTGCTGCACCTTGTAGATTGAAGCTCAGTGTGAATAAATAAATGGCAAGTCAGACAGCATCTGCTTTGATCCAGGGCACTAGAAGTAGAGACATGACTTTTAATGCAGGCACAGTCACAGCCCTGGCTGTAAATGCTATATCAACTCCTGCTGCTTTTTTTTCTCCTCCTGCCCCTATTTCACATGAATAAAGTCATGATGGAAATTGCACCACAGCTACATCTTCACTTGGGTGATTTGTCCTCTTTTGGCTGCTACTGAGTAATTCTGGGATGCAGACAGAAAGACCATCACAAATGGATGTCACTAACCTATGTGTAACACAAACTCAGAAAAATGTGTGTTGTAAAATATTACTAAAGAATTCCCTATTGTGGGCATTAAAGTTATTAGAAGTTAATATACATATTTAGTTACTATACTCTCTACATTCACAGACTCAGAACCTTTAAAATCTTTGAAGGGACCTCAAATCTATGTTTAAGGTCTGAATTCTTTCATCTATATATGTCAAAATCTCTGGATGGTGGATATCTGCAGTGTCCAGCTTAGCAGACCCACCAAGGAGCTGATTTTTAAAAGCTTTAGATTTTTACATATAGCTAGTAGTTGTTGATGCTGAACTGATATTTCCAAAACTGATGTCATTTGGGTGTTAGCCTGCATTATGCTAAAGGTACATAGTATCTCTAGCTATGCTATTATGCAATATATAATCTGTGTTTGTATAGACAATGTCATATCACATTAATACCTTCCTAAGGTATTACATGTGAATTTTACTGTGGCAGATGTGTTGGAAAAGTTTAGCCTGCTTATAAGGCTTGTAGAGAAAAATTTTTATTCTCAATATATCACAGTGTTATAGGGAGAGCATACAGGATCCAGTGAGTGTGTGGAGCATGGCAGTATCTTTGCTAAGGTATAGGAGATTTCTGGAATAGAAATAACCAGGCAATATTTCTGAATGCCAAACAACTACACAAGAAACATCCAGAAGGCCAGGCATTAGAAAATCCCTTTTATCTGAGAAAGCAACCTTCACTTCTTTTAAGTCTTAGCTCACTGATGTGAGCTAGTGGAAGCAGAGACAGAGCCAGACCACTGTTGAAAAACAGCTTTAAAGGGCTCTAACTGGAAGAAAATAAAATACTTATCCTCCAGAGGGCTGGGGGAGGTTTTTTTCTTTCTCTCGTTGCCCCTTGCCTTTTTGTTTTTGTAGATATGGAAATTGGGAATTGATGGTAGTTGAGGGGAGTGTGTGTGTTGCTTTCCAAGGCACCATATCCTTTGCTTGACTCTACTTGTGATTTGACCTTGAGTCATGACTGATTTTCCAAGATTTTTCCAAGTGCAATGGCATAAAAATTCACCACAGTGCTGCCATTCCACTTTTGCTATCCCTGTGTCAGCAATACTGTGCACATAATGAATTTAGGGTCAAACTGGAAACTTCTTATTAAACTAGACTACACTGGTGACATTGCATTGTGAGTGGTTAGCTGGTGAATGAAGTTTTTATGAGCTTCTTCATTAACATTTTTCTGTCTTGGCATGAGGTCCCAGTCCTCACCCTGACTGTCAGTTTTCAGGCCCTGGTCCTTTTCTGCATTTTGGGATCTAAATCTGAGGAGCACACAGGGAAGCACATAAAATATATTCAATATCTCATGAAAATAGATTTTTAAATTAATTAACAGATGGCTTTTCAATTCCTCTGGAGTGCCTGGTTTAGCAACTTTGCATTCATAGTGAGTGATCCCATTGACTTCAGTGGGAGACTGCATGAAAGGCTGTATGCTCTGGAGCCTTTTGCCAGCAGCTGGCAGGCCTTAGAAGGATATTTCCTTTTCTGCAGATATGAGAATAAAAAGATGTCTTTATCCAAGAGGCAACGTGCTAGAAACCTGCCTAAGCTCAGTGTCAGCCTATTGTTCTGCTGTTAAGAATGGGGCTGCTGACATTAGAGAAGCACAAAAAGGCAGCATAACACTTGTGGGCTCTACCAGCAGTAGACCTGTGAATTAGGGCAGGATGTTGACTCTGATATCTTTTTTTTTCTTCCTTAGATGCCTCAGCCCCCCTTTGGAAGTGCTGTCTATATGCTATTAGGCAGCCATTAGCACTGATTAGATTTTGATTCTCTGAAAAATAAGGAGGGGGTCAGCAGAATTGCTGCCTTTTGGACTTCCAGAGGGCTGACTTTGTCCTGTTTGTGAGAGGAGCTGACAGTGTCCCTTGGAAGACTGTCCTCAAATGCGAAGGGGTTCAGGAAGGAAATCCTAAAGGAGCAGGAGCAGGCTGTCCAGTGTGCTGTCAGACGATCTTTGCTGGTGGTGAGGAACACCAGCCTGGCTGAACAGAGAGGTTTCACTGGAATTCAGAAAAAAAAAAGGGAGATTTTATGACCTTTGGGAGAAGGAGAAACCAGCTCACATGAGTTTGGGAAAGGCAGGTCCTGCTTGACCAACCTGATCTCCTTCTATGACAGTGTCACCCATTTAGTGGATGAGGGAAAGGCTGTAGATATGTCTGCTCAGACTCAGAAGCTGACTGCTCTGGGGTGTAGTCTTTGTTGGGTAAAAAACCAGCTGGGGGGTCAGGGCTAGAAAATGGTGAGGAAGGGAGTTGCATGCAGCTGGTGGCTGGTCACAAGTGTCCTCCCAGGGCTCAGTGCTGTTTAATATTGGTATCAATGATCTGGATGAGTGGGTTGAGTACTCACACCCTCATTCAGTTTGCAAATGGTACCCTGTTGAGTGGGTGTGTTATCTTCTGGAGGGTGGGAAGGTTCTGCAGAAGGGTCTGGACAGGCTGGATTAATGGACTGAAGACTATTGTATGAAGCTCAGCAAAACAAAATTCTGGGCCCTGCACTTGTATCACAACAACACCAGGCTGAGGACAGAGCCAAAAGTGGCCCTGTGGAAAAGGACCCTGGGGGTGCTGGTTGTCAGCAGCTGAATGTGAGCCAGGTGGTCAAGAAGGCCAGTGACATCCTGGCTTGGATCAGCAATGGTTTGGCCAGCAGGATCACAACAGTGATTGTCCCCCTGTTCTCAGCACAGGTGAGGCCTTGGGCTTGGCAGTGCTGGGTACTGGATGGGCTCGAGGATCTGAGAGGTTTTTTCTAACCAAAACATGAATCCACCTTGCTTTATGATCCTTAGAGATTAGCAAGCTCATACGTAGAAGTGCTGTAGTGTGTGAGAAACTGGAAGTAAAAAAGCAGACAGAAGGGAATGACTTCTTTAGAGTCACTTTCCTTGTATCCCAACACCTGCCAAAGTGTCCATCTTTTTCTACCTGTGCTCCAGCAGAGAAGTGTCTGCCCAAACTTAGAGAATTGCTCCTCTCTTTCAACATCACAGGCACAATGCTGTCTGTGTCAGAGCCACAGGCAAACTTAAATAGCTGTAGATATATAAAGGAACAAAGTGAAGGAGTCTTTTGAAGCCCAGAAACCACTTTGAATAATTTAGGGGTCTTTCTTATCATCCTACTGTTTACCTTGGCAGTTTAGATGTACAGTCAGTGGCTTAGTTTGTCAGAAAGATGTCAGAGGTTGGGTGGCTGGAACAGCTCAAGTTTGGGTTTGTCTGTAGTTCATTATGCACAGCATTTTCCTCCCCTCATTAGAAAGCAGGGTTTTCTAAAATTTGCAGTATTTATGGATTATGAGGCACACTTAATAGAAAAGTTTGGTGTTTTTTTTTCCTCTTTTTGTTTAAATGGTGCTGAGCTCTCACCAAGTAAGTTTATGACAACAGATTTGCATTTTGCAGTTTCATGCAGATGTCTTTTTTCTTGCAAAATACCTTTACTTCCAGGGTGTATTTTTTACTTAAAGTTGATAATCTGTCTTTTACTGAACAAAGTGAGAAAGCTTTTGCAGAAGATGTGCACAGAGGTTTGAAATATTCATGGAAGTCTAAAAATGACTACTGACTTTTGTTTACTATAGATTGCCTTGGCTTTCACAGAGATGAGAATTGGCTTTTAAAGAGAAACCCAAATCCCTCTGAACGCTTCATTTTGGGAAGGAGGGGGAGAACCGACACTCTCTGATGATTTGTTTTCATGAGATGTCTGCATTAGCTCTCAAATTACAGAGCTGATTTGATGGAAAATTGCAAGAGGCTGCTCATTTGTGACTGACCCTGCCATCTAACAAGAAGATAGATCTTAGGCATAATTGGGTTGATGCTGATTTGATCGCACACAAAAAAAAAAAAAAGCTTAAAATAAGTCTTAGATCTGCAGAAGCAAGGCAATGCTCCATCCTTAAATTGCCCCTTTTGTTGGTTGTCACAGGATTTTGCTACATTGGATGACTGCTTATTGGAAATCATATGCCTCCTTCAGTGGATTGAGGATAAAGGGATTTTTATTGATGCTTTGTGCTTCTATATTTTGTATGTATGTTTGGAGAAAGAAGCATTTGCCCAACATACACAAAGAAATGCCCCACACCTTACACTACATAACTTGAGTGGAAGCAAGAAACCTGGTGAGATTAGATTCCCTGAAAGCTTCTCACCCACACATTTCACATATCCTTGCATTAGGAACAGGTGAAATATTAGATTTGGCTAATGAAAGTAACACAAATCTTGAGCAGTTTATGGGAATTGATATTATGAATTTGTTTCATTTTCACTGGAAATCCAAGAAGTGAGACCACAAGCAGAGTTTGTCTGGGAAGGAAGCACAGTGCTTGTTTCATGGTGTATCTGCACACACCATGGAAGACAGATCTGGTATTCTCTGCTACCTCACGTACATGGAGGCAGCCTGCATAATCTGGGGTGTCTGGGAGCCTTGTGGTGGCAGGCCTGGTTTTAGAGAGCAGTCAATGAGGACTGGGAAATGTGTGAGATGTGTTAATTCGGCACCTCTCCAAGGCAGCCCCCACTGCTCCTGTGGAGCACGGCCAGCCAATTAAGCTGCCTCCTCTCAGCCACCCCGTCTTGCTCGGATGCCCATGTGGATGCAGAGGATTGCAATTTGCAACTGCCTCTACAGGTGAAAATTTTATCCAAACATCCTGCTGGTTAAGGACATAGATTTTTTTTACATCCAGAGTGGTTGGGAAGCTCACTGCTTGTGCTTATAATAGGCTTGCAGAAATATTTTGCATAAGGCTTGAGAGTGTTTTGCTCAGAGATTTGATTAGACATGTCTACAAACCAAACTTTCATCTCAACACAAACTGGTATTTTAAGCAGGTATTATTCTGAGGCCTTATAGATTGCAATGGAAAATATTTTTAAGGCTCACTCTCACAACATCCTGAATGATGCTGCAAATAAGTTTCACCTCTATTTTAGCATAGTGGCAGCGAGCATTGCTGTGTTTGTGACAGACTCCACCCTTTGATAAGGGAGTAAATTTGCATGGCTGAGTTAAGCCCTCTGAAAATAAGGGCTTACAATGAATAAAACACCAATGTACTGTACCCCTTTAATTACCGTAGTTCTAAGACAGCATAGTTATAACATGTAATTAAATTTCATTGTATAAATGGAACATGGGCTGTGGTAGGCACATCTTTCATCTTTTGATGTATAATGACATTCAAAATATTCTCTAGTACTCAGTTGATAAACAACTTGAAGAGTCAGGGTCTACAGAGTAGCTTGTTTGATTTTAAATTTGTAAGATTGGCACGTGGTCTCTTTTGACGATACTGCATTCTGATGTGATCCATTTATCTAATGTCATTAACAGTACATGCTGAATGTACAATTAAGCTTGAAACTGTCAATGTCAGTGGCTGTTAAAAAAGGGTTGATAAAAATGAGAAGAGGAACTGCTGTTTTGTAATAAGCATCTGTGTTGCTTTTAAGTCAAGAAAAAAAAAATCAATGAATTTCAATATATTGCTGTCTTCATTGCCAATGTAATTCAATAAATATGTTAATTCACTTTTCTGAACACTGAAGAGAGTGAGAGCTTTTTGTCATTTATTTTTGTCAGTTCTGTTTTTCTTTTATTTTTTTTGTTTTAGTTAGACTTTCAGCTTAAGTCTAGTAATAAAAATGCTATTACATTGAAGTAGAAAGGAAATATTCTATATCTCAGACTTTTAACAAACTGCAGGATTTTTTTCTTTATTTGTTTATCTTTGAACTTGCAAGCCAGCAAAAAATTGATGTATTCTTTTATCTTTAACAGTTCTCCTCCTGATAGAATAAAATGGGAGCACTTTGAGGTTCAACAAATACAATTGTCAGTCCACATGCTAATTTCAGTGCAGAGATTTCTTCCTAACCACATTGCTGGTCTTTATCATGAAACATGATAGATTGACTTCATATACTTAATCCTATTTAGGAATTTGCATGTTCTGTAGTTTCATGAATCACAACTGAAGTGTTTGTTTAAGAACTCTTTGACATAATACCATTATCTGGTAGTGAATTACATAAACTGATATGAGAAATACCTGTATTTATATCTCTCTACAAGCATGCCCTTGTTTTGTAATAGTTACATCTGTTTTCTAAAGAACTTATTAACATATTGCTAAGTGCAGCCATATAGGAGAGGCTCAGAAATCATGTTCACTATTGTAGTATCCTTTGCTGTAGTGGTTTCCTGAAAAACCAATAAGTGTGCAAATATTGGAAAGGAAACACCAACTTGTGAGTGTGCAGAGCTGTGAGCTCCTCTTGCCATCCGCTCAGTTGCTGTATTTTGGAAAAGACTGAGAGGTTTCTGCTGATTGAGTAAGAAAGAGCCTGTGTTTGAAGCACAAAATCTCCTCAGGGCATCTGTGTATTAAGCTTCTCTTTTAGCATTTGAAATCTGCTGAAAGAATCATTGGTAGCATATCAGACCTCTTCTGATTCTTCCCTCAGTGCTTTCCTGTTTAATCCTCTAAAGACTAGTCAAGAAATGTACCAGCAGAATAAAGATGTATGTACTCTTTTATATATATATATATATGGTTGTGTAGGTAATGGCTGAGGTTGTGTGCAAGTAGTTATCCATGTGCAAGTAGCTATTCCAAAGAAGGCCTTACAAGTGCACAGGAGATGTACAAAGCTACAGTTCCTACAATTGTCAGTTAATATTCCAGGTAAGACAGCAACAGTTTTGCCAGCTGAACTGCTTTCATGCCAGTGAAGATTTTCAAGGGATACAAAACCATGTTTCTATTAATGCTTTGCTTTTTTTTTTAATAATTGACATCAAATGAGATGAATAAGCACTGACAAAACTAGAAATTACTCCAAGTAAAGGAAAACCCATGTAAGGAACTTGATGCTGTGTAATCTTCATTCCACTTTCCAGAATGGTGGTTCTGGCAGCAGGTGTTGTAGAGACAGCAGCACAGGTGGAGCAGAGTTGGTAGTGCTTATGTTTGAGGGCAAACACAAGCTGGGGAATCAGATCTGAGCTAAAGGGGAAGACAAAAATATAAATCTATCCAAGATGAATCAGACCAATAACCTGAAAGACTTTGCTTTGCTTTGTCGTCTTATTTTTTGGAGGAGAACTAAGTTTCTAGACAGGAAATGGAGGCAATGGAGGCAGCCAGCAGAGCATTGGTTGGTCTATGTAAGAAACTTTTATTTAAATTTCAGAGTACAAAGCCTATTGAAGGAATTGTATAAAGTGAATACAATGTCTTAATAGAATATGTCAATGGGAAGTATGAATGAGAGAAGTACTTGGACTGAGCTTTGTAAAAGAATTTCTGAAGAATTGATTTTCTAAAAGATCTCTTTATATTCTTACTATTGACTTTAGGGCCAATATTAATATAGCATTATCTGGAAACAGTGTTCCTTTCTTGATAAAAAAAGAAGAATATTACAATGAAAAGAATGTGCACCTGTGAGAAGTAAAATGATAAACTCACATGAATAGTACAGAATGAAAGTGGATACAGCCAGGGACTAAAAATTTGACTATTATTAAAACATTCCCAGTTGGAAATGGTGGGAGAGAGGTGCTTGCATGTAATTTTCATTTATTTACTACAATGTTATTATGAAAGACCATGAATGTTTTTAGAATGCATCTATCTGGGACATGGAGGAAGAGAGAAACAAGTAACAATGTGCATAACATTAACAAAACATCACCTGTAATACCCATATGGACATTTGCTTTTAAATGTATTGAAGAAAATCTAGTTGAAGCTGGAGGGTGGGAAAACAAAGGCTGTTGATAAGGTTAGAGAGTGAAGTCTCTAATCAATGAGGAAACTGGAGGAGGGCATCCTAGTTAGCCTTTCACATTACACCTTAGAGATGATGCTAGATAGGCGGGTGATACAGGGTGATGTAGCTGATATCTGTCAGTCTGCAGCTGATAAAGGACCAAGGAGATAAAAGGTTTATTTAAGGCCAGCATTAGCATGAGAGCTAATGACTCATGAGCAGGTTCAGAGCCAGGCTTAGAGGATTCTTCCAGGATATATGGAGCCACCTTCCAGATAGGAACTTTGAACAAAACAGTGAGAAGGTGAAGCTTGCTATATTTTTACATCAGAGGAAATGTGTTATATGCCTCAGAGAGGAAATTCCTTTCACTTTCCTCATCCTATGCTTGGCTTTAAACTTAGTTGCTAAGCTTGTTAATGCTGTCAGGTACTTGTGAGAGGCTTACATGTTTCAAGGAAAACATTCTGGAGAGAATCAATATCCACTGCTGTTTATGCTGTCTTCCTAAACATACCTGGCCATAGGGGCTACAGAAATGCCTGGGACTTGCTGTGTGGCCCTGCATCTGAGCAGCACAGAGTGATCCATCTCCAGTCAAAGCCAAGCAGAGGTGCACTGACTCCTACAGGTGTGCCTTGAAATGCTGGAGCCCATGAACTATCCAGTTATCTTTGGTGTAAAGCAGTAGGTCAAATATTAATCTACTGTAAAATGAAACACGAAAATAAATATTTTTAAGAGAGTTTGGTAAGCTGCTACTTAATACTATTGGCCAAGAAATCATGGTTTTCTGAAAGGTTTTCACTGTTTGCACTTGATGCCACTTTAGTGAACAAATGAAAATTATACTGAATAGCAAGATCTCGTAAGAGGTTGCTAATTTGTTGTGGGTTTTTTTAATTTGAGATTTGTTAAAATAATAACAATTTTAAATTCTTTGTGTTTAGACATGTAATTTGAGAATTTTTTCTTATATTGAATAGAGGAGGCTTCTTTTTTAAAATAAGTAATACAGGTTTTAATTCCTTTTTCTGATTGACCAGTTACTTCAGAATTTCTCTTCTTCGTATTCACTTTCAAATAATCACCTTTGCCCTTCTCCCTCACACCCACCATGTTTGACAGATGCTGTTTGTAACCATTCATGAGCTGACTTAAAGGTGTCCTTCAGATTCCTTCTTGAAATGCTCCTCTATGGAGCATGCAAAATATGCTCTGGGAACTGGACTGTGTTTGGTGTTACTTGCCATTCTGCCTGGTATTGCCAAGCTCTTACTTCATGTATCTGTGTCTGAATGCCACAAATACTCCTTAGAGGAGAGTATTTTAGATTATTTTAGAGTATTTAGATTATTTTATTTCATATGGGTATCTAATGTGTAGTTATGTTATACATGTATGTTATATTTCTATATATAGAGAGAGGGAGAGAGACACCCATCCAGTTATGTGTCAATATATAGAGATGGTGTTTTTTTGTTGTATATTTCTATTTTTAACATATTCCCTGAACAATTATTGAGGATGCTAGGCACTACAATGATACCAATAATTAAAACTTCTGATGTAAAAGGCAGGTTTTAAAACTTGTGGCTCTTACAGGACATGTTCCTCTCCTTTGTGATTCTTGGTGGTATTTGATATATGCCTGCTACCTTTCCTTTATGCAAATTTTTGACTTTGCATATAGTATTATCCTCCCATAGCTTCTGCTTGGTTTTGAATTATTTCAGTTCTGGCTTCAACCACCATATTGTGACATTTTCCCATTCCCTGAAATGGGGTGCCCAAAATTTAATGTCTCATGTTAAACAAAGCTATCAAGCTCATATATTTAGCTGTTGTTGTCTTCTGTAACAGATAATAATTTTTTACCATTATTTGAAAGTGATATGATTATTTGAAGGAATATCCTCATGTTCTGTATTTCATGTTCACTTATAGTATCAAATGCTCAGACCAATGTGTCCTGTTAAGAATAAACACTTGATACTTTAGTGCATCCAACCGATTCAGCTGTAGCACACATTTCTCCCTGAAGAGATTTAAAAATTAACTGTTAGAAATTGACTATGGTAGAAATCAAAGAAAACCAGTTCAAGTTTTCTAAGAATAAGACATGAAAATATATTTCAAAACCCTTAAATATCTATATTTAAGAATACCCTGCTTAATGCTAGGAAATTAACAGTCATTTTATTCATTTGAAATAGAAATGCCTTCAACCTTTTAGGGAAAGCAAGAGCAAATTACAGCCAAATTTTCATTTCACAAGTCATCTTCATCCAGGATAAGCCAGGGCCCCAAGGTCAATTCTTCAATTTGGTATCCTATTTCCATAATGTTATTCTGCAGTGTACTTTCATTATTACTGGAGCACTGCTTGCTTTCCTATTAGTTTTATAAATGGCTATGTTAATGCCGTTTTGCAGACAAAACCATCTTTTGTTAATATCCCAGTGGATTTCCTAAGGATTAAAATATAGTTTTAAGCAGCCATTGGTTCTATTTATATTTTTTTCATTGATGATTAGCCCTTGTCACCTACCCAAAAGTGGCATTGTTCGAACAGAGATCGAAGCAGTTTTTAAGAAGATATGAGTGATTGGCTTGACTGACAGAAAAGAAATAATTAGAAGCTGAAAATTCTAGGGACCTTTTTAAAATTTAGTAATATCTAAGGCAATGCAATAGGAGAGAAAGAAGAAAAAAAGAGGTAGGGAAAATGTGGGGGGAAATCTATTCTGGCCAGGGAGTATCCTTTGTTAATACAAGGAGTTCTGCCTTTGTCTTTTCTGTTAGTGGTGAGAAGATACCAGTGCAGCTCCAGCTGGGGTGCCACTCTTACCCCTAAAATCTTGCCAGTGTTGTTTTAGATAATTAAATATTTACTTTGGCAGTTATAATAAATATATACATTATGTAATATCCAGGACAAAAATGGATGGAATATGTCTGCAGTGTTCAATAGTCTACATCCTTGATAGGAGGATTTGTGTTTACTGTGCGTAAGAAGTTCTCCTCATGCCTTAGAGAGAGTGGAAAATAGCATTTCTTGGGAGCCATATTGATGAAATTTGATTTTTTTCTGGTGTATCTTTTGTTGGGGGAATAAATGATTTATGTACATAAAATGAAGTATTTTCAAGAAAGAGGATAATGAAAGAAGCTATTGAGTGATTACCTTGATTTTCCATACTCTATATATCTTGTGAGTACTGTACAAGCATTTAATTAGATAGACAACAAAATGCTGTTCATAGTAGCAGAATATTCTGTTCTTCTGTGGAGCTTACAATAGGATATTTCAGTTGGAAGAGACCTACAGGATCATCCAGTCCAGCTCTGTGATCACTTCAGGGCTGATTAGAAGTAAAACCAAAAAAGTTAAGGGCATTGTCCAAATGTTTCTTAAACTCTGACAGGCCTGGAGCATCAACCATCCCTCTAGGGAGCCTGTTTCAGGGCTTGGCCACCCTCTCAGCAAAGAAATTATTCCTAATGTCCACTCTAACCCTCCCTGGCACAGTATTGAACCATTGCCATGCATCCCATCACTGGATCCCAGGGAAACAAACTCAGCACATCCCTTTCCAATTCCCCTCATCAGGAAGATGTAGAGAACAACAAGGTCACCCTTCAGGGTGACCCAAAGCCCTTCCCTGCTCTTCATAAGAAACACCTTCCAGCCCTTTCACCAGCTTTGTTGTCCTCCTTTGGATGCATTCAAGGACCTTCACATCCTTGTTAAGTTGTGGGGCCCAGAACTGCACACAGCACTCCAGGTGTAATTGTGTTTTTTGAGAAGCTGGTTGTGCTGTGTTAGGTCCAGGTTAATACATTTATGAAGTGAATTTTTGTAACAGAAGGTGTGTCTTAGCAGGAGCTTGATCTTCCTGAGAACAGCTATCCAGACAGCTCTGTTTAATTTCTGAAAGTGCACTGATCAATGTTCCATACCTGACCTGCTCCATCTGGAACAAAACCAGTGGGCTTAGAACCCTCAAGATGGAGCAGTCCTTTGGCTTTGCTCAGCAGAGCTCCAACCTTTTATAAAAGAGAAACCATTCTGTATGATTTTCTTCCATGCATCCTGATATATTTGTAGGTCTTGGAGACATAGTCTAGTACTTGGTCGGGGAACTCAAGCCCATCTGACATATTGGCTCTGAGGAAGTTATATTAGTTGAAATTTTCAAACTTAAATGCTTAAAGATGAGTATATGTGACAACCTAATAGCTGTCTTCTGAGTGTGGTTTGTTGTTGTGTCAGTGTCAGCTTGTGGTAGGCACATACTTCGAAAAAGAAAAGAGTATTTTCACTTTAATGCATCATAATAATTCACGTTTTCAAGGGATTTTATACTTGGATTTGGAGAAAAGTCCTTGAAGCGATGGACACTTGAACTAGCATTCCACACTGTGCAGATGGAACCAAATTAGATCCTGAACATAAATGCATAATCTCAGAAAGGCTTTTTTACACCTATGAAGGAGAAAATTATTGTGGCCAAATTGCTTCTAGACTTCCTCTGCATGCATTTAGCTAAGTCAGTGCACCTGCTTTTTGGGCTTGCCCCTGTCCTGTTCCTGTTCATGTGAGCACCTGCTTTGGACATCTGCTCCAATTTCACCTGACCTCACTTCAGGCCCTCTGCTGAGTGTGAGTTAAGAACTGACAGGCTGTCCACAGCCAATGTAGAGAGGCACTTATGCAGAGTGTAATCCTTCCTAAAATCAGAAATTGCTTCCAAATATATTCCACTCTCTTTCTCTCTTAGAGAGTCTCCTCTTGGAGACTTTTCCCTGTGCTGTTCTTAATTTCTTCTAAAAATCTCCATAGGTCTTGTGGCTTCCAGGGTATATGTGCTGCCTATTAGTTAAGATACTTTATATTAAAAACTGTCAAAGAAATGAAAGCAATTTTGTATGGTTCCTGAATTAATGACAGTCTGCTTGCACATTGGTTGCTTTCTGTTGGCATCTGGGTCCTAGTACAGACTGCCATTCTTAATCATATTTTAATTTTCAAATAAATTGCTTTCATTATCCTTTCATTTACAATACCATGTGTGCATTACTGCTCATTAATGTTTGTCATCTACTTTGCTGAGACTGGGTTTTTAAATAGCCATGGTTGCAATGCAGTAATTAAAGATGATCCATGTTGGTTTTGTAGAAATTATTCTGAAACCTTCTTACACAAAAAAAAAGAAAGAAAGAAAAAAGAAAAAGAAAAAAAGAAACACAAACCCAGAGTGCTGTTAAAATCAATTCCCTAAATGTAGGGAGGCAGCTTAGCACAAGGTGCTGCCTGTGGGTAAGAAGAGGGCACTTCTAATGCTTCTGCTTGAATGATGTCTAATGATGGATCTCTGTGAAATCTGTACATCTCTGAATTTACTGTTGGGTTTGAGTATAATATTTTACACTTGAGATGAAGTAAGTTTTTTCCCCAAGTTATTTTGCAAAATTTTTTATTCCACACTCTGTTTAGTACTATTAGTTTCTACACAGCCAATTCCTTCCCCCTTTTTCTACTTCAGGTACCAAAACCACAAAGGGACAGGAACAACACAACAAGGATTTTAAAATTGCAGTTTTGGAACAGAGAGAAGTCAAAACAATAGCAGTAATCTCTGCCCTGGCTTTGGTCTACCCATCTTCCATGGGTGGAGTATGGAAATGCTTTCCATATCTGCATTTGCAGTTAGTATTTACTTGCCTGTGACACAACCTGTGAGACTGATTTTATGCACACACAAAATTGTGAATCTCCATGTCTGTGCTTATCTGATAGCTTTATTCCTTGGCTCCTTAAGTGTCTGTGCTCAGCTTTTAAGACCTGGCCCTTAGGGATCCTTATGTGAACATTCAAATGGAATGTCACTACTGATATGGCACAGGAGTAAGGGAGCAATTATACATTATTCAAAGAAATTTAAATGGATTTTTGAGATACAATGCTCTTTATGAACTGCCAGAGAATTAGTTGGTTTTCTGGTAGTAATATTTTAAAAAGCAACTTTAGAATGTATCCATCCTTAGATTACAGCACTTGGCCCCAAAATGGGACCTCTTCTTGGTAGGACTTGAAACTTGAGTTCTTGCAATCACCTGCAGAGCTTTTGTGTGGCACTGTGTGGTCATGGCTGAAGAGGCCTCTCCTCTCTCAGGCTGCATTTGCTTCTGAGATGAAGAGATGAAACACATCCTGCTTCTTTCAGTCTGTACCATCATTTGCTTCCAATGAAACTTGTCAGCTCTCCATGACCAAGGTCTTTACAGTCACTCCCTGCCTCAGTGCAAAAAGCAAAAGTCTAAAGAACCAAAATTACAATGTGCCAATTTTTTTTTCTATGGTTTATATATTTTCATGGAAGTATTGTGAAGAAAAACTATTTGAAAACATATTTTGGTGTTTTCACACCAAAAATTAAACATAAATAAACCAAAATTATTTAAGTAGTAATAATTTAAACTATATTAAATTAATAATAAAGCAATAGGTTCAAGTTAATTTTTTACTTGACTGATAGAAGAAAACCCAGTACCTCTCTACTTGAATCTTCTCTTTATAATTTAGTCAAGCAAGTTGAAATATAACACCTTCTGTGTTCATTAGCTAAAAAGCCAAACTGGATTCAGAGTGATAGAAGCATCTCAGCTAAGGCTGAATCCATTAAGTTTTTTTTGAGTTTGTTCTTTTGTTATGGTTAACAGAGTCATCTCAGCCTCATGCTTTTATTCCTATAAAGGCATTTATCTCTTCAATTTATTGACCTAGATTTTAATTTAGCCAAATCACCTACAGCATGTGCTTCTTTGTTGTCTTTGGAGTAAATCTGTCACAAATACACTGTAAATTACTTGTCCAATCTTGTATGCAAGGTTTGGTAAAATGTGTCAAACTTAAAAACACTTCTTTATAAAAATTAGGCCATTTACTATGAAAAGAAATGTTGCCTTTGGTTGTTGTTAGAAAGAACACTTTTACATATTTGAAAATTGTGTTTTCTCGTTAATAATAAAAAAATGGAAGGAAATGAAGTAGAGAAGTTGATCAGCCTCCACCAGACAATCTAAGGACATTGTCTAGATAAAACTGCAGGTTTACTAGTATGAGTGTGGTGAGCTTTGGGAGGATATTTCAGAAGTTATTTGTCACTGAAAGGACAACAGTTATGCCTTTGTAAAATGAATTCATCTATCCCAGCCTGAATGTAAGAGCCCAGAGTCCCATCCCACTGTACCATGGGCACACAAATCACCTCAGCCCAAGCATGGGCAGTACTTTGAAATCACATCTGCAGAGGAAGATTCAGTGCCAAAAAAAATTGTGTTTTTACCTCAGTACATCTTCATCCCACAGGCTCTGTGTTTACAGCAAAGCTTTAACATTTCCTGAAGGGTGTGGTATGATCCTAGAAGCATTTCACAAATCCTTGTAATTTTTTGTGGTTTTTTCCTAAAACTGTGAATAAACAAGAGAGCTATGCTAGTCTGAAGCTTCAGTAAAGACAACTGCTTAAGCAAGTAGTTATGTTTAAGAATAAAAATGTTCCCAGTAGCCCCTGGGAGGCTTGCAATAAATGGAAATTTAGGCATAGCTTGAATAGTAACTTGGTGCATTGGAGCTTGTACAGGAAGAGACTGGATAACTTGACATCTTGCAGAAGTACTTGCAGCCTTAAATGCTTATGAATATTTGTCTTAAGTCTATACCTAAACTTTGTGTGAAAAGTAGAGAATTCCACAACTCTAAAATTTTTTCCAGGATATTCCTTTCAGTTTCTGGACATCTATAAATATGAGGGTTCATAGCCCACTGGAGATGTAGCCTTGAGGATGGTTGGTAATTTATTGGGGTAGAAAAAAGGTAAACACATTTATTTTCTAATTTTGGATGTACTTCATTAGGTGATTCATTCTGATGCAGTGAATGTGTCTAAATATCTTCTTTTGCTTATTTACCACTTTTCCCTGTGGTGGATAATGATATTCTATATATGCTGATTATAAGATGCAAATACAATGACAGTTACAATTCATCATGAATCTGGATGGCCCCGGATTTAAATTTTAGTAACTAGATACTCAGGAAAGGTTATTATACTAAAAATTCATAATCAGAAGAGATGCAATAAGGCCTTTTTATTCCTGTTCAAGTACATGAAGAGTATCAATATTAAGCCTGAGAATCAAAATCTGTGCAGAAATGAAGAGAGGAGAGAAGAGCAGTGACACTCTAAAAGAAATGTTGTTGGTTTTGCGTGGATTTTCTTATTCTGGTCGTGGTTATCAAGGTTTGAGGAACATCCCTGCTCCTATGTGAGGAAGTACCTCAAAGCATTGAAGTTGTTGCAATAGCTTTAGAATAAGCAGTCAACACTTGCTTTTCAGTAATGTAATAGGGTATCTACACAACCCTTGTCTGACTGTATAAGAGGTATCAGTCTTGTCAGTGAATTGCTGAGGACCTGCCAACAATGTTAAAAAAGTAATCTTATTTATGGAGGTATATTTTTCTGTTTGTTTTGTGATATTAAAATAAGCAGAAAATGATAGATTTTTTTTTGTTCGATGATTTCTTTTTATTTTTTTTTTTTGAGTAACAGTCACTGTCCAGATAAGGTGAGGGCTAAAAGACTTCTCTTCTTCATACCACATAATATGCCATTTTCATTTTGTGCTGCTTATAACCCTGAGTGTCACAGCTTTCTATTCTAGTCTGAATAGTCAATGAAACATTATGAAGCCGATAAGAAAAGCTGGTCCCCGTTCCTTGGCAACGGCTGTTAAGCAGAGCTGAGTGCTGTTGATTGAGGAGATTAGCTGCCAGAGATAAACCTCCTCTTTTTGCTGCCCTGCTGCTTATCTCTCCACCCATAACAAGTTGCACCAAATATGACAGCAGTCAGTGGTTTAGGCAGAATGTGAACTTTGCGGCAAATGAAATTTGTGCAAAACACTTCGGGTGCTGACGTTAAAATCTTGAATTTATTAAAATTTTGCAGGTTGTTTTATGGACTGTAGTTCCTTAGGGATGAACATTTTTATTTGAAAGGGTGGTGCTCCAGATGTGAGAGAAATGGGGATATCCTGTTGCTGCACTGAACGTTCATAAACACTGAAGGTAGTAGCAAATATTAGTAACAGTTTTCTCTTGCTGCTGTTCTCAGTGGCATCCAAAGAATACGTGGGCTATAAAGTAAAATTACTGCAGTACTAGGCATGCAGAAGTTGGATTAAAAAATAAAAACTGGCAATTTCGGTTGATGTCTTTAGAGAAAATGCTATTGTATATTAAACAAAAACATTGGATACCTCAAATCTGCTTCTGTCTGTACATGGCTCGGAAATCTCTCTGGTTTCAGTACATCCACATTACATTTAATGACAGAAGCATTGCTGCTGACTGGAAAATTAGTGCTGAAATATGACTAGGGAGGGAAGCTGGTGACTTTTTCCTTCCTCAAGATTTGCACTTCTGTTTCCTTTCCCCTTTTAAAAATATTGGCTTATCCCTTTGCTTCCATAAGTGAGTCTGCAGTTCTGTTTGTGTTTCTGACTGTGGGGAGGTCTCTGGTGATGCCCACACCATCCCCCTGGATCTGCTGGCCCTTTGCAAACCTCTCTGTTGGCCAGAGCAGGAGCATAGGCTGGGCTGGTTGTTGGATTTGTGAGGAATGGCAAAGCACAGCCAAAAGAGTGAAACTCTTGAGTTGACATGCTTAAGAAAAGTCATCTGTGTGCAGAGATCTGGGTGAATACTTATCCATCTCATAAATGTCCTAAGTTCAGCAGTATTATTTAAATGTGTGTGATTGTTGTAAATAATGCAGCAGAAGCTTCAGAATTCTAGATTTTTGGGTAGAGGCATTTTCCTTCAGGTAGGATTGCAACCCCTTTCTGTTTCATCTATCAAAAAGCAGCGATGGCTTCTGCTGGAAGAACATTCTGCTGGAATGGAGGAAGCAAAAACAGAGTAATTATTTTCTGTGTGGATTTTTTACTCCAAGAATCTGGCACCTCATAAGCAAGATAGTATTAGGAAGATATTTAGAAAGATACAGTTTAATGCTCACTATTTAAAATATTATTTCAGTGAGTTATTTTGCTGATTCTAAAGTCCTGGCTTTCAAGTTTTTTATTTTGTATCTTTGATGGATGCTTTCTTCATCCTTTTGTAGAATGAATATTTTGTTCAAAATTATTTTGATTATTCTATCTTCTTTTAAGTATATGTGCTGAGTGTACAACTTCTGTACTTGACTACTCCAGTTGCAGGATATTCTAAGGGAGTAAGAAGCTTAAATCCAGCCCCCAAAGTCCAGGTTAATAATGGGTTTTAATTGTATACAGTATTTTAAAAAGCCCACGACAACTTACAAGTATGCACAAATGTTAGGTATTTTTTTGTGAGTTGTATGTGTTCTGTGAGTAAAATAGGAAGCAATTTGGGGTTGCACACATCACATATATTGAGGGGTCTTTGTACACATTGCAAAAGCAAAAGAAATCTTGCTTTTCAGATCCTTTCTTATCATAATTCCAGGTATTTCTGGTCTTAAAAGTTATTTTGAATAGTAGCACACAAAACTGAGGAGAATTTTTGAAACTGCTCCTAGCCCTGTTCCCAGTCCTTGTTCCTGTATCCTTCCATCTGTCTGCAGGCTTACTTAGAGAGACTAAAGATCATCTGCTGTGCTGGGGACTTCTGTGCTGGAAAAGGCATTTCACCATAGGGCATTTTCCAGCCCATAAATAATCTCCTTTGCCTCTCTCAATGCCCTTTCCAAAATTTATCATTCATCTTCAGATTTGGACTGCAGAATTCTGCATTCCCATGCTGACTTTACCAATGCTGCACACTGAATGATGTCACCTCCTTGTTCCCACTCATTGCTGCTATATGTTCCATAATTCCCCATAGCTTCTTTGTGCTTTTGCCCTCACGTTGTCTCAGGCTCAACCCTGGGGTTTGACCCAGGCAAGGAGGATGTAACATGTGCTGCCCTTCACCTGTTGCCATCAGCAAAGCTGCAGGCAGTGCTCTGGGTCTGTCACACAGCTGGGGAAAAGTTGTGTCAGGACCTCAAATTAGTTGTAACAGAAATAAGTTTTCTGGATGCAGCTTCAGATAGGTGGGCTGAGGTATGTAGCACCACATTTAGCTATTTCAAAGCACAGTTTTCTTGTAAACTGTCAGATTTTTCATGTTCTTCAAACTGTTTGGTTGAAAGTGTGGGCATCCTGATGTCAAAGTTTGAGTGAGGTGCTTGGCTGTTCCAGTGCCCAAGCCTGAACTGCCAGAGGCAGCTTGATGTGCTGTGGCTTCTGTAGGGTGTAGTTCAGACTTGAGCAAAGTGTAGAGATTTCTGAGATAGCTCCGAAGAGTTTTAATCAGGCCCCAGGGTGCAGCACTCTGAAGTTATCCTTGTTTATAAGAATTTGTCCTCCCCTCCCCAAAGGATCCATTTAAATTTTCTGCTGATGTTTTCAGGTTCACACAACATGATTTTCCATAATTTTTAAAAATACTTTGTAGCTAGGGAAAAAGATGGAGATCTTTATTACTGTAATTCCATGCACGTCTGAAGTCAGTTCCATTTAGGAATGAATTCAGTAACTCAGCTTACAAAAGCAATCTGCTGTCTCAATAAATATTGTCCTGCAAAGATCTAGAAAGCCTCTAGTTTGGCAAAGGACAGAAATAAACCTAGTTTGCTCTATTAGACACTGCAGCTGGTGAATATGAATGGAATGGTCATTAGTCATGTTTTCACGAGAGCAGGGTCTCCTGCAAACACGTAATAACTAACTCTTAAAACACAAGCTCTTGGCACTTAGGACAAGTTAAAACTTTCACTACTTTGTTTTTAATACAAAATTAAAATGAATGCAGAAGTGCATTTTGCTGAACATGTTTCCTTGCAGAGTTATTTTTGCCTTGGGAATACAGATGCAAGAGCAGCTACAGACTGATCACACAGTGAAGACATTGCCAGCACCAAAGTGGTTCTTGGCATCAACCGAAAATATAATGGGGATCCTTGAAGTGACTGAAGTACATCTCAGTGATACTTGGAAAATTAGTGTACATAAATAAGCATTAGAATATTTGCATCTCATTGATTCCATAAATAAATTCTTAGTCCCTCCAGTAACCTTTGTTCATAAATGCATATTGGGTAAATAAAAAAAAAAATATTGTTCATTTTCAGTTGTTCACCATTCCTTGTTGCTCTGGCTTAATTTTAAACAGTGCAAGCAATAGGAGCATCATTACTCTTCCAGGAGGGAGCTGAACAGTTCCAGAACAGTTTCTCCCTGCTTGAAACTTGTTCTGATTCAGAATGTTCATTTTTGTCTTCTCACTCCATTTATCCCAATAATGGCATCAATAATTAATCAACCAGGTTGCATAAACGTTTAGTGTTTCTTGTAAAGAGTCAGGTAGTTCAATGCTTAAGGCTCTATGTGACTGCCTCCTTTCTTTCATTTTTCTCTGAACTTCTCTAGTTTATTCATATCTTTCTGATAATGACATGGTCAGAATTTGTTGCCAAATTCTGTCTTTTTTTGTAGGAAAAAAGGCTTTTTTCTAAGTAGGGGAGGGCACATGACTTAGATTTCTCAGCATTGAGATAGCAATGTATGGTAAACCTGCTTGTAGTCTTGCAGTCCAGTGGCTAAACATGGTAAAGGAAAAGATAGCTTTATTGTAAGCCTACTAATACTTGATTTATAGTATTGAATTTAAAGTATTTATCCTCTTGGAGGATTTATATGTTTAAATAATTCCTCCCTTTTGTCTTTACTACCAGTGTTGACCAGAAATGGAGTTGCTGCACAGAGGATTTTGATTGCAAGCTCTTTTTTCTTAGAAGCATCACAGCTAGTACTGAAGGCATAGCTTTGCTTAGAAAAGCCCTCTCAACATATTAAAATTAGAATTTCTTGGGCTTTTTTCCTCAAACTCAAAGGTTTTCTGGATTTGCCTCTGATCAGAATTTGAGGCAGATGGTTCCATGGCTTACAGACTGTAGTGGTTATCTAGATGTGGAAGATGTTGATTCAGTCACCATTTTCTGATCCTTTATTATCCTCATCACAGAGCCAAAACATAACTTTCATGCCATGTAGTTATCTAAGCTGTGGAAAGTTCCAGTTTGGTTCTCTAAGAAGTACCAAGTTATCGAAGCATTATTCAGCTTGAACATTTGCTCTAGCAGCAAAATGTTAAGACTTGCCTTCTTTTCATCTCTCCTTTTTCCTTTCCTAAAGTCCCTCCTGCCCTCTCCTCCCAAGGCATGGCCATTATTTCAATGTTTGCAAGTATGACCTGTTAAGCTTCATTTCTGTGCTCTGAATCACATAAAGTAGGCATTGAAGTCTGGACCTCTCATTCTCTTAGCTGAATAATTTAGGGGCTTTTTGGAGGCAGGCAGCACTTCCTTCATGGCAAGCCCGCTCTCTTGCTTTGTTAGCCTGTACCTCAGTTTTTCACAGGCCTTTCCTTCCCTCCTTTTACTGTACTGAGGATTTTTTAGTTACTTTCTCTAAAATTTACATATTTCTGTTGTAACTTAAAAAAAAATCTCTAAGTGTGAAATTAGCAGGTTAACACGGAAATAGTTACTGAAATTATATTTCTTTTCTGTTGAAATTATATCTTTTTTCCTCTTTTTTTATTTTTTTTTTAAAGGAAGGACTGAGTCCTCCAGAACTTGTAATCAGAATTACTCTTTGAGACAAGAGGACCATAATGCCCAGAGGAACTATTCATGCCTCAGAATGATTTGGAGCTTTGCAAATCCCAGCCCTATCACAGTATTTGCACAACAGCTAACTAATGCTCTTGTTAAGGTTAACTTTTATCTTTCAATATGAGCACTTTCATAATCACTAACATCCTTCCCAATTCTTTTAATCACCAGAAATATTCAGGGCTTTTAGGTTTGGGGAATTTGTCAAAGTAGAACCAGCTATCCACTTTTTCCTTAAATATCTGGGTCCAGAGAGGTGAGAAGAGGCATTAAATCTTGTTAGAGTTCTTTTATAGGACTGTGTGGTGATCTGGATTGCAGCAGAATTTTTTTAAAGTTACCTTTGCCTTCCAGGCAGCAGTTTATTCAGCTGCTGAAGAGTGGATTTACTGGACTCCTAGTTATCCACTGCATGGCAATTTTTTTTTTTGTTGGATAAAAGAAAAAAATCATATTTAGGTTGTCCTACTTCATTGTTTTCTGATTTTTATGGTTTTTCTATTATATTTGTAAAATAAATCTACAAAAATATGCTGTGTTTTCCTTGAAGTTGAGGATTTACTTTTATTGCATAATTTTTTGTGCCTCACACGGTAGCAAAAGCAGGATGCCACCACATGCTCTTGTTAAACAGTTTCAATGTGCTTTCCTCACTTGTCTTTATTGTGCTTTATTTCTAGAAACAAATATGGTAGCCTTTAATTTTAAAATCATATCTCTTAATTTTAAATAGGTGCCTTAATGTCTTCCACGTGCCTTTTCAGCCATTAGGACAGGGAAGGACAGCGTGGGTGGAGGGTGGCTGGAAGTGCTTGGTTCTGTTCTGGGATGAAGCCAGATGGATCTGGAAGCAGGGAATTCAGGGGGTGAGCAGCCTGTGCTCCAGGACTGATCCCTGTCCACTAGATGCCACTATTACTGCTCCTAAACGGGATCACCCAGGGCCACTGAGGAAAACAGCCAGGGATTACGGAGATAAGCAAAAGAAAATGACAAAAAGGTTTTAAAAGTTGAACGGGGGAAGGTTGCCCCTTGGAAGGCTGCCCTCCCCCTGACTGCAAACAGCAGCTTTTCTGCTCAACCACTGCAGGATTTGCTGTTGCAGGCACTGGACTCACATTTCCAAAACATTGTATGAGAAATGACGCTGTAGAAGCCACTGCTGCTCTGTCTGTATTATCTCTACCTTATTTGCAAAGTGAATACAAAAGTAGAGATATCAGTTATGAAACAATCTTTTAATAGATGGAATATTAAAATAAGTTGTTTGTTGAAGACTTTACTTGTAAATGTTGAATGTGGATTTGTGAACTATATCTTTTGAAATAAGCTTCATGGCATACAACTTAATGTCCTCTTCAAGGAACAGTAACATTAATTTTTTTTTTCTTTTTAATTTTTGAAAAGGGATTTTGAAAAGGAACTCCATACTATGGGAAACAGCAGGGAGGGAATAATAAAATACTGTAACAATCTCCTTCATACTTCCTAAACATTTAACATCTGTGACCTTGAAGTTCAGTGTCTTGAGACTTTTGAGATGCAAATATTATGCTTCCCATTGGAAAAGGATTTAATCTCTCCAGTAGGCAATTCAGGCTCTTACTGTGGGTTGTAACACTGACCTTTTTATTAGTCCTGGACCTTACAGCACCTTAAACTACTAGCTAGGGGAAGGGCTGTGAAGTGATGTCCATATTCAGTGAGAAGAAAGGATTCTTTTCTTACAGAAGGTTAAGTTGCTGGAGAATGATGCCCATTGAAAACATTACAGTAGGTTCTCTCGTTAACTGCAGGAGCGCAAACGATGCAAGCCAAGGTGGCAGAAGTTGCCATTTGACACACACCACTGGGGCTGTGGACTTTCTTTTTTACAGGAACAGAGCATAATGACTGCAGTATGGGGCAAAACTTGATTTTTATACTGAGCGTTACTTTAATTTGTTAACAATTGTCAGGTAATTAGTGTGAGGAAGCTGAAGTGTGACTACTGACACTGTCTGGAGAGCTGCTCCTTTCTGACTGCTGCAGGAGTTTGAAGAGCAGAAGAACCAGGTGCTTCAAAGCATCTGCTCGAAGGCTCCTTTGCAAAGGTCACTTGTCAGTGCCATGTGAAAGTTTCACTGCATGCAGATCTAAATAATTAATTACTGCACAGCACAATCTTTTAATTTACATATATCAAGCTTTCAGCTGCCTGCAGACAAACTCCAGTGTCTCTATCAGTCTTCACACCTTTGCTTAGTAGCAAAAGACGCTGAACAAGAATTTTTTGCTGGTATTATTCAAAACTGAGCCATGTCTTGGATACAGCTTAGTTTCAGTCACCGGATTAGCCACACATAGTGGTTCCAGGATGGGATATGTTTCTCTTGCCAAGGACAACTTTTTTTACTACATAAACTTTTTGTTTGTTTTGTTTTGTTTTGTTTTTTTGAGAAATGACTACCTATAAAGAACTTCATGAATCAGCTGCCTAATAAAGTGTTGCCTTCAAGGTGAAGGTTTACACTCAGCACAAGTTTCCAAAGATTTTTTAGTACCTCTTAAGCACTTGATGCCCATATTCTTTACAAAGTGAATAAACGGGTGCAATGAACTTTTTAAAACTGTTTCAAACAGTTTTGAAACACGTGCTTATAGGTTTTTGTGGTCTCCTTTTATGTAATTCAGTACCTGGATTTCAATAATGATGTAATGTGGTAGTTCCTCAGTGGGTAATGGAGGTCATGTATATGTACTAATTCATGACAAATGGGCAGTAATAATGAATAATGATGGGTATTTCCCATTTTCTTTTAAACCTCTCAATCATCAGCCTCCAGAACCTGTGTCTTGTCTTCCTCATGGTTTAATCTATCCGTTGTATTTTTTTCACTAGAAGTTGATAAATATTCAGTGTAAATATGTTTACTATGCTCCAGGAAGTTGTCTTTAATAAAAGACATCTGACACTATTTGAGATCTTATTGGGCACTTGAGTTACAGTAAATCTGTGTCCTTTAATCTTAGCATGTAACTCTTCAGTACATAAATATTGGTCAAAAATCTAGATTTTAAATAGAAGCTTGTAAAATTTTATGTTTGTGCTTCTCCTCAAATATTAAGCCTATCAGCAAAAGAGCCAAATGGGTAAAGAAGCATTTCACTGTTTCCTTGGGTGTATGGGTGTACTATTTTTCTGGTTTATTCTCTTCTTTGAAAACAAATCTAGCAGCTCTCTAAGAGCCAACATGAGCATGCTGTTAATGCAGATTTTTCCTGGTCTAACTATTAAGACATTATTATAGGAATTTCTCCTTTTTGCTGACAGCAAGTGATAACACCTTGATAACAAACATGTGTCCCTATTGCTCAGTCTCACCCTTTCCTCATTCAGGGCCTGTGTAGAGTACAGATGTCCTTTCCATGTTACGTTCCCTCTCCTAACACAAATTCAATGGAAGTTCAGTATGAGCTCAGCAGCTCTAGGCATACAGAGCATGGTGTTATTAAAACATCACTCACTCTTTGAACTTCCTCTGCCCTGATACGTCTTCTGTAAAATCTGGGAGCTTTTCCACTCTCTCTTTTGCTTTATGCCCAGCTTTGGACATTCCTCTCACTGTTTGAGGCCAGCTGGTTGCACAGCAGTGTCCAGAAAGATGCACCATGTACTGACTTTATCCCACAGTGACTGAGTTCATGGTAGACTAAGCTGGACATTTTAAATATTAGCTGTAATTTTCAGCTGTAATCTGAAAAACAGATTAAATTAATCTGTTTTTCAGATTAAAATGAGCTTTGTGCTGGATCTAAGCCATCTCTGACACCACATCTACCATTTAGGTTTCTTGAAAGTAAAAGAGGGGCACTTTTGACAATTTTTCTTGGTAAAATGGCTCTCCCTTGCCTTTTCTTCCCTTGCAATCTGTGTCATTGAAAGTAAGTTTATTTAAAAGATGCCCTGAAAATTGAATGCCCAACCTCAATTTAATTTTTAAGTCTTATATCTTGCCACAGAAGCCTTATGAATTTAAAAAGAAAAATATTTAAAAAGTCAAAACGCACCCAAAACGAAACAAACCACTCCAACCAAAAAAAAGAAAGCCCCAAGCAAACAGAAAAATCTGGGAAAATTCCTACTTTTTTAGAAAAAGCAGCTGAACTATGAAATGTATTATTTGCACGACTCCAGTCCAACTGTAATCCTCGGCACAAAGATCCTCTGTATTTTAGAGCTGGTATTTGCCAACCACTCCTTGGGGCATTCTGCTCTCACTCCTCTCTCCTTGTGCTGCATTTAGCAGAGCCCAGTGCTATTTGTGGTTGCAGCCCCTCCAAAGCTTATTATGCCCATATTTCAAGTACAAAAGCCAAAGTAACTTGCTTCTCCCTAAGCAGTCCCAGTGTTTTTGGATAGATTGTATAATGCAGCTCAGGCTCATGTGCTAATTGTTAATTTTAGAATTTAAATGGGTTTTGTTCTATTCAAAGGAAGTAGGCTGAAGGTTTCTGAAAACTCTAAGTTTAAGAAAACGGTTTGGTCTCTTTTAGAGTTGGTGAGTGAATTAGCTTTTGCGTCCATGGAGATATCCTTAAATGATACTTAATGCAAAAATCTTTCATTTTTACTGAATGTGTATACTTTTCTGGACTCTAAAATAAGATTAGAATTATTTTTAAGGTACATTATCTCTAAAAAATGCATGGAATATTAGTTGTTTATATAAACATAGATTTTGTACTAATTGTTTGTAGCCAGTAATGGTGGAATTCCCAAAATACAGTTGGCTGTGTCAGGTTATGTTTCATTTTGAACAATCTTGTTCCTAAACACTGAGATGTTCTTCTGTTTCTTTCTGAATCAAAACCCTATTCCTGCTATCCATCCATTTACCAATTGACTGAAATTTATATGCTTTGCTTATTTTCAACTGCAGCAGGTTTTTAAACAGAGATGAATATTTTAATCTGCTGTTAGGCTGCTTTTCACATTACATGTCAGAAAACCAAACCCTATCTGTGTATGTGGTTTCCAAATTAAACCTAGTTTCCAATAGCAAAATTAGATTCAGATGTAGGGTTTTAATTTGAATTAACTTAATTTGACAGTTGTAAGTGACAGGAGGATTGGAAAGGAGAAGAAAGAAAAAGTTGGCTAATTTCAATGAGGTATTTGTGTTTAACAGTGAGGGCTAATAATGCCCTTTTTCTGCATCCTGGTTTGGTTTATTTTCTTTTATGCCATTATTTGTGTTTAGTGAACAGCTGGGCCAGTAGTTCCCATTTGTAGTCTTTTAGCTCTGTAAAGTAGCCCAGAAAGTAATGGACATTTGCAAATTAATTCTTACCCTTATTTTCTGCTCATCTGATGCAGTTCTCCTTTTGGAGCATAGATGTAGTATCAGAGCAGAAGTAATTACTGTGTTAAAACTAGGATTGCAGTAGAATATTTTGCTAATTAAACTTGTTGCATTTAAATTGCTTCCTTTGGATCACTATATAGAAGAGAACTATTTTGAACAATAAATGAAACCACTTTCTTTCTCAGAGACCCAGAATTGCAGATGGTCAGATTGTATGTGAAGCACCTAGACTCTGAATTAGGCTTTTGTATGAAAGGGAGAAAGGTAATTTGAATGTTTGAACTCCCTATTCCTCCCACACATACACAGGAAGCTTGCCTCAAAATGAACAATTCTCTAAATAAAGACTAATAAGAAGCTAAATTAATTAGAAGGTGTGATTTGAAAAGACATTGATGAGAAGAGTCTGTCATTTCAGACAAATGGAATGGAGCTAAATAAATTAGGCCACATTAATATCTCATTGTTCTGTGAGGAGCTTTCTTTTATTGCATTCATTAGAGGGTACTTCTTGAAATGAGCCTTTACTGGCCATTATGGATTCAGTTCTCATTTACCAATGCCTAACACACAGCTCCCACATTAAAAATGTTTCAGCAAATCCACATCGTTTCTGCAAATTAATATTTATATTTCTGGATGCTGCACTTTTTATCCACATCATAGTAGGCATTGAACATTAAGATTTTCTCTCACTGAATTGTCAGTAAAGAAGTCTTACATCTAAAGATTTGGGAAGCAGAAGTCTGAAAATACTTCATAAAATAAACTGTATGCCTATCTCATACAATAGGATATTCCTCCAACTAATATTCTTCCCAGTACTTATTTATTTTGATGGAAAATATTCTGTCTCATGACTTCAGTGGTCCTTTGATAGCTTTTTTAAAGTGTCTTTAAAAAGGTTCCTTCAGTATATAATTAGGATACATTGGAAATGCGCATCTCATCACGCCCTTCTTCCTCTCAGAAAACCAAATGTGTATTTTGCCTTTTCTTTTTTCTCTTTCCTGCAGATGGAATATTTGGGAGATGTCAGCAAGTTCCAGTAATAGACATCTATAAATATGACATTTCAGCCCCTGTTCTGCAGCACCTGAGGATCATCCTGGAGCAGCTCTCACACAGAGGTACTGTCAAAACTCTAGACTGGGGTTAGATGCACTGGGAGTTCAATTATTTGTGCTCCCTCTGAGGTGATGCCTCCAGAAGTTTTTGAACACATTTGTGTTTCAGCCCTGCTGGTGCAGACTTTACAAAATTCAAAAGCCTTTGGATTGACTGAATCTGCCAGGAGGACCTGGGGAAGCAATTCCAGGAGAGGTGTTTCCTCCCGGTGTAGCACATGTCTGTGACTGACACTGCACTAGAAAATGTTAGCATCCGTGAATGCTGGTGTCACATAAATAAATCAGCAGGAAAGAAAAAAAGTTTGTCTTCTGCACAGCATATTTTAGGGTGTATGGGCAGAAAGTACAGAACTTCCAGTTAGCTGGGAACAGTTCTGAACTTTCTAATAAATTCAGATAAAAAACTGCTCTGATTTAATTTCCAGCTACAGCTGGTCTGTTTCTTTTAATTTTTGTTCACCTTTCCAATGTTAATCTCTCTGCTCTTTCCAAAGCCAGAAAGGATTTTCTAGCTTTTGAATGGCATAACTTGAACTAACAAATCAAAACTTGAATAAAGTGAAAGCCAGTAAGGTGAACAAACCTTTCAGATACTAATATATGAAATAAACATCTCTTGTAGACAGTCACTGCACCAAGATATTCTTGTAATCCAAATTGTTCCAAGAATATTGTTGGAATGTTTAGCTGTGCACTTGCATCATCTGTATGGGTGTTTGTGCCTTAATATTTTCCAGTTACAATCTCAATGACAAAGTAGTAATATTTCATTAGCATGATGCCAGTTTAATTATGAGAAAAAATTGGTTTCTCAGAAGTTTGGGACCCTGCTTAGAGACTGGAGTTCTAGTTGGGACGATCATTTAGAGCATTTAAAAATTTTCCAGGGATTTATTTGCTGTCCAGCAGCCCATCCAAATGAGACAAACTCGGCAAAACTTGATTGTAGTAGCTCCTGCCTGATTAACAGTTACATGTGAATAGTACTTGTGGCTCTTTCACTTGTCATTTTCTAAAGGCTAAGTAATGCAAGCAAAGTTATGAAAATACTCTGTTGTCAGGGCAGCATTGTATGAGTGAAAAAACTTGTGTCTGGGCTCTGTTTGAATATAGTGAGGAAGGAGGAGAGGACACATTCATCTCATTAGGTCACCTAAATAAGTACCTAAAGTGATGGTGCACACATGGACAGGCAGCAGTTATTTTCATCACCTGAATATAGGTCAGGTGCCCTATGTAAAGCTTCTCCTATAAGGGTGTCAGAGGTCAGAGAGCTGCAGGAGACTGATGTCCTTGTGAAGGGAACATTCAGAGGGGGATGGGATACCCCAGGCCATCTCAAAGGATGCTCACTTCCTCCATCTCCCTGCTGACCATTTTTGGTTAGTTAAATGGAATTGATGATGGCCTCCCCTTCTACATGCTCCTCTGTTCAATAAAACCACCCTTCTTAGGACTTTTGTTATCCACAACCCATATTCCTGCATTTAACTTTTTTGCTGCAGGAAATCCTTGTATGCATCTTTTAAGGAAACTTGCACATTGAAATTTGATCTTGTCTCATGGTTTCTTATAGCAAGATGATGACAAGGAAAACACAGATTGAAACCATGGTGGAAATAAAGGACTTCTGCTTTTATCTGTTTTACTAGTTACATTTAGAGATGCATACACAAATGTGTGAGTTCAAACTGATACACAAGTTTTGCAAGCTTTTTTTGTGGTTTCTAGGTATCCCAATGAAGGGAATCTTAAATATATCTATGAAACATAAAAGACTGCTAGGATGCTCTTGCTCAAATCACTGATGTCATAAAATAACTTTTTCTGCTCTTAGTAGCTTGCAAATTTTGTTTAGTGGGGACAGAAATATAGAAGGAGCAGAATCAATACTATCAAATTGATGGATTACTGACATAAGGTTGCTCAGAAAAGACTCTGCTCCTTACTGGTGCTGTCAGATGTAAAACAACCAGCCCTCAGGTCGTGTTTTCTGGCTGTGATGGTCACTCTGACAGTTAATGCTGTTCTCCTGCACATGGTGTGCAAAATGGAATAAGCATTTCTGCAGTAAAGCTAGACAAAACATTGTCAGGACTGCACTAACATTTCAGGCGACTACCAGAAAGGGCTTAATTTTTTCAGAGGTCTTATTTCCTTTATTTGTGGGATACCCCATTCTTGTCATCTCCAAAAGACTTTGTCCAGCTCAACTTGGTGGTGCTCACCTTCCCTGGAATGGATAGGGGACAGCATCTATTCTCTACTCTCTGTAAATAGCAGGACAATGTTCTCTTGAAAGACATTACAGTTGGTCTTGTGATTAGTAAAAATTTTAGTAATGCCTATGTTGAACCCTTTCTATTTTTATTAGATGTATATACAGTTAAGGATAAAATATTCTGAGGGTAATTAACTCTAGTGGTCTTCTAGGTTCTTATTTATTTAATTTTCTAATGTGACTTGGTTTGTCTATTTCATTTCCTTCCTGATGTATTCTTGCAGAATTACTAAGATCTTCCTTTTCGTCCCCAACCCTGAAAATAGCCTGTTGACATCTATTTCCATAGGATTTTTTTTTAAAAAAGCAATAGAAGACCTTGTAAAATGTACATTCTTTTTCATTCCTCCTTGCTGATTGCTTGTAGGTAGATGGTGCCTATGTTTGAATCATGGCCCAAATGGAAGAGTGTGTGGTGAGACATATAAAACAAAGGACAATGTGATGTGAATAGCAAATAGAATTTGTGACTCTGCCAACTCAAAATGTTTACTACAATGGGGAAGAATAAGACAGAGGCTTAGATGAGTGACACACCTGATGATAATCTATTTAATAAAGGACTTTGACTGAAATTGAATTCAGGTTTCATAATAATACAGATTTTATGTCTTCTTTACACATTGAGTCTATCTTTGTCTACACTATTGACTGGGTAGATTGATGATAGAAATGAATGCCTTGGAATATTAGACAGTTCCCTACAAAGAAATGATCTGTTAGCATTCAAATACCCTTGCTCATGTAATTTTCACTCACACTGTCCTTGAGTCCTTCAAACCCTCATGAAGATTTTCTGAAGGTTCAGTGTTTATAAATGGGTCTGTCTATATGGGAAAAACCCTTCTCACTGTTGCTGAAACATGACAAATCACTTTCTGGAGCTGATGGTACTTTATAGTATAATCCACAATAATTTATGAGGTATTGAAACATATTTCATTGTCTGATAAACAGGACAGTCAAAAGGATGCCATGTAGATGGCTCTGAGTCATTTGAAAATGGAAGTGAAGGAAGTATCAGTGTAGAAGGGTGAATGAGTAGTGCCTGAAGGAAAGGGAGATACTTATCCCTGTGGTTGGTCTTCTGCATCCTCTTGTCCAACTTGGAAGAAGATATTTTATGGAGTATACAAGAATGATAAATCATCTGTGCATTTCCTTGTTTGAGCTAAAATGCAGAAAATATTTTTTTTTTACCTAAGTGCATTAATTTTTTTGTTTGTTTGTTTTCTTCTTGTCCCTACAATAGTGACATTTATATTGTAAAAGCAAAGTATTCCCTAAAATAAAATTCTCAACAAGGTTGTGGAAACAGTTCCACATCGATTATTGACCTGTAAATCAGAGTCATGAAAAAATGAGATAGAAGAGCTAAGCATGGGACAACATAACTTGAACACGAAGCATAAATGGTGGTACTTGAAATACCACCAATTAGCAATGATAAATGACAACAGTAGGATTTTTCAACTTGCATGCTCCAAGAGGCATTTATGTGCATTCCATGGGATTACAAACAGTACCAGGGGTTAGAAATAGCACCAGGATAACGTGGTACCAACTCTGTGAGTGTGCAGCTGCCACAGCAATGGGCATTCCCTGAGGAGGAGCTCAGAGGTGGAGGCTGAAGGACACACCTCCTTAAAAACATCAGGACAAGAGGACTTGCTCAGGGTCAAAACAAATGTCCATCTGACTTGGGATTCTGCCTCTGAGAGAGGGCACTGCATGTTTAGGGGAAAAAATGGAATGAGATTCCAAGCCCTGAGAAGTATTTTGGGCATTTGTACCTTCTCAACCCTGTGTCTGGGTGTCTCCTGAGCTGGAAGTTGAGGTTTTGTGTTCACTCCCTGCTCTGTGGACACTGTTTCTAGCACAGCTTGACAGTTTGCTGTGTATTGAAAACAAAGTGTGTTAGACTAATAATCAGTATTTCAGCTTCTGTTTTCTTTTTCACTCAAAATATAATTGAATTACATCTATTTTCACTTCTCTGCAGGAAATGTGTAGAGTGACTGAAAAACAGATCAGTATGTATATTCTTTTTTTTTTTTTTATGTGAGCTGGAGTAATTCCTAAATAATTTCTCAGTATGCTTGCTGCCACTTAATTTATGCAATAGCACCTTGTTCAAAACAATAGTTTAAAAGAAAGCAGTTTATTTCACTCTGTTATGAAGAAAGTCCTGCTTAAGATATTCAGATATCAACAGTAATATTAAGAGAACCAAAAAGAGTAGGATGTGCTTTTAAATTCATGGAGCTTAAGTGAGCAAGAAATTCTGGAGAGATTCATGGATGGGAAATAGGCAACATCTTTACAGACTATTTGAAAAAAAATAGTGTTTTTTGCCTTTTGTTTGCTTTCTTTGCAATGCAGGAAGCTCTTGACAGGGAAAAAAATTATCTGTCTTAAATTAATTCTAACCAGTTAAGTGTAAGGTGATTAATATAACTGTGCTAGAAATAATTTTATACTCTTACAGCAAATATGTTTAAAAAATTGAAATTATTTACAATCAGTTAACTTGAAAATTAAAATGAATGTGACCTGTCACATACAGCTTGTGAATTACAAAAGGGTTGCTAAATATTTTTTTTCACTCAGGACTATTTTTCAAGAAGTAGTATAATTTTTTTACTCCAAGAAAGGTAAGAGTTGAAAGCAAGTCTTTATAAGCTCAGTTTTGAAATAAACTTAAAAGGAATGGTGCAGTTCTTGCACATATTTGTGAGGTGATTATCACATCATTATGGAGGAATACAGAAACCTGAAACCCTGAGAGGTAGGAGAAAGCAGGTTTTTCTTTAAATTGAAATATTGATATAAATGAAGGCAAACTCTTCTTTGGCAGAGAGCAGTGTGTTTACATCTAATTTTCTGGGCATCAGCCTGCTCCAGACATCTGTCTACGGAGCAAATTCTTCTCCTAGATGGCTGCTGAAGCCAGGAATTGAAGCGTAACTCCCATGATGAGCTACACCAGAGGAACTCAGCTGGGACAGGACATATTTACCTTCTCCTGGTATCACTGTCACACTGCCTTCACTTTTTGGCTCAATGGACAAAAACCTGCTGAAAAGGTTGCAAAGAATTCCTGCCTTTGTTAAGTGCTGAAGCACCACTGATATTTTTTCAGTCTTCAAAGACATAAATGGAAGCTCAGGAAAGAATGAGTTTTAGAAAAAGCAAAAAAGATTTATTTACAGAGCAGAAGGTCCTGTTTTGGACACCCGTGTGTTCCACAGCACAGAATCAAACAAAACAGATTTTAGTTTTTTCTGTTTGGTTCTTTGTATGCCTGCTCTGCTTACCAGACATAATCTGACATGGCACTGACTTGTCAGATACCATAAAATATAATTGTGAAAAATGATCTTTTCAGGAAATTGGTATTTATGAAGAATGCATTAGAATTACGAAAATTATTATAGGAGTGAAACAGATTCCGTGTATCTTGAGAAAGAAATTAAAAATTACAGAGGAAAGCTTTTATGCAATGCACATAGTGTTTTATCTGCATCCTCAACACTAGTGTGTAAAGCTTTTTGATTTTGCATAATTTTATTTTTTTTTTTGAAGACATATATGTCATTGTGATAGCACCACATTCTCTTGTTTAAATAGAATGACCAATCAGAACTTTTACTTGTGCTTTTGATAAACTAATACATTTGTACATGTTTGGTACAAAGGAGAAAAGGTCTGCATGCCTCCCTTGTGTCATGTTTACACCAACTAGCAGTGATTATATCAAATTATATCAAATTCTTTGTGGCCAGGTAATTTTACAGATCTTCTTCCAAAGGAAACTTAGAAATTAGTGATAATATAATGTACATATTTGAGGCTGCTGGTCAATTCCTGCCTTGCTTACTTTAGAAGATCTGTGTGGCACCTCAAGGATTTTAACCTTTGCATTAATGTTTTGTCTTTTCCATGTCTGTGCTGCCTCTTTTGCAATTTGTTCTCTTTCTGATCTTTGAAAACTGAGAACTTTTTTTGTTTCTTCCTCCTGTGGAAGAAGCTGCAGATGCCTCTTCTTTTTCCCTTTGAAATTTCCTGAGCAAGTTCATCAGGGATCCTCTGGATGGTTCTCAGCATTGGATTGAGCAGCAGCTCCACTGCTAAAAAAGTCTTTGTATTTGGGAGATTCATGAATGTGTTCCCATGTTAATAACATCACAGGGAGTTCTGAATTTCCTTTTTACTCTCTTAGATAATTTTAAAAAATTAACCCCTTCCACAGGACCATTGGGTTGTAAGTGATATAGGTGTATAATATGTTTTAAAAACACACTTGAAAATGCATCAATCAAATTGCATTTCATTATCAGTTGTTCCCACACTTGGAATGTCAGCAAGTCTCAATTCAAGCATGAGATTACTTCTTTAGGTGCAATATTCTCTAATAACACCACTTTTGGAAACTGTGAATAACAATATAGCATACCCAGACTAATTATGCCATTTTCTACCATTAATCTGTAATTATAGCCTATTTACATATTCAAAATGAGACAATTTTTTTATCATTGCACTTCCAGTGCTTTTTTTTTATACTTGTTTATTACTAGGGAATATTTTCTTTTTCTATTTCTATATTCATTGCATATCCTTGTCTGCAGTTCTAATCTCCATCTCATGGCCTCATGTTCTTTTAAGATGTCAGCTCTTAATGACAGCATTTGACATATTTTTTTAGTTTTTTAGTAGGTACTCTAAATTCTGAAACTTTTAGGCTTATTTATCAGTCATTATTTAATTTATTAAGACATAACTTCATTGGGTAGATTTTGTCCCTCACACAATCATGATAAGATTGAGGCTTTACTTTGTTTTAGTAACAAGCAAAGATTCCCACAAAAGTTCTTTTTTCCCCTTCTCTGTAGAAAAAGTAAATGTATATACTTATAAAATATGTATACACATAAAATATGTTGGTGGCTTTTCATTTTCCACTTAAGGTGTTTTCATTATTTACCTCATGGCTGTGGCAGAGTGCTCCTGACAAACATAGCAGTTTCCAGAAAAGGCTGAGTAATGTTAAATTTCTTTTAAAATTCTACATTTTCTTTTTTTCATGCTGATTCTTAGCATGTGCATTTCAGGTTTCCCCTTTTCTTTTGTTTTGCCTATACATGGATAGACAGAGCAGTTAATGATAATAAAATAGTAGTATCCCTCCAGTATTCCATAGCTCAGATTTTCTTTTACAGCTTCTCCCAGCCTTAACATGGCAAAGAGGAGTTTCCCCCCATTTTTAGTCTTTTTCCTATTTTTGTCTGGTTTCTTATTAAACATTGCATAGACCTGCACTACATTTTTTGCTAAATAATTTCCAGTCTTTTAGGAAGGCATTGAATGGTCTTCCTGCTTGACTTAGCATATGTCATGCATATAACTATTAAACTACATTTTGTTCTTTGCCCCACTTTGAGGTTTGTGAGGTTTTCCTCTCATTCTGTACTCTCACATTTCTTTAACATGGTAAGATAATTGATTTTCTTTTCCTTATTTTATCTGTGAGCTACTCAACAATGCAAAACCTCTGACTGGGAGAGAAAGTGTAAGGCTCCTGAGTCTGTGATGTTTCAGAAACTTAACATTTTTGTTCCTTTTATTTTTTAGTGGCTCTTTTGAAGAGCTAACACTCCTGCCTGAGCATCCTCTAGTTCTTTGATACATTCCTAGAAAGCTGTGTTGAGTCTTTAGATGTCCCTTCATCCCTTCAGTAGAGAGAGTAGTGAAATGAAGAGACTTCATCATTCCAGCTCAGCTTTTTCTAATTGCTGATGAGTTTCAAATCTTTCCAGGTAAATTCTAACTGAACTGTGTTCACTTTGACAATGTATAGTTATACTGAGCCTCATTATAGTGTTAAACATTGAGCTTTTCATTGTTTTTATAGTTATTAGGTTTTAGCAGGAATCCAGCTCATAGTCACTTTTAAGATGTTGGAAGGATTTAATACCAGCCAATACTGCAAAATAGTGTGAAACCTAATTCAAAATTCTACATGGTCAAAAGGTCAGCTATTTTATTCACTCACACACCTTTTCTATTTGCACCTCTCCATCATAAAGGTCTGTTCTCTGTGAAATTCCAAGGTTCCCATTTGATCTGCAGTGTAAAAGGCAAGTTCTAAAGGTTTGGACAATTGCTCTTTAAATGATAATATTTAGAGTCTTCAAATGTATTTGATACTCGTCACCCATAAATTTCTAACCTGATAGACTGATTATATTTATCAGCATTTCAGAAAAAGATCTCTATGTATCCTAACTGTAATGAGTATCATCATGTACTGAAAGTATTTGGTAAGGTCAATTCTATGTGAGTAAGGCCAGGCTGCTTTTTTCTAGAAAAAAGAAATAGAGATAAGAAATTTATTAAGTTAAAAATTCTTCACTTTAATGCTCTATAAAATATTTATGGGCAGTAAATACTTTTACAGAAGTTAGAAATTAATTTCAAAATTTCTGAATAGAAGAAGGGTTAAACTCTCCACCTGATTAAACCATAATAAATAAGTCAATCAGCCCTACACAGGAAGTAAAATACATTATTTTATGTTTTGGGTTATGATGGCTCTGACATCATCAACAATCTTCATTGAAAACTGCAAGACTGGGCATCAACATTTTTGCATATAAGTGGGAGAGACAATGATACAATATTCTTCCCTTTTCTTCCATCAAAGTGAACTTTGTTCTGACATTGCCTGCAGGCTTGAGCAGAGGGCAGTCAATGCTCAGAAATCAAGACACTAAATGTAAGTTTAAAATTAAAATGTTCATCAACACGGAAAACTTCTAACTACCCATCTTATTAACCTGTGAGGTAATTGCACCAGTCAATAAATGAAAATGGAATGTGGTCCTCAGTGGTAGTTACTTAAACTGAGAGAATTTTCTTTTAGCTAAGAATAACCTTAGAAAGAGTGGATACCAAATTCGATTCAGAAATGAGAAAAATACTCTTGAACCCATCTTGTCGTAACTCTGCTTTTTCTCCCTTGTGGGCAGTGCAAAACCTGTCTGCTTTTAAATTTTAATTAAAACTTAGATTAGTTATGATCATCTAATCTTTCCTTTGCTCTGCAGTGTCTGATCACTGTGTATAAGTATCCAAAGTTTAATCTGCTTCTGGTCCTCCCAGATTTGGCAGTCTAATTAAGTGCTCAACTTTAGCACTTAGTATATAAGCAATCCCACTTCATGTTTTGATAAGATTTTAGATGAAATTGGTCACTTACCTGTTCTGCTGAAATATTCCTGAATAATTTTATTGTTTCATATTTACTACTGCATTTGTCTCCTTTAGGAACCAACAGATTTCCTTCCTGCATTATGCTAAAAATCTATTTGAAGGCTCAGCCTACCATTGACAGTAAAACATTACTGGCATTGTTCTGGGGGTCTTAAAGGCATTCCCTCAGAGTGAAAATTGATATATAAAAATATGTCAACCAGCAAACATTTGTTCTAAGGCTGGTGGTTCACTGTAAAATCCACTCTATTTTTCTCATCAGGTAGATATCTCTTTGCTTTTTCTTACACATGACTTTGCCCTTCTCTCTGTTGGCCTGGTCTTTTCACTTCATCCCAGGTTCCTTGTGACATTCATGTCCTGTTCTTAGGCCAGCAGCTAAGTGTCACAGAAAGCTGTAGCACAAAGCCTACTGTTTCCACTTAAGGAGGTAGATCTTGTTCCTTATGCCAGTTTGCTCAATGTGTGGCCAGGTGATCCACATTCTGGTAATTGCAGCAGATGTTAAATGGATGGAGATGTTCTTTCAAATGCTCTTAGCAGCTCTGTTGAAAGCAGGCTTACATTTGCTCCATGGGGTCCAGCTTGACTCGGTATAAATTGCTGAGGGGTTGTAGATTTACAAAACTGTTAATCTTGCACCTCTTCACTTCCCATCCCACCCTTCCCATCACATCCCATTCCATTTTCCCTGGCACATCCCATCCCATTCTTAGTGACAGTGACTTTCAAGGTGTTTCTTGAAATACTTTGCCACCCTGGTTTGACCCTGCAGCTGCTGAGCCCACACTGTGAACTCCTGTGGTTTGGACAGTCCCAGCTCACACACAGAGGCTTCTGCAGCCTCTCTCTCCTGGGGCTCTTTATAAACAGTAGAGAAACAGGCACTTTTAGGGTGCCTAAAAGGGAGTAAATTCAGAAAATTGTAGGATGAAGTGAATCATATCTTTGATTTCACTGATGATATTGTTTAGCTGTCCATTGACTGGGGAGTCCCTGGCTGATTACCTCTGTCTTTCATTTATTCACCTAAATTTGGTCCTTTGTGTCTCACTGAGTGCAGTATTTAAGTTCAGCTGTATTCCAGGCCCTGTGGAGAGGTGTTTAGAGGAATTCCCTTGTACTCTAAGGATAAGTAGCTTCTGGGTACAGCTTTTCAGACTGAACAGAACCTGAGAAACAATTTCAAATTCCCAGCGCCAGGGTCACTGAAAAAGAAAAAAAACCAAAAAAAACCAACTTTGCTGCAGTTTGCTTTGGCCCTTGCTCTTGCAACATTTTAATTATTTTTCTGGAATCCTCTGGGAACTCATCAGTTATCCATGTAGCAGCATAAACTAATCAGCACTCAAATTCTGACCTTTGTTGAATAGCAGGGGCTCAGGCAATCTCTAATCCTGCTGTGTTATTTTGGCATGAACTTCTTTGTTCAACTTATGCTAGAATAGATCCTGTTTTTTTGCTTGAACTTCAGTTGGACAGATCATGGTACAGGTCCTTGCCTGACAGCTGATGATATGAACTCATCTTCACTGGAAGAAATTCTGCTTTTAGCCTTGAGAATGTTCTTGTGTTCCTATAATTTCACTTTTTTGTACTTCACCACTTTTTTTTTTGAACTAAAGACAAGATACCTGTTTGCATGTCTTTCATATTTTAGTGACTAAGTTGTGTAATATTATTTTTTTGGGGGAGAAAAAGTTATTTTATCTTTATAATTTTCACATAAATGCTGTAAAAGCAGATCTGTTGCAATATCAAACTGCAGTATTTTCCCTCTTAAAAAGAAAGTGGATCTGAAATGTCTTTATTTAGTACTCGTTCATTAATTTAAAAATATAGCACCTATCTCTGTTTCTATATTAGTCATTCTTTGCTAAGGCTATGGAAAGCATCAATTTTTATAATAAAACCTTCCATTTTAGATGCTTTCACCTCCCTGCTGTTTCACTGAGCAAGATGCAGCTGAGGGTGGGTGATGCTAAGAAGGAAATGACATTGATTTTCTACTTTTGTCGTACTGGAGTATTTTAGGATGAACCTCTTTATTTTAATTTTTCTTTTTCAAGGATTCGAGCAAAATAGAGAAAAATGCTCAGAAGTTCAAGTCAAGAATGTTGGAATCAAAATATGCCTGAAAAAAATGTCCTTATTTTCTGTCTGATCTGTGCCAGGACATAGGAAGGATTGGGGGAACTGCCTGTTCCAAACTGAATTTTGCAACACTATGACCACCTAGGACTTGAGGGATTGAAGGGCCAGAATTGAGTCTCTTGCTTTCCTTCCTGGAAGGCTGAGCAATAGACCAACAAGCTCTTCATTTAATATTTAACTTCTTGAAGGAGTGTGACAATTTTTTTTTCTGGAAAGCAGAGTATTATTAAGTCATTATGGCTTTTTGCTATTATACTTCCAATGACTAGTGGTGTAGACACTGTTGGCCTCAAGAACAAGGTGGAAATTTATTTTTCACAGGTATTATTTTTGTAATAATTTCCCTTTCAAAATTTTCTCCTGCATAAATAATTTCCCAAATGTATCTATTAAAAGGTCTGGCTAGCTGACTCTGTGTCCTCTGAAAATGCACTTAGGTAAGTTGGTAAGGTGCTTTTACAGGTAATTTCAGATATGAAAATCACGTATGATATCAGAAACCTGGTGAAACTTTTTGAGTCAGAGCATTTATAACCTTTTGTAGGAGTTTTCAAAACATCCATCACTGCATAGATGCTACAACTTCAGTGGTGCAGTGAAGAGTGAGCAGCAGGTGGAGCATGCGTATTGATTTTGTCACTGCAGGCCTTTGAATCCCACAAAGCAGAATTTCAACAAAATGCAGGAACCCTGAGAGTAGTGTCACCAGTTCTGAGATGAAGAAAAAATACCCTGAGGCTATTATACCTCTTATGAATTGTAGTGTGGACTTAGCATTTCCTTCCTGGTGGTATTTGCTGTGTTACTCTGTACTCTGAATAATGAATCTTTTATTTTACATGTGCCTTTTCAATTTGTGCAGGCTTCATCAGGTGTCTGTGTCTCTTTTTGAGAGAAAAATTACTCATCTGGAATTGAATCACAGATATATACAGAATAATCAACAATCAGTCTCTTTACCTGCTTTGCTAGGGTGCTGATTAATGGATTTAAGTTCAGTATTTCTAGATTTAGTTCCTATATTAAACATGGTCTGTTGTTGCACAAGTGATATTTACATTCTTTACAGCTTATGAAATGCCTACTGCAGCTCCTATAAATATGAGATTTAAGGAACTTTAGATCAAATTACAGTACATCCTTCATTCCCAGGCTGTGGAATTGCTCAGCTTTGTTTTATTGAGTTAGTTAGGCAATAAAAAGTCAATCATTGCAGAGTGTGTGTATGTTTGTAGGCTGCTGTATGTTGGGAGGAAGCTTCATTTGATCAGTGGGTTTGCTGTAGCTGGGCCATGCACAGGGAGAGAGCTGCATGTGTTCATTCCATCAGGATTGGCACACAATACCAGTTAAGGTTACATGGCTCTTTTTGCCAGGAATTAGCTTGCAAGTCATAGTGAAAATTACATTCTCAACCTCAGCAATCATTTTCATTAACCTTTGTATCTACTTGCGTTGTTTACACATTAAAGATGAAGGGTCTTTGAACCTTTGGCCATTTCCTTTAATTGTCCATCATTGCATCCAGCATTTCTAATACTGAGCATTGTGAACTTGACCTGCAATAGGGTTCTTCAAAGGGAGTCCTTGAGTTCCTTGAGTGACTCATTTCTGTTTGGCTTCCCTTCTGTTTGGGCTCAGAAAGAATCCAACTTGTTTTTATGTCTTGGCAAAGCTGGGAAAAGACTTTGTCACATGATACCTGCAAGGTGTAAGAAGCACAGTCCCATCATGTAGCTGGCTTCTTTTTGCTGCAGATGAGTCTGAAATAAGCTTTTATTGACATTACCCCATGGAAACAAAACACCATTAGGCTTTGTAAACAAATGTAAACATGTAAAAAAATATTTACAGTTGTCCTGCCCTTCCCTGTTAATCCATTAGATCTGCTAACACATTTCTGCAGACTGAAATAAGAGGTCCAGAAGCAATTGTCTGGTTTAGCCAGCTAACAAGTCTGGATAAGTGTAAAAACCCATTGCTCTGGGCTGGTAAATGATCAAGTGCAGTGTTAGCTCATTCAGGTGATTCATCCAGCTGAACATCCTCCTCTGACAGTGATTGGTAGGAGATGCTTTGTGGTAGATTTCAGAAGTGTAAGACACTGAGCAAATGTAAGCTTTTCCCTTGTATCACTTCTGAAACTCAGATTTTTTTAGAGACTTCACAATTCTTGTATTTTACTAAGGAAAAACTACTTGTAATATATAGAAGCAACTAAAAGCTGCCATTAAAGCAAAGAAGCCATGATGTGATGTAATAGGAGGAAAGATGAGCAATAATTACATCTTGTCAGCACAGGGCTCCCTTAAAAGTGCTTAACAGAGCAGTGATAGTCTCCAAAATTCAGTCTCTGAATATTAGTGACATTTTTTTGGAATACTATCTTTCCTCAAGGAAAATACCTTTATTCATATAGATTCTTGAGTCCTCTTGAGAAAATGATTTGGCACAATTTTGGGATGACTTTTCTGTTTTCCATTAAAATAACTTCTAAAATAGTTAATAGTTTCCTCTTTTGGCCAGGGCTCACAGGGTTCCTTGTGAACAACCTCTTGGCACCACTCAAGGGAGCCTAAATTATTCTTAAGTAGAGTGACAGCTGGAGAAAGTTCTGCACTTCCAAGGACAAACTGTTCTAGTGCCAGAGCCCAGGGAGAGCTACTCCTCCACCTTCTACACCAGAGGACACTTTCTCCTTAATTGTAATTACTGCAGGATGACATAAATGAAACCTGGATCTAGTATTTTTATCCTAATGCCATTTTTTTAAATGTCTATCAGGAATAAAGATTGGTTTTCCTAATAAATTAAACTAAGTGGTTTCTGGAAGGTTTGTAAGTGGTGATACACACAGTAGGAGCATGTTTCACAGGGGACTTGCTTTAGGTTTTCACAGCAATAGACCATTGGGCCACTGTCCCAGCATCACTTTTTTTGGGATATCACATGGCTATATTCACTGTATCTTCTGGATCCTTCCTTCAGCTGTATCACCACAGAGTCTCATTATGAATTTTTCCTATATCCTATGTTTGTGCTTTTAATGGAAAAGGAAAACACCAGCACCCTCTAGACTGGGCAGGAAAACAGATGAACTGATTTCATTGAAATGATGATGCTGATGTGGAAAAGTACAGGAAAGTTAAGAGCAGAATGGAATCTGCCATGGACCCGTTCCAAATCCTGTTTTGGCAGCCCAAGATTAACTGTGATCCAGCTGTGGAAAGGACCCAATTATTTGCCCCTTAATCTTTTGCAAACTAAGTTCCTGGAAGCTGCATTCCATCTGCCTTGAAATCTGTGTCTTGGCTTATTTTTCACTAAGAAACTCTACAGCCTCTAAGGCTGGACAGCTTTGGGATTCAGAGTGACTGTGCCATATAATACATCATTTGAATGGTAGAAAAGCTGTTTCTTTATGAACAGTGTACTTAGTAGATAATCTAATAGGTCCATTTACCCTTTAATTTCTTACATTGCTGTTAATTAGTATCAAATTCTGGCTGCATTGAAACACTGCTATTGGCCCCATTTTCCATTGCTGTCTCTGGTTCTGAGCTTCATTTTTAATGTTCTGTAGTGAACTTTCATTAGGGAAAAAAAAATTATTTTTTACTAGAGTAAAAAAAAAAACAAACTAGAAATAAATGGAATTGGTTTTCGTTTTCTATACTTTTTCTTTATAAAATCAATGACAAGGCTGGGTTTTAGGTTTAATTTTTTGGAAGCATTTGGTAGCAGAAAAGCAGTGTTCCGAACCTGCCAGAAAAAGTGTGCCGGCGTACTCCAGATGCTGTCCCACAATGGTTTAGCAGGATCTGGGCTAACTTTTTCTCCCTTACCTAAATTCTCTCTGTGGTCATTTCTAAGGGGTTTTATTTTGGACAAGATGCCTTTTAAAGAAACATTTTTGGTCACCCACTAACTCTCTATAAAGCTGGCTACCTGTATTAAACATAAATTGGTAACAGGTGCTCTTCTCAAAGTGTTTTGATCATTTTTTTGCCCAATGAATTTTTGAAGAAGAGCCCACATAGGAGCAAGACTTGCTGGGGGTGTGCTGTGCCTCCCTTCTGCTTGGAGAAGTGATAGAGAAGGTGCCATCAGTTCATTTGATGCTGTCCACATCAGAGCAGGCACATCTGGATGGGAAACACTTTGTGCTCAGGAGTGTTAAGGGTCTCTCTCTCCCTTATTCACAGAGATGTCAAAAATGTTCCAGGATCTCATAAAAACATGTTGCCAGGCAAATAATGCAGAACTGAATTAGTTTGACTATTTTGCTTCTGTGTTCCTGTTGAAGAAGCAGGTTCATCTAAATGAGGCAGCATAAACATGAAGCAGAGTGTTTGGACTTAATGTTACAATTTAGGAAAAAAACCTTAACTGTCAAAGACTTAAAAGGTTCAGCATCTGCTGTATCATATACTGCCAGCCTCTGCGGAGGAATCAGGGCAGCATACCCAGAAAAGCAGCAATAAGATAAAAGCACAAGTGAAGTTAGAATCTTTCCTTTGTATTTAGAAAGTTTGCACCAGAGGCCAACAGATCACTGAGCACATTTATCCCAATTTTAAGACTTTCCACCATTTAATTTTTTTGGTTGTTGATGGTTGGTTTTTGGTTTATTTTCTTTTTTTTTTAATATTACAGTAAAATCTGAGGACCTTTTAATTTTCAGCATTTGTGTTCTCTATCTCTTGTAGATAAAGGCTTAATGTTATCCTCATTTCACAGATGGGACATGGAAGGACTAAAGGGTCAGGTTCGCAGAGATATGTAAATATTTATATTTCTGTTGATTTCAGTAGCAAGTCTCCTACCTACATAAGATGCTTAAATATGTTTTTGGTCACGGACCTTGGTGATTAGCTGACATTTTACAGGAAATCAGTAGTGACACAGGGATCTGAACCCTTTAGTGTTCTTTGAGTTCATCTTTTTTTGCTGTGTGCTTGCTGAGATTATGTGAAGTCTAAGCCTTCCATTCTCACCAAGCTGGTTTTAGCATAATGGGACAGAGGTAGAGAAAGCTGCTTTGATAGCTGTTTGCCTTGGGCATTATAAAACAGAATTGACTTTAAAAAGGCATTTACAAGTGACCTAGTGCTTTCTGGGAGATGGGCACTGCTGTTGGATCAAAAGCTAGAGGAGATACAGCTTCAGGACAGAACTAAAATCTCTCTGTACTGCTAAAAGAATCAGTATCAGAATAACTGCAGGGAGGGGGTGAGGGGAAGGCAGAGTAGGTAAAATGACAATTTCTGAATATTTATAACCTCTTTTGTGCTGTCCCACAATTGAAAACAAAGGAGGTGGAGCCTGTGTTCGTAATTAAACTCTAATTCTCCAGGTCAGAGGGTAAGGTGACCTGTCTGCACTATCTGCTTTTCAGGCCAACATATGGTGTGATTGATATTGCCTCTAGAGGGGTCCTCATACAGCTGGAATGCTGAGGATGTGAATGTGATATCAGTTCCCTAGGGAGAGCTGTAAATTTAACATTGGGGGGATAAAGTGAATATAGTATCAATAAAAAAGATATTGCTGCTATTTTTGTCACCTGTGCACTGACACTCACAGCATTGGCAATAACATGCAGGTCAAAACACCTTCCAAAATGTGATGAAGAACTTACTCTGTTCTTCATTTTCACCACTGGGGACACACAGATCTGATTTGAAAATAAATAAGCAAGGTCTCTTTCTTCTACTTTGATGTAAGAGCTGTTGATAAGGCAACAAAGTTATTTGAATTAATTCTGGAGAGTAATGTAAATACCAGAGTGTAGGATAACAGGATAATTGGACTGTTACAGTAAGGGTATTTTCTTCTCCTGCATGAAAAAAAAAATAATTCTCTTTTCTGTGTATAAAAAGGAAGAGTAAAGGAAAGACTGTTTAAAAAACAATGTAGAAAAAAGTGAGAAAATTTATAGAAAAAAGCTGCCTGCCATCAAATGTTAAGACCTCTGAGTTCAAGAAGGTAGTACATGATGCAGGTTTACTGATTTAAATTGAGGTTGGATTGGTCCTAAGAACAGCTTTTTGTTGTCCTTTTCATCTTGAAGTATAAGGTTATAATTACTTATTTGGCATCTATATTTTTATAGGTCTTTGATTCCTGTGGTGAGCACAGTTGTGAAAAGCAAAGCAGACTATTTTTGGTTTCGATTAGGCAAATCATTATTATTTTTTTTTAATCAAAAGTGATGAGTGAAAAATTAATACATTCCAAATAATAGAATTTTAATTCTTTTAACCAAATTCTGCAGTATTTTCATTGTGTTAGAAGCTCCTCTGGCAGACTTTGTGTTGTTTGCTACAGAATAGACTCAGTATAGGCAGATTCTGGAGAACCCACAACTTCAGAAACAGCAGCCAGACCCTAAAGAGCATCAGTGCAGCTCATGGAAGCTCTGGAGCAATGTGGGTGGGCACATGGACAGTAATTTTGCTATGGCAGGAGCCCTACAGGGATGAGGAAAGGGTGCTATGTCTTTGCAGGCACGATTCATTCTGCCAGGACTTGAACATACAGCTTTAGGCAAGAATTTCAGATACCTCAAGTCTGCTACGTACAAAGGCATTTTTCTCAGTTCAATCAGTTCTGTACTTTCCAAGTGATTGGTGATAGGAAATCAGTAGGTTATACCTGGGGTTTCTGGCTGATTTTTCCTTCCATCAGAAGTCCAGAAAACTGAGAACTTATCTGGGGATTTTAATGGTGGAAATTCAATACTGCAGCCTCATTACCATTCTGTTATGGATTCCTTTCATCCAATATCTTGATATTACCACTTAGAGCAGTAAAATGGTTTCAATTTATTAAACTAAGTGTTTAGTTGGAGAAAATCAAAAGTGCATGCTAATGTCACTGTATTGACAACCCTTCATCCTCGCTGTGGAGCTGCCTGTATTTATGTTACCATTCCACGTGAGCTTCTGAAACATTGGAGGCTGAAGCCGTAGTGAAGACATTTCTGTCAGATCTCTGCTGCTTAATTAGGCAATGTTGCTTTCAACAGTCCTGCTCAATGGTTGTACTCTTAAAATACCAGGCTTTTCCAGGGACCTGTGTACGTTGTGACTTGTGTAACACGGTCTCCAGCCTGAGTATTTATGAAAATTCAGTGTATAGATATTCAGAATAATTTAAAAAGTCTTTTCAGTTAGAAAACTGGCAGTATAGAGAGTTTTGATTTGCCTGGTTTTGAAACATGTTTGCACATGTTTTCTGGAAATAAAATATATATGTTGCTAACTAATTGGCTGAGGCTTGATTGACAGACAAAAATATTTTTAATTGCAAATCCTAAATCTAATTTAAATCTCATTTCATCTGTTCTAAAGAAGCTTGACTGATTAAAGACATTTAATTTCACTGCCATGCAATGGATATGATTTTAGTACCACCCTTTTTTTTAACTGGCTTTTCAATGCCAGCAGTGCAAGTGATGCCTGTAGACCGGAAGGGAGGCAGGATTATACAGCCTGAGTACAAAACTTCAGAGTATTACCCACAAATAGAAAAGATAAAAGTTAAAGAATAAAACAGATTGGTCTTTGTCTTCTTTAAAAATACACTTTTAAACTAACTCAAAAGAAGTTATTATCATAAAGCTTGAGTGTCAACATCCATCAGGAAAACAAACGTGTTAGGGTCATGCTAGGTATGAATGCAACTCTTTTATTCCTGGGTTAACAGGCTTAGATTTACTGCAGGTGATCTGGATTTACTTGTTGTCCTATAATTTGGGCAGTATGAAGGAAGTTATAGTTAATATCTCTTTGAGTGAGGTATTCTTTGGAGAAAGGGGTAATATTGCAGTAGCTGAGATACTTAACAAAAACCAGCCAAGTTTCTGACATGTCAGCCTTTCTTCTAAAATAAATAGGGAAGGGGAACAGGCACAGGAGTTGGAGTGATGTGCCCCTAGGTGGGGACATACTGTCAAGGCATTGAAGGAACTGTGCATTCCTATTTCCCCTGCACTGGTTGTTTTGTGGGTGAGGTTTTAGACACTAATGTTGACAGTCTGGCAGAAATCATATGAATCTTTCTGGGGAAGAAGGAGTATTTCTGTTTAAGTGTTAGGAGAAAAAAAACCCCACAACTTTCTTTACATGGAATTCTGTACATGGAATAAAAATGCAAGTTGCAAAATGATCAGATAAATGCACTGGTTCACCTAAATCTGTGTACTTTGATTTTTCAGGGGGGTGAGAAAACTCCTCTTCCTTTTTGTTTTATCTAAGCCTGTACCTCATTTCTGACAGTGTCAGGATAAGATATGTGAAGGAGACTTTGGAGGTTCTGTAGATTCTATAATTTGGGCATTTCCCCCTCCTGTGGCAGCTGGCTCTGAAAAAGTGCTGCAGGGCAGGTGCCTCCTACTTTGCAAAGGAAGTCTCTTGTTCCTGTTTGATAGAACCTTGAATACCTTTGTACTTACTCAAACAAATGCCCTTTGCTAGTCCCCTACCAGATCATTGAGTCAGGTATCAGGAAATTCCTCTCAATCATTTATTTACCTGATGTGACTTTGCTGTTTGTTTTTTTTTTTAAACGTAGCATTGCAAGGATGACCATTGCCTGCCCATTGCATTCATTCAGCTCAGTGGTTCATTAAGTTTTGAATTTTGACAAAAAGCCAAGGTCTGAAATACCTTCAGTGTATACATTTGGTGGCTGGCTTAAGGAGAGCTCCCAAGTGAATACCCCTGCAGAGGTGTGTTTGGCTGCGTGATACAGATATTTTGAAACTAGCCACAAGATGCAGGGGAGCATCTGAAAGACAACATTTTAGAAGAATGAAAAGGGTAAATAAAGGTGAGAAATAGAGATTCTGGTGTAGGACCTGTGGTGACTTGAGGAGAATGGGACAATTGCAGGAGAAAGCAGCAGAGCATGCTTGGTATCTCCATGGGGGTGGGATATGAACCTTAAGGAATAAGGGCTCCATCTTTTTTCTATTTCTTTAGCCATTCTCATTGTCTGCTGTTGAATCTGTTCCTTGTTTGGTTTTGGATAAGTGGGCCAGCACTGCTCAGAGTTTTTTAGTGGGGGCAATCAGATGTTTCAATATTTTAGGACCAGTAACAGCCTTCCTGTGCTCCTGTGCCCGTAGTTGTGCATAGTGAAGCTTTCCAGTTATTTCCCCCAAAAAGAAGATAATTAAATTTGTTCTCAGCAAAGTATATAGCTATAGGTTATTTTGTCCAAGGTATACAAATTTCCATTTTTCAGCAGTTTACTTTGTTTTCTCAGATTCCCACATGTTATCAAGAAGCTGATTTTTCACAATGTTGTCAGATTTTTTTTAATTTCAGTGTATATACCAACCTGTGAAGATGGCCATACCACCTGTCACAGCTCCTTTATAGACCAATATTAAATAATCCAAAGACTCTGAAGGACCTTTTATGTAAGAAAGAGAAATGAAATGGAATCAAAATCTATATAATTGTACATGCAGGATGAAAATGGAATTCTTCTTACTGCTGGTTTTAAGTTAAATATCAACATATTCCATAACACAAGTGTTTATTGGTAGCAAGTGAAAAATTTCTTGATGGGAATGTTTAAAATAAATAGCAAGGAGGAAACACTTGCATGTGACTAGAATACATTTGGCCAATCATTTCTCTCAGTCCAAGGAAAAAGTGAGGCAAAAAGTGTGTGGCAGTCACAACTGAGGGGGGCATCCCTCCCTCACAGACCTGCCCAGTTCACCATTCACTGCCTCTGCTAAAATGATCCTGCACGTGGACACTCTTGGAAATGGATATTGGTAGGAGTTTCCCAACCTGTATCACTGCAGCAGAGATCCAGAGCAGCTGCAGGAGAGGTGAATTTAACCCCTATTCATACAGCTCCTTTCTCACTAAATGAAGATGTTCTTTGAGAAATAGAATGCATTTGATGCTGTATTTACCATTCATGTCTACTATGAACAGAATTATTTTATAGACAGACACATTGTTCTCTCACATATTAATTTTTTTAAATGCATTTCACTTCTGCTGACAAGCTATTAAAATTCAACATTTAAATGTCACACTATGGCATGTAATTTGCTGTCATGAAAACAACTATGGATTTATTTTCTGGTGAGATTCTCGTTAGGTATTGAGCAATATGTCAAAACCAAAAAGTGTCATCATTTCATAAAGGGGGGGAAAGGAGAAATCCCCAAATGGTATGGAATATTAAAAATCACCTGTACTGATAGGAAAAGATTCAATGGCTCTGCTTGTTATTTTTCTCAATTTGGAAAAGGAAATACAATTATTCTGGTGGGTTGGAGTTTTGTTATAATTCTGAATAGGTCAGACCAATCAAAATGCAGGAGTTAATTATTGAAGTGAGTTCAGTCAGCTCTTGAATGGAGACCACCAGTGATAAACCAAAGATGATATACAAAGCAGTTGTCTTGCTGCTGTTGCATTTTATCTTTTTTCTTCTTTCTGAGTCTATTTAACATTAAATCCATAATCCAGCATGGCTCTAAAGAGGAATGTGCTGTTTCAGACACAGATGCCACTGCAGAGCATAATGCCTTGATCCCCTCTGGATTTTAAAGATGATAGACACCTTTTGCAAGAAGCAGCACATAAATTTCAGTGACTGTCACAAACTTAATTTGGACAATTTTCTCTACCAAATTCTTCCCACACCCGTGTAAAATCCATTATATTTATTCAATCATTGCTCTTATCAGCTGTTCAGGTTTGTTTTATGCTATCAGACAAGCACTGTATTCCAGCCCTCAGAGGGCAACATATTAATCTCAGCTGAAGAAAAAAGCATGCTATAATTTTCCAGTGCTTTCATACTAAAAGTTGTTGGTAACAGTAATAAAAATTATTTTATGCTTAATACTGCTTGATTTAGTAATATTTTGAAGGTCCAGCTAACAGCTTATTTTTCATTCCCACATTATCCATAGAAATGGCTTTATTCCTTTCATTTTTTTAACACTAAAATATATCTAAAGGGAAACAAAATAGCATATTTGTTATTTCAAAATATTTTCACTGAAAACTATTTTCCATTATGTACAATAACATATTCAATACCAAAGAATGTGATTGCTTTCTTAGATAAATGTTATATTATCCTCCAAGCTTCAGTAAACTTCCCCCATAAGTGATTTTTCTTTTTTTTTCCTCTTCTGTTTTTCATTTTTACTGAAGCTCCAACAGTATGGATAGCTTCGATGTGACTACACAACAGATTTTCATGTGAAAAGTACTGTGAAAGATTTTTAGTAACTTTTTTTTTTACTGTCAGGTTACCTGACTTTCAAACAGCCCTTTTAGAAATTCTGTTAAAATGTGTGTGTCTGGTGTCAAGAGCATCAGGTCCAGGCAGGGATGGGCAAGTGCTCAAAATGACCTGTCATTGCCAAAGGGAAGTGGTAAAAGAGCATTGTGCTGCTCTGAAAGAAACCTATCTGTGCTAAAGTCTGTGTAAGTTCCTGTATGGAAAAACTGGGGGGAAAACCATGTCTATAAGAATTTTAAATGAAACAGTGAATTTTTATATTGAATATAGAATAATTTTTAGAAATAAAATTGATACTATTGCCATGGTTATTACAGAACAGTCCCAACATGGATTTTGCTTTTAAAGTCCTTTATTATTCTGTTACAGAAACAAAATCTCAAACAAAGAATAAAACCTGTCTTGTCTAAGGAGAGGTGCTGCATTATACAATCTTCTGGGTTTAGGTGGGGCCCAGGGATTTGGGACCAAGGGCACTGTCCTGGTTACTGCAGGCAAAGAGGCAATTGTGGAGCTCTACAAAAAGTTATGATTGTTAGTGGAGTTAATGAACAAAGCTTCTTCCCAAGGCCTCATTGGTGGCTTTTGTAACAAAATCCTGTTGCAGTTCTAGCAAAGGTTTTGTTCTTTGAGAAGAAACAAATCCAAGTCTGCTACTGGCAGAACAGAGATATGTAAAGGGAAGATTGCCATACTCTGCTTTTAACTAGGAAAGGGAAATATGATAAAATGAGAGCTGCAAAGCACCTGATCCCCTTCACCTGATCTCAGTTTAGGTTTAATTGGCAGACTCACCTGCACAAGATTTAGAAGAACAAGGTGAGAAGCAGCAGGCAGCTGTATGAAATCTCACTGTGATTACAATAAGGCTGCAAGGCTGATGGGATGAGCTCAGAGCACTCTAAATGAAGTCTCTATTCTCCTCTTCCATCTCATACATGATTTTTCTTCCTCTTACTGTTACAGAGAGGAGTACACCAATATTTTTATTAACAAGTCATCAGGTTTATCTTCTAATGTGCTCAGCCACTTCAAGTGAGTGAATCTAGGTTGAAATTTTAATGTTAAAATAATTAGTTAAAATGTCCAAGACGTTTTTGTCTCATATAGAGAAGTAGAGTATGCATTTATGCCTTTGCATCCTGGTTATCCACTGAACAATATATGGGATTGGGTGGGATTCAGTGTAACTGTGTCAGCATAGTGCTGTTCCTGGGTTAATTAGCCCTGTAAGTTCTGCAGTGCTTTGTTTTGTGCACATTATAGCTTTGACAGCGCCAACTTAAGTATCTCTTTGTGGTAGTGCATTTATTGAGTAGTTATTTATGGTCAATTTTAAACTCTCTTGGTGTTACAAATGCTAAGTCCTTACCTTAAATTTCTATCTGATTTTTCAGGTTATCAGCTTTCTGTTTATCATGTTGTTTTTTTTTTTTTTTTTTATTTCCTGGAGCTTTGCTTACTTCTAGTGATTTCATTGTATTGATCATTAGAAGTAGAGTGGGTTGAGTGTTATTGCTTAAATAGATTTCTAAATAAGGCTTACACCTATTGACTTCCTGTTTTAAACTACCTTACAATGTGAAAGCCTTATCCAGTTAGCTGGTTTTCTTCTCTTTTCACAGAGGAAATATTTTGAGTTTATTGCTAATTTACCATGGAATCTAACCTCTTATGATAAATTTTAGTCTGTATACAATGAACCCAGACCAGTGTCTTCAAATGCACCATATGCTTATTTTGTCTGGTATTTCTCTGAGGAAATTCTTTTTTTGTTTAGTGTGATAGTGAGATTACACACAAGAGAGTTATTTGCCTTTTATTTACTAGCAGTTTTTTGGGCTTTAAAATTTGTCATACAGTTCCAGATGGACTGTCTAAGTTATAAAAACCTCCCTACCTAAATCTTTGCAGCTGGTTTTGGTAGAGAAGCTGATGCATGAACAAGCCCAGGACTGAATGATGAACAGTTGAATTCACTGTTTTCCAAGTTAGTGAATCAGTGCTTTGGTTGAAGTATAGTCATCTTCTTCTATCTCTAGTGAGTAGATAATTCAGGGTTTAGATGCCGTCTAAAACAACTTTTTTTGCTATTCCAGCTATAAATAATTGGGCTATCATTGGGTGCTTCCCCATGGATGGCCTTTAAATGAGAAATGAGGGGGAAGTTAGTCTTGCATCACCCTGTGCACAAGCAGGAATTTTGCCTAGTAGACTTAGGAGAAATTAAACTGAGAGGAAAAGATAAAGATGGGGTTTTGTTTGGTTTTGGTTTTTTTGCCAGTGATAGATGTTCTTCTGTCTGTCTCCAAGGATTAGAATGGTATTGCTATCGAATTGATCCAAGCCTTTGCCCTGCCCATGGTGGTTGGGAAGTGCTCGCCAGGGAGAGGCTGTGGTTAGAGTCACAGCCCTTTTACTTTTCACAGAGCCTTCTGCATCCCAAAACACAACCTTTTTCCTCCCATTTACATGGCATAGACTGATAGTTAGAGCTGTCTAAATGCTGCAAATGAGCTCCTTGCTACACTAGCATTCTCTAGGAGTCATAAATTATATTCCCTGGCCTAAAGCTGTTTACTGCATCCATCATCAATACCACTAAATGGTAGTTCATCTAATCTGCCTTAAGGGACACAAGTGAATTTTGTGGAAGTAGTGTCAGATAAATGATTGTACAATATACATTATTTTTCCACAGTTATTTATAAATACATTTTAAAGAAAAAAAATGTATTGTGGGAAAAATGATTGGCCTCACAAAAAGAGTAACAAATTAACATTGTCATGGATGCAGTGACACACTTCACTTGTAGGACAATAATGTTTATTGATATAAACCAGTGATTTAACAAAGTTTGATAGTAAACGCTACAGTGGTTTAACAAGATTCAGTGGCAAAGCACACTTGATGATTTACTGCATAGAGGACAGGGTCAGACAAAACTCCCAGGAAGGAAGACCCTACCACTGAGTAAGGAGGCTTGTAAAGAACCCCCTTCTAAACTGCTTTCCGAGGGGAGTTTAGGTGGGGCTGGTCCAAGACTTAGTCAGAGACTTGGTTAATGGTTTGTTCTAAAGGATTATATGTGCACTTTAACCCTTTATATCACTTAGCTAAGACTCCAAGGTCTCAGCCCTCTTATTTCCAGTGCACTTACTGAGTACCTGGTGTGATAAGCATTCTCTCAGTTTCAATGTGTAGCCTTGAGAGATGTCCCTACTCAAGGGCAAATCCTGGCGTGGAGGCCACTGCTGTGCAGGGCTCAGTGGGCTGTCCCTGTCTGTGGGATAAGATGATTGATTTACAGTCATATTCTCATTCTGGATGTATTTCAGCTGGCATGAGCTCAGCTATGAGCTTGTTGAGCTCAGCTGTCAAGTGAGACATTTGGCCTTCAGCTGTTTCGGTTTCTTCTGTCTTCCCAGAGTCCAGCTCAAGCCAGATGCAGCCAGCATGGCTGCCACTGGTGGCCATTGCCTAGGCAGGAAAAGAAGGGGAGGGGAAGAACCACAGCACCACAACATTGCATCAGCTGTCAAACATCACATTCATTCAATCAGGCACTGCCAGCATGGATGTCGTGTTCATATGCTTGCACAGTAATGCTTTTAACTGCATGAACTCATATAATAATTTAGTATTTTACAGTCTTAATTCAGAACTGGACAATGATTTCCTCACCTGAAAGGTTATGGGCGATTCAGATGACTGGGGCTGAGCAAGAGCTTGTTTCTGAAAGGCACAGGATAGCTCCAGTCTGAGCAGAGAGCATCAACTCCCAGCAGAAACTGCTTGTCATTTTGCAGGAGGGAGCTGCTGTGCCTGAAACTGAATTATAGAAATCTGTGTCAGGGAAGAAAGCTCTCTTCTCTCATGGGCATGGCAACGAAGTAAATATATCTAAACAAGTTCTTTGAAACATTCTACAGACTTTTCTGCAAGATGATGCATTGTTAGATGAAAGAACTGCTCAATGCCAGTTTTGTGGGATTTTTTTTTCCCAAAGAATTACTAGCAAGATCAAATCTAAAACCAAATTTCTTTCAGTACAAGATAGCATGAGAGATAATTTTTTAGCTTATTTTCTATTTTCAGACCTCATTCTTTCATTTTTAGTGCCATTCCAATGAGCCAAGTATACATATAAAAATTAATGGTGGATTTTGGCTTTCTCTTAATGTCAATTAGGGTACTGAAATTCTTTTTAAGAAAGAAAAAGGAGTAATCTTAGAACCCCAAACCTGGAAAACATTGTTCCAAAAGGAATTGATGTTCTGCAAAATGGGGATAGAGTAAAAGCTGAGAACAGAAATTATTTTCTAAGAAAAATGAGTATATGTGGTTCTGTTTCCTGCTGACTTCTTAAAATCTGACAAATTTTTGAGGGCAATGGGGAGAAATCCAGAGAAATGTGAGAGTTTGTTAGAGGTTTAAGCTTCACAGTGGTCATTGTTTAAAATTGTCTTTGAAAGTATTTTCCCTCAAACATACTGTGCAACTGTCATATTTAAGTAACCTGTGAATTTACAGTGAGATGCACTGGAAAGGAAGTTATAATTCTGTTATGTTGTCTGTTTTCTTAAATTTTGAGTAATGTGGAAAAATGTGCCACTTGTTTATCCTAACCTGGAATAAATGAAATCAGGGATGTCATTGTAGCAGTATTGAGCCAGAGCAAATTGCAGAACAATGGATTTAGAGTAGATCTAATCAAATATTGGAAATTTTAATCTCTGAGAAATCCTCACATTTCAAAGACATTGTCTTGGGGGATATGGATTGATGCTTGGGGGGAAACTTTGATAATTCTGAAATAAATTGCATAGAAGTCATTATTTTAGAACTTTCAGAGCCTTGAGAAACACCATCTACTTGGAAGTCCTTGGAGTTTCAGCTCCTGGGAATTAAAGAATTGTCAGGATTTCCTGTCTTTCAGCTGCCAGGCTGGAGCTCCCAGGACTTCTTATACAGCTTTTCTTCCTAGGTGAAAGGGTAGCAAAGCAGATTTCTGTGAGGTATTTTCCAGAATGTTTTCTAAACAGCACCTCTGTGTCTGTAAACTTCTAAGCTAAAACAACATTCAAATCATGCTTCCTTTTGAGTAGCCACTGTTACCTGTTCAAAACCAACAGCAGTATAACAAAGCTCTGTGCTTTGCTTTTTCAACATTTTTTCTCAGTGCATGGAATTGTCTCATTAAGCGTCTTACAGACCTAAAGCTGAAATATCCTTCAGAAGAGCTGAGGAATCACCCCAGGTATGGATACCTCTCTGATAGAAAATCACTGCTTCAAATGAGATGGAAAGAAGAGATTGTTGATTGTTGGAGTGGAGAGAGAAGGCATTTGGGTGAGGGAGCATTAAACTCTAAATTGCATTAATATTGGTTAAACTATTTTGTCTGGCAATTGACCAAAACAGATAACATCCTGTATGGCTTGGGGATGTCATTAGAAAGAATGATCATGCTCTACTAATGGCCAGTGATCATCTGGTGATTGCCCTTGTGATTTTCTGGTAAATTTGATGCAGTGCAGTTAAATTTTCAGTGACCTGAGTGTGGGCCATGCCCCGGGGGCTATTTGCATAATCTGAGTTACTCGTACATGGCAGTATCTGACAGCAGTGATGTTGGTGCTGTGAACCACTGGGGTTCCTTTCAGCTGTCTTTTAGCAGGAGGAATGTCTTCCTGTGACAATTTTCAGATTTCTCCCTGCAATTTAGCACTTTAGCCTCATCTTTGGCAGTGTTCGAGGATGGGCAGCCTGGTCTAGTGGAGGGTGTCCCTGCTAACAGCAGGGGATTGGAACTAGTTGATGTTTAAGGTCCTTTCCAGACCAAACCATTCTATGATCTTATGGTGATGTTTTTCACCAGTAAAAAGATTTCACAATCCCCAGTGATTCCAGAGTGTGGTTTCAGAATCTGACACTTAAAATAAAAAGAATTGAAAAACTAACTCTTGTTTTATAGTGATTCTTGCCAATTTGATCAATTTTCCTACTGAGATTGAGGAGATAAGATAATCATAACCTTGAAAAAAAAGATGTGTTTACTAGATGATGAAGGAAGCAGTAGCCCCTTTTCTGTCAGTGGTTTACCTGCTGATGTAAATAGTGTTAACTTTAGCATGAAGATGGGACCCCCTTGTGTGAAATGTGGCACAGATACAGAATGAGAGATTGTTTCTCCCCCACTGACTGAATCGAAGAAGACTCTATAAAAACTCAGGGGAGGTATCATAATAGTGATGTTCCAAAAGCCCAGGTGCTCAGTGGTGCTGCCAGACATGCTGAGCAGGTCACCAACACTTGTTCCCTAAACAGCAGTGTCCCTCCTGTTAGTGTCTCTTTGAGATCTCAGTCAGACATTTCATAAAAAAAACCCAACACTGATGACAGTCCTGGTTTTGTACTTCTGCAAGGTTGTGTTCCTAGTTAATGATAGGATGTTCTGTTGACTCCCCAAAGGGTGATTGTCATGGAGTTCAAGTTGTGAAAACATGGTGTTAGGATTGTTGGAAGAAGAATATAAAGCTTTAAATAATCATGAGGTGGTGCTGGCAATGACACATACATAAAGACACCTGTTTTACTGTAGAAGGGAGAGGTGATGAAGGCTAAAAGTGAGAGGACACTTGAGTAAAGGTATTTGCTACTTTCTCCTTTCTAAGTATTCTGGGAGCACAGAGTGACCTCTGATCTTGGAACTCTCAGCTGTTGCTGTGTGCTAATGGTGACTTCAGTGCAGTGGAGAGCCAGGCTGGATTGCTGAGAGAGAGTTAGAGAGGATGACTGGGTTTGGGTCAATATGAATGAAAGCATAGGAGGATAAAGCTTCTTACCTTCAAATGGAACTTGGAGAGAAACACTGCTTTTAAATTGTTCAGTGGAAGAAATTAGGATTATGGTAGGTTGAATCACTGTGAGTTTATAATTTATTGAATAATGTGGATTGCTTTGTTCTCTAAGTGTGCAGCAGAGGTTGGATAGTTTTAAAATCCATCTTGGTATCAGTGGATTCTTTGAGTATTACTGCATACTTGAGTCTCAGTTAAATGTTGGTAATTACTGCAGCTTCTCTAGTGATTGTCAGCAGTTTTCTTCTGTTGTCATTCAAAGTTTCATTTCTGAATGAACTTCTTTGTAGCCCTTTAACCGATCAATACTTCAGGGTCTGAAAAAAGGGAAGAGAAACTGAGCGTAGTGCTGGCACCAAGAAGGTTTCTTTGTGCACAGAGGGCATGAACACCAGGTCTTGCTCCATGATCCATGTGATAGAATCTTCCTTAGTGCTCCTCAGCTCTCATCTTGCTATGAGCTGGAGAGTTGGAGGTGAGAAGTTAGTGACAAACATGCTGAGCTACCACATGCTGTCCAGCATCTCATGGAAGGAAAAGAAAGCCAGAAGGGCTTTGACCCCAAAGTACATTGTCAGGCCTAACACATTTTTATGTTCTGTATTGTTGGGATCATTTCCTACTGAGGTAGATACAGCCAGAGAAAAGAAAGAGAATGTTTTCAAGTAGTTTACACTGCCCTTATTGTTTCTCCTATGCACTGGGGTGACTGCTTAGAGGAAAATGTTGATAAGTTGAGAAACTTTCACTGGTCTCTTGCTGGGACATGAAAGTTTCAGTTCCCCTGATCTCTGGTTCAGGGCAGTCAGAAAAATAATGCAATAATACAGAACTATTGAAAGGCACAGAGGGTGACAACTTGAGGAAAGTAACTGAAGTGAACAGGACTCTACAGTAGATTTCTTAGTGAATAATCCTTACAGTATATAAAGTTTACTGTGTAAATTCTCTACAATTGCATAAAGGCCATATGATTCACTCTGTAGCATAAACACTACTAATCAAGAGAAAATCTGAACTACTTAGCACAGAAATGTCATTGAGAATCAGGACTATGGAGAAGTAAACCAGGATCTAACACCATGGTTTGGAGCCAGATGGCTCCTCTGAAGAAATCATGCCATGAGCAGAGGATTGGGGTCTGAGAACAGCACCCACTCCCTTGCACACCTGTGGGAAGGAACCTACAAGATGGGATGAGGAGAAGACAATAAAATTTCCTTTGGCATGAGAACTGGGGTGGGCATTTTGGGCTGAAGGCTTTGGAAAGAAAAAAGAAAAGGACGTTATTTCTTGAGAAATGCTCATATAACTGGAATTTAAATGAGAGCTTCATACATAACTGACATCCCAAGCAACCAAATTAAAAGCAATTTGTGTGTTAAAGAAGTTGAGAATATAAACAGGGAGGAGGGAGAGATAAGATATTTCAAACATTTTAACAATTACCCTGAAAGTAGATTAGAGTGGAATCCAAAGAGAGATCTTTTATCCTCTGTGGAACAGTATGAGTAATTCTTGTTTTCATTAAAAGTTTTCATTTTTTTAATGATGTTACATTTGCATTTTTTCTCCCTAAAAGATAAGAGTTGATTAGCAGTGTAGTGAGTTTTCCTTCTGCGTCTCCAAAGTTTGTTTGAGAAGTTTTGTAGACTTGTCTCCTCTCTTCAGCCCCATTTGGCTGGTTCACAGACCAGATGCCATGGTCAGATTGAACAACAGGGAGAGGGATAAAGTGCTGAAGGTAATTCTGTGTCCTTATGTTTGTGCCAGCTGATTATATACATCTTCCCTTCTCTGTGGTGTGGCCTAGAAAAGCCTCTGAGCTGTCCCTGTTTGTGTTCAGGAGATAACATTTCCTGAAGAGTTGTAACACAGAAGAGAAATGGTCAAAATCTCTAGGGTAGTTTAGCATCAGATTGAATGAACTGTCCAATTTGTGCTTTTATGATGTTTTTAACCCAATATTAATTCACTAGGGTACAAATAAGAAGGAACCAAGCAGTTTTAATTTCCTCCTTGCTTTCTTTCCACCTTTTTGACCTAATAGAAACTGTTTGGAGCTTGAGAAAAGACTGGATAACCTTGCTTGTAGCATTAGAAAATATATCAGCAATTTGGTGTAACAATGTGTACTTTACTGTCCCTTTAGAATTTAGGTTCAAGTGAAAAAAATGTTGGAAAAAGACATATGGCTTATGGGGACAGGTTTACTCTCTAGTGAAAAGTAAAGTTATTAAATGAGCAGTGCCTGCCAATTGCAGAAAAGTTGGCAGGGATGCCTTGGCACTGCAGTTTTTATTTATTATTTAAAAGGCCTCATGCAGGGCTTCTGAATATGGCCTTAAAATTCTAGGCAGTCTGTGAACACAGAGGGTCAATGCACAAATTATGTGCTGTGTTACCAACAGGAAGAGATTACAAAATGGAACAGTAATGATATTATGAAAAATCCTCTCTGGAAAAATCAGTAGATACAGTAATGACAAGATCTCACCTTAATAGATTAGAAAAAGATTTCCTAAAGATTAAAACTAGGTAAAAGGAAAGAATTCCTTGTCTGAAGTCGAAGCAGAGAAGATTCTGTAATATTCCCTGGTACCTACTATACAAAGTTGGTCTATTAGCAGAAAAAAATAACCAAACAGGCAATGGAATTATTTTTTATTTTGTTAGGAACAGTTGTTGAAAATCCATAATTATAAATTTTGGCACAGTTTTAAGAATCATAGATTGGTAAAGAAATTAATCACATTTTCGAAATAGAACCTAGCTGTTAGTGCAAAGGAATCCCAATATACACAACAGCAGGTACTTGGGTTAAGAATCTGGCTTATTGTTAATAGGAGTGGGATGTAGATATCCATCCCAGGGAGCTCTTATTTCCTAAGATGGAAAAAAATTTCAGACTGATACAGTCATGTAATAATTGAATTTTTGCATCTCTCGATAAGCCAATGAAACAAAACCAAACATTCTTTCAAAAAAATAGGTTACTTAATAGAGATATGCCCTCTACAAAATGCATTGTATAAGATGTTTGATTTTCTTAATATAATGAATCACTGGAACTCCCATGGAAACTTCCTGGAAAGCAGTTTGCAAGCAGTCAATAGGCACAAGTAAAACCATGTGGGGGCAACTTTGCACAAGAAGGTTGTAACTGGTGATGCATGCAGAGACTCTCAGGGGTTTGGATCTGCAGGACTGCGCTGCACGTTGGGTGCTGCTGATCAAAAGCCAGCCATGGAGTCTTCTGCAGCTGGAATCACTCTGAGACAGCAGGGCCCAGGAGCCGAGGTGATCAGGAACAGTGATCTGAATATGACCCTCACACTCTGAAAATATTGCACTTTGTCTTTTTCTTCAATTTGTTGCCAATACTCAGGCCTGTAGTTTTTCCCCTCATATTCATTTGACCTTTTTTTTTTACCTAAAAGGAGCTATTTCCTGGTGTTTTTGCACCTTGTGAGATATTTATTTTATCATATTTTCATGCTCGAAGTTCTCTAGGAAAGAAAAATGATTTTTAGCCCTGAGCATCTGTGTAAAAATAACATGATCATATGGTTTCTAATTTGCTTTTAAAACTCTGGAAAGGATTGCCTTTGTACAGGGGAAGCTTCAGCTCTTTTGCAAATCCAGAGCCTTCACTTTCAGTGGAACGAAATATATCAACATTGGAAGAAGCCAAGTCCTATTTAAAGCTGAAAGCCTCCTAGATGGGACAAAACCCCTGCATTTTTAAAGGGAGAAAGAGGAGGGAGAAAACCATTCATGAGAAGTATAAAATGTAATTTTGTTTTAAAGCTCACTAAAAGCTATATAGGTCATGAAGACAATCAGTCTTTTATTCTTTGAAATAATTCACATTACAGCCCTATGTATTACCACCCTTATCACAGAAAAGCCTTTAGATATGTGTTGGCAGATAATTACAAATTGATTTCTGGACCCTCATTTTGACAATGGTTTTGAAAACCTTTTCTTTTTTCTTTTCTTTTCTTTTTTTTTTTCTCTTTTTCTTTCTTTTTAAAAGCCTTTTATGATTTCTCCTGCCTCATAGTGGAGAAGTACTGTCATGATGAGCTGGCCAAGTGTACGAACCATTTATAAAAAAGAGCCACAGAGTACAAGACCCAAAATATTCTGGAAATGAACTGTGAAATGCTGCAGGTAACTGCAGTGTACTTAATTTATGTCTATCTTCATCTTTCATCCCAATTGAACTTGAAATAATTTTAAAAATAGATGGTAATTTAACAAATGATTGACCTAAAATTTTACAACCTGCAGGTCGCCCCTTTCACTGCATACCAAATCCTGTTTCCTTGTTTTCTCAGCACTTATGACTGTCAAGAAGTCTCCAGAAATGAAAGTGCTTAACTCTTTCCTTCTCTGTTTACCCTTAAGGGTCAATCTGTCTCTGAAGATGCCATGGAGGGATTACCAATGTCATAGGCTGAAAGTTTAGTTTACAGTCTAAGACCCGTCCTAGAGGTAGCAGACAAGTTTAGCATGATAATCCCTGCCTTGAGGAGGCTACAGTTAGCAACTCAGCCTGTTACAGCTGAAAAACATATTTAGGTAAAGTTGATGAGTAGGAAGGGAGAAGATGAGTAACAAAAATAACTGGATATCTTGGTCTAGATGTGCTGTGTGCACAATCTGCAGTCGTCGGTGACAGCGAGCGCAGTAATCACTACTCACCACCTGCTTAGCTGTGCTATTTTTAAAGTATCACTGAATGACAGCAGTAGTGGGGCTTTTTTAATTGTTTATTATTCCAGAGATTTAAATAGAGTTATCTCAGCATTTGGGATACATCTAAAGGATTTACAGCACTAAGAATATCCTAGGCATGCAGGTACGTGAAGTAGCCTGTACGACACGCAGTAAACACTGACATAGAGTAACTGGAGGCTAAATTGAATTTTTTTAGTTTTGCAGACTTTATTGATTTGGTTTTGAGTTGTTTTCCTTTCTAACTCAGCCTTATGTATTATTAAAATGTTTGCAGAACATCAGGCATGATACCATTTTTCTTTGGTTTATTTTTCTTTCAGGGGGAAAAGAGAGTCTTTCAGATATGTGGCAATGGTGGCCATTAACTTTAGCTAATAACCCACTTGCATGCCTTTGAAGTATAATTTTTTTTTCTACAACTCCCAGAAGGATGTGATTTGTAAACAGTATTAAGAAAAGCATATGAAGTGCCACTGTCTTCAGTAATCTGTAACTCTCAAGGGAGGATGCATTTTGATCACACTTCTTGTTGAGCTTGAACCTGAATACTACGAAATTTAATTTTCTTTTTCTGTTGTTTACTTTTTCCTATGTATTTATAAGTAATTTATTCTATTAACCATTACACCTTCCTTTTACATTTCAACATTTTTGTTATTTGGGTGAAGAAAGCTCTTCACTTTAAAACAAAATAGATAACCTAAATTCTTTAAAATGACCACTGGAATACATTAAGTTATATGAAATAAAAATAATAGCCCTCCTAAGCTTTTTGTGTAATTAAAATAACTCGTGAAAGTAGGTTCTGAGCAGGTTGAGAGGTGCTTTTTATTTCTCAGGGGCAGATCTTTATCTGAAATTAATTACTGGACTTCCTTTTATTTCAAAGGGCATTGACCAATTTGCACAGCTTGGAATTTGTCTCCTGATTTCCTCTGTTTCTTAAGAATATCTCTCACTTCTGTCTGTGCTGTATATATTTGTATTTGTATGAATGATGCTTGCCATGAGCTGTCTTTATTTTTTCTAGACAACACACCTTAGATTCTTTTGGAGTATCACTAATTTGTCTCCATGAAGATGCTGCTGTCCTGTTACAACATAAACTGCTGCTGTAGACATGCTTGCAAGAGGCAGGAATTTAAGAAAAATAGGATAATAATTTAGGAATAAGGGACAAGGAATAGAAATATTTTCATTCCTTATCCTTCAAATGAGATCAGGACTGAGATGTAAGTGACATGGTGTTTGTGTGTAATTAAGGAATACCATTTGAAGTGAAAAGGATTCCTGTTTTCTGAATTCAGCTGTGTGTGTTCTGCTGTGGACAGGTATCAGTAGGAGGGGTTGCATGTGCTGCCTAACGCTGCTCCAGCCTCCCCATCCCTGAGACAGAGGGAAGGGAGCAGCACAGCTCAGGCTGTGCACACTCCTGTTCCTTAGGAGCAGTTCCTATGCTCTGGTAATGCAAATGCAAAGACTCATTTCTTCCCCTGTACAGCCAATGCTCAGACAATATTGCAGAACAAACCTTTCCTTACACAAAGGTTATTTTCTCTCTGGAGCATTCTCTTTTTTACTGAAATGCATTGTAGACTAGAAATTCTCTGAGAGTTCATGACACCCTGAGAGCCTTCTTTTCAGAGACAAGCTGTATAATAATAATGTGGTGACAGAAAAATCGAGGAGAGGTGGCTTTCTCTGATAGAGAATTTGCCTTTAATTCTACCCTGAAGAGATTGCAATGGAGCACCAACCTTTGTTCTTACTGTAGTGCTTCACTGCTACACCAACCATTTGTTAAATGGGAAGTAATTGAGGTTGAAAAAGGATTGAATGAATAAAGCTTTTGGCAGGGAAGGGGAGGAGGCAAAGTATGGGTTAAAGGTTATTCCTTGCAGAAATTTCATAAAATGAGAGGTAATGCAGCTTTTGAGCTAAAATTGTTTGTGCCTCTGGAGAGGGAAGAGAGCAGGCTGGGGGGAGGGAGACATAACCTGCAGAAGCACAATGGGAATAATAAACCAGCATCAAATATTCAGCTTTGTGGCATCTTACTGATTTTACTACAAATTTCACCCAAAGATGTGCTGCCTTGGCCACCTCTCTAGGTTAGCAAAGATCAAAGGAGGAGGAAGTGAGGAGTCAGGAGAGTAACATGAATACCCCTTAGAAGATTTTCTTTCCAAGATTTATTTTAGTATTAATGTAAATTGAATTTGCTGCATTGAGAGGAATGAATGGGCTTTGTGTTTCAGTGCTTTCCTAAATCCTGCAGTTCTAGAAATCTGAAAAATAGTAAATATTTTGATTTCTCTTCCTGTTATGAACTCATAGCTGTTTTCAGATTTCTTCTGTCACAGTGATACAGCATTTTTCCCTCTGGTTTTTTCCCCTCCTCAAAATATAAAGTCAGTTATGGAAGTTAATCTTATGCTATTTTGGGCCTGGGGACCCTGGAGACAGGCAGAAAGGATTTATATCCTTGACAGAGCCCATGTTGAAAAAAAATTCACTATTGTGGAGCACCAGTGTATTTCCATCTACTATGCCTACCATACTGTATTGCAGGTACTTGAAATTCTTTGTTGATTCTTGTATTTGTGGTCCCAATGATTATAAACATATACATTCTTTTTTTTTGTACAGAATTATTTTGTGTTCTTATGCCCATTGAATTGTGAAAAAGACAAGATTTTTTTTTCTGAAAACTGCCTGATTTTAAGGACAGTTTTTGATTCACAAACTGTATTTTCATGCACAGCCTTTACATTTTTACATAATTAAGCCTTTCATTTCCTATGTCTTGAAAAAATAAGCTTTGCATATTTTTAAAACATTTTTTTAGATTTTTTACTCTTTATGTGGATAGAATGATGCTTTCCACTCCCCAAATAATAATGAGACCTAAATAGGATTGTTGTAGTGAAATTCCCTAGGGATGGATGCTGGCTCAATTCTCATCCATAATTTTGTCAATACATTGAAGATACACATACTCTAGCTGCCAGTAAAGAAACTTCCAGGTGACTAATAAACAATTGGAATGGTGAATAGTAATTGAGAATTCTACCAGAGAATTTAGAATTATTGCCAACTTGGGCCATACAAAAAGAAGAAAAAAATAGAGGAGAGCGGAGGCTGGAGTTGCAATGAGGATGTCTCCTCTGTTGAGAAAGGTGTCAAACCAGGCCAGCAGCTCACTGGGGCTTTCTGTGAGAGCTGGGGCAAAAAGGCTAATGTGGGTCATGGATACACAGATTTAAACAGTGGTTTAGGGAGAGGGAAGTGATTTTTGTCTGTGTAAGTTGTGATAAGCAACTACTGGAGTATACTTTTGGCTTTGTGTCCACGTTTGTTTAAATTATGATGACAAACTGAAGAAGGTAGAAAAAAAATGGGCAAGAAAAATAGTTTTGAGAGAATGCTTCTAGTGAGGAATTTAGAGCTCCATCTGTTCTGCTCTTCTCAAGGAAAGAGAGACAATTTGTTTACAGCTCAGAAGGGCCTTAATGTGTTGAAAATATTGGTTACCTCTATAATCTAGTAGAGAAAGACAAGATTTGGCTGAAGTAGGCTGGAAGCTGAATCCAGATAAATTCAAATGGGAAAGTAGAAACAAAAAAAAACCAAAAGTAGCCTTAATCACAGAATAATACTTCATGAGAAATCAAAGTCAAGATGCTGTTTTGGTTTTTTTTTTATGAGGCAGTATGATTACTGCCAAACATGGGAAATAAACAGTGCAAGGGATTCTTCTGCATTGACAGAATATCAGAGATATTTTGAGACTATATAGGCTCTGATTTTGACTCTCACATTAATAAATCATAATACCAGACTAGCAGCCACCAGCATTGATAAATATGATACTTCATTGTTTTTTACAGGCAGTGTGGCAACAACCAGTGTGAACAGCTCACTCCCTACAACTGGAGCTTTGCTGGTCTCTTAAGCAGCATGTGGCCTTTGAATAAGATCAGCTGGGGGAGTTAGGAAAGGCTTTTATTATCCTGCAAGGGTGCCTGTGTCCTTACAACAAGGCCAGTGCTCCAGCATGTGTCCAACACTGCAGCTTCATCTAGGTGAGCTGGCCAGTGATGGGCACTGCAGCACCCACAGGATGCTGAGCTGGATTACACTGGTGCAACTTCAGCTGCCACTTTAAGACACACATTTTCTTCCTATGTGGTGTTCAGGAGTCCCTGCATCACCTCACAGTCCAAGGTCTGAATGTGAACCTTTGCATGCCAGTTATGTGCCCACTTGAAAATGCTCTGTGCAGGAGCTCTGGCAGCCAGAACCTCTCAGTGCTTCCTGCTGCTCCTGGAAGGCTGGACTCAGAGAAATGAGAAATTTCATTCACAGCTGAAATAACTTTTAAAATTGGGGTTAACAGAAAGATACAAAAACTGTTAATCCTGTAAATAATGTGTTACAATTAGAAATCATCATTAATTAAAGACATTCGCTTGCAGAATGAGGTATTTTCTCTGTAGCACATCCAGGCATTCTCTTTACTTACATTTTTATTACTTGCAATTACAATTTATTACTTTCCATAAAAATGATATTTTTCAGGCATACTAAGTTAAGTGAATGATTCAGTAATTTAAAACTGAGCATTTGTTATCTTTGAGGACCATGAAATAAATCACACATTGTTGAATTTAAAATGCCAGTCTTGTGGATAAATCAGTCCCTGGGGGAGCCATGAGCAGCACTGTCACAAAGAGAGAAGGGGAGAGTTTGCAGGGTACAGATATTTACTTCTTTCATATTTATGGCCTGATAGTCAAAGAGGCTGAGCATTTGAAGATTCAGCTGAAGTGAATCGAGTTGAAGGTGCTTCCCAAAAATCTAATCTTCATATATACGTTCACAGTTGACTGGAGGGAAAGAAAAGTTAAAGCAGAGAAATATAGGCAGGAAAGAGACTTGGGCATGAGAGGAATCTGGGTCAGATGAAGTTAAATGTGGGCTGCTCTTTCATGTCTTGAGAGACCAGAGAGATTCTCTTTTTGTCTGAGTGGAAAACTTCATGCAGGTTTTTGAGAGAAATGTTCTGCTGTCCTGGACCAAAATCAGTGCTAGGGACATGAGTGGGCAGCCCTTTTTAGGTCCTGATGCCAGGGATCTAGATATTCCAGCATCCTTGGGGCACTGTATAAATGTAGGACATTGTGTTATTAGCAGCACTGTCACTTCAGCTACTCATTTGCAAAAAGTGCCCTGCATTGCCAACCACTTTGCTGGTGATTCTGGGAGCTGGGTTAGATGGGGTGCATATAGCACGTGGAGTAGTTTTGCTGCATTCAGTGGAAACTGTATCCGTTCCTGTGTAATTCCTGCAAATTAATTTTGATGTCATCACTTTTTTCCTTAAACTCTTGTATTAACCCAGAGCATTGCAAGTCAGATAGTTTGTTGGTTTGATTCATGTAAAATCATGGGGGCAAACATGATGATGTTTTAGCATAATTGTGCACAAACTATTAATTTCTGGTGATCTAAACACTTGTGCAAACACAGGTATATTGTCAATCTGTGGTTTCTCAGTTCAGAATCACACATTAAGGAATTTTACATTGATTTTTGAGGAAAAGGGGAAAGCTGAGGCTTTTGGCAAGAGCTGGGAATGTAGGAAAACTAATAACTAATAATTATGAAAACCAGCTTTGTGTCTCTACCTTTGTCTAGAAGAGGAGGAGAGAAGATTTTTATCATGTGTGGATACTGTCATCTCCTTTGTTGAAAAGAGACTAAATATCCTGGGTAAATTATTTTAAAAAAATTACTTCAGCTTTATCTGAAAAATGTACATTATTCCCTTTTCAAATTAGTCATTTCTGTTACGCATGGCATCTCCTGCCATTCAATACCTTAATTGAAACTGTAATAATTGATGCCACCTTTACAAATTTATTTCCTGTAGAAATAGTTTACACAGAGTCACAGATTCAGAAGATAAGAAAAGCATTCTGGTCATAGGCTTCTCTCCTCGAGTCACTGTGATGATAAAAGTGATTTCCTGTTGAGCAGGCAGCCCAGGACCACAATTGCACGTGCACGAAGCTTCTGATTTACAGGGGTGCTTAGCACCCTGAACTCCAGTTTAATTCACTGGGAGCTTTAGCACCAATAAATTAAAGTCAACTATGTGTTTGCACATATTTTATATACTGTGTGGCAGGTTCTGATTACTTTCATTGCCACCTAAACTCAAGACTACATTTCCCCACCCCCACTAAGTAGTCTGTGGTGTTTCTCGTGCTTGTATAAATTATTAGAAAAACCCCACAGCACCAATTCCCTTTCCCCCAAAGCTCCTGCTCTTCTTATTCCATAGATGTTTTAGCCTTTGCTTTAATGCAAACTGTATCATAGGGCACAGAGCATTGCTGGCAGTGGTTCAGCAGTGTTTATCAAGGATGCATCTGGCTTAGCCAAGTGGCACAGGTTTACTGTGTTGTGACCAAGCTCAGAAATTGCTTAGAGAGTAATGCCTGTTTGCCACAGCGCAGATCTTGGAGGCACAGAAAATTCTTGAGACATCAGTGTTCATGATAATTAGGTTAAACAGTGTGTGTGAGGCAATCAAGTGGTCATATGCATGAGTGAGCTGATATACAGAAGATATTATATTATTAACCACTGCAATATCCATGTCTGAATAAGAAAAATGCTGGGGCAGTTAACAAGCAGGAGCTGCACACCAGAGGTGTCATTATTACCCAGTATTGTATCGTATTTCCTGTGTGTTATACACAATAGTTGTGAATATGAAAAATAATATAAAAACCTCCTGAGACTGCAAATCAAGCATTCAGAAGGTAGACAAATGTAATTCTGGCATTTCCTACACTGCCTTAATTCAGCATCTTTCTGCTTATGTGTTACAGTGTACTGTCTGATTACAGGATCACGTACAATTTTTTTCCACATAATCCCTGCATCGTTTAGTGCAGGAGGAGACCTATTCTTTGGATCACCTGGGATCTGAAATAGCTCCATTTGCAAGCTGATAGTTTAAACTCCTAGCAACCCAGACATGCCTACATAACCAGCAAGCTTATCTAAGGTCTTCTGTCTCAGGGAATAAATTAACCCCTTCAATCCCAATAGCTGAGAAAAAAGAAGAGAAATCAAGTTGGACAGGATTTTTATTTAAAAGCACTGCAGTCTTTTATTGTTTTTCTATAATTTGAAGTATCATTAATCTCTCAAATATTTAATAGCAGAAGGGTGTAAGCAAGAAGGAGATAGATGTCATAAATATATTGCTGCCTATTTGTTTCTTCCTTTGAAAATGGTAATTTTTATTTTCTGTTATGAAAATAATTCCATATTGAATGTGGACTGCTGCATGGAATATAGGAGCACAACTGCCTTTCTAGGAATGCGTTAAATCAAAGTGGGGAATATTCCTGAATTGAGATTTTTTTAATAGGAAATTTAAGTGGTTTTGAAACCCTGCTTACCGTGAACGCTGGAGGGAAGGAATGTGTTACTGTATCTACTTCTGAGCTGTATTTTGAGAGTCTGCATGAGTCGTCAAAGGTGCCTGTGTGAGATGTGACCTTTTCAGATCGTATTTATTATGTCTTCCCAAATACACACTGTAGCTGTACAGTGCCTGTCAACATTACATTTAGTGAAACTGTTTCTCTGAAGTGAAGAGTTCTTTTTTGATACTTAAGTGCTCCCCATCTGAAGCTGGTCCTGAAAAAGGTAAAACCACCATGAAGAAAATTGTAAGGAGAGAAAGAAATATGTTTAAACCTCTTTTCCCTCTTTCTATTTCAAAATCCTTCCTCCCGTTATCTCCCTCTTCTCATTCTTTATATTTTGATCTATTCTTTATATTTCACTTTGTTCTTCTGAGGGTTTTTCATATCAATGAAGTGCAAGCATCTGTTCTCCAATAAAACACAATGCATTTATATTATGTTGTATACAGACCATGTTGGGCACCTTTCTCCTTCCCAGAAGTGTCTCAGCAACAGCACCTGGCTGTTGCCACCTGTGTTGGTCATAGAAGAAGGTATTTAGACATATTCAGCTTTTCCAAGACTTCTGTGTCTCCTTCTAACATGCAAAGCTCTGATTATAGCCCCTAAGCTCTCACTGGGGCTGATGATTACAGCAGGGATCAGAGCCACAGACAGGAAATAATGAAATATCTATTAAACCTATTGAAAACATGGAAAATATTCTGTTGTCTAACCCAAGCCACCTGATCAATATGCCACTGTCTCTGCATCATGGGAGGAGACCCTTGTGACCTACATTGGTTTGGTGAAACTTGTCTCAGAGCTGAAGTGGCATTCTCTAGTCTCTCTGCAATTTAAAAAATAACCATTCAGTGTAAATACAGGATATGGTACTCTGGCCAGTGAGTAGTTAGTTTTCAATTGGTTTTGATTCTGAACAGGAACATTTTGGAAACCAGCTTGTAACAAATGTTAGTCAGGAGTGTGAAAACTCAGTTTATCTGAACACCTGAAAGGGTGGTATCAGTCTGATTGTGTCATTGCACTTTCTCAAATCTTGCTGTTAGGTCAGGCTATCAAAATCTTCAACAACTGTGCAGTTGATCTTTTTAGTAATGTGTCCTTCCTAAATCCCCACTGTGAGAAGAGTTGTCCTGGGTGGGCTGGATCTCATCCTGTCTCAAGCAACCTCATCTATCTTCCTGCTTTGCCCTGCTGCAGACAGGCTGGAACAGCTCTGAGCACAACTGGACTCTGACCAAGGCCTTTGGGCAATCCTATAATGTTTCCAATAAATCAAAATAAACTGGCCAGCTGCTCTTTCATGTCCCCTCAGTGTGCTGTATGTCTTGTTTGAAATGGGAGAAAGTCTTTTATGGATTGAGTGTTTTGGCAGGGAAACAAAAAAAGCCTCCAGAGCCCTCAGGTAGCAAGCCTGGGTGATGGGAAAGCAGCTGGCAGGGATAAAGCTTGTGGATGGCTGGGGGAAGAAGGAATGATAGAAGAGCACAGGGTCTTGTTCCTGTGATTGCAGAGCACATCCTCTCCAGTATGGGGCCAGCAGGAGGACCAGAGCTAACTTTGATTTTAAGGAATCCATTTTTGCTCCCCACAAACAGTGCTGGTGAATGGGGAGACCAGTTTACTGGCTAAGATGTACCACTGGCTTGACTTTAGTATTTTTATTTATTTTCTATTCTTCCATGTAAGAGTGATAATTGACCACCTGAAACATCCTTCACAGCCCTCATGGGTGTACTTCAAGTGGGATGTTGGTGTAGATGAGTAAACAGCAGCATCTGTACCTTAAGTGCTCTGTGGGCTCCCCTGTTGTTTGCTTTGCATGGGCTCCACGCCCTTGCGGCTCTACAGGATGGAAACTGGATTACTCTTATATTCTCCTGTGTGAATCAGCAGATAGCCCTCTTCTTTGTCTCTCATTGAGAAACTGAAAAAAAAAAATACATAAGGTTGAAGGTAAACATTCCCAAACTACTTTTTTTTTTTTTTTTTTTTAATTTTGGTGTGTGTTCTGAATTTCTACCAAAATTTCTGCAGGTCTAACAGCTATATAATGTATAAATCATTATAAACAAGGCATGAAAGGAACTTCACTGTTTATACTATAACTTGCCTGCCCTTTAGCAGTGATGAAAACTGAAAATACCAGTGCATCTTGAATTCAAAGGAGGAAAAAAATAGATGAGAGATCATAAAGGGGTAACGCAGTTCAGCTAGACTCAGCGTTTGGAATATTAAGCAGATTTGACCCATGCTGAGAAGAGTCTGAAGAGCAAATTCTTCTCAGCACCATCTCTTATGTCAGGACCCTGATTAACAAAGACATTTAAATAATGTCACTGCACTTCATACAATTTGAGCCTATTTTCTCTTTTGTATAGCTTGTGAATGTAATCTTTTTTTTTCTTGCCATATTTGACCTCTGTGTCCTAATAGTGGCAGGCAATGATACTTTGAATTATTATGCTGAATATAAATGTAAGCTTCAAAACTAACAAAGCTTTTGTTCCTTCCCTGATGAAAGCACAATTTTGCAGTTGCTTTAAATATTATAGCTCTGAGTCTGCTGTTGCTACTTCTACTGAGGATTTCTCAGTGAATTCATTAGAGGTGTCTGTTTTCATAGCCTGGCTTGTACAAATAAGAAGAAGGGATTTGCAAGTTCAGGGTGTATCTTGCTGTGCTTAAGATGCAGCAGTGTTACATGTGCTGAATCTGGTTTTCTGTTTCTAGTGAGGAAAAATGCAAGCTGAACTCAGAATTCCATCATTGGGGTTTTAGGTCTCTAAGGCTAAAACAAAGGCCAAGTTTTGATATTTGTTAATTCACCTGTGTGAATCAGTATTTTCTAGGGGGCACACTAAATTTTGAAGGAACAATTCTAGAAACATAAAAGTAAGGAAAAGCCCCACGTGTTTTCCAGGCATGTGAAAATAATTTCAAGGGTCAGTGGCTTTGCAGTTAGAATTAACAACATGGTAGCAGAAGTTGGAAGGGGAAAAGGCAACAGCATTTCCTTTTTTTTTTTTTTTGTGTGTGTAATGCAGAGAACAGAGATGTTCAAAGAATGCTGCTAATGAAATAATGTTTCTAGAAATAAGGGCTTTTTCTCTTTATTACACAGATTTCTTGGTTTCATTTTTCTAACTCTTCTAATAAAATCTGTTTCTAATTGAAGAAAGGATAGGAAGAAAGGAATGGACAAAATCTATTTCAAATTGTATCTAGAGATTTAGGACACAACAAACTTCTGATGATAATTTCAGCTTTCAAGTGGTTTTCTAGATTTCTCTTTTGGAGTAATGGAAATGAAACTGCTGTTCATTTGATTAAAATATCAGAAAATTGAAGTGATTTTAGGGAGAAAAATCTTCCCTTACTGAGAGTCTAATTCAGAGTTTGCCCAAAGCCTCTGTGCTGTGTTTCGAGGTAGCCTGAGCTGTAGGGAATGACTGCCAACTGCCCAGATGGAAACTCTAAATCAGGGAGCAGGCAAATGTGGGATTGCCTCTGTAAAAAACATCATTTTCAGTTGTTTTGCAGATTAGGAACCTGTCACACTTTGTTGCTGTCATACAACCCTAAACATTTTTAAGGACATACAGGAAGCACTGTGGAGAATATGAGATGAGTAAACACATTCTTATGTCATAAGAAATTGTATCAGATTTAGATTTCATTGCAATCCATACCATGAACAGGTTGTGTTTCTTCCCTCCCATTTTATTCTGCCCCTTTAATTCATTGTACTTAGGAAACATTAAATATTTCCCCAAATTATTCCAAATCAAGGCTGTCAGTTACAGTAGTATGGAGTCAATGCCACAGACTGGGAAGGAACTTACAGAGAATAATTTCCTTCTTCCAACAGGTTCTCACTTCATTGTCACTTAGCCAAAGAGAGCTGATGAAAGGGCAGCTTTCCAGCATCTTGACACCTGGCTTTCAGTAATTTTCAAAGAGGGAGCTGGAATATTTCTTTTTATCAGTTGAGATATCTTCAGGGTTGGTGGATGAAATGAAAGTCTTTGCATTACACATTTGAAAACTTTGTACAATGTGTGATGCTTTTGCCAATATTTTGTGGCTGCCATGTAATCCATCTCTCCTGTAAAGATCCAAAACATCCTGCTGTTGTTGCATTAAGACAACTATTTCACAAAGCCTACAGGAATTAGAGAAAAAGAAGTGGTGTTCTTAAGCAATTTTAATAAGCTTTACAAATTACTGTGTGCAGACATCGAACACAAGTCAAAATTGTAAAAGCAATGGGTTTACCTTTTATTTAGAGTAAAACAATGCATTAATGTAATAATCACATTTTCTAAAGTCTCATGTAGCCCAAGAAACCTTTTAATACCTTCTACAACATACCATCTCCAGGGTTGTTACTGAATAGGGTAAAATTGCTGACAGGTTATTTATCCTTCTTTTTTTTTTTTTTTTGTGGGGGGAGTGGGGTCTTGAGGGGGGATGTGCTTTGTTTAACTTGGAAATGAAAAGTAGCAAAGTATCTTGTAATTTTTTTTGTCCTTCATTTTCCTGGATGCATGCTTGAGAAGTCATTTTTGCTCCTCATCACCATCTAGGCTGTGGGTTTTTTGTTTCCTATTGAACTACTCCCATTTCAAAGCCAGTTTTCCATTCTGAAGCAATTAGAAGCCTGACAGCCACCAAAAGATGGAGACTAATTTTTTAAAACTCTGACGGCTTCTACCAAAAAATAGAAAGTCTTGATTTGAGCCAATCTTTTTTTTTCCCATTTCACTTTGTATTTTATCAATTAATATTGCCCCAAGATCTCATGTGTCATTGCAGTGTCACTTCTATGACAAGCTCTGCCAATTATTTTCTGTTTAATTAACACATTCAGCACCATTTGGGAGTGAAACAAATGTAGGTTTTGCTAAAAAAAAAGAGATGCTGTTTCTGGCTCGTGAGGGAGGTGCCCTGAAGATAGCTGTGAGTCAAGTCAGGAGAATCACATATCCAGTTTCTCCCCAGAAGAAAATATTCTTATGAAAGGAGGGAGACTCTGTGTGGCTGGAGGGTATAAGGTGCAGTGGGGATTATAACTCCGAAGGAGAGCGACTTTCCTCTGCTGGATCTCCATGGATTCTCTTTATCTGGTCTCTTTCCTTGCCCTGTGCTGACAGCATTTCTCCTCAGGGAAATTCCCCTAACTCTGAGAAATCCACCGTGGGCAAAAAGATGATATAGTTGCAGCTCTGCCACAGAAACATGTCATTAGCCTAAGCCAGCTGACATGCTCTTGAAGAATACTATTTGCTGTATAATTCAGAGCCCTGACTAGACTACCCCATACCCTTGTAAACCATTGCTGGTACAAAACCAGATGGAAAATGAGGACTCTGCAGTGCTTTCCTTGGAAAAGCATTTGGGCTGTGCCATGTCAGGCATGACAGTGAATCTGGACTGTGCTGCTAACAGAGCAGCTCCACTCTTTGGAGCTGGGCATCCCACTGACACTGAGCAGACTGTTCCACAATTCTCTGGCAGCATGCAAGGAGTTAGAGGACATAGAACATTTTCTTACGGTACTGCTCAGTTTTTGCATTTTGTTTCTCTTGGAAGTTGGAGATATAGTTAAAAAAAATCAGAATTATCATTCATAAAAAGGAGGATACATACTTAGGAAACACAAATATGCAGCACGTAGCATTTGCCAGATGTTATGCCAGGATAGTTTCTACATTTTTTTGAGAATTAGATAATTTAAGTCTCTATTTGGATTTTTACGTTATATATATTTATTTCAAGAGGTGTCTAATGAGGTACTAAAGCCACATCAAAATGAGCTGGTTGCTTTTGGGTAGTGCATGGATGACCACTGCAAAATATTCCAATGCAGATTGGAAAGAAGGCAATGGGCTTTAAGTAGTGCATTTCACAGAGCTTACAATGAAAATCTTAAAAAGCCATAGAAAAGCTTTCCTGTTTGTCTTGAACTTTTGCATTTAGAGTAACTTCTTCCTTTCCTCTTGAGCCTTGCATGTGCATTTATGTTGCGTGTGTTTCTGAACGGGTTTTTAGAATTTGGACTCGGATCCAAACACATGAATTCTTCAAGGGCAAAGGCAGCATCAATTGTCATTGATTCTGCCAAGCATTTAAGAAGAAGTGACATTTACCAGCTTGTTTTGAAGATTTATAAATGCAATATAGATTTGGCAGGAATATCTGCTTCAATAAATGTTGTGCTGTAGCATGTAAGCATGGGCTTTACCACCAGCGGATTCACAACGCTGTGTCATCCAAGTAAAAATAAATATTCAATAAACAATTTATTAGGGATGTGAGCTCACTTCTGCTTCATTCCACTTGGAAAGGCTTGAAATCTGTTGCCTACGAAGTGTTATTAAGGAAACAATGAAATGAAGACAAATTAATTGTGGGATTGTAAAAACTATGTCAGGGAAACTTTCCCTGGCCAACAAAAATGATGCAAATTATAGTTGGAGAAGGGATATATCCAGCTTATATACATGAGGGTGAATTGTTTAATAGCTAGGGATAACTGAATCCTAAACACCTGACTAGAAGCTGACTTCTGTTTTATGAAAAATGCCTTGCATTCTTCAATGCCATTTGAAGAGCTTGCTGTAAAAGTAAACAGGATTTACAGCCATTATGATTGTGATTTGGACTACCAGATCTGTTGATATGGCATTAATGTGAATGATAACAGGAATAATAAAAAAGTACTTCCTGCTTCCTATTCCTATTATCAATGTAAGGCTGTAATGTGGGAGAGTGGGAAAGAGTCTAGTTTAACTTTTTCAGTACAATATTTGCACAAGTTCCCATACAGGAATATTTCCTTGCACCCATTCATCCAACCACTTCTGGCCAAGGCCCACACCAAAACAGGGGCAGGACCTGTTCTGGGCAACACTTCCAGCTGAACTTCTGTACTGATGGAGATAAAGGGTTTTTGGAGTGTGTTTATCACACCTGCTCAGTCTCTAGGAGACCCTTGGGAAATAAATGGCCCTGCTCCTGTGCTAGGCGCTGCTGGGAGCATCCCAGGTGACATCTGAGTGTGCAGGAGAGGAGCTCTAGGAACAGGGACACCTGGGGAGTGCATCATGTCTTGCAGTGGTGGTGCCTGCACAGTTATCTGGTATGGCTGCACAATCTTATTAAACCTCGTTGTAATGGGGATCACAGAGAAAAAAAAAAAACAACAACCAAAAAAAACCTGACAACAAAAAACCAACAAGAGCAACAACAACAAAAAAAATACAAAAAAAAACCAAGCCAAAGCATTACATCCACAAAGTGCATTAACATCACACTCAGCTAAACAGATTTTTTTTACTAAATACAGAATAGAAGTGAAAAAGACTCAATTGTCTTTTTTCCTAACATATCAATGTGAATAAGACTATAATCTTGCTGTAATCTTGGAAATCCTGACCAATTGTAATGTACTTTCAAGCAAACAGGTTGATCAAAAATTATCTTTCTGAGTAACATTGGATATATATGGCTTCTAAAAATATCACAGATTTAAGGGCATGGCTTGGTACTGCATAGAGCAAAATGAATAGACCTGACTCACTGCTAAATATAATGTAAAGTACAAAAGCTCAGTCTTATCTGGCTGTCAAGACAGACATGCTCAGTTCATATGTTTGAACCTTTGACATTTGGCTGAGAAGTAATTGAGAGAAGGAAATTCTTTCTTTAATGTCATATAATGCATGTAAATTAATATCTACAAATACAGTTTATCTTTATATATAGACATAGAAATAAATGGTGAGTAGGAATAGCAAATTAGCAATAAAGAATCAAATTTACAATGCCCCGTGTTTCTCTTTTATTTGTCATAGTAAATAAAACAAGTTTATCCTAGTTTCTTCCTTTCAACAAATAGTCCTGAAGTGTAAAAATAAACTGATAGTTTCTCTAGATAAAGCATTTTTTTTTCTGTTTGAAACTGCTAACACTGTGTGAAATTCACTCATGGCTCTTTCTTTTTCAAGATGTGTGCCTTTTGGGACCATAATAGCAAACATTTTGTGGGTGGATTGCTTTACTGAACTACAGATTTGGACAACTGAACCACAAGCATTTTGGAGTTAGAAGAGAGCAGTTCTTTGTTATTTTATTCTGATGCTTGGAACAACCATAGAGGAGTGTATGGACATTTCAGCTATTGGTTACATTTACAGTGAGGGTTGCTTATAATTTCTCTGCTAAGAAACCTGGTCAGTGACACAGAGATCTTAATTTAAATAACAAAATACTTGTGAAAATTGTGTGATATTGTGGCTTTTTAACTTTGTCTTTTGTTGTGAATTAGCTTAAACTGCTCTCAGAGCAATCAGATTGATTGCTGCAGGTTTCATCTATCAAGACTGTTATAACATGGGGGGAGCACTGCTGTTAATTAAAGCTACATTACATTTTCCAGTATTATTTATATGTCTTTTGGAGTAGTTTATAGATGAATAGAATAATCAATGTTCCTTTCTTATTGCATTTTGTGCCTCCCTTAAAATGAATTAATATGCAGGTTTTGTTTTCTTACCATGGGAGAAAAATGCATGTGACATTTAACCAGGATACCCTGAGGATGTGGAAAATAAGGCACATGACTGTTCCACCACATCAAAAGTATGGTAATAGGTAGCAGTCGATTATCTAGAAATATATCATTATTTCTTAAAGCTGGGAGCCACTGATCAGAAGACTTATCCTCTGTAACAATACTAATAGTGAGACACAGGAGCTACATCACCAGTGTTTTTGTAATGCTCTAATATCATTGCTGCTTCACTTCAGTGTACTTTAAAACAGGTTTGCTGCTTTTTACAGCATTCAGAGCTCTTGATGAACAAATTTCTAGAATAAATGGTGTTTTTGATAATATATTAAATTGCTTGGTATTAGTTACTAGTCCTTAAATAGTAAAAATACACTGAAGTTCAGAAAAAATCCAAGTACCTGCCGCTTACTTTGTGCCACATTGCAGTAGCTTGTGCTGAATTCTGGTTCTGCCACTGTTCCTTGTTTATGCCTGCCCAGTTCTACAGTATTCAAATGTCTCATGAAATGCAGTACCTCTGAAATTGTGTTCTGTTGTATTTGTGATGCAGATACAGAAATGAGCCACGGAGCTGGTGTTGCTTTACACCAGATCCAAGAGAAGGCACGAGGGCTTCTGTTCCCCCTCCCGGGGCTCCCCGCTCTGGGGCTCAGCCTGCAGGTCCATCCTACACCTCAAACCATGGCTTGTGCCCAGAGAAAGTTCTGTGAGCTCATAGTGAGCACACTGGGAATAGCAGGTCTGTGTAATTAGTGTTAGACCTTAGCGGCAGGAAATTAGCGGAGCTTTTATTTTAGAATATTTGGATTTTAGTTGAGCACAGAACTCACAAAGAAAAAATTTCTCCCAGGACTGATAGGAATTTCATGTTCCTCTGTATGTTTTATTTCAGTGTTGTGTCACTGTTTCTCTTTAGGGGGCAATTTTTAATGTCAGAGTTTCCAGTAAATTGCATTTAAACCTAGCTGCTCTTTGGAGTTATGAGCAAAAAAACTGAGGAATTTTTTGAATGGAGTGATGTGTTATGAATAGATGCCAACAAAAACTGTCCTCATAAAGACTTAGATTTTAGGGGTTTTAAGTTCATATCTGATGAGCTTGTGCCAGTTCTTCTGGTGCAAATATTTTAATTCATTGACAGTCTTTTTCAAAAAACTTTTTTTAGTAGCATTGTGGTATACTGTGGTAAAACTGAGTCACAGCTTTATCATGGCATATTTTAAGTGTTCAGAGAGATCAAACCCAGAAAGCAGTAAAGAAACAATAGTGTGTGCAGCTGACAAAGCATCAGTGGGAATCCATGAATCAGCACTATATGAATTGTCTAAAAATGGAATTAAAGCTTTCTGAGGTATTAACTGCATGAAAGAAGGGAGGGGAAAGAAAAACCATGTTGGAAATCATGTCAGTCAGAGATTCCCTCATGAAATCCTTTTCATTGTTGGCTAAAATAAGTAAAATTATAGAATTTTTACTCACAGACACCAGCTTAATATATGGGCAGATACTTTACCTTGGCTTACAAGTGGTAGAGTATTTTTAAAATTGGAATTGAGTTGAAAATCAGAGCTTTGAGATGCAAAGACTTAAAAGGCTTTAATTAAAAACTTATCTGTCATTCAATGTACAGTAATTGCACCCTCCATTGCAGCTGGTTGGAGGGTCAATACACAAAAATTTTATGTGCGCAAGAAAATAAAAAAAAAAAATTCAAATACTCCTCCAGCTGAAAATGCATTTCAGGGCTGCACAAATTCAGTGTGTGCATTTTCTCTACACGGGGTGAATTCAAAATGAAACCTGAGGAGCTCTAATCAGATTTTGGGGAACAGCATGACTGCAGATTGTTCATCTTTGCTGCAGGCAAACTGACTTGGCTAGTGCAGCTCCCTGGAAAACTCTGAGATTTCAGCCACCAAGATCCTTACAAGGTTCCTAAGGGAGCCCTCTCTTCTGCAACTGCTGGGCTTTTATTAATAATAATAGCAACAATAACAATTATTGTTATTGTTATTGCTGCAGAAAGAGACTCTGCAAATGTATGCGATATATGGCCTCTCCCAGCAGGAATTTACAGTCTCAGAGAAATGGCTTAAAAGTGGAAACTGGAAGATATTCCAATTCTGCACAAACTGTGCAGAGTTTCTTCCAGTCCTTTAGTATAAACAAATTACCTTTTACCTGCTTCAATTTGTAATTGTCATAATGCAGCACAGAGTGTCATGAGTGGCAGACCTGAGGCCCTTCTTAGGGCAAGGGTTTCAGGAATATTGAGTTTCCTGATGGGATAGACTGGGAGTGTCCTGGAGAAGCCTTTGCTGTGGCTCATTGTAACCCTCCCTCTGTGCTGCTGGTGCATTGTCTGTGCTTTGGTCAGAGGGAATTTTGTTCAGAACTAAAGGCGGAGGTGCCCTGGCAGCTGCAGCCCTCACTGTCCAGCCTGGGGTGGCACCCCTGGTATTGGCTCTGCACGTGCAGCTGAGAGCTCTGCTTTGACAGCTGAAAATTGATTTTTCATAAACATCAAAGAGAGTCCAACAGTTACATAAAATGGGGCTGAGAACCATTATGTGGAGCTGAAAGAACAGTTCTGCTCATAAGCATTTAAAAATACATGAAGAACTGTAGGTCTGAGATGAATTTGCCAGAGTAAGTGTAACCTGTATATCCACTTAATTTTCTGTACTTTTTTAAGTGCCAGCACATTTTCAACCAATTTTACCTTGTTACAGGTGATGTTTTAATTCCCAGACTGAAGACACTTCAAAAGTCCTTTCCCAGGAACTAAATTTTTTGTGACAATAAGGCTGTCATCCTACTGATAGCATGAAATGAATTGCATAGAATAAAATGAGAAGGAAAACCTGCTGATTTTATATGCCTTGGTAACTACTATTTGGTCAAAATCTCCATGCTTAGCATTGTACAGTGTAGCTTACAACCAATTTATGCATACTTAAAGAGATCCTGAGTTTGAGAAAAACTTTGAGTTTGAATAAAGGGTAGAGTGCTGTAAGATATCTTGGAAGGAAATCATAAGATGGAAAGAGAAAGGAATGGAAAGATGAAAGTAATTTTAACAGAAAAAAAAGATCATCTCTTCTTACTCTAAAAGGAAATTGCAGAGGATTGATGTATTAAAGATTTGTTTTGCAGTGTCAAACTAACATCAGACCTTTTTGTGTTAAATTTGGAATAGTTACATGAATCCTGGTGTGAGTGCCAGCTACTGCGTTTGGGTTCAGAGCTCGGTGAAACAAGCAAAGTCTCATCTTTATTTTAGTGTCACTATTTTCAGTGCATGTGAATATTTCCTCATGTTCATGAAAACTCCAGGAACAGAAGGAAATGCGCCTTTTCTCACCATGTATTGGAGTTGATTGATTTTTTTTAATAAGTATTTCACAGCCTAGAGAGGACAGAAAGATACCCAAGTCAAAGTCAGGGTTGGCCAAAAGTTAATTTAAAGTTGAACAATGTTATAAAGTTGTAACAATGCAAGATAACCTCCCTTCCTAGAAAGCATTTCTGGGTATGCTTTTGGTTTGAGGGTCAGCGCTTTGTGGGAAGGTTTATATGACATGGTGAATAGCATGGGATTCATGTCAAGGATTTGGGAATCATGTTTCCATTCTGTTGTAGCATTTGGAAAGTAACCTGCTCTGTGTGGAAGTCTGGAGATATATTTTGCACTATCACATCAGCATTTTATTGCTGTCAGCTCCAGTGGCAGAAAAGTCATATGTAACACTTAGGAACTTTCTCTTGTAGAAACCCAATTATTTGTAGCTCTCTGCAAGAGCTGAAATAAAGGTAAGGAAACATTACATACTAAGTCCTGTGAGAGCATTTTATAATCTCCTTGGCAAATGAAGCACTCATTTGGCTTTTTCAAATAATAGAAAAATTTCAAAAACTGAAGAGAAAAGCCTTCCCTCTACCTTCTGGGAGAGTTGCTTAGAGTAAATTAAAATCAGGACTGTAAGCAGATCATGGTTGTAATTTAATTCTATGGAGATTATCACTTTTATGTATAATAAAACAATATATGAAAAAGTGAAGCTGTAATCCTTAGGCAGCCCTTTCATCTGTTCATTCAAACAGAAGCACTTTGCCTGTGAGTGAATTGCTGCTGAGTGCAGCAAATGAAATTCTTCCATATTAGAAAGGTCTCATTAGAAACTCCAAAAGATGGCAAAAAAAGTCACCAATGCAAACCTGGTACCTGGCAGTGGAAAAGGGAATGAAGCAAAAAAAGCTCCGGAGGACTTTCAGGAGAGGATGACCACAGCTCCAGCAGAGATGGATTGGACAGGAGTGCTGATAACTGCTTATAACCCCCAGTCATTTTTTCAACTAAATTCTGAACCAGATTTGCTTGTCATCTGGAAGGCAAACACAAAGTTAGACCAGAGCAAAAAAATTCAATTAAAATAAGTTTTTCTGGAGGTGTAACACAAAGTGTTTTGGCGACTTCCTTCCAGTTTTGTAGAAAATGTCTTAGTCAAAATTTTCACTAAAAATAATTCCAGTACAAAGAAATGGGGAAATTAAAAGGTTGTGGTGTAAGAGCTGCGTTTAACTTCTCTATTTCTATTTTTGCCATTAACTTGTCATTTCAAGTTGGATTACAAAATCGCTTTTGGGTGAAGTTTTTTTTAAAGAGCAAACACCAGGATTTATCTTTTGTCTGGGATCTTAGGTAGGAAATACAGCAATAGCAATTGAAAGACTTAATTTTGTTGTACACAGCAACCTCAGCATTAAATCTGCAATTTTGACTTAGGCAGAGCTGAAATAGGTGAACATTATTGGGTATGTCCAACATTATTGGGTATGTCCTTGAGCTCTGAAAAGGGAGGTGTGGGATGAGAGCAGAGCAGCTCCTCTGGAGAATGTGGAAAGGCAGCCTGCAGAAAGGCATGTCTATACGTTACCCTGACCTGTCTGTTGTGAAAATAGGGAAGAAAGCAAATCATTCCCAATTCTGCAGACGTTCTGACAGCTAAAGTAGGCATTAACAATTTGCAACACATGGCATGGGGGATGAAAGTCTCTGAGCTCTACAGCTGAGAGTTTGCTGGCTGAAATGAAGTAGCAGTTGAAGGTAGCTTAGAAAAAAAAATATTTTTAATCTACTATATAGGGACAAAATGCCTAACATTACCAAATGGAGAAAAAATAATGTCACAACTCAGAAATAGTGCATATGCTGTCTTTAATTCTGAATAATTCTGAGGGTTTTGGGCCTTTATAAAGGGCATTTTCCTGACAAAGGATCAGGTTTTAGTATAGAGGTTTCTGCAAATTTAGAATAATCTCCTGTCATTTTCAATGAATTTGGTATGGAAAAATATTTTTGTTGATAATGTATTGATGCAGAACTAATAATTTTAGATTTAGATTGGTTCAAGAGCTGGAGGAGTCAGACAAAGGTTCTGCTGGACTTTCCTGCGGAGCCCTATTCAGCATCAGCCATGCTGGTCAGGAAAAGGGTCAGGAGCAGCAGCAGGAAGATTTGAACAGCCAAATCTCAGTGCAATGAGAAGTGTTGTTTCTTTAAAGGAGTTATAATAAGTTTTTCTGATTTAACTCCTCCAAACCATTAAAAAAACTTCTGTTTTTCTTGCTTAGGCCTTCAGAGGGAGGGAAATTCATTTGTGTAAGTCTGAACTAGGATAAGTTTAAACAGAGAAATAGCAGATAAATGTTCTCAAAAGCTGCTGTTATAATTTACATGCATTAAAGATGTGGTCAGGTATATTTGGGGAGACATCAAGTTTATCTAAAATGGAAAACAGGGTCAAAACCACACAAAAAATGCAATTGCTTAGAAGAATTATCAGCTGGGAGAAGGAAATAGGTACTTGAATTTTGACTATTTTTCAATAATTCTCTGTAGCTGCTATAGCAGCAAAGGCAATTAAGCAGGTTAAGTGACATTTTATGTTGAATTTGAAAATAATTTTTATTTCAATTCTGTAGACAGAAGCTAACCTCTTCACCACTGTGAATCTCTGAAACCGCTTTCTTCACTATTTAAACTGCTTGCTTTTGATTTGATTTCAACTAATTATTAGAAGTGTACTCTCTGTTGACATAGCCATTGCTAAGTGTTGAATATAATGGGGACCTAAACCATTTTATTATTTTTGTAGTTGTGGGTAATAATGCTACTACTACTACTAGTAATAATAATAAAAATAGACTGTGATGTGGAAATAAAAGACCTGGGGTGATACCTGATGATATGAAAGACTGTGTTACATCCAGATGACCTCCATTACATTTGACCTTCCAGTTGGGTTTGACAAAGGTACTAATGTCTTGTCTTCAGTGTGTTCGTACTGGCATTCTGTTTTCAAATACATTTAGGCTATGGAATTCCAATTAAATTTTTTAAGAAATTAAACATTGGGATGATGCCAATGGAAAGGGTGTGGGCAATGTAGGGAAAACTTGTACCGGTGGCTGTTTTCATGGGATCTCACTGCTATCAATGACCTTCAACCGAGAGCAGTTTTGTGTCTGCTGCTGTTGTCACAGTGTTTGCGTCATTTCAGTGTCCGCCAGACTCCTTCTCTTCCTTTGACATTGTCCCTCTGTGGGAATTCGGGCTGGGAGAGCCAGGCCTGGGCCTTGCAGCCGCGGGGGGGATGGATAATCAGGGGCTGGGCGTCCCCCGCGCCGCTCCCCGCCGGTGACATGGAAGTAATGCGCGCACAAGGGCGCTGCTGTGATCCTGCTCAGCCGCTGGACACAAATCGCAATAATTGGGTGGCCAGGCCGGGGCTGTGACGGCACGGACAAAGGGAACAGGAAATCGCCATACGGCGTCATATGCTCCTTCTCAACCTTAATTCTGATTGCAGCTGTCAGCCTGGCATTATGGCTCTTGAATGAGCTGTTTTATTCAGCACAGTGTGTGGGAGATATTTTTTTGAAACTGAAACAATGCTGGAAAATGATTGGCATGAGGTTAACTTTAGGGAAACTGCAGTTCCTGAGATCGTTGCATAAGAGACAGAAATATTGAATTACTGGCAAGAGGATTTTTGAATTAGTCAAAAATTGTGGTTTTCATCCTGGTCTTGTCCTATCACTGAAGTGAGTTAAAAGTGCTGGAGATACAGCTGAGAGGGCATTCTAGTTCTTTCTAGCTCTATAACAACTAGTCTGTTTTTCTTTCATCTATTTACTCTTTTTTAGTGCTGTAGTTACATTTTTTACAGCATTAAGGATGATGGTGCATCTATACTGGTTTGAAATGCATTAGGAAAAGATGTTAAAATAGTGCAGCAGTAGAAAAAAGATACATTGAAGATAACAACAGACATATCAATCACTTGACTAGTGAGAACAGGCATCACGATGGTTTTGTATGCTCTTTTACTGAAAATATTGGGGTTTGTAGGCACAAAACTCTGTATTTCTCAGTATTCAGAGATTAATTTATCTATATGCAGGTACCATGGATGAACTCTTCTTGCTTTGATTTGAAAAAAGCTCTTCAGAATAATTAAATGTATTTTTCTTCAAAGTTTGTTATTTGTTGTGTATTCGTTAGCCTTTAATAGGGTTGGCATTGGCTTAGAGAGTAAAACTGTAGTAATTTTGGACTCATGTTCATGAATTAGTAGTTTTAAGGCTATGCTAATGATTTTACTATATATGTATTCTAGCTGAACTTTCTATGTTGCACATTCTCCTAAAATTGAAAGTTATCTTAGTTTTTTCTCCTTCATGAGATTATAAAACAAACAGAAATGTGTTGTGCTAGACAGCAGAGAAGTAAATTTGAACATATATATATATACACATATATAAATAGGTATGGAATATATCACACCTTTGTTTTAAAAATCATTTTAATTATACTACATCAAAGTAAGCATAGGTGCATGGTGACTCACTTATGTGTGTTCACATAAAAACATGTTCTGAGCAGCCTTAGATTTAGATTTTTGAAACTATTTGAATCCATCTTCTTACATGGCATCTTTGAAAAGGTGATATTTGCATTTGAAAAGGATGAATCAGAAATAAAACCAGATTAGATAGAGACAGATATTCTTTCCCTTTCCAAGTGTCTGGAGTCATTTACTGAGGCCGTTAACATCTAATATGGCTTCAGGTGAAGTGTTTCCTCAATAAACTTAAATAACATTTTTAAGGAAAGGTGAAAGAAAGATCACAAGTGGAATGTTAGAAAGCTTTTTTTGGTCTGTTAAAGCCTTCATGCATACTTACATTGGTTCCAACTAAATCTTGCCCAACTAGGACCTTTCTTTTCTCCCCCCCTAAATCTGGTCTAAATCTAAGTCAACAGCATAGTTTTAATGCTTCCTAGCTCTGTCTAAACATATACTGAACTTAAATAAGTATCTCCTCTCTAGGATGAAAATTTGATAAATATTAAAATAATTTTTACTTCTGCATTTTTACTTCAGAATTGTCTCCTTTGGCAGAACAGAGAAATGTCCTATTTAGGCTTCTTTTGTAATTCTAGAATTTAGTAAATAGATAAATAATTCTGCTTCAGTGCAGTGGAAAAATCTGAAGAGCCCAATGGATAAAGCACCCATCCCAGGTAGTGAAGGGGCCAAGTTCTGAGTTCTGCTTAGGCTGAGGATGCTTTAACTTCATCCCAAGGGTCTGTCTTCACCAAAAAACCTCATGTTGACTCCAGATGGTGGTGAAGTGATGAAGTTTGCAATTTGTACACAGAATTGGGACTGAACCAGAAATCCTCCTTCCAAATTCTAGGAACTTCCATTCCTGCTTCTACCAACCAGATCTGACTGCCTGCATCTGGTGCTAGAGAGGATTTTTCTTTAGGTGGTTTCTTACAGGAAGATATTACCAGGATAACCATATCTGGAACTGCTATAAATATTCATTGAGAGATTTGTGGTGTTTGGCTGCACAGGGCATAACAGCAGGGAGATTCTCTTCAGTTGTGTGATATGTAGTTATTAGATATTTACAGAGAATTTCATCGGCAAATTCGATGCTCTAAAATGTTACTGTAACATGTAACAAATCAGGTAACAAAGTAAAAAACTTGTAACATATTGCAAATCAGGTAACAATTATGTTTGGCATGATATCATTATTTCAGGTGTAATTACTGAGAGATTGGAAGTGCAAATACTTAACAAGTCGCCACTGTAATTTGCCTATATATTTGCGTTCGCCTCTTGTTGAAAAGTTCTTTGTTGCAACATTTAAATATAACTTAAATTGACCTTTGTGTGTGTTGTACTAAAACTTGCAGTACTTGCTCCTTAGTGTTCAAAACCTTAATGTTTCATGGGGAAAACAGAGGGGGCAGTGTGCTGTGAATTGGAAGGACAACAGACACCAGCTAGTGGGATAATTTCCATAGGTGTCCAAAATAACCCTTTTTTATCTATTAAAACTCGTTTGCAACTAGCTAAGATTCTGCTAAGAACAAAGGCTTTCAAAATGTTCTTGCATGATTTACTGTCTTCCTTCCACTGCAAAGAAGTTTCATTAACAAAATTTCATAAACAGAATTTCATACAGAAGAGAAGATTCTGTAGTTGACTCGTGGGTTTCAACTGAGTGAGGCTTCTTTTTTTCTTTTTTTCTTTTTTTTTTTTTTTTTTTTTTTTAATATTGTTTATTTAGGACACATTTTTGCCAGACTTCCAAGCTGTTAAATAGTCATTATTTTTCACTCTGTTTCTGTTTGTTTGTTTCATTATTTATCAGGTTTTACCTGGCGAGATGATTACACCCAGCATGTTATTGGTCAGGAACTCTCAACCATTGACAAAATCCACAGCAGACGCCCTGATGTATTTGCATCTGAAGGATCTGACACAGGAAGGTAAGTCTTCTGTAGTGTTTTTGCTTGGGTTTTGGAAAGGTTTGCAAATGATAAGAAAGAGGTTGGCCCAGAAGCAGAATTTTAAAAATCCCAAAAGCCACTATCTATCTGGTAAAGGTGTCCATCAGTGTTCAGGGGACAGAATGCATTAAAACCCTGGACTTTGTTCTTCTGTTAATCATCAATTTAAGGAAATACACTTTGAATTGTTAATTAAGATGCCAGAATTCAAGACATCAGGCCTTTCATTTAATTTATGCACTGTCTAGTGTCAGTTCAGCCATCCCTACCTATGACTGGCTTAAAAAGGCAAACTTATAGTAGCTCAACTACAGGAGATATTTTATTCTGGACTAAGCATTGAATGACATCCTGAGTGACTAATTATATTTTCAAAGTCAAATTCTTCCAAAATATACCTATAATTGATTTGAAGTCCATAGATTCCTAGTGGTAGTTGCAAAATTTCTTCAGGAAGGTAATATTCCTGCAAGTTCCCATGGCAGAAAATAATGTTGGGACGTGGTCTGAAAGGTATTGAGGGGGGACTTTGCAGCAGTTGGTTGCAAGACACATCAGTAATTGTGTAGAGTGATATGGTTATAGAACCTGCAATTATCCCATCATATACTGTTACCATATAAAGAGACTCTTTTACCTGATCTGTTCTGTCCTACAGGCTTTTAAGTGCAACCCAACCGCACAAACCCCACATTGAAGTTTTAAGAACAATTAAAAATGAGAATTTTTTCTTTCTCTTACGAGATTTTAAGAAATACATTCTCAAAAGTAGTGAAATTGAGAGAAAGAGCTTTTTGTTTGAAAAACTTTCACATTGTGGGATAAATTTGAGCTTCTAGCCTTGATGGGAAAAATCTTGAATGTTGGAATTCAGATCTTTATGTACTGCAGTATGTGGTTTGCATATACTGCAGAACCATTTCTTTTCTAGATTGCTTTCTTCTGGAAATAAATTGTTGTGTAATTGATGCTTCCCAGTGTCCTCAACTGCATTTGCCTCATTTTGTTTTGATTTAATTCAGAAACTTTGACTCTGTATTTCACATTTGCTCATTCAAAAGAATTTATTAAAATCACAGCACCACTCAGAAGTGCAGTAAGGTAGAAACTTAATGTCTAAAGAAGATAGTGATCTAAAGATTACCATAAAGGTGATAACAACATGTGGTTGAATCCATAAACATGTTTTCACTGCTTAGATACACAAAATGTCAGTACTGAATGGATTACTCTCAGTAGATGGTATCAGAAATGATTTTCAATATCTTTTGGGGATTTTTTTTTCAGAGAGTACCTAAAATTTTTATTCATGAGAGAAAGACAAAATAGGCCAGATTTTCATGATATCAAGGCCCTATTCTGCAGTGTTCCAGATTTGTAGTCGTATAAAAAAATATAAGAAGGCCTAAAAAATTATTTAAGGTTTAGATTGAAAGCAAATGCTCACTTTTAGGAATTCCTGGTTTTAACAAGTTTTAGATGTTTACATTTTTAACTATAACTATGTGTTAGAAAAAAACTGCAACATTCTGTATATTGATAGTTCAAGAACATCAGAATTTCAAATGTGTTCACGTAAAGCAGTTCCTATTGTGGATAGATTTTCTGCAGTCACCAAGCTGTGCTTCTGAAAGCATTATCTTATGTGCCAACAGTTTAAAGCACTAATTGATTTTTCTGGTTGTCCATTTGCAATGTGTTTTGTAGGTCAGAGAACAGTAGGAAATCTGGTGTCTTGTAGATTCTGATCAAGTGTGTTATATGTTCAGTGTGCTCAGTGTGCTTGCTAAAATCTTATCAGATAATAATTAAATGATTTAAAAAGCAACTTAGAGTAGGTATCTAATTATCAAAGAAACATTATGTCAGGAAGACCTTTTATTAAGGGTAACGTGTGTAATAAGACAATATGAAGTCATACTAATGAGTCATTAATCCCCACAGAGCTGGTGAGAGCAAGAAAATAGACTCAGACACTTGAAAGGTAAATTGACTTAGGCTAAATTAGTGCATATAAAATCTGATGAAACAGAAGACATGGATTTCATCTCGAAAAAAATGCTGAAACTGGGAGTTTGATTTCAAGATGAAAGTTCTTTCTTTGTTGGCTAACTGGAGTGTACGTGGTATTTCCTGGGTCCTTATTAAATTTCAAAAAACCCTCTCTTGAAAGAGGGCTCAAGATAAAGGAAAAAAGTCCGTTCTGCACAGAGGGAATAAATGTCAGTTGTGTTCATTGGTGCAATTAGGCAAAACCACAAACGTTTCCAGCAAACTTCAATGTATGAAATGGGGTATAGTATTATTTCTGTAATAAAACCATCATTAAGTCAGTAATAAGATACCCTCAGCATTTAAAAGGGAGAAATTTATTCTAAAATGCATGGTTTCCATTAATTGGGAACATTCCAGAAATAGCAGAGGTGCAGTGATTTAGATATTTCAGCAAAAAAAGCTTCTAAAATGCTAGATTTTGTTGGAAATACATAATTATTTCTGTGGATAAATATTTATATGTGGTATTGTCTTTATACTCTTAAGTTCATTGTATGCAAAGTCATCTTTCAGAGCAAATTAAAACTAAAAATACTTCCAAATAAGTGCACAAAAAGAACTCATCTGATAGTCATTTTTCCTACTCACCAACTGCTTTTATATATTTTTCTTTCATCCATTTTCCAGTATGACTTTGTCATATTTAAAATAAATATTTTAATTTAGTAGCAATAATTGGTTAGTTAATACATTTTCATTCCTGAGTTAACAGGGTGATATAGTGGTGAACTACAAAAATTTTTAAATGTCTTTCAGATGTATTCATAGCATCTTATTAAAGTTGTCATCAAATGGAACATAAAGCTTTGTAGTCTTTTACATTTTAATTGTTTAAATGTTTATAGCATAAAATATTGCATCTAATATGGAGTGTAAATATGAGTGCAATTATTGCCTCCATATGAAAAATGAGAAATCTTAGATCCCAGATTTTTCTTCTACTAGCAGTGACAGTGACTATATATTGCAAATAACAGTTTAAAAGGCCAGCCTAAATCCTGTCCTTTCTCTGTGCATTCAGTTCCCATTAGCTCCTGTGGAAATCCTTGGGGCAGAATTCAGTCTGGTTTTTTGGTTGTTTTTTTTTTTTTTTTTTTTTTTTGTTTGTTTGCTTTTTTTTCATTTTCCCTTCCTTTTAAAATTAGTGAAGAAAGCAGAAGATAGGTGCTGGAATTAATCAGTGAATGAAAGGTGAGTGTTGGCAACTGGGATCCTTCCTATGAAGAGAGCCTGTTTGGATTAGTTCATCTCTACTGAAGCAGAAAGCACAGTGCCCAGGTTTTTCTGAAACTGCAGAATAGTTTTGGTCTGGCTTTAAGCTGAAAAGAAGGTGGATAATGTTACCTGCATGTCCACACTCCATCAGAAAGCAGAATTCAGAGCTCTGGAATAAGAAAAAAAAATGCAAACAGAATGAGAAGGAAGCAAGACTGATGGTAAATTATATCAGGTTTGCTGTAGTGCCCTGTGCAACAACCCTTCTTTTTCCTAGAGTGTGTGTCCCTGATGGGAACCTGCTGTTATACACTGGGGAGAAATGGAGGATTTTTCTGGTGTTTCAAAGTGAGCAAACCTGTGAGCACTGTTGGTTGCGGTGCCACCACAGTAAATTAGATTATTAATTACATTTATTAGTGTTAAATTAGTAGGGATGCACATTTGGTACAACTGTGAGCATGGAAGGAAGTCTTGTAATTTTTGATTAAAATAGTATAATTAAACCCCAGCTTTGGAAAATGATATAATGGTGCTCTCTCAGCCTTTGCCTCTACATTAGTGCCAAGATGTGGGCTGGTAGAATAAAATTTTATTTACAGTGGCACAGAGATGTTGAAAGTCAAATTCATTCACTGAGCTGTAAAGCTCTTCCACCTGGAATTCTTCACTGGGGAAGTGTGTGGGCATGTGAGTAGGAAATGGTGACACCAAAAGGTGATTTCCCTCAAGCAGCTTCACTCACAGGGGAAGGGAGAGGGTTGGGAGTTTTCTCTCTGCTTTCTTGCACAAGGAATGAAATAGTTACTGATGCTGACATTTAAATTATCATCACCATTTATGTGTTGTTGAGATAGATGAGGACAGCTGGTAATAATTCAGATTCATTGCACACAGCACTCTGAATCCCGTATAAACACCTCCACACTGCCATCATTTAATCTCATTTCTAGCTTTTCTTTGCAAATGTCACCAAAATCTGTATAAACTACTCAGGAAACACCACTATTCTGTGAATCCCAGTCACGTGAGAAGATCAGAAGAGATATTTGTTCCATCTCATTATTCCCTTTTCAAGCTTTTCACTGGAGTTTACTTGCTCCATTATTTCTGCATATCCAGTAGTCTTTCTTCTATTCTTTACATTGGTGCAGGGCCAAATTGGCTTTGGATCTCATCATTCAGCAAGTTTTTTAAATCTTAGAACCATCTCATATTTCTTTGGGGTGCAATCTAATCATGTCTATTTTCTTTTTACAGGCATTTTCTTTGCTTTTGAATATGGCTTTTCCTTGATGTGACATTTTATTTTATTTACTCTAGAATCATTAACTATGCTGCATGAAATAAATTGTTAATAGTGCAAGAGTTTTTGACTTTTTTTTGCTGAACCATTGAATTTTCTATACTTTTCTGGTTGCTAAGCTTTTGAGTGACTTTCCTGTTATGTGTTGAACTAGAGTGGCTTACAGTGGCTTTTTAGTTGGCCACTTTGTACATTGGACAGGCTGGTAACTTCCTTTTCCTTGCTTTTGCTGTGCAGGACTTTGGGACAGAATGAAAATAATGAAAGAAATTATGATGTGGAAAATAATGTGAACTTGGCCAAGTCTCTTCAGCAATACCTTAAATATCTCAGAATTCTCTCCCAATCGGCATCTAAAAATTTGTATCCAAGGAAGACAAGTGACAAAGCTTCTGTCAAGGTAGTATTTTTAATGTGGTTCTTGCATTTTGGATTTTGGATTCCTTTTTCTTTGAGTTCTCATTTTTGAAGTTTCCCCTCAGTCTGAAGACCAGACATTGTTTTTTACTGCCTCCTCCAATTGATTATCATAAGTGCTCTAAGTTTTCTCAAAATTAATCACCTTCAGCATTGTAAATGCTTCAGCTCATCAGATCTGGAGCATTTTACCCTAATTAGGGATGGATTGCATGTGATGAAGAAGGAAGAGTGGGATAAAGCTGGAAACATTTTGACTGGCAGATCTGAAACTCTGCATCTGAACTATGCTCCAGAAACCTGGCTGAACTACAGTGTGAGTTCTTGCTGGTGTTTATGCTGCTTAGGGTGCAATTCATAAAATCTTTGAGCAGATTTTAATAATGGGTCTGTAAATTGTTCCTCAACATTTCCTACTTATTGATGATAAGGAAAGCCTACTGTGAGCAGTTAAGGTTCATATGTATGCTTTAGAAATGTACAGTTAGCTGGGAAGATAAATCACAACCATTAAATTTTGAGTATTGACTATGTCAAAAACTACAAACATGCCTATTTGGGAAATAAAGCATTTTTTCCCTTTCCTAGAGAAAATCTGTCTCACTCTAAGATGCAACTTGATAAATTTATTAAAATTATTGCACATAGGGGTTCCATACAACAGGCCTTTATGGCCCTATATCTTTTGCTCAAAAAGACTCTTTGATTTTAAAGAACTAGGCTGCTGTTACAGAAATCCTTTACAAGAAATTGTCTGTGCTATCTAAGTGCATTCAGTATAAATGCAAAATTTGCCAAAAAATATACTGAAGTTTTAGGAAAAGTATCAGGTGAAGAGACTATAGTGCAAAGCCAAACTGCTTTAGTTTAGTTCAGAGAATACCTCAGGGGCACCAAATCTGCAACAACTCCTGGCAACAGCACCAGTTGTAGCAACCATTTAGTCATGGTTGTTATTCTTGTCAGAAGCACAACCTCCCAGATTCTGGCTGGCTTATATCCACTACTTGTGATTTATCTGGGGCAAGAGGAGCTTTCAGGCAGTGGCAAGGCAGCTCTGAGGAGGGATCAGGGTGTTTTCCTTGGTGCTGTTTTTCCTCCACTCTCTCCTCCTGGGTGCTGGCAGCAGTGAGGATGCTCTGTTTTGAATCACCGGCTTTCAACAAAAACTTGCTCAAGAAGTATTTCAGTGGGTCTGGTGTTGTCATGCAAGTTCATAAATAATCCATATGGCTGAGACCTTCTGTGGGGAAGCCTGCTGTGATAACACCACCCACCAACCTTATCGAGTGTTGCCATGGAGATGGGTACTCTGAAGCCTGGGGGAGTGGGATAAAGAGGAGAAAATCTGGAAGTGAAGCACGTATAGGAGCAAACTGTACACTTCTATTTACTAAGGAGCATTTTGAAACAACAGACATTGAGTCAGATGTGTTACCTATAATTGAAAGTCAAAAAAAGAAGAAAAGGAAAATTATTTTAAAAACTAGTTATCAGCCATGAATTTTAACTGATCCTGGAGATGTTTCCCTATCCTAAGCAAATAAAATGGAACTGCTCTTCTTGACAAAGCAAGAGGGACATAGTATTTTTATCTTGATTCATTGTTTTGTTAGTGAAATAGCATTTAAACAAGAGACTAAACCAGACTTTTTGCTGCCCCAAGAAGCAGAAAAAAACTCATAAAATTTAAAAATTTGAAAAGAGAAGGTGGAAAAGTAACTGAATGAGCTACCTCTGATATGGTTGTACCGCTTGAAATTGGAGATAGCTATGCTGTGCACTTTAATTGCAAGCTTCCATAAGGATTGGTACCTTATTTTTGTATTTAATATATAGATTACAAACCCACATTAAATAATTCCAGCAAGATCTGATCTTTTAAACTTTCTTGTCCTTTTCTAATTAAAATAAGCACAAGACAGAGGTACTTTACCCTACCTAGAACTGCAGGTTTTGGGCTTTGCCCTTCTTAAAAATAATTTTCTTTCAAGTGTATATTTACCTCTGTCACTTCATTCCTGCTGTTGGGGAGCAGGAGATGTAACACTGCTTTGGTTGCTTTGATACCTTACGTGCTGTGAAGTGTAGCTGAATCTTGCAGAAATTTAGTGCTTCTTGACAGACTTCCTGCATGGATTTAGGATCCAAGCCTGACATCAGAGGTCTCTGGCCAAGTGTAAAACAAAGGAAGATAAAAGATAAAGAGGTTTTAAAATATTCCTTATACTCTGAAATTGTTATTTTGTATATTCACATGATGATATTTTAAAAACTTTCAGTCTTCAATTGCCCTACTATCTTCCACTTGTATTATCAGAATAAAACAGAGCTTCAAAATTACTGAATAGACACCACACACACAGTTATGCAGAAAGTTGTAAAATAAAACATCACACAACTTAAAGCAGGTAACTCTTTTCCTATTTCCCTTGCTCAAACAGCTGTCAGCTTGAGGCTTGACACAGCAGTGACAGAAATAACACCAGTAAACTTAAAACATGTGATTGACCAAAATTCCTATGGTGTCTACCATTTACTGCAAGAGCTGCTGTGGGTGATTTTTGAAGCACTTGAAGTTCATCACTAACTTAGAATTATTTCTCAGTATACAGGCAGTATCTACAGCCAGCTGATAGTGACTCTGCCAGGAAATAAATAGTAGCAAATCAGAAGTTTGGTGTGTCTGTGTCCTGAGGGTTACAGTTGTAAAGAACATTTCACTTTAGTTCAGCTGAAAAGAGTTGTTCAGGAAATGGGCACTTGGTGGCATTTGTTACTTAAGCATTAGCTAGTGGGATTTTGTGTTTGGTTTTCTTGGTCTTCTCCACATACTTTATGAAAGAGCTTTATGAAAGTTTTACCAATCACAAAATGCTGAGTTATCAGTCTTTGTGATTCCTTTCTACCAAACCTGGATGCAGTATGGAAAATAACAAATAGCCATGCACATGTTTTAATGAGAATTGGTTTATCTTAGCTACAGAGTCAAGAAATGCAGAGGCTTCAAATCATGTGTGAATTGGCCTGCCCTTCTCCACTGAAGCTGGAGCAAACCCCTCTCATATAAAAGCACCCAAAACCCTGAAAAACCCACTGCACTGTTGGCATTCCTACAGAAACTGAGGCTCAGGGTTTTGTTGGATTTGGAAGATAGCACATGGCTGGTATTGCTAAAGCTCAGAGGTTGTAAAGGAGAACTTTGCTGCTCTGGTGTGTGTGCCTGTATTTGAATAGCTATGGGAGATTTTAATTGTGCTGCTTTCATCTGACCAAGAAAATTTTTTACCCATCACAGAAAGAGAATTTATTTGAAACCTGACCCAAATGTACTTCCTGCTGGACAGGCTGTAAGAATTAGGAAGTTGCCATCACACTTGTGCTGTGGCTGTATTTCTTGTTGCAGAAATCTCATGAAGATTTCATGAATCTTCAGGCTTGAAGATTCATGGAATTGCTTTTTCTCCTTCCTCCTGACTTGGCCTCTGAGGGCTTCAGATGGGGTTGGTGCTACCTGCTGCTAAGGTCTTTGTCAGGCCAATGTGACATTCAGGTCCTTGTGGGTAGGATGGGGGAGAAAGAAATTTATGACAGATATATTGGGGAATTTAATGAGTTTTCTGTTGCTACTGTTTCTTTGTGTTGTAGTTCTATTCATTTTCGTGGTAGACTTCTTGTGCAGACACTGTGGTTACAGAAATCTCCACATCTTAGGTATTTTTATACATTTTAAAGCAAAGATTTCTGGGAAAAAACCCTCAGAATCTTTGCATCAAAGAAGGGGCTAATAAAGACCTTTTTAGAATCATGAGGGGGAAAAGAAACAGGTTAAGTGATGGGTTAGTGCCAGAGAGTTGTGGTTCAGCAGTGCTGAAAGGGGAGAAGCTGCAAGTAAAAAAAACATATACATTGTATAAAATAAAAATTCATATATTTGCTGGCCTAAAAAATCAATTGTTTGAATCTTTGTAATTGATAACCAAAAGAACTAAGATGTTTGATAATTATTTAAAAGAATTATTATTAATTTTAGAAAATCGGAGTACGAGTGCTCGAAGATGTACTTTGAGTGTATATAATGCTGCAAATAATGATTACTGTGATTAACTAGTAAGAAATTACTTAGTCATTACACATTTTAACCTTAAAATTTAATTCAAAAAAGCAGCACCTTTATTTATCTAACACTGATTTAAATACAGGACTGAATGAACTTCCTCAGAATTTTGCCAAAAAGTAAAAAACTTCCTGAGGCGTATACATTTAAACTCTATTTGTATAAAGGTATATTTCAGATATAAGAGATTATGGTTAAAAATGTAATTCAGCTGTGCTTGAACCCTTTCATAAAACTATTTCCAGAATAATTGATAAAGGAATGTCTCCTTGGAGCTACAGAATTGCCTCTCTATTGGCATACTTATGTAATGATATCTGAACATTTCCCAAGCATTGGTGTATTCATTTACCTGCAGCCATTACAAAGTAGGGAGAGCTAATGCCCCTGCTTCACAGACAGATTTACTGAGGTCATGAAATAATTTTTTGGTAAAGCAGAAATTAAAAGCTAAGCCTCAAATCCCAAAAAAGTGGTTTATCTTTTTATTTCTCCTCTTTGTGGTTTTGTGTCTCTTCATGGCAAAATAGAAACATTAAATCCTCCTAAAAAAGCCAAAACACTCATACACAAAAATCCAAACTAACCAACGAGAAACCTCACAAAATCCAAAACCAAAGCAAAACAACCCCAAAACCCAACAAACAAACCCCCATAAGCACTGGAGCAGAAATCATTTGACCATATAAAGATGTTTGTATTGGTGCACATCAGCCTAAACTCATTCCATGATCAATGGAGGGAAAAAGAGAGTTTTCAAGTTGTGATTCATCTGTTTTAATTTAAGTATATAAAATGAGATGCTGTAATTTCCATCCTCTTGGCCATTCTGCAGGAATCTGGTGTTGGTTGCAATTTTTTTCTGGAAGGACACATTTAAAGCTCAAATAGAATCATGGCTACAAAGCCTAGTAAAATTGCAATTGTATTGTATGTGGCATAAATACACAGTCTGGTGATCTAATGTGACTTGTGATTTATTTTTTGAACAAATTTAGCAAGGGAGCATTCTAGTGCTAGTATCATGCTCAAGTCTTAGATCCAACACATACTTTTACCTACAACCCATCAGTTTATGCAGAATATGATGACAGAGTTTCAACATCTAACGTAGAAAGCACCATTTCCCTTATCACACAGGTATCTGGAAAGGATTAATTATTTTTTCAATTATTAGAAGATGCTGGTGCCGTAGAAATGTTATTATAAATGATCTGTGTCAAGTCTGGAGTCTTATTTAAAAGGGCAGTTAATTAATTTCTAGTGATTTCCAGATGAAACATAGATTGATATTTTAAAAATCTCAAATACTGACTGGATAATAAGATTTAGTTCTTTTTCAGACCCTTCCCTTCAAAATCAACCCTTTTTTTTCCAAATACCATGTGTTTGGAGTTCACTTCTGTAATTTTTCCTGCAAGTTTCCTGTTTGTCTTGAAACTATTTACTCCCCATACTTCAGTTCATTGCAATTAGTAAATAGAAGATGATGGAGCTGATATAAATTTTAAAGTGCATTCTATTTTTATTTTTCCATTAAAATTATCAAATTGGAGGATAGAGCTCACAGAAATTTAAACTTACTTTATCTACCTCGGAACAATAATTGCTTTATTTTTAGTGTGGGGAAAGACTTCACCTGACCTCAAGCAGTTGTCTAGCAAATGGAAAGTTGCTTTCAATGGGGTTGTAAAGCAATGTTGTGGACATCAATCCTGTGGATCTCTATTCACTTGCATTTCTTAAGATAAAAGTATTTTCTTGATTCACGTGTTGGAGTTATAAATATATTGAATTGGTGTCAATGTGCTCAACTTTGGCAGATGAAGATCATCATGTTTCTATGAAAATCATCTTTAGATAATGAGATGGTTCAATATACCAGCATATGCCTACAGAAAATGTGTTTAAACATCATTCACTGAAACCTTGAGTAACAGACTTGTTGGCATATGAGCAAAATGTTCTCAGGCAAGGGGAGCTGATACACCCTGGTAGATCTGTCAGCACTGATCACCAGGCTGCACAATTTCTACCATCACTGTGGCTTGGCTGTCACTCTTTGGTTCCTGCTGGTGGTGTCAGGGAGCTCCTGAATGCAGTGGCCTGGCAGAGATAAAGATGCCCCAAGTCTTGTGTCCCCATGTCCAGGCAGTGGCCAAGTGGAGCAGGTACTGCCAGGAGGCACCACAGGACACAAGACAGAACAGAGCTCCCCATCCAGGAGAATCATTAGACGTGGAGTTTGTTGAGAAGACAGGACAGACATGAGACATGATCAGACAGGTCTCTTGGTCAGCCTGGTTACATGCTGCCATTTCAGACTATTCCTTTTCCCTAAAGATCCCATAGTGTGCCTTGGGCAATGACAAGATGGCACCCAGAAGGAGTGTCACATCTCTTAAGGAGTCCCACACCCCTGCAGATGTCAACCCCTTTCAGTCTGCAGGGTGATCCAGAGAGCTCCTCCCATCAACCATCTGGTGGGTGCCACTCCTGGACACGACGGCTGATGGATGGCTCACTGTGATGGCCCTGCATGGAGCCAGGGCAGGGGACCCTTGCCATTGATCAGGTTATTGGAGCTCATCCACCCTTCATTTTCCCAGGTGTTTTATCCTTTATGTGTGGAGACAAACCATGTATGCTAATGTGTAGAACTGACATTTTTTTGTTTATGATGAGCCAATTGTGAATGCTGGGGAAAGACCACCCAGACCTCCTTCTACACCAAAGGAAATGTTTTGACCCATGGCATGGAGATGTGTTAGAAGGAAAGAGAAAAAACAGCAGTTATTTATGAAAACTGAAGGCAGTAAGTTTCATCAATTGATGATAAAAATTATCCATGTAAGAGACTTTGTTGTAAATAGTTGAAGGGTAGGCAAGTGGATATGATCATTCCAAAGGAGATCAAGAATGGCTGGGAGCATCTGAAACAAAAAAGTGATTTTATTAAGTAGTAACTTATACATAAAAGAAGCCAGTGTATTGTCCTTTCTTTTCTTTTTTCTTGTTTTTCCTTTTTTCTTTTTTGAAGGTTTTTGTCTTAAGAGTGGAAGCCAAATCTCTGAAATCAACTGAAATGAAAGCAGTAGAGATTATTGAATGGTGTAGAGTCAGATTCTGGACAGTCCTGTTGCACTGTGGTTTCACAATAAGGATTAGGAAATAAAGTCATGAATAGTTTGCATCAAAGCAGACTCTGAAGGCTCCTTTTGCTTGATCAAGTTTTTGACACTCCAAAGTACAGGATGTTAATTAATGATCTCTTCCACCTTCTCTGATGTAGTTCTTAAAGGTTTCAAAGCTACTGTATTTTTTGGAAAGAAAATAGAAGATAGTTACAGAAAATTATCAATGTAATAGTAGATCAAGTGAGATGACTGTAGTGTTGCCTTAAAGCTGTGAATCTGTGGAAAGGCCATGGTCTGATGCTGTCCCATCACTGCAGGAAGCACTGGTTTGGCCTGTTTTCCAGTTTCTGGATTCTGAATTAGTTTTCCAAATTCTTGAATATTATAATATCATACTATTATAATATTATAATATTTTAGTGTTATAATATTATAGTTAGTGAAAAATTCATTAGCAGCTGCTGGAAAAGGCCTTTGCTTCATTATTACTCAGACAATTGAAAATGTTCCTTGGCTGTAGTTATTATTTTCAGATAAACCACCAATGGATTTGGTGCAGAGTATGTAAGGTCATGTCTAGAGCATGCAGAGATTGTCAGGGGAGTTCCTCCCTTTCAGCTTGAACCTGGCTGGAAGCCTGCTGAGATATCCTGACAGGACAGCCCTGTGTGGGCACAGCAGCTCAGCAGCTGAAAGAATTAAGGCTTTGTTGTCATAAGGCTTGCTGCTTTAGCTGTGATGCTCTGGGGACAGAGCTGTGCTACTTGCTCAGCCCTACCCCAGGGACTTTCAAGCTCCATCCACTCCATGGTACCCGTTGGGCCCTAAGGTTTCATTTCTGGGTGGATTTCTGTCAATTTAAATGTGAATTGAGCAGTACAAATTCCCAGCCTACCTTTTGATTCAGCAATCAGGCAGTGCCCCTTGTGCTGGTGTTTATTTTGGGTGTTCACATGAGTACAGGTAGCACCCATGTGAGTGAGTTTCCATGAGGCAAGTCTGCATGAGTCACAGAGCATCTAGACTGTGTCTGGTAAAAAAAGCTGAATTTCTTTCACTCCATACAGTGAGTTAAGGTCTGAGGTAATTTAATTTCTGGTAGTCTTTGGAAAATGTTATTTTATCCCACCATAAAGATGAGCCTTCCAGTGTTTGTTGTGGTTTTGTCTTCTAATTTCAAAGATCATAATGTCAATATCTCAAATAGGCACAGTAAATTAAGAGTGGTAGGTGGAATCATGCTTCAACCAAATTTAGGTGGTAGCAAACATGGGTTAATATCTGCAAATGCATCAAACAGAAAAACATAAATTAAATTGAGGGCAGAAGATTTCTTTGTGATGCATTTCAAAAGGATTTTTCTTAGCTCTATATGCCTTCTAGATTTAGCAAATGTATGTTCAAGAAAGGAAGTATTTTATTATTAAGTTGATTCTTTCTGCACATGGGCAAAACATTCAAGTCAATCTGCCCTTTAGTGGATAAATTGAAGAGCATTATGTTTTATGTATCTAATCCTGCACCACTCTTTTAATTTGTATTATTTTAAATAAAACATGTTGTTCATAGACTTTTGTATAGTGTCTGAAGAGTGTAATTTAATGTGCCCTTCTGTGAATTTTCATGCAGAAAATGTCAGTTAGTTACATACCTAAACCATACAAGACATTGCCCTAACAATTCCATCTTCAGAAAGGTTAGTGTGTGTGGATGTTTTGTAATGTGTGAATTATTGAGATAGCTTATTTCAAAGGTGGTGAAGGAGAGGGAAATCCTGTTCAGATAGAGAAATAAGATTTTTTATAAAACTGAGTGATTTATCAATTCCAAATGCTTTTCAAAGGCTTTGTATCAGTGACATGAGATAATTGAACAGTATTTTGCCTATTAAAAAATGAAATGTTCCTCATCGTAACCAGGGCTTGTATTTCAACCCTAAGCCATCTAAATGGTAACTAGTGCATTCTTTATTCTTGTATGTTTCACTTAATGTTTGTTTGGGGTGGATTTTTTTTTTTCTCTTACTGGCAATAATTCATATAAGTCCTGTGTGAGCCATCCAGAAATGTATTTTCTTTCAAAAAAATCCAGCTCTGTGTTTCCTTCTGCTTCTGCATAATGTCAGAAGATTCTCCAAAGGCACCAATATGGGAATTTACCTTCTTTTCCATGGACTATGCCATTTAACTTTGACATTAATCAAACTAGCAATGTCCATGTTCAGGAGTGGGTTTTGCAAAACCCACTTCAAATGAGATAATCACAGTGCTCTGCAATTGTTATTAATAACTTGAGATGTAAATTGTCTCTGGATTCTAAATTACATATAACCGATATTTTTGTTCTATATTTTTCTATAAAAATTAGCTGTTTTTTCCCGTACCACTTAGGCAAACCCATAGTCTAGGATTATATTTATCTGTGCTGCAATTTTACTTGGATCTCTTCTTGCATGTCACATGCACACTTCTGGTGTTTTGTTTGAGATGAGAGCAGCAAGGAAAGGGATTTTTTTTCCTCCTGCATGTGGGAGATTGCCATACAGCTGTGAGACCCCTTTAATTAAAGTCAGAGTAAACTACATCAGAAGGGCTGCTGTCTCAGTGAAGACAGCTGAGCTATCAGTGCTCTGCTTTAATTAGAACTTTTAATATTTCATCCCTTACTGCCCAAAGTGTGACCTGTCAAGCTGCTGAGAGGCTGCCCCTTCCTGATAGAGTTGCAGCTCTGAGCCCAGGACTGGCACATATTTATATCCAATTTGTGCATGATCACTTGGTGGGTTGGTGGTCTTTTCTTTGTTGATGTGCTCCTTGTCTGCAAGAACAGTAAATCACTGATCTGTTCATGCTAAAGGGTACTTGGACTTGTTAAATAGCTTGTCAAAAGCCAGCCCACATCTCCTAACCTTAATTTTTCACATAGTTTGGGAGTGCCCAGCAGTTTCTTCCCCTCTAACACCTCTAGTAGAGCCTAAGAAGCAAAAGAGAGAGCTGGATGTGGGGCATAGATCCAAACTGGGGTGCAGTTACCAAGTTGGATTGAGCCTTTTCTTATCTTTCCATGGCTGAGTGGGGAATGTCTTCTTCCCCCTGTTGCATTTCTCCCTTTCCCAGCTCCCTGTTCTTCCTTCCCTTGAGCCCAGGAGGTCCTCTGCAAGGCTGCAAGGTAGAGAGAGCAGGAGTAGGGAAGGCAGATGGCAGCTTATGTGAATTCTCAGTGAACTGCTCGGGGTGTCCTGGGCTGCTTTGTGTCATCCTCTGCAGCCTTCCTCACTCTGGAGTGAGTATCATTAGAGAGTTAATTACCCCAGGCAAAGACCCGTTCAAATAGGGAGATAAATGCATCTGACTGGAAGTTTTTCACATTTAGGCTTTGCTATTAAGCATGTAAACAGTGTTCAACTTGCATTTTGACAACTGGCTCCCCCTTGGAGCTGATCAGAGCAATGCCTACCCTGCAGCTGGAGCACTGAACCAGAGCTGCACTGCTGCTGTTTGATACAGTTCCCAGGGGACAGTGAAATATTTCATACACAAAGCTGCTTGATCTCTAGCTCTGTATTTTTTGACACTGCTTCACTGCAGCCCAATTTCTTGGCTTTCAAAAAGCACATTTCTATGTTAAAGACCAACTGCAGAAATCCAAAGCCTTGCCTTAATAGGTCACAAGCCAAAGTGGCCAAAGTGCCTTTTGTCTCTGTAATACAATTGCCTATACCATAATTCTATTTAAATCATGATATGGAACCACAGAATGAACCTCTTCAATCATTTCTTAAGGGGAAGAAAACCCTCTTGGAAAGAAATGGGTATGAAAATGTATTGTAAAATCCACCGGCTGTCATCAGAAGAAATAAAATTGTTCAGATGGAGAGGAAAATGATCATCCAGAAATTAGAACCTAGATAAAATCTAAAAGTAATTCTTCATCTCTGGAGGAGTTTACCAATTTTACTTATTTTCATTTTACAAAGTACATTAGCAAATACATAAATAATTATTTTTCTGTCTGAATCCTTCTAATTGCTCTCCTCTGGAGTGTATAATGTCTTCACTCCCTCTGTATTTTGCAGCTCCCTCTATCCTAAATCATTGTGTCATCAGTGCACAGGGACACCAGTGATTCCCAATGATTTATAGCAGTGAGAGCTGACATAGTCCCTGTCCTAAGGTTGTCACATTGTGATGGAGTTTGTGTGACAGTTTAACCAAAAAAGCACAGCTGAGAAGCAGGACCCGTCCTGCAGCACACATACAGGATGGGATGTAACCTCAGCAAGTGTCCTCAAGGAATTATAAACAAAGAATCTAGCTGGACTTATTCTGGATATAAGTAAACCTCTCAGTTCAAAGTTGTATTTAGCAAGAACTGCAGAAAAATTATTTTTGAAATTATTTAGGGGGATGGAACTGGTTTGTTAAAAAATAAGGCGGCCTGCCTTCAGGTTGTGATCATAGCAAAAATGTCTCTAGGATTAAGTGACAGTAAAAAGAATTTCCATCTGGTGTTTCCATGAGAATAGAAACTGAAAATAGAAAACTGTACTACAAACCCACCTTTCCACCTTTTATTCCCCAGCACTTTTTCAGTAAAAATGTGGTTTGAGCTTGATGGACATGTTTTAAACATTGTTGTTTAATTTGGTGTGGTGTTTTCCCTGAAAATAATAATTTAATTAAAAAGCAATTTAAACATTGTTTATACTTTTTTTTCCCCCAGTGTCAGATGATATATTTATTAGAGATTTAATTTAGTGGAAAAGTATTTAATTTAAAATAGAACAAAGTACGATGCGAAAAAAATGCTTTACTTACTTGATGTTCCTGTAAAAATGACATTTTAAATTTGACATGCTAGGTTTTGGTAAGTAATCTGAAAAATAGTCATTCTCACAGGTTAAGTAAAAACCAAAATGAAAGTGGATTTTTAAAATTTCCTTTGTCTGTCTGAATACAAATAGTTCACACATAGTCAACACTGAGTTATGTTATTCTCTCTTTAATCTCTTGCTCCTGCTTTCTAATAATTTGATAAACTGGATTTTTGCACATTAAGTAGTGGTGCGTCTTTGAGGCACACTTAACAGCTTGAGGTTTGCAGTTTACATTTTTGTGATGAGTTCCAGTTCTTGTTTTCCTGGCTGGTAAAGCGCTGAGGGTCCTGCCTCAGATGCCGGCACAGCAATAATTCCACAGCAGTTCTGACGCCTTTCCTCTCGCCCACCTTCTGCTCTCTCTAGAGCTACATCTACAATGACCCCATGAGGTACTACACGCGGCAGAACCCCAAGGAGCCATCCCCTGCTCTGGCCCGTGCATCCAAATCCCAGCAGGAATTCCCGGAGGGTGCCCGTGGCAGGACGCGCCCGCCGGACGAGCTCCCGCCGGAGCCGCGAGCGGGCCAGAAGGGCCTGATGGCCGCGCTGCACTCCTACATCACCCAGAACCTGTCTGCACACAGCAGTGAGAACAGCCCTCCCAGCAGGACTAAAGGCTCTCAGGTTTATGCTGAGAGATTGCGCTCCACACAGGTCAGTCCTTTTGATGGAACTTTTGCTAAAGGAAAAGCGGAAAATTTCAAAATGAGGAAGCTGTTCCAGCCGAGGCCTGGGCCTGGAGCGCTGAGGCCAACCCCTGAGATGCTGAGTCATAAATCTGCTTCCCAGGATGATCCCAAGGACCCTCTGAGCATCGTGGATGGTAAAGTTGATATTTACTTATTTTTTTGTCATAGACATATTTTATCAAAAATTCTTTCTTTAGGTGTTTTCTCCTGAGAAGCTTCAGCTTCCCCGTGTTTTGCTGCTTTGGAATGTGATTTGGAGAATTGTTTACCCAGCATGTGAAATTGTTTTTACTTGATGACCAATGACAGCCACCCGTGTAGCCTTCTGATGAAATCCTTTCTGCTATGTTTTTAGTATAGTTTTAGTATATCATTTTCTTTTAATGTAATATATATCATAAAATAACAAATCAGCCTTCTAAAACGTGGAGTCAAGATTCTCATCTCTTCCCTCGTCCTGGGACCCCTGTGAACACCACCACAATTTTTTGTTTACCTGAAGTTTACCTCATGTTTACTGAAAATTTTTTGAGAAAAATAAGATAAAATTAGACATTTGATATATCTCCTAGTATTGGCATATGTATCTGCCATAAGACAGTAATAATGTTCAGCATTCCAGCTATTCTTTCCCTGCAAACATCTACCCACATTCTTCAGCCCACCTTCCATATGCGTGCAGAAATATATGGCACTTAGTAAGACATAGCATTTATGTAATTTATTATATTTTCAAAGCATTTTACAAACAACGCATAATTATGGGTATATCTTTGCTATCAAATCTGTTTTTATATATTCATCCCACACTATATATATAGAATACAGAAATGCCTGGTTTTGTTCCACGTCTCTTTATTTAACTAGAAATTCAAGGACCTTGGGTAAAATTCAAAGTTAAGCACAGAAATTAACAGTGAGGGGAATTCCGGTGCAGAAGACAGAGAAAGGAGGAGTCAGTTCCATGGAGAGGTGAACAAGAAGGTGGGGTTGCATCTAGTTTTGTCTGGACATTCTGTAACAAAGAACCCATTTCCTGGATTTTCATCTTTTTTTGATAATGTTGTTTAACAAGGATTGGATCGCAGTTTTTTCTGTATGCGATAATTCAACAAATATTTAAATTAAAAGGGAGGGTAACATCCCCATGCTGTGCTGCACTCAAAGCACTGCTTTGTAAGGTGAGTCTTGGGGATCATGTAGACTTTATAACTCTGATTCATTTTGTCCTTTCTTTAAACTTAACTATCAATGTTGTTCCAGTGGTTCAGGATGCCTGAAAAATTAAAGAGTTGATCCCCAGCCATTGTCAAGCACTTGTATCTGCAGTCAGCACTACCCCAATGGATTTTGGTGATATGAAAGAGGGTTCCTTTGAATCCCTCTTTATCATCCATTAAGTGCAGTGTTCTTTGATTTGCTTTCTTGTTTTTTCATAATATCCTCCAAAACCAGAACACATACAAACACATAGAAATGTCAGAGTTTCAGCAGAGGAAAGATAATGCTTGCAGTCTAAAGGATGCTCAGAAGTGAAAGCATTCTTGGTATGGTGCCCAGAGATAATAGGTTTCAAGGAATGAACTATAATGTAAAATCAAATCCAGGTGGCACTGTAAGTCTGTTGCACAGGTTAGACAATTTTGTTGCTAGACTCAAAACAAACTAGGCACATGCTGGTTTCATTATCCTCCAGCTGTTCCACTTCACCTTTCCTGGTAGGAGCCAACTGGGAAAAAAATGCTTAACACTTACAGGGAATAACATGTTTCACAATTCATTGGGTTGTACTGCTTGGACTTCTCATACATAATATGCCCTATAGGAGCTTCTGCCATTGCATTTGCTTTTAAATGTTGCATAGACAAAACATTATGAATTGTTTGAGTAGGAAATACTGTGGTTTCCTCTGTAGTTTTGAGCCACTTAATAATCTCACAAGAAAGTGGTGAGGACAGACCCTGGCATATTCATTGTATAAAATGCTGTCCATTGGAATGAAGGTGGTTTATTTAGATTCAGGTTTCCCAGGCTGACCACACGACCTCTTTCTGCTTTTAACCTTTCTCCAATCTCTCTTGTGTTTATGGATTATTGTAGGCTTGTGGGTTGTTTTTCTCTTGCACTGTGAACTACAGTTCTCTCTGTGAACTACAGAACTGTAAAAAAGCTGGAATGATGGGGTGCTCAGTTCTCTGATCCATCTGATAGAGGATTAGACAAAGGCACTGGACTGGGAGAACAATCCAGAAGGTACTGAGCAGATTAGTACTGAGAATTGCTGCAAAACAGTGGCAGGTAAATTCTCTAACAAGGCACCCTGAGGGAGAAATACAAAAGAAGGAAATGTGGAGTTATTTTTCTATCAGATTTGGAAGTTGTTACCTCTAGGAGTAGCATGATGTGCGTGGGCACTGCCTTTGTAGTCACTGTGCAACACTGGAATTGTTAATCTCTCCTCTGCACCAGCCGTATTTAGAATTTGGCTCAGTTTTGTGTGGTTTGTTCTAGTCTACTGATTTTTTTATGTGTTAAATATTACAGAATACGTCTCTCTGTTCTTTGAAAAGGTCACAGAATTAGTAATTCAGATGTCTTAAAAAATAGCAAACTTCCATGTTTATTGAAAAAAAATATTTTTTTTAATACATCCTCTCTCTAGCAAAGCTGGGATCACCATTCCATATGGTGCTCAGCTGCTGCAGCTAACATGTGGTCAGTAGGGTGATGGGGCTGAGGAAGACAGACCACACTGTGGAATTTCTAACAAAGTCACTGCTCCCATACCATGAGGTTGCCAGGCAAGCTGACTTTGACTCTTGTGCCAGCAGAATAGGAGGCATCATTTATATGCTGTACAATAAAAAGCTGTTTTCCCTGCATAAGGTGCTCTTGTTACCTACTAGGGAATTCTACTGGTGGAGATAATATTAAAAATTACATCTTCTAGGACATATATGCTTTTACTGCCATTATGGTTCCAGGGTAACTATAAAAGGCAGTTTGCATTCATCAGTTGGAAAGCTGGAGCTAAGGGAGAAATCTGGTTTGCAGTTTGCAAGCCCTGTGAAACATGACTGAGCATTGCTGAGTCTACTTAGGAGGGAGTCAGTGGGAGACTATAAAAGCTGTGCACAGGTAAATGCATGTTCAAGTACCTGTGCTGCTTAAATGCTGTGCCATTACAGTATCCATCTGCTTTTTGGTCTTTCTCCAACAATATTTTTTGATTTTAATAAATCCATCATGTTACCCAAAGGTGTTTGTAAACAGATGCAATGATATTTATCTGTTTATCAGCGTTATCCAGTAATTTACAAATTATTGCAAACATGGACAAGTGCCATAACAAGAAGTGTAAATATCCATATTTACCATGGACAAGGATTAATACCATATCAGTAGCCATGTGAATTTAGCAAGACTTTTTATGAAGACCTGCATTTCACCAGGCTGTTACAGACGCTTTGGTGACTGTCCCTCCTGGGCTACTAAAAACATGATGTTCCTCATACTCACTGGCTTTGGTAATTGCCTTTGGTTCTTGATATTTTAAGTCACATTGTAGCTATTAAGCAAAAGTATTTATGATGCCAAAGTTTTACTCATGTCAATGCAGTATTTAGGAGTCTGTTTGATGGACTGTGCCCAGGTGGCAATGACCAGGGCAGGAATGCCAGTATTAGAGGAGCAGGAGGCTGCTCTATAATATTGAGATTTTAGTGAGCCAGAAGAACCTGCACTGAGCCTGTCAGTATTATCTGGTATAGGGCCTGTGGCCATTTTTTTTTTTTTTGGTGTTATTCCTTGCCCTGTTCCCCCATTCCTATTTGTTTGACATTAAGACTGCTTTTTTGTTGGCAATGGATATTAAAGATGAGTCTGAAGATGTGCTGGAGAGATAAGACTGGGCTAAGAATATAGGTAAAGAGAAAAAATTAGTTTGGAAAAAATGGAATGGAAATGACAAGGGTACATTGCCTGCATGTTGCTGAGTAGCTCAGTAGTTGATCTTGACAGCTGGCTGTGAATCAAATGAAATAAACAAAAATCTAGTTGTGTTACATTAATAAAACTCTTTTAATTATATATGTCCTGAAATATAATTCTCTTTTAAGGTTCATCTTCAAATGATGTTTTATTTGTAAAATTTTAGTTTTGATTAGGAACTGACATATATTCTGTCTTTTCATTGCTGACTTTATTAGCTCTGCTTCAATAATTTAGGCTTTTCTGTCAAGATATTGTCCGATAGTTCTATAAAAGATCAGAAATGATCCCTAAGCAGACACAAGACTCCTGTGGTAATGCAACAGTACTGTTTTCTTCCTACAGCTTAGTTTTCTGCATTGCTGCTCTGTGTAACATCCTCTCCACCTCCCTGCCAGGTAGCTCTTGTGCTTCTTGAAAAAGTGTCTTGGACTCAGGTTGATCAAGTGTATTGAAAAAATTTTTGCAGTTTGGATTCATTTGCTCTTGTAAATTGCCTGCCTAAACTAAAGCATTTGGTCACTATGCTTTTACAAAATTATTAAAATTGTAACAGGGATGGATGCAATAAAATGGAAGGAAACTTTTCAAAGTTTTCTCTGAAGTATTGCTAAGCTTCCATCAAACTTCAGTATTAATTTTGCTGCCTTCACATATCTTGGCCCAGAGAGTTTGGCACAGATTGAGTTTACATCTTTGATTCACATTTCTGAGCACTTGCTTTCCTGTACAAAGCTCTCTGCTATTCCAGTATGGTACCAAAATCTTTGTCAGCTGTCAGTTTGAAGTAACATCACAGATATAACCTGTACTATATTTTTTATTGATAGTCACAATTAAGCATACTTATAACTATGCTTTTTAAAAAGGTAACATTTTACAAGATTAGCTTGTATTTTAGATTACTGAATTTTATAATTAAAATAACATCATGGTGGACGATTGGAAATATGTTTCCTTTTTACCTGGAAAAGAGAGTACATCAAAGAAACATCTTCCCTGTATGTCAACACACTCTCAGACTCACAGTAAATCTATTACTTAAGCTGTTTAAGCTCTTTTGCTTTGTATGGACTAATTAGTTAAGGGAAAATGGCATTATTTTGTTTGGTGAATTTTGTGTTAGGTCAATGGAAATTAGTCAATGCCTTGAGATGGAATTGGGAATCTGATGCTGAGATGCTGATGGTGAGCTCTTCAGTTAAAACTGAGGGGTCCAAAAAATGATAGGTGTGTCCAAGATCTTGGCCTCTTATTCCCAATGAAAAATAGTCCTTGATGCTTGTCTCCCTGCAAAATCACAGATGTTCCACTTCCTCTTCCCTAAAGCAGAAGTCTGTTAACTACTTTGACTTCTTTTCTAGTCTCTATGTACTTCTTTCTCCTTTGTTGTGAAGAAAAATCCTTACTTTTAGCCCTTCTTATGACATTGTTTTTCCCTGTTTCCCTACTTTTAAATTCACTTTTATGTGAGCCTGAAAGCTGACAGCATGATCCCAAAGTCTTGCTTACAGATAATGAAGATGTCCAACCACTGGGCTTGATATGGATAGAGTTACTATTGAGAAAAAAGGTTGGATGGCACCTTCAAACTGCTTATATGTAAATTCATACATTCAACAGAGATTTCAAAGCAGCCCTTATTTTCCTCTTCCTACACAATACTATGTGATTTTTCTTCCTTGCATGCATATGCATAAATATGTTAAATTTCTTATCAACATGAATAAGCAGAACAGAGACATGATTTGAAATTTTTTTGGTGTGCTACAGTAAGCACTACATTTAGTGTCTCATATTCCAAGGGACATTAGGCTGAGTTTTGCAGAGTTTTACAGACTGATAGTGGAGAAGTAATATATGCAGTCAGAAAAGTGCCTTCCCTGGGGAGATGTTATGCTCCATCTTCTGACTCACCTTTAATACCCATTGTCCTTGAATTTCCTTATCTTCAAAACTTTTATCACATCAAAGGTGTTTTGCTGTTTGTTTTTGGTTTTTTCTCAATGTGACTGGTAAAACATTCATAGCTGGCAAACCAAAACAAGTTCTATATATCTCTATATCATCTATTTCTATATCTATATCATCTATATATGTAAATATATATTTGAATATATATATATATATGTTCCAAGAGAAATGAATTCAATTTAGAAATTTTGTCCTTGACATATCCATGTATGTAATGGATATATATTTATATCCTTATATCCCCTTCTAATTGATGAGGAGCTTTTAGATTGAAAGACAAAATATCTGACTCATTTTTTCCCCACGACTCTGTATAGCTTATATAGATATGCTTATCTTGTGAAAGCAAATCACCCAAGAAAACTGATCTCTAGGAAACAGTAATGTTGTTTGTACTGTTTTGCAGCTAAAAAAAAAAGAAATTAGGCTATTTTAACACTTGCTTTCAGTATTTTGAGTCAATTTAGACTAGGAAAGAATGTTCTTCTTAAAAAGTGATAATTTCATGTCCTCTCTCTATGAGGACTTGCTGGGTTATAATAGCACACATCCCCCTGCCCTGGCACAGATTCACCTCATCATAAACTTGAACATCTATTAAGAATCCTGTGTTTTCTGTAAGCAATGCAGCACCTTCCTTTAAAAAGCAGATGCTCTCCATGAAGGGAAAACTATCTAAATTTTTTAGGAAAAATTAAAGACATAAGCACATGTGTTTCATGTATGCAGCTAAATGTGCTTATGTTGTTTTCTGATCCAGAGGCACTGATTAAAAATGTATTGAAGGACCTAGAGAAACACCAAGTGAATGTGGAGAATCTCAGCTCAACAGAACTGGATGAAATCGCTGATACTATCGCCACTGCAATCCAGAGTGTTGACATTCAGGGTGAAACCGAAAAAAATGCTGGAAAACCAAAAGAAGACAAAACAGAAGCACAAATGAAGAAGGGAGATGCTCAAGGAAGGGCAGAGCTTCAGACTGGATTAATGGAAAACAGTGTTAATATACCAGGTATTTATTTTCAAAGTTAAGTACAGCAAAAAACAGCTTCCCTGATTTTCCTCTATTGCTTCACCTTAGTGCTAGACTTCTAAAAATCAGGTGTGAGGGAAAGTTTTTGTATTTCCCAAAAGGCTGTGGAATTTTAGATTGTTTTCTTTTTACAGCAGGTTGTTCATTTACAAAAAAAAAAAAAAAAATCTGTTTATGAACACTTGGTCTTCAAGCTTCACAAACAAGAAAAACCTACACACCCAATTATATTGAAATAAGATTTTCTTTATGCTGTATGGTCTAATTTCCTATTCTTGTAAATGAAATGTTTAAGCAAAATGATAATGGAAATTATTATATTACAAGATGTATTTCAAAACATGCAGAGAAAAAAAGATATCTTTTACAGATAATTTTTTAACATGCCACAGTAACTTGCAGAAGAAAATCTGTGACAAGTTACAGGTGCAAACCCACTTGTTCCCTTTCCTTCTTAGGGAATAAGAAGAGTTATGATGGTTATTTGTTTCTGTCTGCACACATATTTTCCTGGTGATGCAGATTCAGGAGCTGCAGTAACTGCCATTAATGAGTGAACACCACAGTGGTACATAAGTTACTGCTCATCCATTTTCTATTTTAGGAATGTTATAATATTTAGTATGCCAGAAATGTGTACTGTAAGTCAGAAGAAATGATTATCAGTGTTTTCATGGTGATATACTGAAATCCTTACTAGTTAGGGATATTCTGGTTATTCTGATTGCCAGATTTTGTTGTAGATTAAAAGGAGCAAACTTGAGGATTTATCTTGAATCATGCTGAGAAAGATGAATGACATTCAGTTCATAAAGAAAAAAGGCAGTGCTATTTGACTGAGGTTAAGGATGTGACTGAATATTGTCTCTGGAGTTAAACTGTAACATGATTTTGGTGAATTATATTTTTTGAAGTATGTAATTTTCTTCCACCGAAGTAGGTATGAGGGAAATATATGTCCATTCAGCAAGCTAGAACCATTTTATTCTGGGGTTTTTTCAGATATTGGTAAACTGATATGATGATTTGACACTTAATTAGCAAAATAACATTATTACATTGGCTCTTGAAGTACTCTGTCTATTGATCTCACATTAATTTGCTATCAAAGTGGGGTTAGAATAACAATAACAAATTATACAGTGCTTCTTACTCTGCCCTTTCAGCTTTGATGTCTCAGTGTTTAAATCACATAAAAAGACCACTACTAAAAAGCAGCCTATGAGAAGTCTTTGTTTTGTATATGATGTTTGCCCTTCATAACTATATATTTGTGCTTTTCATATCCTACAGACAATGGAGTGCACGAAGCCAGTGTGAGAAGTGATAAAGAGGTAGAGTACCAGTATTTTAACAAAACAAGTGTTCCATCTCAGAATATCAGGTTTCTGTGCAGTGAAACCTGATATATTTCACACTTCTGAAATATAAGACTTGTTCTGTGTGGCTATGATTAAATAACACACATGTTGTTTTGATGCATTGAAATATTAAATGAGCATTTATTTAAACCTTAACCAAAATGGGTTTTGATGTTCAAAAATCAAAATCAAGTCCCTTTTCCCCCCTTCCTCTAATTTTTAGATAGAAAGAATTCATAATAGATTCACAAAGTTCAGAAAAATTCAGACTTTTCCTCAAATCTGTAGATTTTTAGCAATGAGGTGTTCTTGAAAATGCTTTTACCCCCTGTACTTTGGCTCTTGGTTTTGGGGAACATCAGGTGTTTCAAAACATCTAGGCATTACATCTCGTACCCTGGCTAGTAACACCAAAATTAGCATTTTAATCTAGACTACTTTTACAATATTCCTCCTGAGTAATTCTTTCAGATAAACAACACACAATAAGCGCAGGATTTTCTCTGTGGTTTCGTTTTGATCTGAAAATAACACATATAGGAATCCTAACATCACATATGCTGCTAGTTTGGAAAGAAAGACCTAATGCTTTCAGGTCATGCCACTAATGAATTTGACATTTAATACTATACCTTCAAAAAGGCAACTTTAGCCACCTAATGATGCACAGTTCATTACAGGATTTGGGATTGTAGAACCATGTAGGCACTTTTGCATCCTTTTCCCCTCTGTGGAACAATGTAATATTTGATTAGTGATCCTGACTCCTCTTCTGTGAGAAGTTGGGAATTTTTAGGGTGAGCTTACAAATCACTGCCCAGCGTCATAGAGAAACTGAGGCAGACATTTTTTTAGCATGTATTGATTCTTTTGACTTCTATGGGCTGCTGTCCAGTATTTAGCTGGTTTTGAGGTATATTCATCTTTCTTTTTCTCAGTTTCATGGAGCAGAAAAATTTCAAAGAAGTATTTTTTAAAAACTGTGTGAAATTTCCCCTACTATGTACTCTATCAAAAGCTAATGCTACAAAACTCATAAATGGGCAAATCCTCTTGTGTTCACATTAAAATCTCTTTGGTCCTTCTACCAAGAAAGGGCAACACGCATTTTGAGTGGCAGGAGCTTGAAAATCACATGAAAATCATGAAGGAATGAAGTGCTGTAGTCACAAAAGACTTAGAGAGGATCCCATGTATAAATTTCTTAGTGACAGTTTGACTAAGGAATGTTTGAATAGAATTTATTGTGACACAGAGCACAAAGTGCCCATTAGCCATCATTTCTTCCCAAATGCTTGGCTGCAATAAAGTTATGTAATGAAACTAGCTAATGAATTTTTCCAGGCACCTCTTTTGACTTTGGCTCCTTTGCTTATTGTTGATTTATTAGACAGATTCTGGTTTTCTCTGATCATATTTTTTGCTTGTTGGATCACTTACATACAATTTGTCACCATTTCTAGAGATGAAGAAGGAAAACAAAATTGGTCATAAAATATCTGTTCCTTTTCTGGTGTTATAGCTTGTGAGACCCAAGAGTTATAAGTTTCCAGACCCAAACCAGGAATATTGATGGAAATTTCTATATTTTCTCCTTTTCATTAACTTAGCTGATAACAAAGTTTCATTTTTGTCAATACTTGACACACAGACACATGGAAACTACTGGAAAAAATATATTGGCATAATGTAATGCTCTTTTATTATTACAAAATAAATAGCATGTTCTTAACATAGTCTAGCAGCTTATAGAAATTAAGAAAATGACCATGCAACCGTTGTATGAGTAGACTCTACTATATCAATAAGAGTTTGAGAAAATTATATCCAGGTTTGGTGACTATAACCTTCCTGTGTTTAGTTTTAAAAATAAAATTATTCTTTTAATACAGGAGAACACTGCAAAACTGATTAGATTCTTGAATGAGAATGCATTAGCTGAAAAGATGAATAAAGACCTTATTCCTGAAGAACCTACAAAGACAGAAACTAAGAAATCTGAAGAAACTGATCCTTCTTCCTCAGAAGAAACAAATGCTGGTGTGGAAAATGTAAAAAGTGAGACTTTCTCAAGAGAGCTGACAACTGCAAAGAACAGTGAATCTGACTCTGAAGACCCAAGCCAGACCAGCTACTGGATTAAGAATGCTTTAATTCAGGAAGAAAACTCCTATGAAAAACCTCAGAAGAACACAGGACAAGGCTTACAACTTGAAGTGAAATCTTCTCAGGAGGAAGAATATGGCTATATTGTGACACTGAAAGAGTAAGTACAACAGCCAATTTGAATGGCATTTTTAACTTGGGAAAAGATAAAGTCATTCCACCTAGTGAAATATGAATGTACAAGAGGAAAATGCCACAGGCCTGATTTTTAATACATCTGAAACTGTTTGGAACCTGTTCAGTACTTTGATGAAAATACAAGCAAACAGTTCCGTTTTCTTACAGTTGCCTTTCCTCCCTTGCAGAAGACATTAAATTTGCAGGTCTTTCGCTTAGACCTCTCTCTATCTTCTCATGTTCTAGTGACCTTCCAATATGTCAGTAAGCGTGCTTATGGTTAGGATGAGAGCTTTAAATATTTGACTTGAAAGTAGTCTAAATATCAATGCCTGAGTCATTCTTTCAGAAAAATGACACACAATAATACAGCCCAGGATTTTCTCTGTGGTTTCGTTTTGATCTGAAAATAACACATATAGGAATCCTAACATCACATATGCAGCTAGTTTGGAAAGAAAGACCTAATGCTTTCAGGTCATGCCACTAATGAATTTGACATTTAATACTCTACCTTCAAAAAGGCAACTTTAGCCCCCTAATGATGCACAGTTCATTACAGGATTTGGGATTGTAGAACCATGTAGGCACTTCTACATCCTTTTCCCCTCAACAACGTAGAACAACGTTGTATTTGATTAGTGATCCTGACTCCTCTTCTGTGAGAAGTTGGGAATTTTTAGGGTGAGCTTACAAATCACTGTCCAGCATCATAGAGAAACTGAGGCAGACATTTCTTTAGCATGTATTGATTCTTTTGACTGTGTGAAACTTATTCATGGGATTGAAGGCAATGGGATTGTGGAGGATTCTTGTTTTTACTATACTGTGTTGCATTGAAATGCATGTGGCTGCACATTAGAAACAGACCAGAAACTGGTGGAATACCCTTTAACTGCACCTCTTCATTCCTGCCTAGGAATGTTATATGAAGCAGTAGAAGACAGTTTTTCCCCAGCTCAGCACTACTTCCTTACTTCCCTCAGCTCTTTTAATTCATATCAATCTGGAAGACTCCTTTACTCCAAAGAGTATCATGATGATACCATCTCCTTTGACTATCCAGACTTATTTGGCTCATAAATACTGTACAGTTTAGAACTGTCAGAGCTCTGTGAAATGAGAGACATTCTGAATTTCAGTGTTCACAACCTGGAGATTCTTCACTGTATCATCTTACCTGTTTTTCTTCCTAGCTAGTCTCCCACTCATGGCTTTTCCCTGAATCATGTCTGTTATTATTCAATGAAACTTGCTGAAGAAGGTAATTTGTCCAAAGATTCTTGGTTCTTGAGAAGTCCATATACACAAATATGGTTTACCTTCTTTACCATTTTTAATGGTTTTAACTGACAGGATGAGCAGGAGCAGAGAGTAGTGGGGAATGGCATTACATCCACGGTTATAACTCTGGGTGGACACCAGTGTGCTCCACAGGGCTCAGAACTGAAGCCAGTTCTGTTTAATATCTTTGTTGATGATCTGGATGAAGGGATCAAGTGTTTCTCAGGCAGCTTTCAGGTGGAAACCAAGTTAGGAGGAAGTGTTGATCTTCCGGAGGGCAGGAAGGCTCTGCAGAGAGAAAAGCCTTAACTTGCACTAGGGGATATTTAAATTGTATATTAGGTAAAACTTCACAGAAAGGGTTGTCAAGCTTTGAAACAGGCTGCCTTGGGAAGTCACCATGGCTGGAGGTACTTAAAAGGCATGTACATGTGTCATTTAGGGACAGAATTTAGTGGTGGACTTGGCAGGGTTGGATTAACAGTTGGACTCAATGATCTTAGAAGTATTTTCCAACCTAAACAATTCTATGATCCTATGATTCTACTCAGTGCTATAGCAGACATTTATAGGGAGATCCATTCCCTGTTAGCTTCTGAGGTTTTGCAAGCATGATCCAAGGAGGTATTAGCAATGCTGCATTGAACTCCATGAAATGCTGAGCATTTAATTGTGCCACAAACCAAAGAGAAACATTTCCATCTAATGCTTGAAGTAAAGATTTGTGATACTTTAAAGACTTGTCCAAATGGCAGTCTGATTGTCAATGGCAAGAACAGTGGGTTGCTCCTGCTGTGTTTGTCAAGTGACCTTTCAGATGGTTGCAGCACTGCAATCCATACCAATCCATATTATCCATCAGTGCTAAGCTTTGGAATGAATTGACACTTTCAGTGTAGAAAATTGCCCAGCAAATCCTCCACTGTGCTGCTTCAGTACTTTGTTATTCTGAGAAACCAATCAAATTGGTGATTTACTTTGTTTACTCTCTTCTCTTTCAAAAAATGGTTATTCTACCACTGGAGTATTTGTGTAAGATTTTTTTCTTTCTCAGTGTAATTGCTTTGAAATGTTTTAATAATTTTAACTCTAAAATTCCAAAGTAATCTTTTTTTTTAAAAAAGTAATCTACAGGATGTTATTTTAATTTATATTCTACATTTGTCATAGTTATAAAGTATCTCTATTATAGTTGGGATACATCAGTGTGAACTCTCTAGTCAGAGAAGTCTTGCCTTTGGACTTTTGCTATTTTCTGAAGTTCTAGTTCTTCACATTTGGGAAACTTTTTTTTGTGTTAAAAACCATGCCAATTCTCCCATTTGTTTGGCAGTATGTGCTCTATAATGACGGCCTAGATCCCACAATCAAAACATTTACACAGTGTTTAGTCTCCTGAGTGTCTCATGAGGAAACCCAAAGCCTGAATTTCCAGAAAATGTAGCTCTTACTACCTCCTGTAAATCTAAATGTAAGCTGCTGCATCCTCAGCAGTTTAAATAGCCAAGCTGGCGTGCAATTTCTCAAATATGGGACTGAGTAGCTAGACTGAAATGCACTAAGAAAAATCCTAGTTTGAAAGTCCTTTTCTTTCCACTGCTTATCACAGAGTCTTTCAAGCTTCAAAATCAAGTCATGCTTGTCTGAAGCCATGCTTGGACACCTAATGCAGAGCAACCCATCCTGTTTTGTGATTTATCAGAGGGCTTGTGCTTGAAGTTTTTCGTACCAAGACTAGATCACAGACAGCTCATGGCAGCTCTCTCAGCTTGTGAGCCAACTTCTGGCATTGTTGTGTTATGCATTTCCAGGGTAGTTCATGTTTTGTCATATGTTAGCTCTCAATTGCAGACAGTCTGTGTAAGATTGCATAGGTTGTAAATCTGTTCACACCATGTTCACTGAGTTGGATGCTGCATGCACGGCCCTGCATTTCATTGGAGGTAGCTGCAATTCTGCTCAGGTGCTGGGAAGAAATGGGGCTTGTGTTCATAGTGTGAAGTTGCTATGCAATATGATTAGTCTGACCCATTCAACGTGCTGAAGGGTTGGGTTAATTGCAAATGCTTGATATTATTTCTCCACCTTTACAAGTGTGATAAATGATACTGCTTTGCATATAATGATTACTTTACTTCAGGATGGCATTCGGGTTAGGACCCTGAAGCTAGGTTGCGCAGAAATCTTGGTTTATTCCTCAAGTTTTCTGTTTTCCGAGGCATATCATTAAATAATTGTATTTTTATGATCTTCATTATTTTTTCCCCTACCAGGTGGAAACATTTTAATTGCATTTAAAAATTAAATTTAAAATAAGTAGGAAAAATTAATCACAATATCTACAGCAATGAAACAGGGCTGATATCGTTTTCAGTTACTGGATCTTGATGTTTCTTAGAAGCTGAGCATTTATATTCCATGAGGCTTTGCAGCTCTTTTTAGAAGATAATAACAGAATGTCCTTGTTTTTAATGCATCTATTCAAAAAGAAAAACTGATTTGATCCTCTCTGTATATCTCACTGTCCTTTTTGAAATCATTATTTTACTTACAAGTGCACTTTATTAAGGGAAAGAGATTTGTTCATATTCTTCACTTAATTTCTGCAACTGGCTTTAAAAACTAAGAGGAATTATAAATACATATAAATCAGAAAATCTGTTGCTACTGAAGTCTGTAAAAATCACCAAAGAAAGCATTGCTGACATTAGAAAAAAAATGTAAAATTTTTCTCTCTGATTTTTTACTTCCCTTATATAACTCTTCCCTTGTATAAGTTCCATTAATGCCCATAATTGATTTTAAAGCCAAAGGTTTTGCTTCTGACAACATAGCTTGACCCCCTATCTGAATAATATATGTAGAAAATCCTCTCTCGTGAAATTATCCAGTAGGTACAATTTGGTCTTTGTGTCTTAGCACCAAAACCTGTAGAGAGAACTAATTCTAAAATTTTCTGTTGCCAGCTCTTCATGCATAATTATTCATGGTCCCTTGAGTTTTTAAGACATTAAATATTTTTTCCATCTATAATTCTTCAGTTTTCTTGGGATTCTTAGAAAGTGACAGAGATCATATCCCCCATATTACTGCTTCACTGCATCAATTGTGATATTACATATTCCCATAGGAAAATGATGTTTCATGCTTCCTATTCATCCACAAGAAAAGAACAGAGAAGGAGTAGTTAATCTGGCTTTGTCACAGAGAGCAATAAATACTGCCTTTTTTTTCTTAATGCGTGTGTTCAGCTTTGTATATTTTTATTATCTGTTATATGCACAGAGATATGATAACCTGTTCTACTTCAGCTGCCCTTAGTTTTTGTGCTGTCACAATCTGTTGAAATATATTGTGGCAGGACATGATTCTCACCTGCTGATGTAGATAATTTTACAAGAGAAGAGTCTTTCCTAGTGTCCATCTTTCCCTCCTCGAAGGGCTTTGCTTTTGCACATGTTTTTCTCTCATTTCTTTTGGGTCCAGCTCTGCATTTTTACCTCTAGAGGAACACAGAGAAAAAAAATTCTAATTAATGTACCTGGAACCAGCCAATCTGCTGCACTAACAACTAATGGCAAGCATTCACTCTGGTCCTGATGCAGTGGGTAATTTTGGGAGTGTGCCTGAAATCCTCAGTAGCACCACAAGAACTCCCTCAAATCTGTATTACTCTACTTAGCTGAACAGGAATGGCTGCTGGCCTGGTTTCCCAGGCCAGACATTCCCAGACTCTCATTCCTCTTTCCATGCCTCTGTGCTGCTCTAGCATCCTATCTTTGGGTCTTCCATGCCAGGTCTTTGGAAGAGCAGCTGGTTCAGGTACTGCACCACCTCTCAGTGAGCAGGTTCAGATCACTCTGCTGACTCCATGAAATATGCCCAAACTAAGGATGGGGCTGGGGACTGTGCTTTGTTTTTATAAACAGTGGGAGTCCTTAAAACCCTGAGATGCTGCAATATCTCACAATAACATATGGTCAGTTCTTCTAGGATATCACAGTGCTTTTTGGGTAATTACTTTTCAGGTCATTATAAAAAAAGTAATGAATTTTAAACTTTTGAAATCAGTGAGAACAAGAAAGCCAAAGATCATCATTCCTGGGAATGCAGCATACTGAATCAAAGTGCAGTCTATTATCTGACAGTACTATTTCATTAGTGCTGTTCTGCCCAGTCCTGGGAAGCTCAGATGTAAAAATGCCATCATAAAATTTTCATGCCTTCTAATTTTTCTTTTTAATTTCTTAACTCACATTTTGTGTACAAAATGTAAATGCTCAACCACTAAAAATTAGAATGAAGTAATTTCATAAATAGAAAATCAGTGAATAAATTTAGGCAGTTCTCTGGGCAGCCTGTGCCACAGTCCCAGTAAAGAATATCCTCCTAACATCTAACCTAAACCTATTCTCTTTTACTTTGAATCCATTCCCCCTTGTTCTGTCACTACGCTTCCAGATGAAGAGCCCCTTCTGATTTCCCTGTAGGTCCCCTTCAGACTCTGGAAGGCTGCCTTGATATTCCCACACAATCTTCCATTCTCCAGGCTGAATAATCCCAACCTCCTCAGCCTGTCCTCATAGGGGAGGTGCTTTAGTCCCTTTATGAGCTAGTACTTGTGTTTCTTCAATTCCTTTTTTTGAACACTGTATTGTTGGATATTCTTTGTCATTTTGCATTATGATTTGGTATGGGCTTTATGCTGCCTTGAAGGAAGATGGAAAATATGAAGAAAGGGAAAGAATTTAAAAGTCAAAAGTGCATTAAAATGTGTATCATCATTTTTCCTCAATCTCATTTACTAATTACTTGTATGAAGAAGTAATTTGATATGAAAGAACAGGCTTACATTTTCAAGGCTTTTTTGCATCAGAGATTCAGGGTGCATGACAAGTGCACCCTGTAGCTGTTTCCAGCATTCAGCTTAAAATGCATTAGGGAGTACTTTGGTGGGGTCCATTTCAGCCTCAGAAGGGAGGGCAACACAATCATGGCACAGATTATTGCCATTATTTTTGTGCTTCTGCAGGCGACAAAGCATCTGTATGAATTTGTTACTATTAACACAGCTGGAGGTAGTGAATGTTTGAAGTAATGCAAGCACAGGCTGGCACAGTGTCACACTTTGATTATAACTCCAGAGAGTTGGTCCTTCTCAACTTCTCTCTCACTCTCCTGTTTCCAGGATACTGTTATCTCCTCTGACCTTCATAGCCCAACCACTGCCATTGATTTTTAGCGAGTGTCATTTGTGTTACAAATTGGTCTGGACTTGAATCTGTCTGTATTAAGAGGTTTAGATTCACACTTACTGATGGTGGGAAAGGAGGGAAAAAAATTACAGAAAGTGGGAATTTGCTGAGCTGTCAAAACAGAAGTAAGCTTAAAAAGGTTTTATGGCTAATATAGCCTTTGAGGAAACAAGCATGAAAAAATGAAAGTGCAGCCCAGTGCAATAAAATTGCAGTGTCCTTAAACTGATTACAATAACAGTGCTGTGAAGTCAGGCAGCTCTCAAACAATCCAGTGAATAGCTCTGTGCTTGGAAGTTATTTAGTTGTTCTCATGAATTCTGGATAAATGTGAACCTTTTACAAAATTAATCATTATTTAACTTAATGTAAGACACAGACTGTGTTCAAACCAAAATAAATCCATGAAATGCTTTCCCTTCAAAAATCTTTACTGGACATATGTGTTTCAAGATATATGAAGTTACACTGAAGCATGGACAAAAAACTCTGACAGACAAGGCAGGCTGTTCTAACATCATGGGCTTAAAGCATCAGTGCCCAGGACTTTTATTATAGATTATCAGATGTGTTACTCTCAGGGCACTTCCAGACAAGAGAAATAAATATAATTTCAGTGTCTAAAATTTTTTTTAGGCTTGGTAAGCTCAGAAAGAATTTAAAATCATCACTAAAAAATTGGTATTAAAAATATTCCCAAGTAGTCCTTGCCATGGCACTTACTTCATCTATGACCTGCAGCATACCTCTCTAAGGTCTCCATTTCTTCTCCATTGTATGAATAATATGCATTGTTCTGGTGATGACTGAGACTTCCTTTGTGTCTAGAAAAAGAGGAGTAGGAGCTGGAGAAGGCTGGATTTGATAGCTCTATACTGGGGGTTGCCAGCTGATGAGAATGGCAGAGTCATGGCACTGTGTTGCCTTGTCTTTTTCTACAAGCTGCTCCTGAGGTGGCAAAAGCACTTGCTCCATCCTTGGGGCAGGAATAGATGACACTCTTCTCCATTTATTCCCTTCTCAGAGAAATGTGACATCCTTCTTTTGGATTGTGAGGTGTGTGGCTCAGAAGTTGGCTGTTGCCAGGCTTGGTAAATGACCTTTCACATCAGAGAACAATGGTGTTGGTGTACTAAAAAGTGCCATGGAGCTAATTCCCAGGAGACAGGAGTCAGAGGGAAGAGGGGAGTGAAGATCTCAAGTGGGACCTTGGTAAAGCTGTATGTGTTGCAGGATCCTCAGCAGCCCTCCCATGCCTCAGTTACTACTGAAATTTGCACTCAAGGAGTTTCACATCAATGTATTTCATACATCAGTAGCTGAGTTTCCCATTATTTTGCTTGTTAAAATATTTACTGATCTTAGCAGAGGAAAAACAAGGAGAAAAAAGAAAAAAATAGGGAAAGCCAAAAGAATTAAACTGTGTCCCTAAAATAAAAGCTTCCCTAGTGTTGTTTACAGCTTTCTGAGATGGAGAAGTGCTGTGATCACAGACTTGAGACCACATTGATGATAAGCTGCTATTCAAAGCTGCACAATTTAAGTCCTGCCTAATTGTATGTGAGGGCCACTGAGCCTGGGCCTCCAGGAGGCAGTGTCAGGGACCCTCTCTTCTTGGTGGCAGCACCACACATGGAAGACCCTCAGGTCCTCAGCACCTTCTGCTGAGATACATCAGACTCTCCCAGGAGAAAAACTGCTCTCACAGCAAAACCACAAGTTGTAGCTACCCTTCAAATCAACAGGACATAAATGGGATGCTCTTCACACTGACTTTAAGGAGAGTGAGTCACAGAGCAAGGGGCAGGGTGTCACTGAGGATTAAGAGCTGGTTATGACATAGAAGAGAGAGATTTGTCATGAACTGCTGCTCCTCAGCGTGTACAGAGATTAGTGGTACCCCATCGGCAAATTGTCTCTGTTAGGAAGAACTATGGAGGATTTAGAAAAATTCCAGATGGATTTAAATACATTGAGGGATTAAGGAGTACAATGGTAGATGAGATTCAGCTGGAATAAGTGTGATAGAATAATAGACACTAACAAAAATAATACTTTGGGGGAAAAAAAAAGAAAAAGCAAAGGTATTCTTTAAACTCCTCATAGTCTGTGCTCTGAGGCTGTGGAAAATCTGAAGAAAAGATTTGTTGTATCTATATGCATGAATCCTGCTCTTCATAGGGTGGCACATATTTTCAGACTTGAAAATTTAAAAGAATGCAAATCCTGAAGGCAGTGGCCCATTACCCAACATTTCTAAAACACAAACTAGTGTAATACATATCACTGAGGTCAAGAGGAGATTCTTTTTTGAAAGAGTGATTTTTCTAATTGTTAAGCAGATACATCACATTATAATCACATTAACTAATTGTTTGTAGAATTATAACCATAATCTTATTTATTTTCAGAAGGAATACTCTTGCTGCAGGGTATAAGGCAAGAGGAATTCTGATATCTGTTTTTGGCCTAGGCTACAGTGCTCATGTGATGCATGGAAGGTGCTTGACTGATACTATTTTTACACACAAGGTTCATGTGTTTTATGAGGATCATGTAAAGAAAACATGGCACCATTCCTGACCTCTGGAGTCAGAGAATTAATCAATTAGAATGATTTTTTCATGTATAATATTCTCATTTATTTTGTCAGGTGTTTCTAGTACTCCTCTAGTACTCTGTGTTTTGCTTCTTTTTGACTGGGTTTTGGGCAAGTACCTGTAAAATGGCAATTTCACAGACACCCTTTCACCATTTAAGTTTTCACTCAGGGAACTGAGGAAATACTATTTTTTGAATACTACTGCTGAATAATTCTCTTCCTATCTTTCCTTCTTTCTTGATTCTTAGTGGTGTAAATACAACAGTGCCCAAGCCAAAAAAAAAAAAAAAAAAGAAAAAAAAAAAGAAAATGAAAGAACTAATGTCCATTAGAAGCTAAAGTTTACTGTTTGTCAGAGCACTGTTTTTCCCAGGATAGATGTATTCTTAGGTTGTCCTTACAGAGGCAGATCCCAGCTGACTACTTCTCTTGCCCTCCCTCAGAATTTTTCCAGAATTATCATGAACTTTATTTCTTAGCACTTACTTTTGGGCTATCCTGTATTTAGTGCTAGCTTTAGAAAATCAGGCAGTAGCATGTTCAAGGTGGTCTAAAAAACCCTCCAGTCTTGTGCCAGTGGCTGCTGCTGAAAACTGACTCAGAGTCTGGGGTTAGCATGTACTGCTGGGAATGTTTCCTTCAGCACGGCTCTTCTCACTCCTTCTTGATCCCAGCAGCAGGAACTGGAAACTGCTTTCCTGCTCTTTATCCTTTTCTCTTGACTGCTTTCAGCAGGCAAAACAGTCATGGCTGGTGTGCACCTGGCCTTGCCCATGGACAGGCTGTGCCCAGGTCCTGGCATTCCAGCTCCTCCACTTTTCCTTGCCAAGCAGTGCACTGAGAAGGGAGGTGGAATGGGAAAGAAACCAAGCCTGATGCTGGCCCATGAAAGTGGGTGGTTAAAAATGCACAAGTCACCTGTTTCAACACTCTCCCTCTTTAATATTTAATATTTTATATTCATTAGAGCAAGTAATAAGCAAATAGACAGTTCCTAGCACACCTGTAAGTCATTTTACAGAAGCTCTGAAATACCTCCACACATCGCAGAGTCTCATCACTCAGCCTCAGCCCCATGGCAGACGTTCCTGCTCTTTTCCAGGCGTGGAGGAAGGATGGCAGCTTGGCTGGAGCTGGCCAGGCTGCCCCTCCCAGCTTTCCACCAGCAGGGATTTTGCCTGCACCAGTCAAAGTCCATAGTGCTGCCAAATGGTGTTAGCAGCCAGAGAAAACTGGTCCTCAACATTATTCATCCTGAAGACAGACTCCTTATTTGACCCTCTAATGCATTCCATATGGTATTCCAGACTCATATTTCTGAACTTTGATTTTTCTTTTTTTAGGTTTAGCTTTTTATCTTCAATACTAAGGAGACTGTGCTGCATATTAAGAAAGTGATACCGTTATAGACTGTTGCTCTGTCAGTGACAGGAAGCTGATTTGATGTCAATCAAAACAAAGATATTACTGAGAAGTGGCCAGGTGAACCTTCCTGAAATAATTATTTTAAACTTTGAAATTCATCTTTCTTAAAATTCAGCATTTAAAAAGACTAGAGGGAAAAAAATTACTCTTGGTAATTTTACTGAGTAAAAATTACTCTCAGTTCTCAGATCACTACTAAAATTAATCTTCAGTGTAAAAAAAATTCCTATTTGTGTTCACTAAGAGAACGATTGTTAAAAAATCTTAAATATAACCACTCAGAATAAATATAGTGGCAGGCAGGACCAACAAAATTATGTTTTTCAGATCAGAACTCAGATTAGCTCCTATAGTAAAGTACTACCACAAGAAGCCATGGATCTTTGGTGAACTCATCCAGGCAGCTCTTCTGGCAGACTTTTGTTTTTGCTAACAAGTGAATCTGTGGGATAAAGAACCAAATGAGAAAGAATCTTACAATTCTAACCCAAGACTTTGGCCTGCAGGGCATAATCTGTGTGTAGCTCCCATTGTTTAATAAAAGTTGGTTACTGAAATTAAATTCTTCAACAGATTTCATCCATTCAGTTTCTGTTTTCAAGAGCTTTGGATATGTGCCTTGTTACCCATGTGTTTAATATCTTTTCCCTTTAAGGCACATTTCTAGGTGTAAAGCTGAAATGTGGTTATTTTGGAATTTAGAGTGAAAGCCAGACTGACTCATTTAGGTACCAACCTGCTGGATGATGCTGCACATATTCCCCAAGGATGTCATCCACTTCATTTCACATCACTGCGCTTCTTGAGAGACAGGTGATGACATACCCACACGGGGAGGTTAGACACCTTCTTTCCTCCACTGATTAGAAGAGACCTTTGAAGACTCCAGAAGACAGCCCAGACTGCAAAATTTGCTCCCTGTTTCACTGAGACACGCCAGACAAGTGGGATGTTCAGGGATCCAGCGTGCCTAGTGCTGCTCTGCTGACAGGCACCTGGTCTAGGATCTTCTGTCTGTCTTCTCCTTATTACTGTGGGGCTTGGAAAGTGAAGCAGGAGATGGAGGAGACCTTACTGAATTTGGTCTGAGCAGTTTTAACTCCCACATGGTGGAAGAGGGCTGTGTGTACCAGAAGTGAGAGATAACAGGGTCCATCATCCTCTTGATGTCCCAGTGGTTTGTCTTCAGGCCTAAAAGCAACAGAGAAAGATAAATAATGCACAAAGAGGACCCGACTCTTAACTTGCAGCACTCAAGAGTAAGGAAGACTACTGGTCCAAACTTAGTTTTTTGAGCATGTGTGCATTGAAAGTGGTTTTAAAGACAGCAAAAGTCTGAATAAAATGTCTCCTTCCCAAAAGTCCTAGATGCTGGTTTTAAGCTCTGCTTCATTCTCTGATTTAGATGTGTACTAAATACTATTCAAGCTGAGCTCAGGTGTAGCCAAACTTTTGAACATTCTCAATGGGAGATAAATGGAGTGTCCATGCCACTGTGCTCGAGTTTGGACAGCAAAAGAGGCTGGGTGTAAATGGCATTTACCCAGAAAATACACTTATTGCTGGGAGGATACTGTAGTTATGCATTCAGGCAACTTTGAGTCTGCAGAGAAATGCCTTGCAATTTTATTGTAGTGCTCATCACTCTTGAAAATGGGTAAACTGGTCATCATTGCCTTTGTTCTGATCTAAGCAAATTTTAGGTGGATTGAACCCTACCTTACTTGAGATTTTACTGGGGATTAAACTGACATTTAGGTTTAAAGAGCGCAATTCCCAATGTCAGGCCCATTTCTGTACTGTGTATTATTCTTCATTTTTGCAGAAAATGATTCAATTGAATTAATCTGACAGGGCTGACTGGATGTCCATCACAGTGCTGCATTACAATTGCTAAACAGAGTATTGGAAGGGCACTTGGTACAGTCTGGTAAAGACAATACATAATTTGAATGATGGCACTAAGGGAGCATTTCAGAGTTCAGTAAGTGGGTTTCCAATGGCACTTGGCAATTGGGAGGAGGAAAAGGAAGTGAGAGCAACTGCTTGTGAGACTGACATAACCTCAGCACAACACTGAACTACATGTTGTTCTCCTTGGGCTGAGAGCAGGCTTGGCAAGCGCCAGCAATCAAGCCATCTGTATAACTGCATCAGATTTCTTGCTACCAAAACGGTTCAGTTTATGGGATTGTTTTGACAGGCATGTTGGGAAATACAGAACATATAGTTTTCATCATTGTTTACTTCTGTTTTTCCTCTTGTTCCCTTTGACATTGCCCACTGGCTCATATTAGAGTTTGAGCTCCATTTAGCTCAGCATGCAGAGCTGGCCATGCTGCCAGTGTCCCCATAGAACTCCTCCTGTGCTTCATTTACATGCTTCCTTTTTGTTTTTTAACCAGAAGGGGAAACTTTCAGCCTTGAATGCATAAATCATTAGGTCCAGGTCAAAAATAGGCCATTATTCAAAATGTTTGTTCTCACTCATCAGATTTGTACTTAATCTTGGGAATTTCTTGAAAACGTGGAATCCATTTGTAACATTGTTCAGAGAACTGGAGCATGAAGCTGAAGTGGTTGTGAGATTAGCATCCAATATTCAGCACTACTTTTCTGATAAAGTGGGCTAACTGGCCATTCATGAAGCAAGTCTGGTCCATAAGACTGGTCTCCTACTCTAATTGCCCACAGCAGGCCTTTAGCAAGACTTCCAACTCACCAGTAAGGCAGAATTTAGTTTCGCTGGGACCAGGGTGCTCCAAATCTGCTCCAAAATCAGTCAGAGCCCTTGTGCTGACATAGTTCAGAACAAAATTTTTGATAGGGGAAAAAGTGAAGTTTTAAAGTTAATTTTCAGGTAGCATAGTATTTGCTACTACATCTCCTCCATGTTTGGTAGAGAGCAGTATATAGAGCCAGTAGTGTTGGTGCTTCTTCTGTTAGATCCAGAATGGATGCAAGTCAAATAATAACATTATTGTAATTTATATAACAATACCAGGCAGCTGACAAGGAAAGTTGGTGTAAATGCCTTCATTTTATGGACAGTGGGATTGCAGGTCAGGAAGATGTCTTGACCAGAGTAACTTGATAGACCTCTCCCAGATGAAGACATATTTTGTTCCTCATTAGTTACTTGTTTAGCTACAGGTATTTTCTCATTTATGTATAAAACCACTGAAGACAGTGGGATTGTTCAGACAGACTTAAAAAAAAAAAAGAAAAAAGGCTAGCATTGCTATACATTTTGTATCTGGAACTGAGGAGAAACTCACTTGATGGGATTGTTCCAAGTTGTGCCAACTTCCTGAGAGCAGATTTTAAAAATTACTTCTCATCACTGCATTTTTCTTGTAAATTGAAAAGTCAAATCTTAATAGTCAATAGCAGAGGAAGATTATAATTCAGTGTTCTATTATTTAAATTACCTCTGTAAGTGGATTGTTCCTTAAAATATTTCTGTTTTCAGCTTCCTCACTGCGAGGGACCTAGACACTGGAAGATACAAAATCCTATTCTCACCAGACAATCTAATTTTCTGGTATTCCATGTCCAGTACACTTTATGGAAACACTTTGACAATTACATGAAGTTGGGCTTCCAAATACACTCCTGAGCATTTAAATGGATTGCACTAATTTTCAGAAGTGCTCAGCAGCTCACATTAGAGTTAAGATATATTTATTCCTGTGCTTTCATTTCAGATTCATCTCTAAATAAAACAGCTTTATATGCTAGATCCTGCCTTTTTTGATTTGGTTGTTTGGTTTGGTTTGGTTTCTTTTGGTGTGTGTTAGACAAAACTCCTGATGAACTTATAGGGACCTGATTGGCTGAGGTTTATTTTAGGTCAACCTAGTAGATCTGAATTGGATGATTTATTTTTGACATGATTAAACTGGATACAGCAGTTTTCATGACTATGTCATGATATTAAATCATGACATCAGAGTCTTGAACTGATCTGGGGAGTCATTTCATCTGAAGGGACAAAGTGGTACTACCATATAATGGCTATTTTTAGCAGAGGTATAAGCCATATTCTCCAGGAGATATAACAGTGCAAGAGCCCTGCCCTGAAAAGTGAGATCAAACAAAAGCAGTAGTGAAATATTTTGCAGATGACACTCTGAAACTATATCTATCAATCTATGTATCTTTATAAACCCCAAAGGAAAATTTATATTTCATTCCCCACTTATTTATTCATTGTCATTAGTGTGTCAAAGTTATTCTACCAATAATATGAGATAGAGATTGGCATCTGAGTGAGCCAGAGTTCTGCTACTGATGCAGTAGGGTCTGAATCTATCAACTAAAAAAATAACGATTAGGGTAGCACTTACAGGTAGAGATGGTATTAGAAGATAAAGCAATGGAAGGAAGTACATTATACATGAATTTTATATACTTTCTGACTCTCTTTTCATCTTCCAAGAGAGCTGGAGATGGAAACTTAAAAAGAACCTCAAAAGAATTATTTTAAACAGCAAGATGTATCACATTTTCTTTTAGCTGCTCTTATTACAGTTACCTTGAAAGAAGGTGCAAAAGAGAAATCTACAGCAAATGGAATGAGACCAAAGGTAGGAAGCCCAAAGTAAGCACTGTCTCAAGATGTCAGCTGGCAACATCTATATCATCTGCAAAAAGGTGCTCTGCCATCCAGCAGTTTACTCTTCCTAAGGCCAAAGTCTAGCCCAAAGGTGATCAGAAACTTTCAAGGCAATCAAAAAAAGTAGTGGTAAAATCAAATAATGGAGTCATAGGATATCTTGAGTGGGAAAGGACCCATGAGGATCATGGAAGTCCAATTCCTGCCCCTGCATAGGACACCCCAAAAATCACACCACGTACCCAAGAATATTGTCCAAACACTTCTTGAACTCTGCTGAGAGTGCTGTGACCTGGGAGCCTGTTCCAGTGGCCATCAAGCAGGGTGTTAGAGACACTGCAGAAACCATTCCTTTTCCTGGACATAGAAAGGGTTAGCCAGCCTCAAGAGAACCTGTAAATAGCATCGATGAGAAGTCCTTTTCTGCTTTTGTTTTTTTACCAGTTCATGCTTTGTATTTCTGAGACCTATGTAAATTGTGATTTCTCTCTTAAGGATTCACTCTTACTGGTGTACTGAAATGCCTTATCACAGACTCTGGAAAAAAAATGCATTGATTTGGCCCTGGGCCATGGTCCAGGAACTCCCTCTGTGCTGTACTGCTTGGAGTACCAGCAAGGCCCAGCAGCAAAGAGTTCCCAGATCCCCACTGGGAATTGCAGTGACCATCTTGACATATCAGAAAAAGCAGTGTGAACCCTACCCACAATTTTTCTCCAAGTCTTTGGCCTTGATAAAATATTTCAGTTGTCAGGGTTGTCTAAAGAGCCTTTCTACTGTTACAACTTCAGTCTAGAGTGTCTCGCTATTTGTTCCTTATCTCAACACTTATTTTTTGTCTTTCTTTCTTGGTTTGTCTAACACTTCCTGTTGAATTAATTCCATAGTTGTTGAACCCTCACAGTCAAAACATATTTCGAAGAAAAACCCTACCCTCTAATACAGAAACTGAATTGAGCAGGCTGAACACTAAGCACAGTATGTGAAAGATGACAAATATCATCTGTTCTACAAGTATTGAGAGCTTGCACTGAGGATGAGTGTGAGGGTCATGGGTGGGAGAGCAGGTGATGTTTGAAAGATTGTCCTTGTGAAAGCCTGAAGCCAGATGGGTGATGTGGGTGAACAGTGCTGTTACAAGGTAAGTCAGTTTGGTTAGCACTGTGCTGGTGGAAATGGTGTGATTCTCGCCATGTAAACAAGGTTAAAGGCAATCACCATACAAACCATGCAACAATGAGCAAAATGAAACACTAAACAAAAGCAAAGCTTTAACTGAGCATGGAAAATCATGGCTGGGCAGTTTTAGAGAAAGGTTTTGAATATTCTACTGTCCTACTACACAGCTGTCATAGAACTGTAATAAACAGTACTAGATTGTATTTTCCAGTGTTGGGAAGTTGGAAAAATTGCATTGGAAAATATCATGATTGTAATCATACTTAATGGGAATCCTCAAATGTGACTGTGGGATCAGAAATAGTATTGGTACCATAGAATGCTCATCCTGCAGCTTTCCTGTGCTATTATGAATAATAATTTCTTTGCCTACCAAACTGCATCTGAGTTTGTGAATCTTTGTGTTTGTTTGATATTGCATGAGAGTTACTAAGACTGCTCTTGGATGCTCAGGCTTGCAGAACAATGGCCTTCCTGCACCATTTTCTCACCCATTTCCCCTCCAGCATTATTGCTGGTTTGTAGCATTCAAATGCTCTGATTACACTCCCCATTTACTGCTGCTGCCTTGGCTTGTTGCAGCATATCTTGTTTTTGAAGCTGGGGAATGCTTTTTCAGGGCAGTAGGGAAGGGTGAGCTGGGAGTAGGAGGTTGAGGCTCCCTTGGTTAAAAAGCAGCACCAATGGACACAGCAGCCTTGCATCAGACTTGCTATTACAGTAAAAGCCCACTTGCTGACACCAATCATTTCTGTAAAATTTAAGCCAACCTCTTTGGGAGAAAAGATTTAATTAACACATAAACCCCAGAGTAACTATGACAATCTGCTTTCATAGTGATGAGAATAATCACGTTTCTATCCACTGTCAGTCCTTGAAATATAACAGTTTTATGAATAATCTATGGTACTTTTTTTTCCCTTACACAATCAATCAGGTTCTTTTGTTACTTTCACACAAGAACATTTCTGTCTTAGAAATCTAGAAAATCTCTATATTTATCTGGTGCCTTGAGGGACTACCTCTGGTTGTGTGACAGGAGGTCTCTTGAGCATTTTGGGTAGTAGCATGAAGGGAGGCTGAGCAATTCCGTCCTAACCAAGATCCACATGAGATATCCCATTATTTAAATGGAGGTGCCCTTAGGGCAGTGCATGCAGAAACCAGTGGAAAAAAAAAATCCACAACCAAAAAAGAAAACCAAATAAAAACAAAACCTAAAGCCCCAGTGTTCATTGCAGACAATAAATAAAATAGTGGCAATGAATTACCATGATGTAAAATTAAATAAAAAAGCTTCAACTCTGAGGTAGAAATAGTGACCTTTGAAAAAAGCTTTGAAAAAAATCTTTTTCCCTTAGTCCAGTTGAAAAGATTGTGTCTAATACCACATGCTTTTTTTGACTCTTTCTTCTCCTACTTAACAAAAATCATTGACGAAACAAATACAGAACGTTTTTTCCTGTGGGTTAATCTCAGCAAAGTTGTTTCTGCTTTACTGTGGCATAAGTTAGATATGCTTGTAAGGTATAATTTTATGGTCTTTGGGGCTTTAAAAATGTTGAGAATAAACCTATGATCACAAGTTACACAAAGAATGTTGTCTCTGTTTTTTTCACTGGACGCTTTCATATCACTTCTGCATCTTTTTTTCTTTCCTAATACTTTTTTATTTGGTTCCACAGTACTGAACAACTAAGCAAGGTAGGATCTGTATATTAGGGATGGAATGCTCTTAATACATCTTTAGAGTTGTATCAGCTCTAATAACCTGAAATTTTTGCAAATATAAATTTTGCATCTGGATAAATGCTTTTTAAAATGATAGCAGTCATATTGTGTTAGGCTTGATTGCAACCTGTTTTCTAAATTAAAAAATGTAAATGTGGCATTGACAAAGGTTAAAAAGATTTAAAGGGGTCTCTGTCAGCAGTGTATGCACACACTAAGCTCAGTCCTATGTATCTAATCAGTGTCCTCTGGACTGTGTGTCTTGCTCCATTGTTTACTTTCAAATCCATAATAATTTTGTATCCTTTCACTGGGCAAAGATTCATTTTAAAATCTAATGAGTTTAAAAATATGTTTTTCACTTGTCCATTTGATACTGAGCCTGCAATTTGACTTTCATTGTTTGTTTCCCTCCTTGTCTCGTCAATCCTTTTCTTTCTTTCTGTCCTTTTACTTTATTACATTTTTTATTGAGGACTGAGATGAACTGGTAGCTGCATCATGGGCCCATTACACTTCCTAACAATTCCATTTGCACCTTATTGTTTGTCTTATTGCTGGAAAATTCAGGTGATTCATCATGCCTGAAGAAGCACCTGATCCCAATTCCCTTGATATCACGATCACTATGTGACATGAATACAGTTAGTGGTGGCTTTCAGAATCAAAGAGGCCAAGGTGATAACTCTTTTGGGACCTTTAGCCTCTCAAGTATTGATGAGTTCCATTTTTTTAATGCTCTGTTTTCTTGCTCCCTTTCAACAGCCCCCTGAGTGTGGAAAAGGGCTTGGAGTTAATAAAGGAAGTGGCAGATCTCCTGAAGCTGCAGATGAGTGTCTTCGATGATGTCAAGTATGTACATGGGATTTTCTCCTTTTTTATTTTATTGGATATCTCATTATTTTTGAATAGTTTGTCTTACAAGGAAATATCTGCTCTTTACTGTCAAAATTAAGGAGAATGGGCAAGAGGGGAAAAAAAATATTGATGATCTTTGTAACATTCCCTACACATGGGAACAAATTATTCTGAGAAAACAAAAAAGAATGAATTTTTTTTCGTCTTTCATAGGGAAAAATAATCTGTTTCAAATTCTATACAAATATTACCAACTTTATTTAACAGTTTCTAGGCAAGGAAAGTCTTCTGAAGGATCATTTTACCCAGCATTGCCAGGGGGAAAAATGACATCAGAGACTTGGGTGCCTGGCTTTGAGTCTGGTACATGGCACACTAGGTCATGCTGTTTGATCAGCTATTATTTAACAAGTCACAGGGAGTTCAGCTATGCTGAGCATTGGTTTTCCTCCTATGATTCATACTGATGAATACTCTGCATGTTAATCTCATGAACTAGGAGGTTATGATGGGCTATGACCATTAAGGATTTTCTGAAGGCATTTTGGAACAAACACGTACTTCACAAAACTTCATCCTCTCTGCATGAAACAGAAGGAGTTTGAGTAAAGGTAATTGAAAAGAAGGGTCAGCTGTGAGAGGGCTTTGTGAAAAGAAATCACATCTTGGGCACTCAGGAAATAGCTGATGTCTGGGTAGCATCCAGCTCCTGCCTGTGTTTCAGAAGGTTTCAGAAGGTTTGGGACTACTTGCCTTGGCCCATGAGTTGGGTTGCTGAAGTGCAGCATCTTTCTCAGCCTCACCTGTGCTGCCATCAGCCACTGTTTGATCTTCATTTACAGAATGGAATTAATTGTTTAATACTCTTTTTAAAACCATAGTCTGATAATGCTTTGTCTTTAGTGGAAGTGTTTATACTTGATTGTAAAAAAAATAAATTTCTATCCCTGCTCTATTTGAATGGAGAAATCCCTCCCTGTATTTGAATGGAGAAATGGACTACTGGTGAGAAAATCTTTTTGGAAACCTAGAAAATACCAGGCATTTTGGCTTTAGTTGTTGAGAAGGAAAATATTCCCATATTTTGTTTGTTTTGATTAATGTCTTTTAGTTGTATTTAATGAAATACATTTTTTATGAATATTGAGTTTTTAAATTGAAAAAAAAAGAAGATATTCTATTATCTTTCATGTAAGGAGAATTTGTACCCTTGACTTTGAACACTAGCAGATAAGGTCCACTGCTAGTAGAAGGTCTATATTTATAGGAGAAATCCCAATGAACAATTTCTCTGCTGATTCAGTGGGTTCAGCTTCATTAACTTCATTTATTTACAGTACAAGAGCACTTTCACCTACCTACCTTTCTAATTTTTAATATAAAGCCTTTTGGTTATTTTTTATCATTCAATAAATCACAACACTTTGCAGTTGATAGGCTGTAGACTTGTTCTCTAATGAAAAATATCCTTCTAGTGGTATAGCCAGCTGTGATGGTAATTTCTTTTAATGTGCAGAATTATCTGCATATTTTGCCTCTACTGTACTGAAAATATTTGTATGGTCAGTACCTTAAAAATGTGGTATGAATTACAGGAAGTCCAAACAGGACTGAGCATTCTTTCTACCCATACAATGTTTTTGTCAGTCTTTGCCTCTTTAAAATCTATAGATCTCTGAAGGGTTATCCTAAATCTCAAATCAGTGAAGAGTTATTCCATAATAAATTTTCTTTGTTCTAGAGAATGAGATGCTTTGACTCAGGTTAAACCCATAAAGTACCAAATGAAGGTGGAGCTGACCAGTAGATAAACCAGTAGCAGAAGCTTTAGACAAAGGCCTTGCCAAAAAAAGAGTTAACACTTTTTGGATTTCTTGTTTTCTTGCCATTGCACCACTATCAGTGGAAAACAGTACGAATTTGAATACTCTGCTTAGCTTCTTTGTGGCCTCATGGGGAGAGGTTTCAGGAAAAACCTGATCTCATGTCAAATTCACCACTGACATATCAGGAAATATTTCTCAGGAAATATGCTTCTTGGGCTAAGGCATCATGGGTGATTTATTTTATTTCACTGGCATCTAAAAGTATCCTTTTTCTTAAAGATTCTTTTTTTTTTTTTTGGTAAAAATGGGGAAGTTATGTAGAAAAAACTATCAGTCAGTCTGGGGAAACAGGCGTTATGAAAGGGGTGAGAATTTGTCATACTAGCCTACTTAAACTCTGACCTGATTATTTGCCTGGTCTGGAATTCTCAATTCTCTCTTTCCATCCAAGAATTCCCAATGGTTAGAAAGTAACAGGGTACACTTGGACTTTTTAGATCATTGCAAAGATTTCGGAGTAATGACATGTTAATGAGAATTACAGGGTTAATTTGAGAGTATAGAGAAAGTCATCACATCAAATAGGAATAGTGCAAGAAATGAGGAGAAAGGGTAAGTGGTGAGTTCTTTTAAAGTTCTTTAAATTCTCAGTTACCAGTTTATAGTCCTTTTCTCTGAAAAAAAAAAACCAAAAAAAAACCTAACCCCTACCCCCCCCCCCCCCCCAAAAAAAAAACCCAAAACAAAACCAAACAGAATTTAAAGGAACTGCTTCACTAATAAATTACTGCTTTTAGTTAGTTTTGTCTGCAAATCTCTTTCCCTCTTGCCTATATTTTTAGTTTTTACCTGTGCTTTGAAGTTAGGTAAGTGAACAATTGCCATGGATAGGAATCCAACACCCTGTTCTAGCTCTTGATTAGCTGGTGCTTGGTAGTAATCAGCTTATTTTATGAAGATAAAATTGTCTTTCACAATCCTGCCAACTTTAAGGACAGACTGCAGTTCACAGGATATCCCCAGGCTTGTCTTCCAGAGCATTCAGTCCATCTCTACAGCTGATTTGTTGTCAAGTTCACATTGACATAAACTTTGCTCACCCTGTGAAGCAGATGAGTGGGAATAGATTTAGGGAATTCATAATTAGAAATATTTCAACATTGAAAATAAGATCCAACATGTTAGTTGTCACTTTTGGATGCAGCCTGAATCTTTATGGAAGTAATAGTTATGCTTAATATGTTTTGTTAATGGTTATGTAGCTGTCAAATAAATTCCATTATTTCTTATTACATCATTAGAGACCATTAAAAGGATATTAGCATGCTGATGTAATTATGCAAGCAGACGTAAAATTACTATAGTTATGATTTTATAATCTAATTATGGGTGTCCAATGCCCCTGGTGATTGATTGTTGGACTGGTATCAGGGATTGAAGTCAGATGGGTACTTCTGTTTAGGAGGGTTTATATTTATTTTCTTTTAAAAAATATGACTTTACAATCTGTAACGTTGGCCTTCTTCATGTAATTGAGTTATTCACAACATGAGACTTTATCAAGAAACATCCAAATATAATAAAAATACCAAAATCTCCAAGCTCAGCTTTGAAAGTAGTGGAAAGGACACAGAATTAATAGTCAAAGTCATTGATTAGAGCATAAATGACTTAACTGGTTTCTGATGAGAATACAAATAATATTTGAATTTATATTTAATGTTCTCAAATTTGGGGTATTTACTGCCAACACTGTAAAGAGGAAGTATGAGCTCTGACCTTAGGAGAATACCTTTGTCTGGAAAGAAAACAGATTATTCTGATTTCATAGTATTTCAGGCCTTGTATCCTACCATTCTCAGCTTCCAGTTAAGAGTGAGATTTTCAGCTGAATATTACATTCTCTCTAGACTGATAAGATTTTCCCAATTGCCATTGAAGATCTTTCGCTCTAGGTGTCTCTTTTTTCCCATTTTGTTCTGCTTTAGCTTCCTCCACCCATTTATCTTAATGGCAGTTTCCTCATTTTTACCTTCTAATATACCAAAACTCAGTACTCAAAGAACTGAACTTTCAGGAGATGTGCTAACTTGACCAACATTTCCATTTTCATATATAATTTTTCAGCAGAAAACCTCTAGCAGAGCATTCTTTATTCATTCCATAAAACTACATTAATCTTTATCTACTGCTGTTGTTTTGAAGTGTAACAATTCACTATATAACCATATAATCTATATGTATAATGTTAAGAGTGAGCAGGACACTTAGGCTAAATTTGAAATGCTAATATAAATAGACTTTTTTTAAGTTGAAAAGGCTGATTCTGATTATCTAATAAAACATCCTGGATTGCAAAGCCATTTCATTTAACCACTATTCCTCCATCATGAATTGATGCATTTATACTGTGCATCCCAAACTAAGTTAAGAGACAAAATCCCTCATCTTTCAGAATCTGAATCTCCAACACCCAGGATTCAGGCTGGTTGTTCAGCTTTCCCCTCACAGTTCTCCCTACCCCCACTGGGACTACTGGTGAATTCAGTGTTTATTTAAACAGTTTATTATATGAAAAATGAAAAATTCAGGTTAACTGAAGGTATACAAGGAAACCATATGAAGACTTCAGCTGATAAATATCTTTCAAATTTTGTAGCAGACACAGCAATGTGATTTCACATTTTGAAAAGAAAATACTATAAATTCAAAGTAATAACTAGTTTCAAAATTTAACTAAGCTTGACTTATTTAGGTGATGAGAATAAACAAAAAATTGACTTTGGACTGAACTCAAGCCATTTTCTTGTTTTGTTGTGTTCAGGTGGCCAATCTTTTGAATAACACTAATTATGATAGACTTCTGAAATATTGAATCACATCTATATGTTTTTCTACAGCCAACTGTTTTATTTTATGAGCAGAAAAGAAATCCTCAGTTAACGAGCAGCTCTTCAATGTTTCATTTTATTTTCATTGTTCAATGTGTGACTTCAGGTTTTATTTATTGCACTTTATTCAAATTCTACTTTGAGGTCAGAAACCCCATTTCCTTCTGTTTTGGTTTGGATTTCTTTTCCTACAGTGCTCTTCACTACTCTATCAAAATGCTTGGCAAACATGAATTGATATATTTAACTCATATGAGATATGGGGTTTTATTAGGCCTATCCAGAGCTGGAGTTCTGCATGAAAAGATTAGTGTCAAAGCTTCTACCACTACCAGGTGTCCAGTGTGATGTCTCACTGCATGGCTTACTCAGCCTCTTCTGAAACAAACTTACCCTGACTGGGACAGAGATCCCATTGGCTTCAATTCCTGAGCATTCCATTCCCTGAGCATTCAGCAGGTCCAGGAGTCAGCTCTCCATTCAGACAATTGTGTTTGGCCTTTAACAGAAATAAATAAATAAATTCCTGAAATTATTTTTCCTCAAATGAACTGAGACTAAGTCTGAAGTGAATGATTCCAGCAGAATTTAAAGTAACAGGAGGACCTTTAAATCTTTATTATTCCATACTTCATTTGCAACATACCTCCTGAAGTCTGATAAAATTGAAATTAAGGCCCCTGAAAATATTGGTCTTCTCTACTACTTGACCACCATTCATCTTTGGATTTCAAGCATCCTACTGAAAAAAAACCACTTTAAAATGAAAGGCTGCATTTCTGTGTTTGAAGTAAGATAGATTTTTCCTGTTATACAATAGCATGTCCATAGTCTTTTAACAGTTTTGTGTAAACTGTGATTTTAACAAAAGCTTGAATTTGGAAGGCTTATCATGAGGACAGTTACAAGCACATTCTTTCAATACTTCAAATCTCTTGTTTCCAAGTACTGGGGTTAGAGACATTTTGCACCTCCTTTTCAAAGAAACGGCTTTACACAACCAAACCATGCCTACCATTATCCCTGCTCTTAGGAAGAGCTGGAACGGTTGGGCTGGAATAAATACAATTTGAAAAGCCAGCCAACCATCCCAGTGAAAAGAACCTGAACTGAGGAAGATATCTGAAAATCAAACCAAGTGGGGAAAGTTTGGAGAAGCTTAAAACACTTTGAAATTGGAAGTGTTGGGCAGGCAGAGGGGTGAGTGGATCTCCCAGCCTCACCTATTATAAACATGTGCATTGGCTGTAGTGTCCTAATCATACACTGTAGTTTTTGTTCATTGTTTGTCATGGTACTTTCATAACACCTGAAAAATTCAATCAACCAGTTAATCATATTCAGTCATCCAGAACCTAAACACTGGAACAATACTTGGCATTTTCACTCCATTGTGCTGATGGGTTATGACATGTGGTGTGTGTATGCTCTAAATGTGAACAACTCAGGAAATTATTGAGAGGTAGAACAGTGTAAGGGAGGACTATTTAACCACTGAGCAGTGGTAGGACAGGTAGCACAGGGTTTTGTTATATTTGCACTTGAAAAGTTCCCTCCATTGTGCAGATTCTACATGATTCCATTCTCCTTTATTTGGTGGGATTAATCTTTTCTTGTGTTGTATGTTGAACATCTGTGGATTAATATTCTCACAAAGTTTTTTTCCAGATTGGGAGATTCTGGATTCTGTTGTCTATGTCATTTAGATTTACTGAGAGGAATGTTCTGTAACTCATCCTGATCTCCTTAAGATGCTGTAAATTAACTAGAAATACATTTTTTTTTAATTTCGACACCATTTATTGTCCAGTTATTAAGCAAGATTCATATTTCAATTTGAACTATACCATGCTTAGTCTCAATGAAAAGGTAGACCTTTCAAGAAAGTTGAGCAGTATTTTTCATCTGCTCTCTGATCTTAAATAGCAAACAAATAACTGTGGTTATTTGACATAATCTTGTTTAAAGTGTTATAAAAGCATAGCTCAGGAATAACGGAACCCCTTTTATTGAAACTTGACTTCTCTCACAGATTTAATGAGTCTGGGAAACAAATTATGTGAAAAATGTATTGCTGTAAATCATTGCATTATAAGAAATTACATTGTGTTTTCTGGTACATATTGTCTTATTTGACAACTAATTTATAATATAAAGATTCATCACTTTTTAGAGGAATGATGATAAGGAAAAAAAAGGTGAAAATTTAAACTATGCATTTCCTTACTTAAAAATGAGTTATTCCACAACCTTAGCATTACATTAGTCTTGTGGCTTTTCCCCCTGAGGTACAATACATTTTGTGTTCTTTTCTTAAATGAATGTGCATATAACCAAGATAATTTTGCCTTCTCCACTGTAACTTTCCTCCTAGAAAAATACAAAAATCATTAAAGTAACAGGAAAGATTTTGGCCTGCAGCATTTTATGAATTCTAGGTTGCAAAAGAGAAAGACCATAAAAATCTAAGGAGATTCTTATAAATAATATGTATGGTGCTTGGCTTTCCATTACAACACTTCATCTCATTAAAACAGAGGATTTGCATCTCTGTAATCAAAAGCAGAATGGATCCACTATTATTGATAAATTTCCATGAACTCCTAGGTCCCTGCTCAAGAGGGATATGTGAACTTCTGAAGTCAAACCTTTTTTAACTTCATATTTCTCTGCTACTCATCTCTCTGTGTGACTGAGGATGCCATCATATTCCTTTTTTAATAAAATCAAGGTTCATAACATTATAGGGTAGGCAGGATATACTCCTTTCTTTCAAGCAAGTCATTGAGTGTGTGCCAATGCATTTGATTTATATAACACTTCACATATTATTAACAGGTAATAATTTCCATTCTGCAGAGGGGTAGATTGAAACCCAAGGCAGTTTGCTTCATTTTCCCTAAAATGGCACAGGACTTGATGACAGATATGAGAATAGAAACAGAGAACTGTGATTCTCACTCTTGAACTAAAGCTTCATCCATAAATAGAATTACTAATATTAGAAATGGAAAAAGGTTTTCATGTAGGGATTTGTTTAAAAGAATAACCTCTTAGAAGAAATAAAAAAAGTATTTTATGTCTATGACTGTCTTGATCCTCCTGCCCTTGGCTGCCTGATTCTCCTGGAAGTACAAACACACATTTTTCTCTCTCATTTTGTAATCCGGCGGGTCGGATTGCATGAGCATTACAGACCTGCTGACCCAGCCAAAAAAGATAAAGGATTCTTTTGCATTTTTGTTACAGCCTAGCAAGTATTTACTGTTTATTGCATAAACAGGTCAATAAGTTGAATTACAACCTGCCTGTGGAAGGGTTTGTATGGCTTAAGAACCGTAAAGACAAAGCAAATAGGCATCTGTAGGTGCAACTGAAAAAGTCCAATAAATTCCACTTGCAGTGCCTCCTTTGCCAAGGAAATAGCTCTACCTCACAGCTGGCAGGGGAGCCTCAAGAAAAAAAAATCTTCTCATTGGTTTTCTCAGAGCTAAGGGAGAAGCCAACAGGTCCTTATGAGGACAAGCAGGAGAGCTCTGCTTGTAGACTCAGAATTTGGTGGCCTTTTGAACTAAGACTGCAGCAAAGTTTGGGTTGTTTTTTTTTTTTTTTTCCTTTGGTTGTGCTCCATAATACTGATGCAAGAAATTTGTGTCCTACACAGATTCTATCAAAGTTCTGAACATTCTGAACCTGTACCTCTCTAACAGCCCTAACATGTGAGTCATGCTCCTCATTAAGGTTTGAAAGTCACTTGTGCAAGCAGAGCAAAAGGTGACTGTCATCCCAGCAGAGAAATTTTATATGTGCTTTCAGCCAGTTCCATTAACAACACAGGTGTGTACATGGTGAGTAGGGCTGAGGCCAGTAAAATGCACTGAAGGCTTACTGGGTGAATATGAAAAATGCCTGCTGTTTGTAGATACAAAGGTATAAAGAAGGAGAATGGAAATATAAATAGAATGCTTTTTTTTTCTTTTTTATGACATAAATAATTTTATCCTTTAGCTTAATTCTTGGGGAGTGGAAGAAAAATCACTGTACATTTAAGAAGCTTTTTGAGACCATTCTTCCACCCTCACAGGATCCAAACAGGTTTTATTTTACCATAAGAAATTATAGCACTTGTATGGTTTGTTCTTTTAAATGCTGTAATTAAGAACCTTATTTGCATGGCAGGCAAAGCTGGCAACTTTCATGTACTCAGTGTGGTGAAAATGTCAAGTTTCATGGCTTGTGACAGATTAATAGAAAAATTATTTTAAAACTCTGCAAATTATTCATAGATATTGAGTAATCATCAAAAGTTGCATTTTGTGAAGAATAAAAATAGGGCAAACTGAGTGTAGCATCAATCTCTAAATTAAGCGTTGTCTCTTTTTTAAATCATTTAAATTGTAGGCTTAGCAAAATAATCTTCACCTCAGATGAAGCAAGTTGTAAAATCTTTAAAATACTCTTTCATCATCTTTTGCAATGTAAATTAGGATCAGTGTACTTAGCACAATTTTGATGCATATAGATTAAATGATTAATACAAAATTAATGATTAATGTAAAATAATTAAAGCTCCATCTTTCAGTATCGGTATCAGAGACCCACCAGACATGGATTGCTGTTATTGGAAAGTGTCCCTTTCTGGACCAGTCATCCCATTCCTGTGACTTCAGTCTGGAAATTATTCTAATGACAGTAGTATGTCAGGCATGTAATTATTTGAGCACCTTGTCATGGCCTCTTCTGTGCCCCTGAAATGCTGCTCTGTGCAGTCACTGCTCAGTGCTTATCATGTCAGGGAGAGAGAAGAGGGCACAACAAGGTGTCCAAGACTTGGACACCTAATAATTCATACCTGATAATTCACCATAATTCCCCTGATAATACACCATAATTCATACCTGATTTATGAAGAATGCAACTTGCAGAAGTAAATCTTGGCTGCAACCATCAAATCCAGACCTGTTTTATTTCCGTGTAGCTGCATTTGTGAGATGTGACTGCTCTGAAACTGTCAACCTTTCTAATCTTTGTGGTCTACCTGTTATGCCTCCCAGCTGCCTGGTGAAAACCCCTCTAATGAAATTCATGTGGTGATAGGAAATCAGGCACTACCTGGTGAGCACTGCAATTAGTGTCTTTCCCTTAGCAGGGATTTTGCTTTTCCATCTTTAGTTCCTGGTCACTGTCAGACCAGGTGGAATGCCAGTACAAGAAGTCTTTAACTTTCTCTCTCTATGCTGTGTTTAGTGCAAGAACCTTTCAGAGAATGGTGCAAACTGTTCCTACTTAGTCTATATGAAAGATATAAATATTAATAGAAAACATATTACTTGCTGTATTGCAGGGTGTTCTGGAACACTGTGCATCATTCTGCATTTTAGGGAGCATGTTGAGAGTTTCCTGAGAAGAGCCTGAAAAACTCATTTTGCTAAAACAGAAAAAGATTTTTTTAATTGATCACTGGCTGTGCATACATATCTGTCAATAAGAATGTGAGAAGACATACAGCTCCACATTGATATTTCTGCAGTCCAGGTGCAAAGTGAAGCAAATCTTTGAACAGTAAAGATATTAAAGAGTGAGAGATGTGTGTCTTTTTAGTATTAAGTGTGAGTGATGATCAATAAGTCTCTACTCAACAGTTCAGGGATGTTATTTTGTAGCAGGTCAGCACAACACATCCTTTGCAAGCTTTCCTGAATCTTTGAAGCTCAGTCAGGTACCTGCTTCTGTAATTTAAATACAGTATGATGCAATGCTTCCCAACATGAACTCTGGTCAACAGTTCTGGTCAAAAATGTTGGTCAAACTTGAGTCAATGGTCAACTAATTTACAGGTACTCTGAGTATCAGAAGGAGAAAAAAATAGCCAGTGTATATCTCTTAATCCAATCATGTATTATGTGTCAATGTCCAGCTGAAGTTTTCTGCCTCTGCTTTTCTCTGTATTTCATGCTGTAGAAACATACTGTAGTACAAAAATGCCTCTGCTAATTATGTGCTCTTCCCCATTGATTTGATTTGACATAACTATGTTTATATACCTCTAAATATAATATATAAAACATTTACAGCAACATGAGCATCTTAATTTTTCCAAAATTGAGAAGGTGAAAAGGAGGCTTCAGTGCAATATAAACAATGGACATAAGCTTCAAATTCCTAAACACAGAAGGCATAGAAATGTGTACACATTGCAAGTCATTAGTTCAAGCCCACCAAACGTTTCCTGAGACAATTACCTTCACTGCTATAAAATTTGCTTTGCATAGTCCTCCGGAGCGTTACTAATTGCTTTTCTTAACCTCCAGAGATTAAAGGATTTTGAAATGAACATATAGACAAGTGGTGACTTTAATTTCAAATCTGAGCTTTATTAAGGCAAGCCCTGTTTTATTAAATAGGGTCATTAAAAGAATGTTTCATGTTGGAAATAGCCAATCCTAATCTCCTCATCTTCCTCCAGTCTTGAGAAATTGCACTATGCCTGTATCTTAAAAATGAGATGCCACCTCAAATCATTTCCATCTGGCATCAGCTCTATGTCTCATCTTCAAGAATACACAGAGCCATGTTGGCACTTGTTTCTCAGATCCTTTTCCACTAGGGGGTATGATAGACTGTGAGTGCCTCTCTCAGCAAACGCGCGGTGTGATCCTGCGGCGCTGGAGGACGCGCACACGAGGGAGAGGAACAGGCGTGCAAAGCCTGGCACATAATTTATGGAGATTTAAATCCTGTCATTCATAAATATAATTATAACCCACGGCTTGAAAGTGATATGGACCTTGCCATATTGATCACGCTCTAGCTCTGTTTATTCACATCATTCATTTGTTGACAGGGAAAATATAAGAAGAATGCTGTTAGTTGTAAAACAATTAACAAAAGGAAATACTTCTATTTTACACAAAGAATATTCTTTGTTTCTGTGTGTGCTGTGCACCCTCCCACCTTCAGATGGGAAATATAAACCCAAGGGGAGGGGATTTTATTAAATCAGCAATCAACCTTCAAGTCATTTTAGTATAAACACTGTAATTATTTCATCTCTAGTAAACAGAATAAAAGACAACAGCACATAAGGGTGACAATTTGCAATATGCTTAGAATGTCTTTGTTAAAAAAACCCTTATTATGACTGAAGGCAACATTATTGTAAGTAAAAAAAAAAAAAATAAAGGCAAAAGTTGTGACAGCCAGCGGGGGGGTAATTAGTTGGTAAAGTTCAAATAATAAATTTAGCAGGTCACTGCAAACAACATTACATTTTGTGTGGGGCAAAGTCACTATTTATTATCCTTGAGGCCAGGACTGCTTACGTTTACTAAAAAAAATTGTAAGAAAGTACAAGGAAAAAGTGGTAAGTTGAATTACATTGTATAGTCCAGATACCTTCTAAAATTCACAATCTTCACATACTTGAGTATAAGCTCATTTGTGTTAGAAAAAAAATGACTACAGATTTACCTGGGGTAATTGTAGTGGCATGCAGCTCAGGGCAAGGATAGACAAAAACTCCTGTCTGACATTTTTAACCTCAGTTGCAGCAGATGTCAGATGTGGGTGAGGTTTCAGCCTGGTCACTGGTTTCTGTGTGACTTTTCTCCTGCCCAGCTGGGTGAGTGCTGGCTGGGGTAGGGTACCAGCAGGAGTGATGCCTCTGCTCCCCCAGCACCTCCCTCGTCTGTGGGAATGGTTTGCTTGCAATTCATCAGCTTACAATCAAATGTGTGCACCTCAGTGAGCCCCTGTATTTAGAGCAGTTTGAAGACAATTGCCATTAATGTTAGCCAGGTTTCAGAGGGTCTGACACAGTCTCATCTGCCCAACTCAAATTTCCTATCAGAGTTGCATTTTATACATCTTGAAACCTTTTTTCAGGCTGGTTGACCTCTTGTTAAAAAGTCTTTTAAAAATATTTTGCAGTCATATAATTACTGGTTTTGTTTAAATGTTCTCATCCAACACATAATGAACAGTGAGGAATTCCCTAAAGGGCATCTTTTGTTATTGAAATGTTTATTTATTGAGTGCTTTTGCCAGAAGCCCCCATGAGAAAAATCTCATTTTATGAGCTCCTGAAGCAGTCAGTTCCCAAAACATCAAGCAGAAATGCAATTTTGACCAAGTAATCTCAAGGTCTTTTGTTTGCTTTTAAATAAACAGAATGCCAATGTGCAAAAAGTTGTGACAAAAGCTGCTTTGTTTTCTGTATTTTGCAAATATTCCTAGTGAATCCTGGCTGATGTGGTGCTCAGGTAATTTCTAACATACAAGAATTCAATTGCTACAGTAGAGGAAAGCAATGTCCCACAGAGCAACATATGAGTGGCTGTTTCAAATGTTTCTGAGATTTATTCTTTCTGCAAAAGAATGGTCTTAACTCAGTAGCATCTCACTTGCATGAGAAATTTTTTTCCTCACTCTGTTTTTTGTTCTTGTTTTCCCTGAGCAGTGAGGAGGAATGACAGTACTTGTGGCAACACTGGTGTGGGCATGACTCAGATCTTCCTGTGTTCCTGGATTATCCAGGAGGAGTCAGTAGAGAATAGTCAGTAGAGAATAGTGGGATGGTTGCTGGCAGGTTCACTCCTTGGAAATCCCTGTCTCACTGCCTGGGCTGGGTCACTGAAATGATCCAGTTTTACTCTATGATTTTACTGAGGCCAGGAAGCACAAGGCTGCTGGGAGTGGGGCAGGGCAGGACAAGTGGGAGGAAGTGGGGAGTGGCTGAGGGGGAAAAGTAAAGCATTCAGGTAAGGGAAGGAGGGCAGGAAAATTTTTGTGTTTGCTGATAGAGCTGAAGTATAACTACATTGTGGTTGAAATTTTGCTTTGGTTGTGGGTTCTCAGCTCTAATGGACTATGCAGTGAAGATTTGGGGGGAGTATCTGAAATTGGTTTTTCTTTCCCTCATATCTTGGTGATGCAAGAGCTGCATACTGGGGTGATGCTGCTTTTATTTAAAGCAGACTGCTAATGGCACTGTAAATATCTGAGCACCTGAGAGGAATCAGCATCTCTCTTAGGCTGGCAGCACAGAAAAAAGGACAGTGCAAGATTACTGAGAGTCAGTGTTTGATATCCTAAAACAGGTGCATTTTATGGTTGGTTATCTCAGGATTAGTGACAGAAAAGTCCAGATTTTTGTAAAGCAGGTATCTCAAATAAAAAGTGCTTTTCAGTTGTGTAGTATTTTAATCTATAATATTAATATGATGTTGACAAATGTTTTATACTTGCCTGGCATTATTAAAAGTGTTTCTTGACCATTAGTTACCAGACTTTTAGAGTGTCCTTTAACAATAAAATCTGGTTTTTTTTCTCCCCTCCCCCCAAGAGTACTTCAAGAAAAACGACTGATTAATGGTAGTCCCTGTTAACTCCAGAATAAAATGTGTGCAGTGCGTGCTTTGCTAGTAAAAGATGAAAGGATATTTCTTATTCTTATTCTTACTCTTATTCCCTTTGTAACCTCAAAGCAAAGTCTTATATTTAAGAAAGAGTTTTTACTATGTGAAATGGAAAAATTTTAAAGGTATTTCTGTCTAGGATATATGTGGTCCAATTAAGCACATTTCATGAAGTGCTCTTCATTCTGTGATTGTAAGAGATGAACATGTTACTAAAAGAAGAACTTAATACTTCATTTCAAGCCTTGCAACAAAATATTTTTCAATTTATTTCTTTTATGCAAAAATTTTTCAGATTTCATTCTCTCCTAAGTCCCTGCCATAGGAAGTCAAAAGCTGTTACATGTACAGTTCCAGCCCATACACTTCACCTTTTAAGCAGGGTTGCTCTTCACAGTATAAATATAATTCTTTTCACTGATAATATGAGTTTAAAAAAACCTTAGGAACTTGCATAATACATATTATGTAAGTAAACTTTTATAAAATAGTGCCAATTTTTGTTTTTCTTCAGACCCTGTGCTCTTCTCCTTTCCAAATTCTTGCATTATAATTGGTATAGGCTCTTGTTCCCCAGAAATTTTTCTTCAATAATACATTCACTATATTTTTACGTGTATTTTTTCTTATGTGTTTTGTAGATAAGTATTTGAGTATAGTTTTAAGGACATCAACCTGAAATTTCTCCTTTCCTTTCATCAGATGTACATGTAGGATGTTTATTGTGATGGATGGAGAGTGAATGCAACATTACAAATACAGATTTCTTTTTCCTTAGAATTACCGAGTGATATTTTTCGGTGAAGCCCTGAGTACATTGCCATTCTACATCTGGCTAATCAGTTCCTTCCTCTGTAAATATCCTTTAGATTTTAGTGCCGTAAAGGATCATTAGGCTACATGCAGAAAGGTCTTCACAGAGTCAAATCATTTCCTCTCAAAAACTGTTATACCCTCTGTTGTTAAATGATAAATACTTTGTGGTACTTTTCTGGTCAAAATCAGCTATTGGATTAGATATGTCCAGAACCTCTTCTCCACACATATTCTTGCAGAATATGATTAAGATAAATATTCTGAGTTTTTATATTGTCCTTCTGACTTGCAGTTGTGACAACAGGAACTGAAGTTGTGTTGATATTGGGAATATAAAATGTGAAAGTACATGTACAAAGTAATCTTTTTTGGATGCTGAATTCCAGTGATGATCTATGCTGTACTTGACTGAATAGCAATTTCAGTGCCTCCATTTTGCCATCTTCATAATAAGAATAGTATTTACAGAAGTGTTCTGAAGTTTAGTTAATGTCATTGAAATTCTTTCAGACGGGCACAAAATACACACAGGAAACCACAAGAGGTATAAAAATGTATGCAAATGTAGCTAATGAAGCAAAAGGAAGAGGGCTAAATGGTGTCTTAATAGGTTCTCTTTAAAAACCTATTTTGATAAGGGATATTATGCCATGTCTCTTGATTATGAATCTTACATTTTTTTAATAATCTCTTTCAGCGTGCTGGGACCAGCTGTGACCTTCCGAGTGCGCTCAAACCTCCAAAATATTTCAACTGCAGATGTTGCCAAAGAAGCAGGTAAGTCCTTGTCCTCCTTTCCTAAACTGTGACCACCCACATGTCTGTTTAGCAGTCAGTACCACTGCAAACAGTGCAGACACATCCTGTTCTCCCAGAAGACTGACATTTAAAGGGGGAGAGAGTTGAGAGGTGAGTGGCGCATGAAAAATTGAAGTTTAACATCTTTAAGTCCATTAAAACTGTTTGAGACTTCCTTGTTGTCAAGAAAATTAAATAGAGGTTCATCATCAAGTTCCAGTGTGGTGAAAGCTCTTCAGTGTTGTCAAAAGCTCATAAAAACACATTAGTCATTTGCAAAAGATAATCACTTTTCTGATACTTTTTTCAGGGAACAAAAATGTTATTACACCTTAGCCTTAATTTCTGGAACAAAAAAAGGTAGAAATATGCCTTTTTTGTTGTGCTGTTTCATCTATTTCAATGACAAGTTAATCTTGGAAGTAAAGGTTGCATTTCTAGAATTGAGCTGCTTCTGAGTAACTACCATTGTCCTAAGGACTCCTTTTGGTTCCTTTTCACTTGGGTATCAACTGTTGATTGCAAAAAAAAATTTTTGCAAGGTATCTGAATAGATGACTGATTTGTTTCCACATTACTCAGTTGATAGGCTTTAAAAATCAGAAATAAGCCAGTTGCAGTTTGCTAGAAAACAGAATCTAGAAAAGGTTATGTAAATAAACACTGGGAGTTCCAATCTAGAGTGTAGAGTTTAGAGTTTATTAACTAGTAGATTGTATTAACTTCTACTTTTGCTTCACCATGGATGAATGTAGTTACAGAAAGAACTGGGACAGCTCCTACACCAAAACTTTCCTTTGCAGAAGCCTTTGCACTGGAAAAGGGTGTTGTTAACTGGTGATTAAAGAGTAGCAAGGTCAAAAAACCCTAGATGTATGCTGTCAGAACTAGAAATTTATAATAAGCACTGAATTATGTGACTCATGAATGGGTATGATTTTTTTTCCTGGAAAAAATTAATATGGCTTTTTTATAATAATGATCTTCCCTGTCTTGTAAACTTTTTGAATCTCTCTGAAAGGATCAAGTATGATGCTGTTGGTAGAGCCTGCCTGGATTAGTAGAGGCTTTTGACAAGGTCTTCCCAGAAGTTTCTAAGGAAACTAATTGTTTCATAGAATGTGGAATATGGAACAGAAAAATGGTTAATCACTTATTGGTTAGGAGGCAAGAAACAGAGATCAGGCAAAAAGTATTAGTTTTCTAAAAGACTAAGATAGTGAAAAAAAAAGTTGGAAGGATCTCTGCTCAGAGTGTAACATTCAACATAATTATAAGTGAATTAGAAAAGTGAGTGAGCAGGATGGTGAGAAATCCTGCTAATAGTGAATTATTCACAGTATTAAAGGTGAAAGTTGATCTGAGAAATGTATAATAAAGCTGAGTGAGTGGACTCAAAATGGCAGATGAATTTCATTGTAAATTACTGTAAAAATTTCATATGGAGGAAAATAGCTTTGTATACAAGGTCTTCATAGTAATGTAGTTAGTGTAGTAATGCATAATTTGATGAAAATGACAGTTCAGTCTCCATTATCAGTTGAACAAGGAAAAGTTTTTTTAAGAATTATTTGAAATGGAATAGAAAACAGAATAATATCATTTGTTCTTTCATATATGTGTCCTTTGCCTTTATTTAAGTACCACATACAGTACTGCTTCTCATACCTCAGATAGATTTGAAATTCTGGTTAAAATGGAAAGATTCAGGGAAAGGCAGAAGGCATGACTATGAGTATGGAATGTCTTCCATAGAACCAGTGGTGCAGTAAGAAGGGAAACTTTATTTTGGAAAAAAAAAGGAGTATGGTATGAGAGAGGACTGTCAGCTCTAGAGTTGCACAGTGAATATGGACAAGACTGTATAATTGCTTTTGCAGTGCAAGAACAGATGAAACTGGCAGAAGGCAGGTTTAAAATAAATCAGAATGCAGTTTATAGTTTTTCCAGTTGTGGATAATAAGGCTTACATGTGTTCAAAAATTTACACATAAGGCAATTAATGGAATTGACATCCACTGAAATTTAGCAAGGCTGTGGAAATGTTATCAAGTCCAGGAAGTTCCAGCCTTGGCCTGTTCCTAACAAGCTACTCTGAAAAGTAAAAATGCTGTGACTTATTTATTTCAGGAAAACTCAAGATATAACATTCTGGTTTTGCTTACCACTGGAATCAAAATAGTTGTTTTCAACTTCCTTAACTTAAATGCTACTGAAAAAGTGGGGAGGTTATAGGGACAAAAAGGGTAACAAAGTGGTGAAGGATCTGTAAGATAAACCCTGTGAGGAGTGGATGAGAGAGCTGGAGGTGTTGACCAGGAGAAAAGGAAGCTCAGGAGAGACCTCATCACTCTGTACAACTGCCTGAAAGGAGGCAGTGGCCTGGTGGGAGTCAGTCTCTTCTCCGAGGCAAACAGCGACAGGACAAAGGGAAATGTCCTCAAGCTGTCCCAAAGGAGGTTCAGGCTGGATGTCAGGAACAGTGTCACTGAAAGGGTGGTTAAGCACTGGAACAGGCTGTCCAGGGAAGTGATGGAGTCACCACCCCTGGAAGCAGTGAAACCCAAACAGACATGGCCGTTTGGGATATGGTTCAGTGGGCATGGTGGTATTTGGTTAAGGTTGGACTTGATGGTCTTGGAGGTCTTCTCCAACCATAATGTTCTATGATTCTAAGAATTTCTTCAGATTCACCAAATTAATATTTTATACAGTAATTTTATCTAGTCTTTATTACATTAACATCCCAAGCATTTTTTGACTTCCCAAGCATTTGCTTAGTGAAATAAAACTTTCAGGATTTGATGGCTGCAGAAAGAGGTTTATAGGAGTTTTACATAAGCTCCTCTTGGTATTTCAGTGTGGCCATAGTTTTGTCATAACTAAACCTTGTGTTTGTTCTTTACATTAAAAAAAAAAAAAAAAAAAAAAGAAGAGCTCACAAATCTATCCATCCCTCAAATATTTTAAATTTTAAAAATATCTTATTTTTCCTTTCTAACTGATGAATTTGCAGTGCTTGTCAATGTACTCACTAATCATTTATTTTAAGCAGAAGTCTTACTTCCAGATCTCTAAGCCAAAAATAAATTCTCTTAAAAAATCAACAGCAATATATACTTATATAAGAAGTTTTTTCAGGCTCTAGTTGTAATTATAAATTTTTAAAGTCAACAGTGTCTTGAAGAAAGCATTCTAAGTACTTAATTTACCAGGGGAAGCCAAAGGAGAATAAATGAGTGCATACTTCCAAGGTAGGCACAGGTAAATGCATAATTCCATGCTGTACTGCTATTAGGGAACTTGACATCCCTCCAGGAGCTTGGAAAGCAGATCTTGTTTACAGAAAATTAACAGACCAAATGGACAGAAGAATTTCACAGTCTGTCACATCCTTAGAAATGAAAAGAATGTGGAAATTGAGGTAATCAGATGCCATAATAAATATAGGAATGTAAATTATTCAGATTTGCAAAAAGGAATCTATTTGTGCAGGTGTTATGTACATGCAAGTCTCACTGATAGCCACAAGAACAGTTTCTGTGCAGCAGTTTGGTCTCATTATTTATGTAGCATATATTTTTGTATCCAAAATGGATACACTTCATATTTTCCTTGCACTATTTAAGGTTTAAATATAGGGAACTATATTTAAAGTTTTCCATCCTCCTCTGTGGATTTTGAAAAATGTGCAGGTTAGAGAAGACATGGGACTATTTAGCAACTATGCAGGGAGGTGAAGGACTTAAAATATCCACTAAAACCCAAAGATTTGGAAGTATGATGATAAAAATGTTTGTCTCTGTTGTCTCGGAGTTTGAGATTTATTCTTCTTGGTGCGCACATGACCTGTTTTGAGGCAAGATAAGCTCGCTAAAATCCTTTAGAGACATTTTTGCTGATAAAACTTTTTTTCCCAGTAATTCACGATTCCAATTCTGTGTAAATGTTTTGATTACTTTTGGTTGGTTTTTTTTTTCAGTTTCTAGGGCTGTATAATTATATGGAGAAGCTGACAACAGAGTAATTTAAAATTGTGAATAGCTTGCTTTCTCACCTTAACAATACCTTTATTTGTTCTAGGGCAGGACACCCAACATTTTGCCAGCTTCACACACTTTGACATTCAAATGATAGAATACATCTTTCATCGAGTAGCTGTCCTCTGGTCTACTTCTGTTTAATAAGTCAGGTTCAGTGGTGCAATGTAATTTAATCTCAATGTTTTGAAGAAATAAACTTCCTCCAGACTTAAGTTATCTGGTCTAGGAGTAATTACAGTTGGCATGACATCATTTAGACAAATGTATATTTCTTTTCTCTTCAGTTTAAAGGTCAGGAGACCTAGCAGAGAACAATTATCAGTAAGATAATGCTATATGAAATTTTAATATATTTGATATAGAAATGAGGAATGAAATTACTTTATATGTAGTCCAGAATCCTACTGTTTAGGCAAGCACAGTGATAATTTGAAAAGTGGAAACTTCTGAAGTTTCCAAGCAAAGAATTTTGGCATCAGGTGCCTGTAATGGTCATATATATTCTGAACACATGGAAAGGAGATGTAGGAGAGTTTTGGGTACAAATGCTCAGCACTGCTGAAATGGCTTTTAGTGTTAGAGTCATGCTCACATTTCTTTTTCATTGTATTGAAGTGCAAGATTTCAGGTGTTCAGGTGAAGACTGAAAAGCAAAGGGCTGTGGGCATAGTGTAGGCATGGTAGGGATGGGGACAGACAGCAAAGTGAAAGGCAGTGCATAACCAGATATTAGGGAATTAACAGGACTTGTGTGCAGGTACCTGTGCCTAAGATGACTTGTGATACACACCAGTATGGAAGGTCAGAAATTTAGATTTATATAATGCATATATAGGAACAGAAAAGTTTTCAATTTTAATTTCCATAACTTTTAACTAAACCATTGGTTTAGATGGTTTTGTGGTTAGCTTTCTTTTTTTCTTCTTTTTGGGTGGGGCCTTTTTTACTTTTCTGTTGCCCTGTTGGTGTAATTCACATTTTCACACTGCATATGGTCTGAAAGAGACTATTATCCTGACTTAGAGAATAGGTTGTTGAATCATATGAACTTCTTGTCTAAAACTCATTTCTCTGTGAGTGATTTATTTCTGAAAATAAAACATCGCAAAATTAATTCTGCTGAAACACAAATATGCAAACCATAATGTATTGTTATTCAAATTTTACTGTATTATGCAATACAGCAAGCTGGTTTGAACAAAAACACTGCCCCAAAGTTATTGGAATATATTAAAAAAACATACAGAATTTCTCAGCAGTTTTAAATGACTGCAAATTATTAAATCTGTGATCTTACAGATTTTGAGATTTAACATCAACAAATTTTGGTCATGTCCCAGCTGAGCTGAAATTTCCATGACAAAAAATACACAATAGAACTTTTTGACATTGAATGTGAATATTTTTGTTAAAGTTGGCAGCTCTAAACCCAAAAACCACCATCCTTAGCTTTTAGCATGAAACAATCCTTTTGAGTTAAATGAATACTTCAAACCCCTTCGAGTTAACTTACCCTGTGTGTTGTTTCCAGCTGCTGGTGTCTGATTGGTTTGGAGTGGTCCAAGATATCACAGTTCTGCTCTTAATTAGGATGACTAAATGGCTGAGCTCTTTGTGAGCCTGCATCCAGTTGGTGAAGAAAGTATTTATGCCTTATTCTGCCTCCCATGTACCACTTCTCTTGCTGACATAATGAAATTTGACAGTATTTTTTTTGTGTTGGTTTGCTAATATCAGCCACCTTGTTTTTCATGGTGGCTGTCAGTGCAGGAGATATGAATTCTGTGTCATCAAAAGGAGGAAACTTCAATTCCAAAAAGCAAAATCACTATAGCCAGCCTTGGTTTTCTTGTTGACTCTTGGTGTAAGCTTTGCAAGTCTTGTGAGAAGTCTCAGCAAAATGAACTCTTGCTTCAGGCACCAACATGTCCATGCTGGCAGACTGTCTTGGTTCCTTTTTCTACCCCGCAGCTGTGAGCAGTGATGGCTGTTTTGAAAGTATTCATTGGTCAGTCATGGTCAGATCACAATTCAGCTGTGATGAAGTAAACAAAAGAAGTTTAAAGTCTTCAGGTGAATTCCTTCCCTCTAGCTAGATTTTTGTAGGCTGTGCAATAAGATATCTGGCTCTCTGAGATGGTAACAAAAAATGTGTCTGTGAATAATTTGAAGTTCATCTTTGAAGAGAATTGACAGCTTCTGTGTTAGAAACTTTGAACAGTGTAGCCAGGAGGCTGTGAGGTTCGTCTGATTTCACTTGCCATGTTCCTGGTTTAAGTAGGATTACAATTCTTTGGTCTAGAATGTGAAACGTAAAGATTTGACAGGTCTTTTTCTGTTCCTACCTCTCTTAAGTCTTCTGGTGTAAATCCTGATTTCTTCTACTCAAGCCTCCTTAGTTCACATTGTCCTTTTTCACCTCCTGAGCCCTCTGTAGGGGATTGATTTCATTTCACCTACTGTATCATCAAATCTGTCCGAATTATTTTCCTCAAATCCGTCCGTTGCTGAATAAAGGATGTCATTATGGTTTTGAAGATTATTCAGAAACTGAACTGTCTCCTGCAGTACCAAATGTCTGATACAATGATTAATGAGTTTTCAAGATGGCATTTCTTTCCCACCTTGTTCTTCTGTTGAAAAATAGAACAAGTGAGAAGCTCTACCGTTCAGAAAATGTGTCTCAATCCTGAAGAATAACAAGTACCTTTGGTTATGACTCTTCTCCATGGACTTCCTTCTAATTATGGTATTCATTTCTGTGATTAGTAGGGGTAGAATTCATTTGAACATACACCCCTCTCCCCTAAGAATAACTGTGAGGCATCTAATTTTAGAGCGAAATATTTCTTGTCTTTAAAACCACTTTCTGTTTTAATAGAAAATTGTAGAACTTCCTTCTGTTCAATTTATAAAGTCATGTCATCTATTCCAGCATAAACCCTTAAATCCAGCTGCTTATTGGGAATTGTAAAGCTACTTAATAATTTTGTAGAACTGGGAAGGAAAACAAAAAGAGCTAATTAGCATTATGTAGTTAATAGTCTTTAATTTAAAGCAATGATAGTTTATGCTGTTACATTCTCATGCCTCTTATTTACACTCATTAATAGAAAACTGTCAATTAAACTAAAATAAGGAGAAACACACCATTGGTGTAGAATAGATATTAGAATATTGTGGAATACAATAATTAATACCTGAACAACATAGGTTTAATGGAAATAGCAGAATGGAAGCTTAGATTGAAAACATGTATTTCTGTTATGTGGGTTTTTTTCTGAAATCTATAAGCAGGCCTATGGAGACTGGTAAAAATAAGTCTTCTATTTAAGTAATTTATGCCATGTTTTAGAGGTTAATAGAGATTTTTAAGCTGAATTTTTTAAAAAGCCCTCTGGTACTATATCTAAATGCATTTTAATAGTGAGAATAGAATTCATCTAAATCTGTTGCAGCTGTCTAACTGTTAGGCATTTATTCAGAAATAGTTGCCTAGATTGCCTCTACGTTCAAAGAGAAAAGATAAATTGTATGAAGTGATGTTTATCATAGGTGGCTAAAAGTTTGAGAGAGAAATCATCACTAATGTCCACAGAATCACTGAGACATTGTTGATGATAGGGCTGCTATACAGAGATCCTGCATGTAAATCTGGGGAGATTGGTGGAAGTCAGGATGGTAGAATTTAGTACACTGGAAAGCTTCTTCCTGTAATTGCTGCCTGGTAACCAACTAAAAATTGTATTTTTTTCTATTGATAGATCTCTTCTGGTGCAAATCCTGATTTCTTCTACATAAGTCTCCTTTACTCACATTGTCCTTTGCTAACATATTCAAAGCTATCTAAGAATTCAAAATCAATTTAAGATCAAGTAAAAATATAAAAATTTAAATTTTGATCATTACCATGTGTGATACTATTAAATAACCAAATTCCTACAGCTGGCTTCTTCACACCTACAGAGCTGATAATCCAGGATGAAACTGCCCTGTAGTTGGAGTGCAAAGTGGTTTTCTTTCAAGCCAAAGAAATCTTTCAATACATTTTTGACTATTGGTAGTGAAAATCTTTTTCCATTTAAACTTGCTACAGATTAACATGTGCAGATGTTTAAAACTGACCCATACATTTTGTGTGTAGGACAGTTTTCAGTCAGTGCAAATCAACAAATAGCTGCTCTAAAATCCATGGCACAGAGAATGTGTGACTGAAACAAAACACTTTTATTTTTTGTACAGCAGTAGTACTGGGGGTCCCACTGTGGACATAGCGTCAAAAAGTCCCCACACTAAAATATTTGAGAACTAATTTTATTTCTGACTTAAAGCAAGCAGAAATCCCCAACCCCAAGACAATTACTTAATGTTGTATTTCATCATATTATTTAGCCACATTGCTTCTATTGCACATTTTTATGATAAAAAACACATTTTCCAGGAAAATTGAAATATATGTGCATTATGACATATGCAACAACAATAAATACAATTCCAGACATCTCTAAATGTTATGGTCCTTTAATAAAGTTTTATGCATTTTTGTGCAGTACACTTAAGATGCTGTCTCTGTTTACAGCAGATCCCAAGCATATTAAAACAAATTATTTAGGAATGCAACAGTTAGAAAAATCTGGTAATGCAAGGGTCATACACTGATCTTTGAATGCATTGAAAGGCAGTTTTTATATAAAGAATAGTTTGGCTATGTAATATTTTTTGATGATTACATAACTTTCTAGGGATAAAGAAGAGAATTGAACAAATTCTGATTTAGGTCAGATAGCATTGTAACCTCACCTTTACCTTGAAAAGAACAGTCAGTACCTTTTTTTTCTCCCCGTTAGACAGATTGATTGTAACTTCTCAAAATGTGGAACAACAAGATTAACCTAACGATTTTAAACTGTGCATGCAAATAAACACTAGGCACCATGTGGAACAGGGATAATGTGGAACAGATAGTGTTCTATTTCAGTTGGTACAAACAGGAAAATAGACTTTATCTGATGTAACTAAATATCCTATTTTTAATATATGAAATTGGATGATTAGCAGTCTTGTGATTTTAGCTGATAGCTTTCATATCAGCCAAAGAATAAAAATTGTGAGTGAGAGCAGTGTTACTTCAGGAGTCTATGAAAAATAGTTGTTATTTAAAGCACAAGAGAAAAAACAGAAAATCAATATACTCATCTCAGAATCAGGTTGTTTTCCCTTTTACTTGGAGAAAAGTAATAACATAAAAAGGCCCTTCTCCAGAAGTGTGGGGTTTTGGTACAGTGTGTAAGGACAGCTGCCCTGAACCTGGGAGCAATTTGTTCTCTTGGTAAAACACGATTTACAGGTTGACATCTTGGGAAGGAGGCACAAATGTGACCCTGGATGAAGAGGGGCAGGTGAGGGTTTCTGGCTGAAAAAGGCTTAGTTAGAAGGTCCAAAGGATTCACATATCATCTTTCTTGAAAATGGGCACTTGCATGACCTTCTACTGCTGATAGCTCATGGAGGGATGTATCTGAGAGGGAAAGTAATGAGCTCTTGATAGTGGAACTAGGAATTATTTGAGAGCTTTGGGAGAGTTTTTGAAGATAAGAGAAGTTTTTGGCAGTGCTCACAAGGGCATGCTTGTCAGCAGGGTTCAGACCTGTGTGTTAACATTGCCTTCATTTTAAGGAGTCTTTCTCCTATGGACTGAAGGCTCCTTCAGCAGCTGCTGCTGCTGCTGATACTGTGCACAATTGTTAGGGACTGTTGGGAATACAAGGCAAGGGACTTGATTTGCATTAATTGTTTGTTTTCTGGACTATCTATGACCAAAGAAGGTTTTTTTTTTCCCTCCTTGAGTTTTCCGGAGCTCCACATATCCATTCTGACATGCAAGATAAGATTGAGTCGAATTTATCACATTTGATCTTGTTCTTATCCAGGGGATGAAGTTTTTCATTGTCTGACAAAAGTTGTTTTCAGGATTTAGAGATAATTGACCACTGTAATAATCTGCAAATACTTAAATCTTTCTAGAATTACCTAGTCCTCAGGAAAATATTAAATCCCTTTGTTATGTTTAAAAGATATTTTCCATAAATTTGAATTTTCCAGATTAGGAGAGACTGTACGAATTTATGTTGGCTCAAGTCAGAAGACATCTCTAGATTTAATCTAGCCATAGATTTTTCAAGTAGTACCTGTAAATTCTCTGCAGCTCAGTTTTCTTAATTGTAAATCTGAAATATGAAGAGTAAAAGGCTTTTTATGAAAAAAAAGCTATAATGTGTGAGTTAATTCAGAAGATAGTCAGTACCATCAACATAGGATAATTATGATTATTTTTCTCTCTGCTGCTTCTGCTGCTTTTAAATATATTTTTTCCTGGTTGCATCAGTGCAACAAAATCAGGATGACAGCAGTCATAAAATGGTTTTGATTGAAAGATCCATCTAGTAGGTTATTTAGACTATCCCCCAGAATTGTGATGGGATTGGCTGGCAGGAGATCATATAGCAAATATTTGATAGTCTGTTGAAAAAAAAAAAGAAAAGACCGAAAAAAAGACAGATGAGAAAAAAATGTATATGCCAAAATCCAGCGGGTGCCTCTTGGCAAAGTTTTATAGACATTTTAGATCAGTAACAAGAAAAGGTAGGTAGCTACACCCCATTACTCCTTCCTAAACAGCCAGGTAATTACTTTTGGCATTTTGACAAGTGTTTGCTGGAGTGAAGGTCAAAGCTGTCAGCAGAGAAGATCTATGCTAATCTGCTCAGCTGGAGAAGTCTCAGGTAGCTAATGTTTTGTAATTAGAAGTTGTGGAAACCAGTTTTCGCTGTAGTTTTGCACTGAGCATAAGTGAACTAATAAAACAGAGTAATTTTATTTATTAGATTTCACAAAAATTAGCTAAAGGGGTGCTTAGGAGTAAACATCCAATATGAAATTGGAGAAATATGGGAAATCTATGGTACAGAGTAAATGTATATTTGTATGCATTTATATGTGGGATTATATATATATGTGTGTGTGTGAATACACATGTATTTATCAGACATATTTATTATGCATGTGTGTATCTGGCTATCATGTACACAGAGATAAATAATGATAATACTTTTAATTTACATTGAAAAATATGAAAGGAAAGGATGGGGTGCACTTATTCTACTTTAACAAGGTGCTGGAAATAAAAAAAAAATTGCTGGAAATTTCAAATACATGAATGCAAAATTTCAATTCAGTGCATGCAAAATATTCCCATTTTTCTTGTGGGCATTTTCACTTCATCCAGCACTACCCTGTGAGTGGATTTGTTTGATTGAGAGGGGTTTTAAACTGCTAAAGTACTTTAGCAAGGTATGAGAAAATATGAAAGAAAAAAACCCCAAACAAATAATTGTATTAATACAATTATGAAAACAATGAATATTTTTATAATATGTGTCATTTGTTTTATAATGTTGATTGTCTTTTCCTGGTGTTACATTCATGTCTTTGATGAAACTAAAAATTATTATTCTCGCTTATCATGGTGTTTTTTGTGCTACTGAAAGTGTCTGTATTGTGTGTATATATATGTATGTATAAATGTATGTGTATATATATGTATGTATATATGTATCTATACATATATAAGACAGAAACAGGGAAGGTTTCACTGGAGTTCAAGGTGTTCAGCTGTGCTCTTAAACTCCAGACATCCCCTCAGGTCTGCAGTGATTTCACACACAATTAAGTGTTCGTTCCCTCTGATTTTGCTTTATGAACCAAAATACCCAATATAGGTATTTGGTGACCATGAAATTCTTACTGTACATGGAAAAGGAAGGCAGACCATCAAAAAATAATGGTTTGGGACTAATTAGTGTGTACTGTGGAAATGGAAGTAAGGATTTGATGGTCAAATCTTGGACCTAAACCTAATGAGAGGAAGTTGCAATATTTCAGTGGTTGCAGTCAGAGCTGGAGTAGAACTTCATTGGTAGCAAACATACTGGTGTTTTGCTGGGTAGTTTTTAACCTTGATCAGCTCTGCCACACAAACTGTTGAACTGTTACCAATCAGGAGCCATGGGGCTGCAGCACTGAGGAAAATATTCCTCTGACCATTTTTGCCTTTGCATATAATCCAGAGCAAAAAGAGATAAAGCTTTAAATCTAGGTATGAAGAATGGTACGTTAATCTGAAACATAGACTTTAATTGAGAAAAAGATTATTTTTTTTTTTCTTCTGGATTTCAGTATTGAGCTTTTATAGGAGCTGGTTAAGCCTTTTTCAGTTATTATGTCATTTCAGGGAATCCACAACACAACTGATTTTGTAAAGAGATCAGAAAATGCTTCCTTTTTTCCCCCTCCCCATCCCTCCTTCTCTGAATGGATTTTTTGTTTTATATTATTCCTTCTGATGTTTTTTTCCTTGGCATTTTTCCTCTTCATGGGAATCACCCTGTATTCATTCTCTTCATACATTTAACAACTTGAGGGTATATTCTGCACCCATGTGCAGCAATTTAACTGTGAATCTCACATTAACACTAATGGGAAATGTGTAGCTAAAATCAACCAGACTGGGTCTGGTTACTACCCTTGGCTATAAAATTTGAACAAGAAATTATTCCCACTTAAGAACTGAGAAGTCAGAGAAGTTATTACATTATTTTATATTAAATTAAGAGTATTTTAGCATTATTTTTAATGTGCTTCAGATTGAGAAATCCATCTGATACAGAACCTGTTCTTTTATGTTGCAGCTAAGTCACATTTAAGCCAAAAGTTGTTTTCACTTGGTACCTCCAAATGCTCTTCTTTCTTTAAGGTTTAATAAAATATGTTAATAACTATTATTTGTTGGTAATTTAATATATTTTAACTTTATGCTGAAGAATCAGATGCCCCTCTCAGGTTTTCTGACATAAAAGTGGATGGATCCAAACATTTGCAATGGTTTTCTCAGTCCTGCAATTCTGCTTTTTTGTCTGGTTCCTTTTCCTCTCATTCTATCCAAGGCTCTTTTTCCTGCTGGCAGCAAAGCTCTCATAGAATAACTAAATATCTGAAATCAGTACTGGGGACAAAAAAGAGCTGGAAGCTGGGAGATATGGTAAGGCTAGAAAAGCAGGTTTGGGTAGATGTTTGCCTGAGTGACAGTATGGACAAGGAAGCTGTTTCTCTTCTCTAATTTTTAAAGTGGTCATGAGGCAGTGTTTGGATATTTATTACATATTTTTCTACATATTGCTTCTGCGATATTCTTTGCCAGTCTGAATAAGTGCATCCATCTTTCACTTAATATTGGTTTCTTGCTGTGTTAGATGTAGGTGAGGAGCATCAGAGAGTTTAAGAACTCTAATTTGGTTAAACTGTTAAACTGTTAAACTGATATCCATTATTAACTGATATCTGTTATGCAGCTAACAACCATAAATGTTACAGTTGGCAGATATTTATGTGTAGAGGCACATGTACCAAAATGAATTATAACTTGCCCTTAAGAGTTTTAAACAAACTTCGTGGAATATTGCCATACAGTTAAATAAATCTTTGGTTTAGACAGAAGGCAGTAAGCATCTAAGAATCCTCATTCCAAAATACATTTGTATCTCAGATTTCTTCACTGAGAAGAAGGCAGAACTGGAAGGTATCACAACAGAATGGTCAGTAACACAGCAGGCAGTCACAGCCTGTTTTTACCACCCCATTAGGTAATAGGTAGTAGGTAGTTTTTACTGCCTTCAAGTTCTGACACCCTTAGGAGCAGGCTTCAATGTGGCTTTCAGTGTGCATCTAGCAAAGGCTATTAGGTTATCACTGGTGCCACTGATGGGCATCCTTCATGCTCCCAGTGCCTGTTCTGGAAAAAAACTTTTAAGTCACACTTGTTCAATAAGCCACTGTTGGTAAAACTGAGTTTGGGGTAGATCTCTGCAGGAATAGGAAATGTGTTTCTGGTCAAGCCCTACCTTCTCCCAGGCACTTATGTGGGAGAGACTGTCTTTGTTGATGCTTACACGTGCTAAAGTTAGATAGTGCATTAATGCCCTTTATATTTTTATACTCTGCATTCTTTTGACACCTTTATCACATTAAAGAGAGAATTCCTAGAAGTCAGTGTACATATTTTTTTGAAAAAGGTGAAACCAGTTGTATTTGATTCCCATACTCTTCCTTCTGGGCACTGCTGGGGGTATGATACATGGCTAAATGAGCCAGATACATATAGAAAACAACAGATATTCATATAGAAAACAACTCCAGGGCAAAATCACTTTTTTCAGATTTTAAATGAACTCTGTCTTTCTCTGTGTTGAGACACAGAATTCTTTCTTGAACTCTTTTTTTTCATGTCTGAAACTTCAGTTATAGGAGTGATTTCCACTCTTCACCATTCTGTTCAGGAACTGTTGTACCTGATGGAAATGCATTTGAGTGCATCTTCTGTTTGTGAAGATCTTCAGGAGTTCTTGAACGTGTTCCAAAATGTGCAGATGGGTTCTGTCCTTTTGCCAAGGGAGGTGGAAGTCACAAGTCTCCAGCAGTGTGCCAGGGATCCCAAGCTACCCCAGTGACTTTGCCAGAATCATTTTTGGAGGCTGGTATTTATCATGATAAATCACAATGTTTATTATTTGTGGTGAAATAATTATTTTTAATTCTGAAAGATGTCCAGATTAATGAAATATAGCTATACAGAACCTCTAACACTAAATGTGGTAGGACACAGAGGAAGGTTGTGCCCCCTTAAAATATCTTCCATCTTTTATTTCCAAGAGTCTTTAAACTTTCAAAATGCTATGTATCTGTGGAGCTGACAATTATATTTTCTCCAGAAGATTTCTGGAAAGATTGTTAGAACAAAAATTCCCTTCAATGTTTTAGATTTCTGATGAATCCTGACTGATGATTACCACATTTAGACATGACACTTATTTTGATTGTTAGCTAAATTCTTCTGACAGGATTTTTTTTTTTATAGAAATGAGAGAGTTCCTTTAAATTTATATGTTATAAAACTTTACAGATTTTCATAAGTATGCTTGGCTAGTTCATCTTTTATCCTAACTCTGGCATAATTCTTTTTAAAACACTGCATGTAAAAACATGGCATTCTAATTTCCTTTTTCATTAATATTATTATTTTAGTTTATGAACATTCTTTGCTGCTTTCCAAAATCTTCTCCATTTTAATTTTTTTTAGGGCATAACTTCCCACATTTTAATAGAAGATATTTCTTTTTATCTGTAATTAAATCCATAACTTGTAATTCTCAGAAGGTTATTATGGATTGTGACTTGACTGTTAGAAAAAATGACTTAAAGAGGCTCCTAATATCAATTTAGTGTAAGGATTTAATTTATTATTCATTAATTTTGTATTCATTATAATAGCAATAATCATTATGAACTCATTGGATAGGTATGAGAATGTCAGGCACACTATATTTCCATAGAAATTCAGTTCATTAGTCATCTTTAGCAAAACATAAAATACCATTCATGCATTATTGCTGTCACTTGTTTCTCTTTATGATTATATGCCTGTTATTTTACATAAATATCTTCATATGTGTAAGTGGTACTGGGATATAAAAGTTTCAATACATGCATAAACTCCCTTCTCTGTGCTTATGGCAACATAAATTTTGGTGGTTTAAATCAAGATAGCTTCCCTCAACTTCTGACAGTATACAGGCTAATTTCACATTTTATTTTAAAGAAAACACTTTCAAATACTGTCAGTTTACATTGGCAGAATGTGTTGACTTTTTCATTCATACACTTCTACTTTTTAAAAAAAGGTTTCAGTTGAGCAATGCAGAATTCTAATTTTTATTTCAAACTAATTCATAGGTTCATCAGAATGTAATTTCCTAAATTAATTCCTGATTAATTCCTAAATAGGAATTAATATTTTCTCTTCATTGCCATTGTATATTTTGAAGTGTTCAGAATTGAATTGTAATTTTTTTTTTCCCATAAATACCTCAGGTGGATCATTTGTAGCTGTCGCATATTTCTGAGACTGGATCCTTTCACTGGTAAATGATTCTGCTCATGTTAAAAATGAGTTGACTGAATGCCTTGGAAAAAAACAAGTGTCTTTAGCATCATGCTAACTAATTACAGTGGCTACCTTGCAGCTCAGTGTTGAATTGGACTTGTCCTTCTGAGCACGGACCCAATCAGTCATGGTCAGTATTGTGTCAGCTAACTCAATTCTTTGTAATCAAATTTAAATGTAAGAGTGGATTTTGTCTCCTCTAACTCAGGTGTCTTTCGTTTGAGCTGCTTTAAGTATAAGCCAGTCAACCTTGGCTCCTGTTACAATCAGTGCAGTGTAATAAGTGCTTCCAGAGGCTAATACATTTCATCCCATGAGAGGTGTCTGTCTCATCTGGAACTCCTCTATCTCATCTATCTCATACATGTCTATCACACTTATGATTGGTGTCTAAGACAGGTCAAGTGTATACCATCCCCTTGAGGATCCTGTGGTTCTCCATTAACTACAACAGGAGTCTTGCTTAGATTTCGGACTAAACAACATCTCCCTGTGAAAGCAAATCCCTCAGATCTCTTTCAAGCACCCTTAGAGCACATTTCTGAATTAATATGGCAATAGAAATCTTTTGCTAAGGGAAGGGCAGTGTTTTTTGGAGCAAGGAATTTCCACCTTCTGTTGTGCAAAGAGGATGGGTTGTACCTCACTAAACCCAGCATGGTCCAGTAGCATTCTGGGCACTGAGCAATACTTTGGCTGCCAGAGGCTCTTTGAGAAAAGTGGTGTTTTCTCATGGCCCTCAGTCACCTTTGGCCACCCCATACTGATATCTTAGGTGCTTGGGTCACCTCAAAGGGCATGTGCTGCTGTGTTTAGTCAACAGAATAAATAGGTGGGGGAAAAGGGCAAAGGGTAACATTTTGTTGCCAGTGGCTTTTACAAGTAATTTTCAAATGGTTTATTCTACTTCAGTGCACATCTAGCTTCAGCTAAGAGCAAACTCTAGTCACTTTAAAAAAATTAACTAGGGCACTTAATAAGCCTCTTACAGAAATTACTGTAACAGTTTCAGTTCTGCAACAGTCGTTGCCTTTGACTCCTCTCCAAACAGGCTGCCATTTTTTGGCAAGTGAATTTTGTGATGGAAGTAATGTCACCAGTTTGCACATCAATGTGTGGGAACAGCAGGTCCTTTTGAAAAATGTTTTCTGGTAGGTTGCAACTGATATTTAAATTGATTTATTTAAAGGCTACCTTGGTTTTCATATAAACTGTCACTTATTTTTACCTTTCTCTCCCAACCTGTTTTTGTTCCACCTCTGCAGAAGTGCTTTGCATTATTGTGGCCTGGAGCATCTCTGAGTGTTCTTCTAGGAGCATCTGATTCTACAAAATTATCCAATATAGATAAATAATGCTGTTTGCTGCACAAACTGCATATGTATAAGCAAATCTCTAAATTACTGACAAGAACAGCAGAACACAACAGTGAAACTTGAAATCCAAAATGCATGCATTCTAAAACTCTTAACTTTCTCCTGATTCTTGGAAAAGGCTTTTGTGATTTTAAAAGATAAATAATCCTTGCTTAGTTACTTCCTGACAATATTTATAGCGACAGAGGCAAGGAGATCCCTTCAGGGATTGACTAAACTGTAACTTGAGTCTCTGCTCGTCATCATACCTTAGCATTCCCATCGTGTTTGTTTGTCCTTTTAGGAGAAACTTTGGTGTGTCTGTCCCCTTTCCAGGATATTGAAGAAAATTTAGCCACAAAGCAGCTGCCAAGGAAAACCATTCTTACATCATTACAAACCAGTTGGATGAGTGTGTCTAGCTCAGCCTCTGTTAGGGAGATACTTGGAGGTTAGCAGGCCTTCTGTGAGACCTTCTGGTGTATGCTTTGTTAAAAAAAAACCCCAAAACACAGCAACATTAAATTTGGAGAGTGAGGGAGAATGATGTTTTACTTGAAGAGAACAAATATTTCAGTGAATGTAGTTCTGTCAGCTGTTAAATTTAGACCATTAGCCTCATTGAATATGCAAGATCTTTTTATTTGTGCCACTTCCTAATATAGCTACTATGTTATTAAACAATATTTTTCATTATTTTAAGAATAATGTCAATTTTAGTTGTGTTGTGAATAAAAATTTCAAGGAATACCATTTTGGACATATCTTAATTAGCAGCTTTAAATGTCATTGCCTTTAAAAAATAAGGAAAAAGCCATATGCTACCAAATCGCAGATGTGACATTTGTCACTTTTACTCAATGTACTTTTCAATTTTTCGGTATTTTCTTGAGATTTTTCTCAGCTTTAATAGAGACAATATTACATGCATTGTTGGTTGAACTGTGACTGAATCATCTCCCTATTACAGGCAAATAGAGTCTAAAAGTCGCCAGCTGAAAAATTATACATTCTCTGAAAAGTACACAGTATGATTCTTATGGCACTGAGAGATAAAACTTATGCAACTTACACAGCTTTATTAACATGGCAAAGATTTTTTCCTCCAATGAATCTGGTTTTTTGTTTTTTTTTTTAATTTCTCTTTTTCATGCAGTAAGGTAAATCATGATAGTATATAAACTGAAATGACACCTTTTTTATCCACGTGGTATGCAATTGCACATGGCTGTGAAAGAGAAAAACCCTCTAGAAAATTGTCTATGTATGCTTCTTTTTTGCAGCATATATGGGCAATAGTGGAATTTTTCTCTCAATAGACAGAAATAAAATCTCATTTTGTTAAGGATATTTACTGGTAATATTCCCCAATTTATCTGCCTTTTATTAACTACATTGGGAGCTTATGCAACCAACTGATATGTCAGGATGTCTCTGCAGACACTCAGGTTTAGATGTCTCAATTTGAGAACTGAATTCCACCCATACCTTCCTCTGGATTTGATACCCTGGTACTTTAATGCTTCTCAGTTATAAGCACCAAAAAACGTGGCCATGTTTATTAAGTGTAGATCTTCCTTGGCTTTTCTACACAAACTATGAGAGACACATTTCAGATTGCAAGTTAGTCTTAAACAAGGCTTAGGAATGAAAATAATTATCTAAATAAAAGCTAATTTAGGGCTTTCTGTCAGTAATTAAAACATTGATAGTTGCTTGATGTTAAATAGTGATAAAGTTTCATAAAGGGATGTCCTTAAATTTTAGGAAGGTAAAAAAAGCAAAAAGTTTTCTTCAGGTGATTTTTTTTTCCTTTTGTTTTCCAGCAACAGTTACTTTTATTAAGCATCTGTGCCACGTTTCCAGCAAGGATACAATAAATGGATGGGTAGCTGATTTGAATCTAGTAAAATAACAATTTCTTGCCATATTTGAAAATTTTACATCACTTATTACTATTAATGTTAAAATCTTGTCCTTTTGACAGCAGTTAGAGCTAATCAACAAATTCCTGTTTTCAACCTATTTTAGTGCATTCACAATTCAGATTCCCATTAATATAGACTAAAGCTTGTGATGTAGATTGAAACTTGTTAAAACATTTTTCACATTTGGGTTTAAAAATAAACTGAATTTAAATCTGTCAATAGTAAATCTGTCAAAAAAGCCTTTTAATTGCTGATTTTAGATACTGGAAAATGCAGAAGTCTCTTCTAATTTTTTAATATATATTAAATGAAGTGACAGAAACAGTTTATGGAATCAATAACAACCACAGGCACACAGTTATTTTATACTATATGAGACCTGTGCTTTTTGTAATTTCAATATCAAGATGTTATTTCATTGTCCAGATATTTCTATTATTTCACTATTTCAACATCCTGCATTTATTTTGAAGTGCCTCTCACTTACATTTCTTATTTCAGACTCTGAAGTGATTTATGTAGTTCATCTCTCTGTGCTACAATACACATAAGATGGAGTAATAAGCCCATGCAATTGGATAGATTATCTCTCTGGCAGAGACGCACCATTGCTGTACAGAAAATATCTCTGTGCTTTGTTTTGTTCTTTCCTTCCCTCTTCTGGTTTGTGTGAAATCAGAAGGAGATTATATGGATCAAATTACCCACATTTTATTTACATTTGAGACCTCATTAAAGTCAGGGCTAAGGTGACTTTTTTTTCCTGCCAGGCTCAGTGGTACCCTAATCTGATTTCCATAGAAAGCACTGGACTTCAACTTGAATTGTTTGCTGAATATATCTAGTCATATACACAGATTTTTGCTCTATAACTAATTGATACTCTTCCTTGTGTGTTTATTCCCTCTGGCCTGTACTACAAACCATGATGCAAATCTATATAATCAGTTCTTCCTGATTAATTTTTATGGATGAAGTCTCAGTCTGTTACCTGAAATTCACTTAAATGAATATATGAATTCACCATTTTCCTGTGCCTTAGCAAGTTTGAAGCTTTAATCACAATGCTAGTAAAGTTCTGGGAGGAGATTCTCAGCCTTTCCTCTGGAAGCTGTTAGGCTTTCCATGGAATAATTGAACATTCACTGACCTGGAGTGCAGGAGAGCAAAGGGAACACTGCTCTGCAGCAGTTTGATGAGTCATCTCCAAGTCCTTCCTTTTGTTGTATATTTAATGTAAATTAGTGAACTGTTCATTGAAAAAAGAGTTGAAACTGAATTCTTCTCTTTGCTGCTTAGGGAGAGTAGCTTCAACATCCACTTGTGAGCCTAGTCCTTATTGATTGACCCCAAGAATTTTTCCTCTTCTGGGAGATTATTTTGATCTGTCTGGCAACAGCGTGGTTTCTTCTACTGTTTCATAATCTGTGCTAGCAAGAATGCATCTTTAGAGGTCTTGGCTCCATGCTTCAGAGGGGGTCCACTTGTTTGTTTTTCAGTTGCAAGGAAGGTCAACAAGTAATGAATAAATGTCAAGAAAGATCACTTATGAGAAGTGGATGCTCTGCAGAATAAACATTAGCACATGTTTAACAAAAAATTTCCTCCAGTAGAAGTCATTCCCATATTAATTTAATCCTGCTGTCTAAGATAATACAATCTCTTTGAAACAGTCTTGATTCTTAGTGCATAGGGACCTTTTCTGGATCAGAGGCCAAATTTCCATTACCTGATGAGCTAATCTGACGTGACAGCCTCATATGCAGATGGGGAATCTCTTGTCAATAGTTTTCTTCAGAGACAAAGAGAAACAAATGTCTATATTCATTCTCTCACTTCATGCATGAGTAACATTACCTTTCTATCTTCCTTTCACTCTATTCAGGTAGTCATTGAGAATTTAAATATGAGCTTTTGTGTTCCTGAGTTAGCTTATAAATGCAAAGCTGTTTACAGAAGACTGGCATCCTTGTCTGTTTGTTTAAGTACAGTATGTATTTTGACATGTAAATTTACATGAGGCATATTTAATCAGTCACAATGATATGCTAATTGGATTCCTGTATGAACTGCATAAAAACAGCATTTGAAAAAAAAAAATTATGAAGGGAACTTATTACCAGCTGAGACACTTCCTAATCAGTAATATGCATCATCAAAATGCACAAGGATAAAAGTGGTAGATTTCCAGGACTTTTGTAACCAATTAAAAAAAAAAAAAAGAACTAAAGAAAAAATGTCTTTTTCTAAGCAGCCTGAAAGTTAGAAAACAGCAACTGAAATCCATAAATTAGAATGCCAAAAAATCTCTCAAATGCCTCTGCAGGTTTTGGATGTTGTTCACTGACATAATTTGTCTTCTGATAAGGTTATAGGTTGATCTTGTCTCCAAAAGAGCACTGACATTTCGACTTCAGCTCTGTCTGCCCTAGGGATTTGTTCAAGCATTTTGAATATAGTTTTTTAAAATATATATTTTTATAAGTAGCTCTGACTTTTTCAGGTGCCAGTGGTTCACTTTCAAACAAAAGCAAGCCATGCCAGTGTAAACTAGATACTACGTGTCTGCATATATGAGCCTACAGTAGCCTCCCATTTCTCTCCTCTTCCTCTTCCTCAATTTCCCTGGTAATTAAAGTTTTAAGGCTGATAGTCTTTATCAATTTTTTATAAAATGTACCCCTGGATCTATTATTTCATGATCACATCAAACTCATTCTAATTTCTCACTTGTGGATCACTATACCTGCATGTACATATATATATACACACAAATATACACAACATATATGATGTATATCTATGTGTATATATATATACACACACACACATATATACACAACATAAGTATAAGTTTAGCACACTTAGATTCCCAGAATGATTCAACTACTCATTTCTGGCCTTTACTGAAAATAATCTTAATTTCCAATATTTTACTTAGATTTTACTGCAGAAATCCAAGAAAATTACAGACATAGGTAAGGCCACAGAATCTCCAGATTAAGGGATTTACCTTGCAAGGAAGAGGAAGCATTTTACCTGAATTCAGTCCAAGAGAGGGGAAGCAGTGAAAATTATGCAAAGCTTTTAAATAACGGGCTGGAAGCCAGCAGCACTAGCCAGTGGGGGAAAATGGATAAATAGGTTATCTCAGTTTTCTTACCTCAGTAGAGTTTAGCTACCTGGATAAAGCTGAAATAAGTTTTACTGAGAATCCTGAGAAAACAGCTCTTTCTGAAAATAAACAGAAGGAAAAAAAACCATAATGATTCTTCACCAAAAATTGGGTTCCTCAAGAGTCCACAGATAGCACACCTTGGGGAGACTGGGAACCTCACTTTCCCAGCCTTGAAGTTGACTCTGGAGAGGAGACTACTGGGAATTTACGGGGGAAAAAGGGGAAGAGAAAACATCTTCTCTGTCCTTGCTGTAAAATCTGCCCCACACATATGGGAGCTGAGCAGTACTGCCCAGACACACAGACACTGGCCTGGGGCTTGGGGCTGTCAAAGTGGAATGGGAATGAAATTTGATTATTGTGTGTACTGGTTTTGTACCTCTAAGTGATGAGGAAGCATAACAATAGACACTCTTTAAGAAAGGAATGCTTTTTCTTTACTGTTGGGTGTCCTAACTACCAAATATTTGAATGTACTTATAGTTCCTCCCACATTCAGTCTTACATTTATATTGTGAGTAGTTTACTTATGTATGTGTTGGATCAGACAGTTCAGGTGAATACATATGTAGCCTTTGTATTAATGACCCCAATTATAATTAGAGCACTGTTAAGAAGAGCTTTTCCTTATATACTACTAAGACAGAAGGAGGAAGAGAGTTGGTACATTAATGCATTTTTGGTTTGGAGAACTCCAATGGTTTCTGGTTCAGCTAATATGTTGTACTGTTCATATATAATTTTAATTTTCTTGTTGTTGCCTTTTCTCTTTACCAATACATGCATCAGGAAAGTAAAAGACTATTTGAAATATAAAATAAGGAAGTAATTCACTTAAATCATTAGGATGAAGTATTTTGAGAGTTACCTAGTTAAGATGTGAATTTTGCTGTTGACATTATTATTTTGTTTACAGTAAATTTCTTTGCTTTTTGTCTGAGGACAGAGAAGCTGGGAACACAGTAAATGTTTGGTGGTTTTCAGAGTCTCCCACATATTAAATTCAGTTTGTCACAAACACCTTTAATTTAACCAGTGTCATTTGTGTGGCCTTAGAAAAGCCCCCTATATTTTCTTTTGAGTGAGAAAAATAACAGAAAGTGTGGAGGGATAGAATGTAAGAAAATAGTGCAGAAGGTAGTCTCACACCTGAGGAGTTGCAGCTGTGCTAATCACCAAAGATCAGGAACAGGCCTGCCCTTAATAGGCCACAGTTGTGCCCAATTAGAAGAGTGCTATAAAAGAGTGGGTCAGGTGGTTGAGGAGAGAGTTGGAGTTTGTTGGCTGGGCTGTGAAGAGAGATGGGGTTTGTTGGGTGTACTGTGAAGAAGAAGGAGGAGTTAGTGCTGTGAAGAGCTGCCCATGAGAAATCACCGAGAAGGTATGGAACTTTTGCAATAAGATAACAAGAAAGCCTAACACAGAAAGTTTTATGAGCCTCAATAAAGATTGCAAAGAGCTGTGCAGCCCACAGAGAGGAGTTCTGAAGCAGGAACTGTAGTTTGGGCTGATAAAAACCGCATCTTTCGTTGCCCAGATGTTTAATATCCACCAGTAACTGGCTTTTATTTCCTATTCCTCACCATCTCTGAACAAGGTTAGTAGATAATTACATTCCTTTACTCACAGCAGTGTGTGTGTCAGCCTTCTAAGGTGGCAGGAAAGTGAGCACCTCCTCTGCATGCTACAAGTGTGGGGAGGGTTTGCTGCACAACTCAAAATATTGAGTTGAGCAATCTGGATCTCCTTCAACGTAGGTAAAGCCGGAACATGTGTTGCTTTTTCTTCCCTTGAAAAGTGAGGATGCTCAATTTATGGAAAATTGCACATTGTGTATGCATGTATAATATAGGGAAAATATATTTTGCCGTTTGGATCTTACTGAGATTTCTATAGAGTGGTAATAGCACAAAGTTTCTCAGGCTTCTTTGTGTTAAACAGCCTTGCCTCAGTTTCTGCATATTTGTTGCCTGATTGCAATCTCATTGAAATCTCTATGTATCACACTAGTTTTCTGAACTGTAAATAGTGTTTTCAGTGTTTCTCTTGGTGGTTTGTGTCTAGATAAATGGCATTGTTTATTGATCATTTGTCATTGATCATTGATTGGCATGATCAGAGGGCTGGAGCACCTCTCCCAGGAAGATGGGTTGAGAGATTTGGGGTTGTTCAGCCTGGTGGAGAGAAGGTTTGGGGACACCTCATTGCAGCCTTAAGGGAACTAATAAAAATGAGGACGTTTTTATACAGGCAGATAGTGATAGAACAAGGGTTTTAAGATGAGAGAGTGCAGTTTTGGATTAAATATCAGGAAGAAACTCTTTATTGTGTGCTTGATGAGGCCCTAGCACAGGCTGCTTAGAGAAGTTGTGGATGCCCCTTGTCTGGAAGTGTGCCAGCCAAGCTGGACAGGGCCCTGAGCAGCCTGATCTGGTGGAAAGAATTCTATGATTCCAAAAGTCTAGTATACCAAATGTGCAAAGGACAGAACAACCGTTGTTGAGTCTTGTGGAGTTCTAGTTTCAAATTTTTGCATTAAAGGAAGCTCATAATCAAATCACATTAGCGCATCATGAAAAGCCATGTCAGTGAGTTATGACAGATGCCATTCTACATATTAAAATAAATATAGAAGAAAGAATAAAAATAAAAATTAAAAGTACATAAACAAGCAAGAAAATAAGAAAGGTAGTAAGGGGAATATGATAGAATTGCAATGGACACAGTGAGGTGCTGAATGAGATTATAAATACTTTGTCCTGTCTGGAGTAATTGCCACATCTGTGTTTTGTGACCCCGTTAATGACTGTTTGATGAAAGTAGGCAGCCAGGGAATCTGTGAGCAATTCAACTTGGTCCTGAGCACTGGTGAAAGACTTGACTAATAATGTTTCTCTCAATGAACTGCTCTGTAAGAGAAACCATGTTGTACTGAGATTCAACATGCCAGCAAATGTGAAAAAAAAACCAAACCAAAAAAACCCAACCAATCTGCTATTCCTGTGCTTAATTCCAGAAACAGAAAACCCTTTAAGTGTAAACAATAGATATATATTAGTATAGCCAAAAATATACAAAAGGAGCTGTAAAAATATTAGATGGGTTCCAGTTCTATGGAGATTTCAAGAAATCATATTAAGAATTTGAGAAAAATTCTTACTATGTAGTAAAAATACTTCAAGACGACCAAAATCCAGAAAACATGGTAAAACAGAATGAAAATGGAAGTTACTTGAAATTATATCAACAACTCTGAGGTATGTTCAAGGGAAAAATTAGAAAGAATGGTAATGACAAATGAAGTATAAAAATGTAGTAAAGTAGGAAAAAAGATCGATCAAGCAACTTGCAGATTCTTAGGAAGCAATAGTAAATAGTTTTCGAACTCACTGGGGACAGGAAGCCTTTCACAGATTCCATAGGACCAAAGGTTTTGAAAAGTAGCTGTGAGAAAAGGACAGCATAAATTAAAAAGACAAATAAAAGAAAAAGTTAGTTTGATAAGGCTATGCTCACTATTTAAGTATTTATCAAGGTTTATAGGAACTAATCTTTCTTTATGGGAAACTCCCCAGACGATGTCTGAAATTGAATCTGTGAAACAAATAGACAAAATTAAGAACAATAGGTCACCTTAGTTAGATTATAGTTGCTCAAAATAATTCAAACTCTCCAGAATGAAACATCTGAGTCAGTTGGTGACATGGGGAAGCCCATTGGTATAGACTGGAACACAGTGAATATAAAAATAGTTTGTAGAAAAGGTCACAGAGAAGATTGACAGAAATGACAAATCACCGAACCAAATACCTGTATTTTTATAAATTTGTATAAATGATTCCAAATACTAAATGAGTGGGCATGTGGGTGTGTGTGGCACATTAGGAATGGCTCAACTTTCAAAAAGGAAAGTCCTGCCTCCCAGCTTCAGGCCTTTGAATTCAGTAACAATTGTGTGTTAGAGGCAGATCCTATTGATAATGGGTCCCGTGGAATTCCAAAGGCTTTCAGCAATATCTCTCAACAAAGCAGCTAAGTTGCTCAGGGATAATAGGGAGGTCTTTGCATGGATAAATAGTCTTTAAAAAGAGAGGCAGATGAGGGTAGGAATAAATGTTCCATTTTCACAATGCAGAGGTGTCGCTGGCTGAATTCCACAGAGGTTTGTGCTCTTCAACAGATTCAGAAGTGATCTGTGAAAAGGACAGAATAACTTCTCTGGGATGTTGAGATATTCGAGATATTCAAGACTGTTTAACATTGAAGAAGGACATATTGAGTGACTGGGCAATAAATTAGCCAATGAAATTCAATTTTTATAAATATTATAGGATACTTAGGGGTGAAAAAAACCTCAGGGCAAACTTTGCATGCACAGTGATGGACAGTGAGCTAACTATGAGTACTTGGGAATGACATTTCTGCTTTTAATGTATAGTTCTATGAAAATACCGGGTCAGTGCTCAATAGCAGCAACAAAAGCAAATTCGTTGTTAGGGAAGGAAAAAGAGAAGAGATCATACAAAACCATGCTGTGCCTGAGTTCCTAAATGCATGAAGCTCTGTTCCCCTCCCCTCCAAAAAGTTTATTATTATGGACAAAGATATAGAGAGGCGTGACAAGGAAGATCAAAGGTATGGAACATCTGGTGTGCAAGGAAAGATTTAATAGAAGAGGAGCCTGCTAAGAGTGATATGACTGATGGAAAGATATGCTAGAGGCCTGTGAAATCATGGCTGGCATGGAGTCATGGTGTAGGGTTTGAATATTTCTTCTGTCTTCAGAAAAGGAACCAAGGATCATCAATTTTGTTGTGTTTTATATAGTAAACAGTCCTAACGTTGTATATACAGCATCCTCATTGACAACTGTGTGAAACCAAGCTGTTACCAAGCAGAAAGAAGGGGCTTTGCAAACAGTGCGCTATCAAGCAAATCAAAGACCTTGCCAAATTTTTTCAAACACTAATGTTTATTTAAAAACCCTGATGGGCAAGTTAGTGTAACAAAAAGACATTCATTGACAAAAAACAAAACACCACCTCTGGCTTAGAAATTTCCTGAGTTGTTTTGCAGCACAGTTCTGGAAATTATTTCTACTGGGCCTCGTTTCTGCATAGGCTTTCCTCAGAATTTAGGATTAGTCACTGCTAGGGATGGGGTTTTAAGCAAGTTATTTATGACATCAAGTTTTTTATCAGGTGACAGATTTACTGTATTCTTCCTGCTTCTGGCTTATTAGCAGTTGTGTTATTTATTTAGTATTATTGCGCTTGTGTCTCTGTATTTAAGGGATGTTTGCATTTGCAGCTTGATATCATAATAATAATTCGGACTAATTAGTACATTCTTAAGTGCTCCTAACAGAATAATGCTGGTTTGGATGCTAGGTCCAGATTTATTTCTACTTGAATTTATCTGAAATCAATGAAGTAACAGTGGTAATAAAATCTCCTTTAGGATATTTTTTTCCTCCATTGATTTCAAAGACTAAGATGTTACAGAGATGTGAATGTCAAAGCTACTTCAAACAAAGTAGCCACAAGGCAGTTACATATTCCCAAATCATTGGACCAGCACAATTTGCAGAGAAAGAGTTAGGTGCAGAGAACACATAGGAGGATAAACATCAGTGAGAAATGGAGAGGAAGGGACTTCGGAACCTTTCAGTTTATGCTGGCAGATGGGGCAGAACATTTGTCTTAGGAGACTAATACAAAAATAGACATTTAAATTATGCTGCTTTTCCTACTTAAGACAAGTCATATGCTATCTTTTTTTTTTTCTTTTCGTTTTTTTTTTTTCCCCAGGGAAAGTATCATATGTTGAAGTAAAAGTAGAATAAATTAGTATTTGGATATATGGGTTTTACATGTGTGTTTCCTGGGTGTGAAAAATTCATTAACTCTTCTTTAAAAGGATGATGAGGCTTCTTGACTGCACCAGGCCCAGACTTCATAAATCAGAATTTCTTTTGGGGCCCATGAAGTGCTTGGTTTAATTTGACTATCAACCAAGGTATTTACAGAGGAGAGAGAGATGACAACTGAAAGCAACTGGATACTAGTCAAAGGGAGTAATAAAAAGCCCCAGGGTGTAGCTGGGTTTCTGTGATTTCACAGCCATGAATATTAATTGCTGCAATTTTATTTAAAAATAATGTATTTGTAACAGATTTATGACTTTCCGAGCTACAGATTATGTTATAGATTTTGTTAAGACTAGCACTTGATATAGGTTGTTTTAAAAGTGTCAAAATTCTTGTTTGAGACATATATCTCCACCTGTGAATGAGAGCTTAGTATCTTTCTAGTATCTTTCCTAATTTTAATTCCTAATTTTAAAAGTATAGAAAAACCACTGGAGGATTTTTTACACTGGAGGCAAATGGTTTGTCCTGAAATAATTGGGGGAATACTTCTGGACTATGCTCTGTGGTCTTAATGGTGAACAAAGAGATCACATTTCTCTAAAAATCACAAACTAAAGCAACAACAGCAACAAACATTCTCTGGCACTGACATGAGGGTGCCACAGGCAGTGGAAAGGTTGTCTTAAAGCTGCTGTAGATAAGCTACAGAGGCTTCAAGGTGGTGTGAAGTTACATTCCATTTTAACTTACTAAAAGAAGTCATAAACACACAGAAAACTTCCAGAAAATCTGGAGTGTCAGAGCTCATGTCTTGAGACTTCCAGTCTTGAAAACTGACCACCTTTCTAGACTCTAGAGATGTGTGACTTGTGTTTGCATGAGTCAGTGTACTAGCCATAGTTATTAATAAGATCTAGTATTTAGGCTTGGAGTATACATGGATGTAAAAGAGAGTTTAATTAAGTACAATAAAAATTCATTTTGGGGAGAGAAGAAAGCAGTGAGCATTCTCGCATAGCAAATATTTTAAATCTTAGTTTACTTTCTGTTTCTAGATGTAGAACGTTTGGGGGTTTTTGACTTTCACCTGGCTGATATTATTTTTTCTTATCTTGGGTGAAATACAAACAAAAAAGAACTCCTACACCTTAGGAGTTTGAGGCACACACCTGTAGAAAATATTGCTCTGGGACAGGCAGAATGAGCAAGGCATTATCCCTCCACATTCACATCCATGGGAATAACAACAGCTCCTCCATGCTCACTAATGCAGAGGAGCAAGTCCAGGCTCCCTTATTCTGAGAAGGGGACAACCAAGGCTCTCAGGTTTCATTCTTGAAGCTTACCACAAGCAGGCTTGTCTTGTCTGACCTGGCCTTCATATTTTATTTCTCTGTTGGCTGATTCTGTGTGTTGGTTCCTGTCCAGACAGGCATTAGTGAGCTTTTGGGAAGGTGTTTATGATCCCATAATTCAGGCCAAACTGTTCATATGGCTAAATTAGAAGCACAATCACCTTATACAGATCTCAAGCTGAGGGAGGATTCCCCAGAGGGCAATTCAGAGCATCTAAGTTAAGATACAGCTCTGACTCACCCTGTGTAGGAGGTTCTTTCTCTCCATTCTCTTGCAGAGGTCTTTGGAAATTTAACCTTCTCATAAACACACCACAGGTTAGATGAATGAGTTAATCTAACTAATCAATAATGAGTTGTCCAGCAGTGAAATGCAGGTTGTTGAGACATACGACAGCTCTTACTTTCTTCTTTTGAACCTATTTTTTGTTAATAGACACTCAAAACTTTTAGCAGCTGTTAGGTAATTTTATACAGGAAAATTTGAGGTCTTCATATTGTTTCCAACAGATGTGTTCACATCTCTCCAGCCATTCTTACAGGGCTGGCACAAGTTAGGGCAGTGAACCTGAGAGTGCTGTTTCTGGCTCATACATGGGGGTTACAGGAGCACTTCAAGCAGGGCGACACAGAATTTTGTGCTGCCCCTCCTTGGACTTCACCTCTTCTGTGGTATTTCATTCCTAAGCCTATGTAAAAGCAATCAACAAATAGACTTGTAAAACTTCTTTTTAAATTTCCTTTTTAACATAAATCTGCTCTAACCACATTAGTGCAGTATTTTATGAGTGCTAAAACTGGAAGGCTGCACATTCCCAGTGGTATTGTGTTGTGGCTGGGAACCTGACGTTCATTCCTTTCATTTAGTTTTAAATTAGAGGCAATGTGAGCCAGTTTATGTAAAAATGCTTTAATTGACAGGACCCAGATGCAGCATCAGAAGTTCTAGAGGAATTTTAAAAAATATACCTAGGATTTAGTCCTCTAAATAGTAGGTGGGTTAGAGCTATCTGAATTTCTCTGGTGTAATGCAGGATGGGCCTGTAGATGCTGCCTTGCTGCCCTTTTTTTTTTTTTTTTTTACAGTGAGTTATGCTGGGCCATGATAAAAGGATGCCAGGGTTTCAATTTAAAACCATGGCAACTAGAAGGGGCGATTTGCATGTTGCATGACAATGTGATGGTGTTATCTCAGGAGATAATGCACATAATATGCATAGTGGAACTGCTGTACCTACATCTATAAAGTGTGATGGAGGAAAGGGAAGGGGAATCACCTCTGTTGCTGCAGGAATCATGAACAAGAAATTCAGCTTTTATTTTCTTTTGGGAGGTCAAGAAACCTATAGATGTGTGTGAATTATCCTTTTGATTCAATATATTCAAATATTGGACTCAAGGACAGCTTCCAGGTACACCAAGTGAAAAACTCCTCCAACTTTACCTTTTCTCTTGATTCGTATATCCTCATTCATGAGTAAGGTAGCAGTAGAAAATTCATCCTACTATTGATCTAACTTTCTGCTAAAATGACTGTCAGAGAAAACATTTTGGAGAGGATCAGAGAGAAAAGTAGTAGAACATGAAACTAAAACTTTTAGATTCAGTTTTAAGAATCAGGTTTGAAGCTGTTGCTTTGCTGCCTTTGTGTAATGGAAGCTGTACTAAGTGACTGCTTTGATTAATTTGTGCTAAGGGCTGGCACAGGTTTGGCACAACTGATGGCAGTGTAACCTTCAGCAGATTAAATCAGCCTTCCCAAAGAGGAACCAGAAACTCTCATGGCAGCAGTGGATCGCTCTGCCATGAATTCTAAAGAGGAAGAGCAAGAGCAGGGTATGATTCTTTTTTTTTTTTTTTTCTCATTAATGGTGGAACAAACAGAAAAAGGTCCCTTGAAAGTTGAAGCTTAGCTACTGCAGAGTGTCCTCATGTATTATGAGTGAGAAACAAAGGAAACTGAGAAACTTCAAAGCTTTCTGTGGCATTCAGAGCTTTCCATCTTCAAAGCACCTCTCCCTTTTGTAGTTCTGCTCTGGGTTTAATTAATACATTTTAAATATTGTTACTGTAAACAGCGTCATCTTTGTTTTCTACCCAGTTCTTTTTCAGAGTAATTGAAATTATTTTATGAAGCTATCTGTCATCTTTATTTAGTGCCTCTTAACCTCTTTTCTTTTACAAATGAGTAGTCACCTCCAGTTGAGATTAAAACAACACTGGAAAGGGGTGTATGTGCATGTGAAGCAGTCCAGAAAAAAAAAAAAAGATGTTTTGCCTGCCTTTTATCTATGTTCTCTAAAGTAAAAATAGACCTAACCCTCTCAGTTCATGTACTAGCAATATTTTAAGATGGGAAAGAGAGATTTAGAAATTTTAATGCCTCTCCTTTTTTTTTTTCTTCAGAAAGCTAATTCTAGAAAACTACATGAGAAAAAAAAAGTGTGAAAATTACACATCTGCATACTTGCAGTCATACTATTTTGTTCATGCTGTCACTAATTTTTTTCACACGTATTTTGGGGATTTGGACATGGGGAGAAGGAGAAGAGAGGCAGACTAGAAGAAGTATGACATTTTGTTTCTTATTAAGCTGTTCTTGTCTGTGGAGACTTGAGAAGTTTTATCTATTAAAATCATATATTTCTTCTGCAATATTGAGGGGAAAAAGGAAGACTGTAATATTGAGGAAATGTCATTTTGCCATTTAGTCAAAATACTGCCTTGTAGTTAACGTTACTTAACTGTAAGAGTCTACATGAAGTGATTGTTTTATAGAAATATCACAATACTAGGCATTTTAGTATCTTTTTTCTCTGTGCTTGATCCCAAAAAAAAGAATAGGGAAAATAAGTAGCAAGGTAACATGAGGAAAAATGTAATAATGTTTTTAAACTCTGGTAAGTGATATGAATGTGATTGTGCTCTCATGGCTGTGAGTTGCCAGTCTTATTTCAGCCCCCCTCACACAGTTGTTACTGTGCCACACTTGAGGCAGAGAAGAGGCATTTTTAATGCCTGTGTATGATTTCAATCTCGCATCCTTCCAAAACATAATCCTTCCTGCCCTCTAGAAGGTAAAAGAACTTGAGTCAAAGGGCACTGAAGCTAATGAAAGCATTCCTTCGGCATCCCTGGCCCTCAGTTCAGGCTTAAAGCACACAGTGATTGCTGCTACCTTTAATTCCTCTTTAAGTCCTCTTTTCAAATCATGACTCATCTCTTCCCTCTCCTATCTGAATATCCACCGTTATGGTCACTGCACATGTAAATGCCATAGCCCCAGTGCCTGGAAAGGAAGAGAATCAAATTTTAAATGCACTCTCATTGGAGAAACAGGCTCCCATGGGTATAATTTATATAATAGGAATATTTTTAGTTGGGAAAAAAAGCAAACACTTTTGCATCTTGACTTTCTGTGTTTGTATGTGCATGTAGAGAGTGATGTTTAGCTTGATGTCAGCATTATTGCAGAGAAGGGAAGACACACATACCAAAAATACAGCGTGTGAATACAGAAAAATCAATCATTTTTTACCAGACTTGTGTCAGGCAAGCTCTTTTTAGTCCTACCTGCTCCTGCATGGCTTTATTGAAGTTATAAATGGATACTAAAAACTCCATACATGTTTCTATTACTAATGGAAAATAAAATAACACATGTACTCTAAGCTGGGTTTGCTTTGTAAGGTTTTGCTCACAATTTGTCTAGTTTGTCTTCATAGTTGCACAGCATCTGGTTTCTATTCATCTCTTGCCTCTTATTGCAAGTTGCAGTCAGGCCTTACTCAAACCATCCATTTTAATTCTTCTGTGTTAAGGTCCTTCCCTTCCCTCTCCTTTTACTAAAAACTTCTTTACAGTAAACCTTTTCACTTAATTTCTATTTTTGTCTAGTTTTCTGGTTCCCCAGCTCCCTCTTTTTGCTGATATTTTACGATCCTTCCCTTTTCATAATCCAGTTTTCCTTATCTTTCTTTATACTTCCCTGCCTCTTTACAATCCCAATCCTCACTCCTTTCTCTCTTTGCATCTTGTTCTTGTTGTTTTTACCGTCTGACTGTCATTCAAAGAACTGTGGTAACATAACAAGAAGATCTCCTGAGACTCCCTGAAAAATCCTGTGAAAGCAGCTGTCCTTGTGATGTTTTCAGCAGGAAAAGTGTGCAGAAAAGACCAGCAGGACCTGGGCCCCAAATTATGATGCTGCTGAATTGCAGCATCATAATTGTAGTTTTTTCTTCAAGATCTAAAGATGGGAAGGAGTGTTCTTCCACTCTAGACTTGTCCATCTCCTTAGCTTTTTTATAGAGCACTATGTTCAGAACTTTGGCTTGCTATCAGAAATATTCTCCCAATAAATTTTTCCTACAATCCAGTGTGGGGTTATTTGTGTGTAGCACACAGGAGTTTTGTTTGGTGGTATCCTTTTAGACAAAATAGGATTTGACCCACATTTAAACAATAAAATACTGGTTGTTTCATATTTTAAATGCCCTTTTGAAGTTTTGCTTTATATCAATTAATGAATTGAAATTCATTAATTGATATAAAGCAATCCTTGAAATCTTCAAGGGATTTTTAAATTAAGCAATGTAAAATAGAAAAGAAGCCACTACAGCAACATGCCTGCAATTCCACAGCAAAATGTAATCTTTCTGTGTATTTGTGCACTTCTGTGTCAGAACCACCTCTTGTAAATATAGAATAATAACTTTAAGGATAAAACTTCAAATGTGCACAAAACTATATTGTGTTTCTGAGGTATCATTTATATTATAATGTATAATGATGAATAGTAATTATTACTGGAAACTTTTCTTTTTTGATTAAAATAGTCTAGTCCTTGTGCCATTTGTAATTGGGTTTTTGTTATTCAGAAAATTATAGTAATTCCTGTTGTTATGATGTTTACAAATAAATCCTTTTCAGTGAAAAAATCACCTGCCATTACATACATTTTTAGTGGAATTAGTGTGTTGGGATTTTTAACCTCTACTAAACATATATGTGCAGTGCAGTTGGTGATGATGTTTGTTACAGGTGTAGTTGGGTTATTTTTCCTTAAAAGATGAGCTCACTTGTCAAATAAAGCATAAGGTAGTTTTTAATATCAAGTAAATATCTAATGTTTTGGTAGAAAAATACAACAGGAAACATTAAATTTGTTTTTTAGAAAATGGCTCATTGTTGTTAGAAGGTTCCAGCTCTCAGAGGTTCCTGTGTAAGAATCCTCTGCTTGTGTGTGTTTGACTGGAAGTCAATGTTTCTGCACGGCTAAGTCAAACAAGCGTTTCCATGTGGATATATTTATTTGTCAGCTTGTTATCAGAGACTGTGCATGTTTCAGTTTGGTCTGCAAGTGCTTATTCACACAATAATCCTTCTGATGCTAATACTGCTAATTAGGGATGTTCCTGTGCAAATGGCTGGTACGTCAGAATCAGAATGAACAGATGAATATAAGGATGAAGGCCATCTTCTCAAACTTTAGATTTTGTCAGTCATTTCCACATGGCCCTATTATAGTACACAAATTTGGAAAGAATTGCAAAATACGAAACTCTGAACAGAAAGCTCTATTTAAAATATTTCTTACTGGCATATGTAGGTCTCAGCTTTTTCTCATGGTTATTTCTGCTTGTGGAAAATGTTGCAAAAATTATTGTAATTTCGTTTTCAAGTACAAGCTATTTTCCTCCCCAAAATTATGATTTATGGTGATTTGAGTCTACTATTTTTCTGTCCCAGTTTAAGACACAGTAAGGAAGTAAAAATAAAACATTGGAACTTTAATCCAAGCTACAAATGGAAGTGTTATGATCTCTTGTGACCTCTCCATTCTTTTCTACATTTGTTCGTAGAGTACTTCTTCCTTGCATTTTTCTTTTGCCTTTGTCTTCCTTGCTCTGTGAAAATTAGCATGTTTCAGTATTGGAGAATTTCCCAATTGGTTGTGTCAAGTCAATAATTTGACATTGATAAGTATTAGAATCATGGAATTTTTGTGGTAGATTTCTCTAGTGTGACTCTGGGAACCAAGCAGATAAGATGCTATTTTTCTTTGTTTGTCACAACATGGTACTTTTTCCAGGTATATTTTTCAAGCTGAAAAAAAATGGAACATCACTAAAAGCCATTTTTTTAGTAGGAGAAATAAGCCATATCATTTGTATCTCTTTGGTTCAGAGGTAATTTGATGTACCTGTATTGAGCAACAGTGATACCGATTCTATAATTTTATCTAAATAGGCACTAAGTTCAGATGAAACTATGAAAGCTAAATAATGCATACACATCAGAAAGCACACTGTGCCCTTTCTATCTTCCCCAGCTCTGTAGTCTCTATCTAAATCAATATCTGTGTACTGCTGTGATGGCTCACAGCACGACCTGCATTTGGCATACTGAAACTGTTACATGCTTTAAAGCAACATAGGATCTTTTGGAAAGGCACTTTTTCCCTCAAAATGCTACTGCCAATGAAACCCCATACAAATGGTCAATAACAACCAATTGCCTCTGTTACTGAAGTCACTGAAATGGAAAAGTAACCTATAGAACAGAAAATAAACTGAAAGGAAATTTTTATTCTGGATCCGTAGGGGGGTTTCTGTTTCACTAATCCATAAAGCTTGACTTTGGTAATATATGCTTCTCTATTTATTTACATTTCTTTCTGGTCTTTACCTTTGTTATTATATAAAGGTTTTTTCTCATGATACTGCATGCCTTCTAGAAATAAGTGGACTTGATCTCTGGAATTATTTTAGTCCCAAGCTTTGGTATGCTTTTTCCCCCTCCCCTTTTTAGCAATATATTAAGAAAATATCCACATCTACAGCAACAATTAGATTTCGAGCCAATTATTAAAAGTATAGTTACAGATCCATTCCTTTGCCTGACTGCATTCCTGGAAATATGAGGAAATTTGAATTATTGTATGCAGTACTAGAAATGAAAACAGGGAAATAAAATGTAATGACTAGTGGCATGTCTTCCAGGATGGTGCAATAAAAGTATTAGCTCTGTCTGAAATTCAAGGATTGATGAGGATTTCCTAACTGATATGTGGTTATGCTTATTTCAGCCAGGGCTGAAAATGTTCTCTCTAGCAAAATAGAATAGTTTATTGCTGGGGAATAAATGTTTCTGGCTAGAAGCTTTCTAAAAGGTGAACTAGGTCTGCTTCCTCCTCTCTAAGACATCCTGATGTGGCTGAACAAGTAGGTATTAAATCTCAGAGCATTCCTTAAAGCACCACTCAACTGTTACGAGTGGTGAGGCCCTGGCACAGGCTACCCAGAGAAGCTGTGGATGCCCTATCTCTGGAAGTGTTCAAAGCCAGGCTGGGTGGGGTTCTGGGCGACCTGCACTACTGGGAGGTTGCCCTGCCCATGGCACTAGATGGTCTGTAAGGCCCCTTCCAACCCAACCATCCTATGATTCTCTGATCCTGTATTTCTCTACTTTTAGAGGATATGGTTTTTTTTTCCATATAACTGCTTGTTCCAGCTACAAACTTGTGAATTAGAACAACTTTTTTTCTGTGATCCACGTGTCAAAAAACCTGCCCTGACTATTCAGAAAGTTCTATGTTTTGAAGAGGTGGAATTTCATCTTTCAGCTTTGGTCACAGTCAGTGTATGGCTCCAGTGCCCTGGATACAATTTTCTTCTGCTCTTATTTCCCTGAGGAGGGCTGTGATTCCCCACTGCTACCTGGGCTGGGATATAGTGGAACATGTGGGAGGTGATAACACTTTTGTCAGTATGCATTTCTTCCCAAAATCTGGGAAGCTCTAGGAAATGTCAAACTTCAGCCAATTTGTGCTTACACTAGGGTAGTGGAAGTGCAGGTTGGACTTTATTATAGTCTTGAAAAGAAAATTGAGGTCTGTGAGTACAAAGGTAGAAGTGCTGCCTTAAACTTTCTTCTTGTAATTTGTGCTCACAAAGTGAAGGTACTTTTCTGTCATATACAAAGGTCAATCAATACATGAAATGTACCGTGCATCTCTTCTTGTTTTTACTTTCAAAATCTCATGACCGTTGCCAGAAAATACTTTTGCAACTTTTGAGCAACCACTCTAGCAATCATGACTGTTCACTCTGCTGTTATTTGAGAAGGTATTTTTTTTAAAAAGAATTAGAAAACAGAAAGAAAATGGTTAAAGGGAATTGCTTGCCCTTTTGGCTTCATTTTTATTTTTTATGTCTGTTTTCACTTTGCTGTTTAAACCTTATGCATTTCCATTCTTACATTCTTTTCACTGGTTGCTTTGGAAAGACTAAAATGCAGAAGTATTGTTTATTTGTGTAATTAACATTATAGATTGCTAACTAGAGAAATCTACTCTAAAAAGTCCTCATTTATATGTCATACATTTTGCTAAGTCTAAAAGGTGCTACATGATGTTATCTAAGTTATGTGCAGGTTCAATAGCTACAATTACATTTAAACAATGTTTTTTAACTGAATCTGTTATAAAACAGATTAAATTATCTATAGGTTCTAAAATTAGGTCAAAGCTTCTCAATGCAAATTGAGAAGTACCAACACCTCAACAAACATATTTCCAACATGATTACTGAGTTTCCCAGTGTTCCCTATTGTAAAGCCTGGTTTATTTTATCTTTATCATCTCACCATATGGTCTCAACTCAATGAATTCATTTGTTCACAGTGAGTCCACACAACCAAATCACCAGGCTTGTCACAAGTGCTGGCAGATCCCTGTAGTGAGCCTCAGGTCTCTCATTTGGTTTTTCCTCTCCTGCTCAGATTTGGTTTGCTCCTAAATCTACACATTCACAGGGATGTCTGAGCTGGCTGCCCCTGTCCCCTCAATCACTCCAAAACTGCAAGTCAGCGCTGCATCACTTTGTGATGCAGTGGATGTGAAATAATGTCACTCTCAAAAGTTTCTGCCTTTCAGACTCTCGATAAATGTAATGGTCTTCAGGTATTGTGCACACTGGCTTGCTTTTGACAAGGCAACCACATCATTTGGAGGAATGAAAGGCATAATGTTAACCCAGGTCTAGGAACACAGACAAAAGGATGCTCTTGCATCCCTTTTCATTTAGTTTTAACCCAGAAGGGATTTTTTTTTTCTATTTTGTGAAAGAAATAAAGATATTCTATTCATTGGGGATGAGTGTGGTAAACTTTACTCGTGAAAACCTTGCAAGGATAAACCAGGGCTTTATTTTCCTCTATTACCTTACATTGGTATAGACAATTATTTTGTAAATCTAAGAAATACTTTACTGCTTTTTATTGTAAATTATACTGTTTAGACTTATCCTGGACTTTGAGTTTACCCTCTCTGGAGTCTCAATGATCCACAGAGGAAGAGCTGTTTCTTTTCACATTAGGATTATGAAAACTTTTTAAAGAAACAAGTAGTAAACACACCATACCACATGTCAGATTAAAAATTCAAATACTTCCTGACTAAAATGTTTCTCTAGATAGTCTTCAGTTTTTCTTTCCAGTAGTTGTTTGGAGTTATGTAATTCATCAGATGAATTGCTCCAACACATATTGGACATAACATTGTAATTCAGAAAATGGAAATTTTTCTTCAAGTCAATCAGAAATCAGGAGAAGCAGATGTGTCACAGCAATGGGGTTCACCTTGGGCAGCAGTTTTACTTACCAGGTTTATCATGATTATATTGTGGTATACCTTGTAACTTTAGGATAGTACAACCCCTAGGGCTACCACAGCATTTGGACTTTGAGCCAAGCACAATTATGTCAGCTGTTTGTGGAAGTCTGTTGGAACTGTCCCAGTTGGTTGAAGGACAGGAAGGATATTCCTGAGTCATGCTGCTGTGGCTCCAGCTCGTGATACTTGCATATCAGATGCTTGTTGAAAAAAATGACAGTGAGTATTCTTTCCACATAATTTTAATCCAACTTTCAGTGGTTTTATTGGCTGTGGCTTGCAGGATGCCACACTCAGATTTTCATTCATCTCTCTTTAGACAGTGCTTATTTTTAGTGCTGCAGTCACCATGGTGCCTGGGAGAGAGAAAACATTTCTGTATGATACCAACTTGGAGAAGTTCCCTGTTGACATAGTGAAGATTGTTACCTGTGATATTACATCTTAAAAGTAGCAATATTGAGAAGAAAATAATAAAAAATCAGATTTCCTGTATACTCAGGATGCTTGCCTGTTGTGTATATACCTACTTCATTATGATGGCATTGCAAACCTGGAGCAGCATGAAGGAGCGTAAGAGTTCCACCAATAGAAAATGTTACTGTTTGATTTTTCCATGTCATAGATGTTATTTTAGCCACACCTTTCTTAGACTTCTTCAGATGGATGAACATTTCTTCCTAATTCAGGTCACTAATGTGAATGATTTTCTGCTTTTGAATGCTTTATATTAAAAGCCCCACTAACTCATAGCAAGAACTAGGAGCAGCATATCCCCAGGCAGGTGGATAAGCCAAATATGTTCAAGGGTAAGCAACAGTATGACAAAACCGTTTCCAGTTAGCCATTTTAGTTGCTTTCATGTTTCATTCTCACCCTTTCTCTCCTCTGTTGTCTTTATAATATCAAACAGTCTTCAAGAAGAGAATATTTTTTGAGCACGTGTATTCTGAATGTGGTAGCAACTGTTTATTTCTACATTATAGATTTAAAAGGCAGGATTTCAAATGTGAAAAGCAGAATTTTTCTATTTGCAAAAATAAATAAAAAAAGAAGAAAGCAAATAAACCAAACAAAAATCATGCCTGAAAAAAATATAATTTTGAAAGTTTCCAGTTTTAGTCTCTGAGATCTTCCATCCTAAATTGTTTCCTTGAGTTTATTAACCTGAGCATATTAATTATTCCCAACTGATCAGTTAAGCCTTGGGAATTGTCCTGCATCTCACTTACTACATCTCTAAAACCATAACTTGAAATACTTGCTCTTGCTCCTAACCCTCACAGTTGCCTTCTGTGGCCAGGAAGATTTATTAAAAAATTGAGCTTCCTCCATACTGTGATACTGAACTGCTGTTCATGCAGTAATTTTAAAGTAATGTTTCTTTCTCAAGAATCAGAGGATGTGTTGCTCATCTATCTACAACTTCAGGCATACAAGGCAGATCCTAATTTTGTCATTCATTGCAAAGCTATCTTTTTTTTCCTAATAGCCTCCACGCTTCCAACAATTTCCAGCAATCTGATAGCTTGTTTGCAGAGATAATCAGTCAGATTTTTCAGCACTTTATAATCTTCAGTAACAATTGTGTTTTGTTATCCTTTGATCATTATCTCAATTACTTTATTTTTTTCTCTTTTACTTTAATCCCAAGATCCAAGGTCTTTGAATTTATACGTTGCAACAATTGAAATCTAAATGATTTCTGGCCACATTTGAATAGCTGCTAAATTCTTGCAAAACAGATTTTACAAATCTGTGTCACTTAACATTATGGACAGTGGAAGGGAACAAACCTGCAGTAAATTCTTGCTTAGAAGAAAGAACTGAAGAGAATTCAGATGTTCAGCTATCAGATGTGTATATGCCAGTAGTATTGGATGTCTTTAGCATCCTGTGAATCAACCCACGAATATGAGAAGCTCAGGTAAATAAATACACAAAGGAATGGAGAGAAGCATGTCATTTAGATGCAGTTCGTTTCTGACATGACCCATCTGTCTTCTGTAGCTCATGAAAACATGTCCCTTCTAATAACCATTTTATCATGTTTGACAGAGTTTCTCTTGCTGTCTTAATGCTGGACTGATGTGGGCTAAGCACACCCTGGCAGCAGTTGCGATTCAAATTTCTATTTTGTCTTTTGCTGGAAAACAGATGATTGATTGCCAGTGCAGTTCAGAAACACATGGGCCATTCATTCCTGGCTAGTTTTCTTCATGCACTTTCTACAATTGTCACTGTTTCCCTCAGTTCTTATTACAGAGCAAATCATTCCCTTGCCCCTCATCCTGCTGTGCATTCAAGGTTCCCAGCTGTCCTCATTTTCTCTATTCTTTTAGGAAAATCTCTTCAAGAATCTGCTCTTCAATGCCTTTTTCCTAATTTTCTGTGGTTTTAGGATGTCTTGTGCAAACCCACATGGGATATGGTCATTTGCATTATTCAACCCTATTATCTTACTTTAAGCCTTGCCACTTTCAATTGAAGTTGTCTGGTGTATTACTCTAGTTGTGGTTATTCCTTGCAATGTTTACTTTGATCCTCTTCTTCAAATGCAACATTTGAAAACCCTCTCTGCCTGATGCTTTTCTTTTCTATCTAAGTGTCTTGTACACGTGATTGCTGACCACAAAATACATTAGTTTAGCAAATATTTGTGCTCTCCAAATGTTTGCTGTGCTGCATGCTTTGTGTTCTAAGAGACAAAATTACAGGCATAGAGATAATTTTATGACAAACTAATTGATGACAGGAGGTTTTGTGTCTCTTTCTGACTCTCTGTGACTGACAGAAATTACCTAAGTAATGAGAAAGGTCATAATTTATTTTTTTTCTCATAAGGATTCAGTGAAGAACTGATTAAATTTTCTAGAGCATTGTGGGAATATGGATCCCCAAATTATTGTGGTTTTTATCCTACCTGAAGACAATTGAACATATTTATTCAGATGTTGTTAGGACCTAATTTTATTTCTCATTGCTGTTTAAATTTAATTTGTCACAGGAAAAAATTAGCCAAGTATGCTCAAAGTACCTTGTACTTCCAATTGGATGAGGTAATGGTAGTAGAAGTGTTTGTGGTTTAGTGTTATTAATGGCAAGATTTGCTGTCTAAATATTCACTAGGTGCATATCAGAAATGTAATCTCATAATTTTATCTAATGATAAAACTTCAGCATCTATTTTACTAGTGAAAATGCTAGAAATTTTGTTGGGTTTATTTTTCCATACTGAGAAATCCCTGAGGATAAAATCAAACTTCCTTGTTTCATCAAAAATTTTATTAAAGGATTTAATTTAACTACGTTTTCTAAGTATTTCACATTGAGGGTTCCCATAACTGGGGTGGGTTTTACCCTTGGAGAAATAAGGCTTAACTTATGGGGAAGTCTAGATGAAAAAATTCATTTGCCCTTTCCTATACTGAATTATTGTATTTAAACGAGAGCCAGTTGTTTATCATGTCCTCTTCATAAGTCTCTATTCAGACTAGGGTATTTCCAAATCCTGTCAGCAGTCTGGGGTTTTATGTATTGGACTCTCCTGCTGTTTTTAAAGTATCTAATAAAACTCTCCATAAATATACTCTATCCATTTTTCTTCAGGACTTTTGATCCAAGCATTTTCTATCCTCATCCCAAATTTTCCATTGGACTGATTCCCTCAGAAAACTTCCTATTCATTAACATCTTTACCAGTCTCTTTTACCAGGAGGATTTTCATTTGAGCTGATTAGATTATACTTCTCTTTGTTTTGTAACAAAGGCATATTTCCTAAAAATAAAAAAAAAAGAGTTGCTTTTTTTTTTTTTAGCAATAATTTGTTTGCTTTCCTTGTTACCTGTATCTAATTTTCCTGATTCCTTATGTCCCCCAAAATTCAGGAGGGTATACTAAGGCCTGCTTTTTCTTTTGCTGTAAAAATTTATGGGCTATTTTAATACAGATTAGTGCAAGTGCAATACCAAAGCACTGTAGGTGGTAAAACCCAGTTATCATTTGTATGATTAGTTTCACCTTGTAGCCGTGTCTCTGAAAAATGCAATTAACAGTTTCATATTCAGCATAGCTGGCTTTTATTCCTGCTGCATGGTGTGCAACATTTGCATCATAAAAAAAACCCTAATTGGTAAACACAGCCTTGCCAGATTCTCTGCAATTCACCCAATTCTCGTCCTGTTAATTGGCTCAGCTTCAACACCCGTTGGATGGGTTTTCAAAGGCAGCCGCAGATTAGAGAGCTTGCAAGCACTTGTGTTTCACAGGACTGACTCCAAGGAGACTGAGGGAGGAAAAAAAAATATTTTAAATGAATGCTGAATGCAGGCAAGCTCTCTGGTCCAAGGGTTGCCATGGAAACTGTTTTGTCTGCTAATCTGATAGCAGAGTGTATGTTTATTGGTACACATCTCTAATGACCTTCAGAGCCTAAACTCAGCTGGAAAGTAGTATTCTACCACTGTGGTCAGAGACAGCAGCTAAGTGATTACATCCTAAACTCTATTATTGTAGCTTCTACTGTTGTCAGGTGGGTTGGGGTTTTTTTTCCCCTTCGTTATTGTTGTTCCCCGCTATGCATTGCCCCAAAAATGACAATTGGCAGTGCTTAGATACACAGCTTTAGTAGCAGATACCATGTGTCAGATACAGGATGTAAAGTTTTTAGGGTGAGGTCTTTAAGCTGGAAATTCTTGTATTGCTGAGCTGAGGGAATTTGTCACTTTTTTGTCTCTAAATAATGGGTTACTTCAAAATAGCAGTGATTCAAAAAAAAAAAAGGATAAAGATAAATTTAATAGGACGTGTTATTCTGGGAGGATAGGGAGAAGTATGATATTTATCTTCCTGATAAACAAACAGATTTGAACTCAATATTTTAAACCTAAGCAATTTTTTTCCTCTTAGTATTAGAAAAGGTAATTCTCAAAATTCAAGAGTTATGCCATTAAGACAGAGACATTAATTATAGCAGCTTTGCTGCTATAATTTTGTAGTAATAGTACGCAAACTTATTATTGCAGCAATTTCTAGAAGCATACAAAAACAAATTGTATCCTAATTAACCAAGCAATCTTTCTTTAAATCTTGGGGTGTTGACTCTGCCTTAATTACCAGCACTGCATGCATGGGTGCTGTACAATAGCCAATTAATAGAGGAGCTGTCATAAGAGAAGGATTGTGGGCTTGTTTTCAAATCCTGCAGCCCAAATGACACCTGGCCTTGTGCACATTGTTCATCTCAACCTCCACCAGGTATAATTTTGACCTTTAGGAATTAAACATTAACCTAGTAAACATCCTCAGCTTTGTGGTGAATGGGAAGTTGATGGAGGAGCATTGACAAGGTGTGCATCTCTTCCCTCCTGAGTGGGGGGATGCATGACATGAAGCTTGTGGGAGAGCTGGGGATAGAGAGAGGGGCTAGTAGCTGCCCTGGGCTACTTCCAGATCTTGAGATTTTTGCTTTTTGCCCAGACAAGAAGAGATAAATCTATTGTCATGTGATTTATGTCATTCTCCTTCTCTGTCAGTGGTCTGCAGGCCGATCCCAGGCTCCCCAAGTGGCAGGTAGAGGCTCCAAAGGTAGAGAGATCCAGCAGAGCAACATTTGAGGATTTAAGACACAATTAAAAAGGGAATTTAAGGGACACAGTAGATGAAAACAGGCAAGAAATGTTAAAAATTCAGGAGTGATTAAGCTACCTACATCCACTTACATTCAATGAGTGTGAATGGTGAAGACCACCAAAAGAAAAAGAAGGTAAGTTCTTGAAGCAGAGGAAAATTTATAGAAGAGGCTCAAAGGTAACTGCTGTTAAATGAGGGAACTATCTGAATTGTTTTGCCTACCAGGATGTTTGAAGTTTGACTTCCTCACTTTAAAATCTTTGCTTCCAAAGTTTTGATCCCAGTCATTAATGAAGACATAAGATAATTAGCATACTGGGGCTACATATCTGTCATTGTGATCTCATCTGTCCTTTTGTCAGAGCTTAGGACAATGGAAACACCACAGACCTGCGAACCTTCCTGTGAGGTCTTGACATCTGCAAGTCTCACCAAGCAGCACTTATGAACCTCTGGTCCTGCAGACACCAGGCTCCTCCTGCACCTCTCCCACGGGGCTACAATACCCCTTCTTGGGAAAAAGGGATAAAACTGGTCTCCATGCCAGGATATCAGGTGTTTCTTTAGCTGAGCTGCAGTCATGTTTATGTCAGATCTTCAAAGAGGTTTCACTGAGGTAGTGCAAAGACTTCTTTTTCAACATTTTCAGAAAGGAGCTTTCCATCTTTCCTGCTCGTTCCCCTCCTACTTGTCTTTGCCAAAATTTGGTTGTTGAGTATGGCATCAAATCTTCTTGTCCTCAGAAAGCTTCATTTCTTGCCTTGACCCTATCCCCATTCTAAGCTTTGATCTTTAAAAATTAAATAACTTGGAGATTAATATCAAGCCTTCTTTTATTTTCATCTATATTAGCTGTGATTTTCTTTTGAAAATATCAGTCCCTGCATTTTATGAATTTGATTTGAGCCACTGGCTGCAGCTGCTCCTGTCGAGCAGAACCATGAGCTAACTTAGCTGCAGAGGCAATTCCGAACTGTTTGTTTGTGCCAGGGCTTCAGGAAGGGAGCTGCTACCTGTTATTGGAACAAAACAGGTATTTTCATGCAGGAGTTTGGTTCTTCTCTTGATGAGATAGAAAAATGCATAAAGTAGAGGCTACACTGGTTTGGGGTTTTTTATCTCTTTGAGGTTTTGCTGAATTTCTTTACAAGAGCTTACTTATGTTCACAAAACCAAAAATCTTCAAAGCACCATCATGTGCTTCTTTTTCACAGGTTAAGGCGTTTATCTTCATATATGTTTAGAAAAATAATGACAGTGCTTTCTGTTTTGCTGTGTAAAGAGTATCCAACACCCTGGGCTTATCGAGAAATTGATTTTGTTTTTTTATTTTTTAAGTGGAAAAAAGACAGTTGCAATTTTATTCTTTCATTTCTGTCATTATTCCTTGAATGCAGTCCTCCAGTCTGCTTCTGAAAGGTGCTTGAGAACCCTGATTTATTCCCCTAAATTACCAAGTTATTAATGATCAGCTTTGTATTTTAGTAAGGAGTGCAGTTAGGGCTCCTTCCTTAGTAAGCTGTTCAAAGCTAATTTCTATATCTCCTTTAGAGCCCCAATCCCAATGCAAGTGAAGTCAATTGCAAATCTTCAGTGCAGAAGGACAAAGTTCTAAATTGTCCCATTTCTTTCAGTTAGGGTTTTCTCTGAAAAAGCTCCTTTTTTAAAAACAATCCATTCCATTGGCTGTTTTCTGCTTGAAAAGCATGGTTACAGGAAATGTATTTGCATGTTAAAAGCCATAAGGGAGCAGAAATGGAAAACTGAGTTTTGTCCCCTGAGTGAGAAAAGGATATATGTGAGTACTACTGCTTTTTACAGTTTGCAAAAGTGTATATTATGTTTCAGTAAAAAAATCTTTCCTGCATATCTGATTCTAAATGATATGTGTTCCATGTCTCTATTGCTGTAAATATTTTTGCTGATATTAATTGAACAGACCACAATTGAACCATTTTTCAAATATAAGGATACTTGCATCAAGATGCACTGAAATTCTAGTCTTGTTTTTTAATAGAAAATTCATGAATTTGATCGGAATGAAAACATAGTTAACTCTTTCATTTGATATAAAATGTTTTATTAAGGTCACTTTCACAAAGCATTCCAAGCATTTTCAGTTTTAAGGCTGATGAGGAAACAAGTGCCCTTTTTCAATTTTTTTTTCTTTTTTAATGTCTAATATAAGAAATAAAGAAACATTTCTGTGGAAGAATTTATGTCAAATTTGTCATGTATTCTTATTCTTGAGCATGTACTTGTTGATACAAGTGATTTCACTCTTTTAGTAGTTCACGTTTTTCTAATATCTGGGAAGAGAAAGAAAAAAATCTGTTTCTAGTCCACCTGAATAATCTTTTCTGGAAATTGCCTCTCCTATTTAAGTGTGGAAAGAATTTGAACGATTTTTGTTTATGTTAGCTATCATTGAAATTGAGTCATCTGTTTGATTTGTTATTCATTATTTGTTATTCATCTGTCATTTATTATTCACTTTGGGAATAATTATTTCTAGAAATATTAGTTACTCTTTAGTTAAACCTTTCTATATAAGCTTTCAATCCTAGCTTTTTTTATCTATAGAAGAAAAAAAAAAATCTGTAAAAGAGTTTTAGGTGTTTATCTATATTTTATACACTGTGGGGCTTTTTTTATAGAGGAGACCCAAAACAACTTTTTTTATTTTTTTAATTTTATTTTACCCATATTGAGTGAAAACACGTGGTTACATTCAGGAGTACTGGAGTAGTTTATTCATTCCTTGCTACCTTGATGGCTGCTGTGGTAGTGAGTCACTGCTGAGTCATTACCATCATCAGTTTTGCAGTGCTTTACTGATTTTGTCCAGCTAGTGCATGGCTGTTCTGCCTTTCTGTGCAAGGCTGAGATAGGCAATCATTACAGCACCCTCAGAGTAACCACAACCACAGGTATCAACCTTATATTTGTTTTAGGACAAAGTAAAATGATCTCTTGTAATTTCAGAGAGATGAAGAAGTTAAAATTAAGAGAATTGGTCTTCAGAATGTGGCTGACCTTCAGCTGTGTTCTTTCACATTTGTCCTCTACTAACTTATCAAAAGTTTTTTGAGATCCTTTTTATTTTGCCAAAAACAATGCCTTGTGAATTATTCAATAAATAATTCCCATAATTTTGGATACTATTTAATGATATGCAGGGCTAACTTTCTCCAAAATCTCATTCTTAATTGTGTTCTTAACTTTCTGAGAGTTAAACTGTCTTTTCTGGACATCAGTCCTAAATTGACTGCCATAGCGAATTTCAAAAATAATTAATTTCCGAATCATTTCACCCACATCTTCCTTGTTTTACAGAATCTCTTAGGGTAAAAAGAAAATCTCTGTGTTTTCATGACCTTTATTTAAAGAAGGCAAAGCATTTGACATATATACTGAAATGAAAATGCAGATGAAATCTGAAATTCCTTTCTTCTCTCTGCATTCCATTTGAACACAACATCATGTGTAGTTTCAATGTAAAATTGGCTTGTGAAGCAACTTCAGACTCAAACCTTTGCCAATATATGCGCCCACACAAAAGAATAGGCTCAGCATGAGAAAATGGCCTTACAGTTTTAAAATTCTATTTAAATCTCCTTTTGTTAAAGATGTCATTCTCTGTTACAGAAAACAGATAAATTGGTTGTGCTTATTTTGTCTATGACATGTGTAATTATGTCCCTTAATTCTGTAATCTCTATTTTTATAAAAGTGCAAACAAATGATCACACAAGTCCAGCAGCTCAATCCATTGCATAGGAAACATCCATTGCTTTGTGACTTCTGAATTTCTAAAATAGACTAACCTATCCCCTCTCAGTGAAATGGCTGTTTCATGAAAATACTTCTTGCATGTTCTTGTTCATTCAAAACTTACTCTACCAAACAGCTCAGAGTGACGATGTCACTGTTTGCACAGTTACCTTCAAAGCTGATCCTCCTCTCAAACAAGAAGCCTATTTTGAATTTGAAGAATAAAATATTCCCATTAAAATTCATAGAATTTGGCTTATCTCTATTGTTCTGAGCATTTGGCATTTTAAATAATATAGTAACCTCCACAAAAGGCAAGATAGATGAAGTGTAATGCCAAAATGTCAAGATTATGCTGCTTCTTCTACTCTGTCATCACACTACACAAACACTGTAGATGAGTTACTGCCAAGCTAAAGGGCCACACAACATGTGAAAACCACAAAGATACAAATATGTGCAATAATTCGGAGTCTCTGATGTGTGTATCCTGTTGACAGATATATTGCAATTTCCCTATAAAAACACCATTAATTTCTTACTAATTTTTCTCTGGAAAAAAATGACCTTTTATTCATGCTGTTTCAGATGCACGTCCCAGAGTTCACTTCTGGTTCTCTATCCCTAGCTCCATGTATTGAGATCAAATTACAAGTTTATCCCTCTCTCAGGTAATCTCCTGACCCTACAGCTCCTAATCATCACCAGGGGTTTCCACGCTGGATCTGCCTTGCAAACCTTCCACTTGGAGACACTGGTGGTGCTCAAAAAATTACTTGAAACTCATTTATAATTTGTTTAGAACTAAGGCATGTCAGAGGGCAGAGGTATTGTTTTGAATTTGCATTTAAGTTTCCCCAGCCTGGACCCAAGACTGAGCAGTTCCTTTGCACATATTTTGCAGTCCTGGTTCCTTTATCCCTTTGCCAATCCAGACTGCCTTTGATGGAGCTTGTCCTCTAAGCTTCCCTAATTCAAGCACTTCACTATCCAAGCTCAGAAATGCAGGTTTGTATCCCTGCTGGATATCTCACAATTTGGTAATTCAGTACACCATGCTGGAGTCTCTTCTCACCATTGCACTGTCGCCCTGTTGGCTTTTTCAATCACTTCCAGTATAGGCTTGGCTGCAAAACTCAAGCACAGTAATTTCTGTCACTGGTCTGGACAAGCACAGTTTTCATAGGACTGTTGCATCTAGCACTCATTACAGTGAGAGATGTCAGTTCCACTGTCACAGATGTATTCCTCAATGACGTGTTATGGGGCTCCAGCCTTGTACTTTAAAAAGCTTTATTCAGTTTGTAAATATTTATTTAGTGATCAAAGTCTGAAAGTAGCTTTCCTTTCTGATTTTGGGGTTATTTTTTCTCTGACTAAAGACGGTTTCACAGTTAAATGCCACTTCTAATCTGCTTTTCTGTGTCTAGAGTATATTTTATTAACCCTTTTTTTTATTTTCTTCAGTGATAGATTAGTAAATTCCAAAGTAGCTTAGAAACATTGCTTAGTGACCTTTTTGTTCTTTGCATTTTTTGAGGAGAAATCAACAAAAGACAACAATAGTAACCTTTCCATATTCATTACCATAAGCTGCACTGACCTTAAGAAGCAGCCTTATGATTCCACACTTGTATACAGGGTACGGCTGCTGTGCGGATTTCAAGACCTTGACAATTTTTCTCTTCTTAGGGCTGTGAGGGACAAAGAAATTAGGTATACTTTAGTTACCTGTGCATTTGCACAAAATGGAATGATGGCAATCTCACAAATCTTACTTTGTAAAAATAGCTTTGTATGAATATTTCCTTACAAAATCAACTTCTGGGTGATATTAAGCATAAAAGCTTCATTTTTGTGTTTAATTAAAAATAGGATTGTTGATTTGTTGTTGATTTACTCTTTATATTTTGAAAGGATACAAATTAATTTCAAAATATATTATTTTCTTTTCCTTCCCTTGAGAGAAGGATATGCCAGATGAGGAGTATTGGTATATAAAAAATAAGCCTAAGCTCAGCATTGATGAATTTACATTATTGGATTACCCTTGATTTATGGAGTTTCTTGATATTTTACTAGTTTTACTGCTAAACTCCACATTATCTTCTGGGAGATTTTCTAAAAGAAAAAACAAGAAAAGGAAATAAAAAATATGTGTAACTTGTGGCCTTATCTGGTGAAATAAAAATAACATCTAACTCATGAAGAATAAAGTGATGATAAAACTATTGTATTCTCTATGGAGCAGGCCTGTGGTTTTAATACTGTATTAGTTGGTGATAACTTAAAATTATCAAAAAAAGGCAAACCAATATTCTGGTAAAACTCTGAACTCACTTCTCAGTCCTCTGTGTCATGATAACCTGAAAAATTACATTGTGCCTGTTTTTCTGCCTACATACACACCATCCCTTCCTAGGTTAATAATGAATCTATTAAATAGCCGGTGACCTAGAAAGTAACCACAGGATGGCCTGTCATTAGCCTTTCACCATGATAAAAATGCACCATTTAATCATATCTTTTTGGCTTTTTCCTCCTCTGGTCATTTGTTCTCAGGGGCAGCATTTTCCTCTTTACTTTCTAGTTTCTTACCTATACTCATCTATTATAACAGACCTTGAAAAAAATTTTGGCAATCCAAATAAGGTTTGTCAAAAGGTTTTTCTTTCTTCATTATTTTATCAGCATATCGCAAGACTTCTTAGATTGTAACTCTGAGACATGTTTTCTTTGGCACTAAAGTAAATTCAAAGATCTGGTTTTTTCTGTTGTGCCCCTACCTTCTCCATAGTAAACATTATGGCAGCTGGGCTATACCAGTCTTTGTTATTAAATATAAATATAATTTTTAAGGAAATTTATTGTACTTGTAATCTAATTGAGGTTCTCCAGCAATTATAGTGGCGCAACTGGTAGGGACATTACAGTATATCTGAGGGGAGTGGAAATGGTGGTTTTGGGAGCATTTCAGATGGCTTTTCTAGAAAATAATACATAGAGATACATAGAGATAATGTTGAGAAAAGATATGGTGCTTCTTCAGAAAACTAGCACTGATTAGCCCCTTTATTATCATCATCATCTTCCAAGTGTTTTGTTTTTCTGATTTGGGCTGCCATTTACATTCACTGGTCAGTAATCCCCTGGAGTGATTCTGTATCTCTGCACTGATTTTAAATACAGCTGCACTGTGCTGCACACATCAGAGAAGCACAGAGAGTGTATTTTACACACTTCAGATGACTTTTAGGTGCTTTGTCAGAAGCTTGATATTTGTTCCAGAATTTCTGGCACCTCTCTTTGGATAGAGTTTATTCTTAATTAGTAGAAAGGAGCAAGGGTCTCCTGTTTCACTGAGGCAAAGGACCATTTGCCTTCTCAGATGGACCTTTCTCTTCCTTAACTGCTTCATTAACCTGAGGTAGTCTTCAGCAAATTGTTCTCATTCTCCTCATTCCAGTGTCCTCTGAGTATTTCTTATTTGGTTTTCACTGAAAGATAAGCGTTTTAGACTCTCGGATTTTCGTCTTTTAGGGTGTTGGCCATGGCTCTTGACTTCCATTGGGGCTCTACAATTTTTTCCTAGAGTTTAATTAACTTTCATCTACCTTAACTGGCATTTTGAATCTTGCCATTACAAAACAATTATTTTCTTCCTGATTTCTTCCATGCACTTGGTTCCTTCCTGGAGATATTATTTAATTTCTGTTTTTCCAGTTCTGATTAGCCTTTGAGCTATCATTTCTTCAAAATTTCTCCTTTGAAAGTTCACTAACATGGCAATGTTTTGCTAAAAATACCCTACAGACTGTATCTGGAATGGGATTGACTGTGGTAGAACTGTAGGAGCAGCAAAACACTGTAATTAGCAGTGCTACATCTTCAATTGCTCAGTCTTAATGAAAACAAGTCTTTGCTTATGTTGGTTTATTTTCATGTGAGAAAAACAAAAGTCTGTCAGAGAAGTAATTCCAGTTTTACAAGATAATTTTTCATTTAGAAGCAAAAGTGCAGCACAATAGTGTTAAGCCTTGGCTTCTGTTTGATAGAGCAAATCCCATATCCTGCACTAATTCCACTAAAATGTGATCTTTTCTGTGTGCTGAAACCACAGAAGCAGTCCCTTGTCACCCCAGAGGGTGTATAAGTGTCATCCCTTGAGGTGCTATTCATCCAAGTGAGCTCTCATTAGTAATTAGCAGTCCCTTTGTAGTCAAAGTAATGGAAGTGTCCCCAAAGAAGAATTCATAAAGTATGTTTTAGAATTCCTGTGTTTTGCCTGAGACATTTATTTAAAACCCCACTTCTGGAGCTGCCTGCCTGCCCTCCAGCAACTGCAGGGAGAGCCAGAATAGCAGGCACATAGGTGGCAGAGTTCAGTGTAATTAGTGCCACCATTACTGTCATCTCAGGGTTCAGCAAAACCTGCAGCTCCCAGTGCTGCCGCTGGCCCCTGGGCAGCCCCTGCTGTGTCCATGGCTTCAGTGGCAGAAGGGAAGAGGGGCAGGACTTTCCCTTAGATGTTTTATCCTATGTATCTAAAAAGGTCATGATGTTATATCTGTTTCTTCAATGTTTTTTTGCTAGATATCTATAAAGGTCATGTTTTACCACAGCCTGAGGTGTCTGTCCTAACCGGGGAGCTGTGTTAGCCTGTTTCTATTCCCAATCTGTCGTAAAAGACATCCTGCAGGATAAATTGTGTCCTTAGTTACTACAATGTAAACTCTGTTGTTCTGAAAACAAGTGCATCCAGTTGTTTCCAAGATGTTGATGTTCAAATCTGCGTTCAAGAAGTTTGGATGGTGCCTTTTGCTGGTTGGGTTTCTCTCAGTCTTGTTAGTATGTGATAATTTTGCAGCATTTTTTTGTTTGGTTGATTGAGTTTCTTTTGAATTTCACAGATTTTAGATGCTGACCCATCAGCTATTCCAGGGGATTTTTCAAGTTTCTGTGTCTAAAAAGAAGAGAAAAAGAAATTTGAGCTGGGGACAGGGCTTAATTTTACTTCCCTTCATAGAAATATTTAATTGATCCATGTTAATAGCTCTTTTGAAAAGGCATCTGCAAGGCCTCATGTCCGCTCCCATTCTGGTTCTGGAGAAGTTCCTCATGATAAATCTACAGGAGATGTGAGAAATCTGCTATTTTGTAGTTATTGCCATAGCAGGGGGTGTTAGCTTCTGCTACACTGGATTTCAAACATCCTTGCTTTTGGGCTGTATGCATGGTAGGAATGGGAATTTAACTGTAAGTTCCCAGTTATACAACCTACCTTCAACCTGAGAGGGAAAAAAATCAATATAATTACCCTCTGGTAATAATTCTATCATCTTTTGTGCCATTGAGAATATACTTATAAAGCCCAGTGAACTGTCACTGTAAAGGTCCAGTGCTGTAGTTCCACTACCTGAATTTTATCAAATGCAGGAAGGAGCAGCAGCAAGCTCTGAGGGAGTAATTGCAAACAAGAGATCTTTCCCTTGATTTGATAGTATGGATTGGATAATTTTCCAAATCACTAATTCCTCAGTACAGCGTATGGCACAGGTGGCTGCTGATAACTCAAGCTTGCAAAGAGTCACAAAGCTGACTCGTTTGTGGCATTGCTGCTGCTACTGCTGCATATGTTGGTGTAAAATACACAATGATGCTCCTAAGGAGGAGAAGGGACGAGAAATGATAATAAATCAATAATCTTTATTTGACTTCTTTTATCTTTGTTCAGCTCAGTAGCACAAGAAAATGAAAGCAATGTTTTTTTGTGAGAAATTTGGATAGCAGAGAGCACTCAGCCACCGTGAAAGTAATTTCATATCTGGAGATGAGCTGTGAAAGCAGCTTTTCTGTTTATTTGAGGGATAGAGCAGAGAGGCCCAATGTGACCAGGAAAACAGCAGAAAGGAGAAGCTGCACATTTCTAAGTGTCTTGAATCTCTTTCAGATTAGGAGGGCAATCTCATGAGAAAGCATTAAATATGGCACGCTTCTTCAACCTCCTAAATGATGGCAGCGCTGCCATCGTTAGCTACGAGTTTATTTTGGTAGCATGCAGACATCAGATTGTATAATTACTACACTGGCTCTTGCAATATGTTATTGGCTCAAACCTTGGCAGACAACAGGAGCTGAGCAGACTGACCAGGTTCAGCCCCTGATTTTTCAGGATATGCAAGCCACCTGACACACAAAACCCAAGGGTTTTAAAACTTCTTACAAATATCAGATGTGAAAGGAAAAAACTCTCCACTGCCACAGCAGCCTCTTTTAATTTTTTTATTGTACACCCAATACCTGAGTACCAACACTCCCAGAACAAGCATATTTCCTAATAGGAATGGGAGTTCACAGTCCAGCCATATTATTATAGTCAACTGTATGGTCATCATTAAATGCATGACAGCAGTTTATAGGCTGGATAGGGAAATATTTGCATGTGGATAAGGAAAGTCTGGTGTACTTTTTGACCCCCACCTAAAATCTTCCTGTCGCAATATGGTCACGCATTAGTTTAAAGGGAGGTGGAAAAGGCCAAAGCAAAAATTCCTTCCAGCTGAGACTATTTAACCTGCCATCTGTTTCTGAGCTGCCAACTAGCCCCTAGTTACCAAAAAAGCTGCCATCCCATTAACCCCAGCGAGCAGCACGTTCCTGGACTTCGATTGATGGAGGCAAAGCAGGAAGAAATGCACAGATTTTAACTTCTGTGCTTCTTTTCATTGAGGGCACCCTTATGAAAGCAAAATGGCAGCAGTAGCATTTCTGAGGTTTTCTTGTATTATGGATTCTGTGCAAGTATTAAATGAGCCGTATTAGGATGTCAAACACGTGGGAAGTGTACATTCAAAGCAGGCTTGTTCTGAGCTGGCAAGATGATTTCTTATAGCTGCAGTATTAGAAAATTTTTCAAACATCTCTTTTGTTTAGCAGCTTTGCTCTGATGTTGCTTCACTTTTTTTTTTTTAAGTTATTGTCTCTGAGAGCACTGCAGCTTGGATTTAATCCTACCAGACCTGCTAACTAACTGTCATCATAGATGGTCTGCAAATGGAAAGGGGACCTAACACATTGAAGTGACGGCTCCCAGCAGTTCTGTAGGTGGCACTCTTTGCTCTGCATCTGTCTGAGCCCAGGCCTTTACACAGTGCAAGTGGATTTCTATACAGATACCAGGACTGGTATCTTTGTTTACAGTCAATTTCAGTAGGCAGCCTCTATGCAAATGATACTTTTAGACTCAACTGTTTAATCTCTACATGCTATCCTGGATTACTACACTGTAGTGCTGTGTTCTCCTGAACTCCTAATGGCTTTAGAGGTGGTGATATTCATTGCTGCATTATTTCTTTTGTGATAATGGGTACGCACACAGCTTTATGAACTTAAAAATTGGTGAGTTTATTACTACTGCTGTAATGATTACTGATGGGAGCTCTGGGTGAGTTCTGCTCTTTGGGCTCACACCGAGTGCAACCTGTAGCTGAAATCATCCCATTCAGCCTAGGTATGGTTCAGCTTGGTGGGAAATGAGAATGGCTGATTCCACTCAGTGCTAGGAGGCTTTCAGCTCTGAGAAGTTAAATCCTGGGCTGAACAGGAATGGGATATCTCTGCTCACAGCTGAACTTTGTCAGACCATACCTGACAGAGTAACAGTTGCATCGTGCTTGGTGCTTCCAAGGAAGAATAATCCTTAAAGAAGCCTTATTTTTTCATTAACATCCTGCTCAGGTTATGGGTAGAAAGAGGGATAAATATGGCATTCCCTTTATTAAAAATAATCATAATAAATAGGTGAGTTGGAAATGAGACAGTTTCTCCCCCTGTTAACAGCTCAATCCTCCTTGTAACACAAACTCCCTTGTTTGTGAAGTTCCTGGGGAGTGAATTCTGGCATTTCAGCCCACTTACCACATCTGAGATACAAAACCTTAACTATGTAGCCTTGGCTGAAGGGAATGACTGAAAGGAGAAACCATGGGTGCGTGCCTTCTTGAGCTAGTAACAATTTTATCAACTCACTGACATCAAGGGATGTGAGACACTGACACCACCTCAAAGGCTTCCAGCTTGTTAGCCTTTCACACACCTATTAGGATGTTCCTAGTCTGGCTCATTGGGTAAATTCAGTAATTGTCTTTACAAGACATATAGAAATCTGAAAGGTGGCTGTCAGCAGCGCATTAGAAGCTGCAGGCTGGTTAGTAAAAAGGGAAGTGGGAAGCTGAACAAAGCAAAATCTTTTCCTGCAGCCACAAACCTTTTAAAACTCCTCCCTGTTTTGGGCAGCTTTTAAGATATTTACAGGAATAATTATGTGTAAATATTGTATAAAAGAACTTTCAGAATATTTACTTCAACACAGATGCACAGAAGTCTTTGGGTAAATATCATAACTAACATTACATTGCTAGAGACAGACGGGAAAGCACAAAAAGGTGTGATGGGCTGGCCCAGTTTATACTTAATGACATTGCAGGGTGGAATGAAATAGTCTTATCAAGACCCTCTCATTCCTGAGGTGAATTAGATCAATTAAAATTAAGAGAAAAAAAAAAGTCTTTTTTTTTTTTTTTTGTTTTGTTTTAAGTAAGCATCCAAATGATTAGTGAATCTAGAAGTTCAGCATGGAGGTCTAAAAGACACTTGTACAGCTGTAATTGGGGGAAATCTCCTTTTTTTGATGATTTTAGAAGATAGGAATTTCCTCTTTATTGTGACCTGAGTAGGCTTTTCCTTCTCATGTTGTCTGCAAAAATCTTTAGGTCCACTTTTCTAATGTAAATTCGGCTTATAATAATAAGAGCCTGAATAAGAGCTACTAATTGCAGACTACTGAAGAACAAGGCTGAGAGCTCTGTGTCCACCACCTCATAAATGTGTGGCCACTTTTGTCAAGGTGTGGTCTTGCTTTTAACATAATATGAGATAGCTGGTGGTACCTGCCGTGCTGAGAAAATACCACGTGAGTTTAATGCTGACTGCCTCCACTCAGTGTAAAGATAATTTTAGCAAACTTTTCCTAAAGGCCTGGAGAGTCTAGCCTGTCTTTTAATCACAGGATTAAAGAACAGCAAGATCATAGTGAGACCAAATAAGAACTAAAGCCAAAATTTTGGCTTGATATTGCTGGGTGATGGTCTCACTGCCTCTTCCCTCTGGAGCCCTTCAGGAAGAGTTTGTAAGTGGAATGTTGGTGGCCTTGTCCTCATCTGTCCTTGGTTTCCTTCAAGCCAGGCTTTAGAAGGGAAGTGGTCAGGATGCTTTTTTTTCAGAGGCAGTTTTATCCCTTGGAGTGGCTCTCCTTTTCTCTCCCAAGTGTTCAGGACCGTGGCTGTATGCCAGCCAAGACCCACATGCATGGGATTTTGGCTGCACTGCAACACAGCTAAACTGATTAAAATTAAAACCCAGGACAAAATTTCATTCATTCCTTTTCATGTTGACTTCATACCATGGCCAGGCATAAAACTCCCTAGAGTCTGTAAACTGGTTTTGGCTATCACATCATCTTTCTGTCTTCTCAGTAAGTTCACAATGCAATTACAGAAAGTATTTTGGGATGAGTTGAGAGGCACAATTAGCTGGACTGTTGTACCCTGGTTAAACAAGGAAAAGATGTAACTGATGAAATTTGTTATCAGGAGGAGTTTGATAAACACTTCTGCACCAAAAGAAAGATCTATTACAGTTTGGCTGTCAGCAGTCCTATCCTTACAGCATTTAAATCAATTTGTTCATCTGGAGAAAGACAAATGTTGGGACTTGTGCACTGAAAAAATCTGAGCCTATCAGGTGTGAAAAATAAGATACAATTGGATGGGGAACCAGATTTGTGAAGTTGATAGGTTTTGTTTACCAAACTACCATATGATGTACAAAGAATTTTTTAAACTTAGTTCAGCATGCTGTGTAATATAACGTGACATTTCTGTATATGACAGCAGAAGATTCAGCACTCGAACTTCTCACAGCATGACTCAACACCTCCTGACAACTCAGCAAATAACAACAAAAAAACCTATCCTTAATCAATTCTTTTACTCAGTAATCTTAGTTGTGATCATAAAGAATTACCCATTAGTCTCAACTGGGATCACACAAAATCACTCCAAGTCTTTCATGACTTCATAATCAGCTTTTTCCACCAGAAAAAAAAAAATAAAATATATATAGATGCAGCTAATGAAAAGGTAAACTCCCTGTGCACACATTGACATAAATGTCAAATTTTAATGATTGCCCTCTTTGAACTTCGGACTACTCATACATACTGTGGGATCCTGCATAGAAAACAGTAAATGTCATCAAGACAGTGCATGGGATGTAATATATTATAATAAAAGGCCAAATGACTTGAAAGTCAGATTTTCTTGCATTTTTTATGAAAGAAAAATCGATTCGTTTTTGTGAAAGATGTCACTAAGTCATAGTATAATTTTTGTAGCAAAATTGAAGTCAGTGACCGAGACTTGTGTTCCTAGAGACAACTAGACACTTCTGGAAATGCTTCTTCTAATTAAAAGATACCGACTGATTCAACCAAAAATGCTTTCATCTTTCATCCTGTAGAAATTGGTACACGGCCATGAAAACTGATTTTTTTCCCCCCTCTTTTCTCTGAGCTTTTGCAGACTTCATCTGCAGTATGGAAACAGACTATATTTTTGGCTGAGCAGAGACCCTTCTGTTGAAAATAGCTTTGATATCTAGGAAAGGATAGTGGATGCATCTCTGCATTTGACATTTTTCTTGAAATGAAATCAAAGACATTCTTTATTTCACTGCCTCTGATTTTTATACATATATATCTATATATATAAAGGTATGTGCATTTGGTAAAGATCGAGGGACTTAAAGACGGAGAGATTCCTTTGAATTTTAACTTTTTCCTACCTTTAATGTTTATCATTAGTGCTTCTTTCAGAACACTTCACTATAAGAAAATGCAAGCCAATAAGCTAATCTAACACATCATTTATTTTACATTACCCAAATGACTGAAAAGTGAAAATGGGAATGTAACATAAATAAAATCTGAATTCTTCATTAGATCAACCCTTGGACATGACTAAATACATTAATTGGTGTTTCCATTGTAGTGCTGTCAGTTATATCCTCAAATTGTAATTTTTTTTCTTGAAGTCAGCATTTTCAAGAAGTCAGGGTTAATTGATGTAAAACTGAATAAGTAGGAAGATTTTGGAATTTGAAGATTCCCCCCCTTTGTTTCACATACTGTGAATAGACAAGTATCAGTGGGTGCAAGGGAAAAAGGAGGAAGGATCAAATGCAATATTAATAGTTTCTGAATTCCTTGTCATGAAATTCACAGCAGAATGCAGCAAATTGGCCATGAACGTTGGAAAATTGTGTGCAGGATGCTCGTTTCTGGAGTTTGCCCTCTGTTTTAGAATGTAATATATATGAAATTGCTGTGGAAAGAGAAGAAGAAAGAATGTGACACAGAACAGCAGGGAGCCTGTTTAAAAACACAGTTCAAGCCTCCCACGGTGGTACAGTTTAGCTGTGCAGGGAGAGGAAGCAGTTCCTCATGAATCCAAGCAATAAAAAGGGCATGACAGAACCACAGGCTTGATTTCAGTGCCAAGGGCTCAGCAGAAGCAGATCTCTTGGCTTGGCACCCCTTTCCTTGACAGCAGCAAATCGAGTTATCCTGACTTCCCTGTGGGGAAGACAAGCTCCAGAAGAGTACGGGCTGGTCTTGCAGCAGCAGCTGAGCACTTGGAGCAGATGAGGATGTCGAGTTGTACCAGTGATTTCCATGGTGTCTCCAGTGCTGCTGCTGCTGGGGCCAGTGCCCAAAGGCAGGATGCTGGAAGAGGGGGGGGTGGGGATGGAGCTGTTGAGGACCAAGCAAGCATGAAAGCAAGGTTGGGAAGCCAGTATCACCTCAAGGGCATCTTGATGTGTTCTGATTTTCTTCAGTCTCTTCCTTTGTTCCTTGAACATAATTATTCTTCATCTCCACTCTTTGTTATTTGCTGCTGTTGGTAGCATATGTGGAAGCAGCAGCATATGTGGGACTGGACAGGCAGCTCACCAGAGATGCTGAGCAGCACACACAATTCTCACAGGCAAGTACTGATACCCTGTATTGGAGGCTCTGCTCGTGTGGAAGCCAAACTTCACACTAAATAAAGGTAAATGGTTTTGACAGGAGTAGGAAAACAGCTGCTGGTTTCAGAACCAGCCCCAATGACTTGTTTCTTTATAATTTGGAACTGCTGAAAACTATGCCACAATAAAAACTCCTGTGGAAAGTAATGTTTGCAAAATTAAAATAATTCTTCTTCATTTTTTTAAATTAAAGTTTTCTGGTAATAATTGCTCTGGAAATATTTTCTGGAAGTAAATGAGCTATCCTTGGGCTCAACAAAGCACTGTGGATTATCTGTGGGTTCATTCTGTTCATGTTCCTGTTCAGGGTCACTTCAGTTCAGATGGTCTATACAGATGGTACCATTTACTTTTTAAGAAACAGCCAACACAAAAGGAGAATGTTAAACAAATTTGAATTTAAAATCCTTGCACGCATATTGTGTTATGAGTATTTTGTATTCTGTTTGTATTTAGTTTGATAGTCTCACAGTTCTTTTCTTAAAATCTTACATTTTGAAAAACTGTTGTTTCAGAAGAACCCTTCCCCACCCCCCCCCCCCCCCCCCCCCAAAAATATAGGAAATATGCTTAATCAAACTCAGAAATACAGACAGAGAATTTTAAAAATTTCTAGAGTGGAGGGTAACTAGAATTTGGTAAGGAAAAGGTAGCACTCTAGAATAGTTTAGAAGTTTGTAGAGGAATTACGTGTGCAGAACTTAATTAAATCATATTAGGTTGGCCAAATTCAGGGGCCAAGGTCTCCAGCATTTGCAAAAATACCCAGGGTCATTGATGTCTGCACAATGATCAGAAGATTTTACATCCTGTATGAAAAATGGCACTTCCATCAATGAACTCTTCATTAGTACTTTCCTGAGGCACTGACTTCAGGGACAGTTATCTGTTATCTCTGGCAACATTTTATGGTTTTCTTTAAGTTATACCACTCAAGTGCCACTTCAGCACCTCCTTATCTGAAGACATCTTTTCAGTTTCTACTTAGAAGGAAGTAAACTGCTCACTTTGGTATTAATTTTGTAGTTCTAGAAGTTACTGCAGGTTTAAGATAAATTGCAAATTAAATTATTCTGCAATTATATTAAAGTTCCATTGTAGGAATTGCTAGTTTTTTTCCGAATATTTTTACACTTTAACTATAGGTTAAAGGCTTGTCCTAATACATCTCAGAGAAGTATAGCCCTATTTGTAAACAGTTTGGTTAAATATTAATGATGAAAAGTATACAGAAGTTACTGCAAAACAATGAATACAAAATTCTCCCTTCAATTCCACTTTGCAAAAATGAGCATTAAGAAATATTACAATACATCCACACCAAACAACACATTATGAATTGCTGCTAAACATTCTAATGTAAACTTCACATGAAAAATGAAAACTCTGATCATTTTGCACTGAGTATCAGCAATGTATTAAAAGCAGTGAAGAACTGGACTTCCTTATTGTCATGTAGGCTTAATTCATGCATGAAATACCTGTGCCTGTTTGTGTTGTAGGACTGTATGCATATTGAGATCCTTGTGATGCTGTCTACTCCTCCACTTCAATACAAACCACTGTTTTTTGTATGCAAGCAGTCCAAGGCTGCAGCATGGGGGGGCTGAGAGCTGCAGGTATATGGGATGATGATAGTCCTTGAATTCAGGAGCTTTTGTGTCTTAACCAGAAAAGAAAATCGAGAAGGAGGCAGACAAACACAACAAAAATATCCCCACTCTGCTTGTGGAAAGCAGAGTTATACAGAGGCTTGGTCTAAACTTCAAAGTAGGTAGAGCAGGTTGCTCCTACCCCAGGTTTTTAGATCTGGGTTGTAGCCTGAGTGTATGATAGCTGTTCTCTGAAACAATTTTATGAGTTTTCCACCTAGACATGAAGGTATTCTTGTGAGCTGGTGAATGTCATAGCTCTATCAAATGAAGTCAAATGTCCCCAGTGCAGTGTTTTCACATGGATCCAAAACAATGTGACAGTTTGTGTTAAGGAGCTCACACACTTGCACATCAGGACTTTCTGTTTATCGCTCCAGACATTTATCAGATGATAGGACTATTCTGGGAAGCATATCTTAAGAAACTGCTTTGGTGAAACAAAAATTAATGCTTTACTGAGATGGGGTGATGGTTTGCTGTGTCTGCAAGTACCTCTGCGTCATTTCACAAAGTGCAGCCTTAAGGAGTTGGTCACAGTATGTCTTAAGACTGATGTGCATATGCTGTATGTTACATTTAATTATTGCCAATTCCACCTCCTACCTTGTTGACTGGAATGGAAGCTTCCGAAACGTTCTTTGTCCTGCTGTTGGTAAAATCAAAGTCAGAGGTAGGTGTGAGGTTCTTCTGCCTTCTAACCTATGGAGGAAGCATAATTTCTCCTCCTTACTCCCCAAGAGTAAGTAGTTCCTGTGGAACCAGCTTGTGTTGCAGTGGTGCACAGAGATCAGTGCTCTGCAGTGCTGTGCTACGTTTATGTGCCACCTGTGCACCACTCCAGTGGCTCCCTGGAGTTGTATGGAAATGCTCTCTCCTTTTCAGAATGAATTCAGCCCAGGGATGTGGGTCTTTCCTCATCACATCCTACTCTTGGTCCCCAGCAGATTTTGTGGTAGAAGACAATGTTGTTGCTTTGCTATGTTTGAATTGGATCCATACAAAAATTATTCCTTTGCAATAAAGCTGCTCTTTCTCTGCATTTACTGCCATATATAATAGTATAGTTTTCTCAGATTGCCCTCTAATTCTTTTAATTTTCTCATTTTTTTGTTGTGATCTTGTGTTTTGTAAAATGCTTGCCAAGTCATCAGCATCATTCCTCTTCTGCTGTATAAGGTGCATCAGGAAGAATCCTGACAGTATTGTACAGAGAAATCTTGAGGTTTTTATATTTCTATGACAAATACCAGAATTTAATCATAATGATCATTGGAGACTCTAGTCACAAACAGGTAATAGAAAATGAAAAAGGTTTGAATAAAAAACAGGGTCTTTTTGGTCTATTGAAAGTAAAAAAACCCAACCCAGATATTAGAAATTTATATCTGAATATGTTTATACTCTTTCCAGGAGCTTTGAAATTGGTTTGTTCAATCCTCAGATAATTTTTTTTTTGAATGAAAGAACATCAAGAGTCAAAGAAATCTGTTTATCTGGATCTGACTGTCTCAGTTGAAAAATAGCTAGTTTGGAATAGCAGGGGAATTATACCTCTTGTTCCTGGATCACTCATTGCTTGCAAGGTTTGCAAGCTTGCAAAAGTAGCCCATGTTCTTTTGATTCCCTGATACTCAAATGGCAATGAGACACTAGGCTCTTTTAAGTCTTTATGTATCAAAATTTTTTTAACTGTGTAGTTCCTTTAGAAAATATCCTATTAAATATCTAAAAATACTTGTTTCTGAAATATCTCACTATGGCTCTAAGATAGGAGGTACCTTGTTGCTGTTGTTCACTTCCCTCACTGGGTTCTGCTGTGCTCAGAGTGCTCATGTAGGTGTTTGTGCATTGGAAACACTCAGAGCTTGGCTGGGTATTGAACAGGGCAGTGGTCACAGCACCCAGCCTGACAAGAGTCCAGGAAGCATTGGGACAGTGCTCTCAGGCACATGGTGTGATTTTTGGGGTGTCACATGCAGGGCCAGGAGTTGGACTCGATGATTCTTGTGGGTCCCCTCCAACTCTGGTTATTCTGTGATTCTAAGATCTAGTTTTAAAGTGGGAATTGTGTTTTCTTTGTCATATCAATAAGATACCAGGTGAGAAACTTACATTGCATGTGGAGATACATGCTTGGGTAAAGGATTTCAGTGGAATGTTACACTGATCACCTCAGTGAGCTCTCCTACAGCCTTGGTATTGAAATGCTCTTCTGATTGAGGGATGAACACCAAAGGGCTTCATTGGCTTGGATACAGGTGACCAGATATAGATCTGCTAAACACTTTTTTCCCCCCTCAGTATTGAATTGCTTTATGTAATGGCATCCTGATAATCATGGCTGTGTTTACTCACTGCTTTTTAAACTTATATCTGTTCGTTTGGTGAGATCCAAAAAAAGCAGTCATAAACTACTTTATAGAGGTAATTAATATAGAGCTGAATTTTAACACAGTGGAAACTACCAGAACTGAAATGACTTCAATGAGTCCATGAAAATTTATGCCATCTGGCATTTGGAATGCGGAAATTTCACCCTGGCTTTGTCCTAAGGTCCAGGTCACAACTTCTAGTCTGCTCTGATCAGGAAAGCTTAGAATGAAGATATGAAAGTTTAGGAATGTTTAATTTATTCAGAATGTGGATTTAGGGTTGATAATATTTATGAATAGATGCTTAAGTATTTTTTACTCTTCTGGCTAATCTTCTCTAGGCCAAACAATGGAATTCATCAAGAGACGGTACTTTTAATCTCTTGTTTGCTTTTCTTTTCTTCTCATGCTCTAAGTAAAAGTTACTTTTATTTCCCTTAGTGATTGAAATCATTTTCTTTGCTGTACTAAATTGGTTTTGTATTTCATAATTTGCATGCAAATCTAGTGAAAATACTTTGACAAATTATAAACCTCATGAATGAAACTGCTTTAAGCTTTAAAAAGCAGGCATGTTGTCATGAAATTTTGAAGTTGCATATTTTTTTTTCTCACAGGCAATCAAATTTAAAATGTACCTTAAAGCCTATCCTTTCTCCCAGTGTAACACCTGAACGTAATGCTGAAATGGGCTGGCTCAGCTCATTATAGGAAACTTGCATTTTAACTTGATTCCATTATTTGCTGATATATGATCTTCCATGTGGCCTGTAATATATTTTGGCAAAGTGAGTGTCAGCTATAGCAAGTATCAGAAAATAGGAGACTGCAAGAGAGACTGAACAGTAAAACAAGGCATTTGGCAGTAATCTTTTCCACCACTTAATATGCAGGTTTTATAAGCAAAGTCATGACCCTGTCACAATATTCATTTCTTTCATGCCTTTCATATAATAGGGAAGGTGGTAACAAGATAGAACTTCCCTGCACTGTGATTTCCTTATCATAACTCCAAGTTTTAGTGAATTACCAAAGTATCTCCAGTTCTTTTCTTCCTCCAGCAGAACCTGTTTGTATTAACAGGAAAGAACATTTCTCCCCATGTTTTCAGTGTGTTCAAGCACAGCCTCATAGCATGTACAGGAGTGAGCCAGGTCACACCTCAGGGTCACCTGGCCACAGGTCCTGTCCCAGAGTGGGCAGACACAGTGATGGAGTTGCCCAGCTCAGATGAGCAGTGAGGTAAAAGCCAAGCTCCAGGGCACACCTCAGCCTGCCCAGCCCATCTCCATCTCCATGGAGCAGCTAAGGTTTAACATTCTCTGGGTCATCAGCTGAGCAGGGAGTGTCCACTGGTGGCCTCGGGCATTGCTGCTCAGCCTGAGTGCTCTCCCTGAATGAAAGGGCTGAGACAGTGGGTCCTGTCCAGATAACAAGTGGTTGTTCTCTCCCTCCTGGAACATTTGTTTTTTGCAGTCAGGCCTGTTTCTGAGGACAAGCTTGGATGCAGCCTTTTTAGACAGTGGGGCCACATCCATCTGCATGCTCATTTCAAGCCATGTCAATCTGGAGGTTCATTCCCAGATCTAAGACATTATTCTTTGTCACATTTGTCACCTCTTCTACACCTCTTTGAGGTATGGATTTAGATTCAAGCTGCCATTTGTCTGTGGCCTAGGTTAGAAATGGGAGAGGGGGCAGGTGCCTGGGTTCTTCTCACATAAAACCTATAATATGTATTCAACAACACAGTTCTGTATCTACATGAAAAGAAAAAAATCAAGTCCATGCAGAAACTACATGCTACCAGGTCTAAGGTTGATCTTGTGAAACTGAACTTAGCCCCTTGGAGTGCAGGAACTCTGACATACTTTTAAAAATTAATACCTTTTGTTTCCACATGACCCTGCTTCATCAGCAGTTAGCTTGTGTTTCTTTCCATCCTCTTCATGTAGGATGTGGCCCCAGGGCTTTCTTCACCACCACATCATTCAAGACTTGCACTGAATATAAATTATTGGTTGCTTCATTGTTCTCACAGCTATCATACCTGAATGCTTCACACACAGTAATGAAATTACCTGCATAATACCCTAGCCATTCATGGGTTTGTTATCCCTACAGGTGGCAGAGGAAAATAGTTAACAGTATATCAGCTAATTTCTAAATAGCATTTCTTTTATAGTCTGTATAATTTTAATCAGTCTTTATGTGTATGTGAATACAGTTTTAATCTACATCTATTGCAGCTTTAAGTGTTCCATAGCTCAGCTCAGTTGCCTTGTATAAAGACCAGAAAACGAGGAACATCAAATTAATGGTCATCTCTGGGAAATGTGTAGTAATTTGTCCAACATCACATAGGAGCTCTGTGGCAGATCCAGAAATGGAATTCACTTCTTCGGTGGCAGCTGCCTTAACCATTAAATCTTATTTTCCCACTCTGTAGTCCCTTGTTGGTTCATTATATACCTTCCAGTTCCTGAAACAAATGAGGCAGAGAGAAATGAAAGCCTCATTCACTAGATAAACCTGATTCATTCCCCAAATACCATTTCTCAGAATACCGTGCACAGTTCACACAAAAAGCACTGCAGCTATGCTATGGAAAAGTAGTGTGTATGTTCAAGATGTCCAAACAGAGTTCCATAAGCAGTTTTAACCTGGCATTTCCCACCTCTTGAAAACGTGAGTTTGAATGGTGACTTCACTTATTATTTCCAAGACTTTGAAAATAAATAGTGAAACAGATTTTCTACTGTGATGAACAATACTGACCTTGAGCTTAGATGATCAGGATTTATATCTTCATCTTTATAGTAGAGTCAAGTAGCACCTGAGGTCTTAAAGTAAACATTATTCATAGGTGGCTACTTAACTTTTATGAGAATCAATCACTAGAGTAAAAACAAAGTTCACCTTATTTTCACAAAAAACCCCATGAAGTACTAAATCTCTACTATCAAAGGTCTAGGGAGGACCTTGGTGTATTTACATAGAGCAGACCCATCAATTCTTCTATGTCTAGGCTCTCTTTTTGTATCTGTTTGTCCCTTCTGTGGCTGTGTGAATGTATTTGTGAGGAAATTAAAAGAGCTAGGGAAGAGAGAGGGTACCAAGAGTGCCCTATCTAGGCATTACAAGTAATAACCATATTTGGACATTAGGAAAAGCATTAAATGGAGCTGAAGAGCTTTAAGATTGTTCAGGACCTTCAAGAGGCTGGAACATGGGGGAATGTAAATGGAATTGGGCAACCAGGTGGGCATTCCCACTATTATTCTTGCCAAAGGGAGCCAAAGTCTCTATTTCTTGACCAGCAAATCAGTTATTCCTTGGACACATGTCCCAGGCTGTGTCAGGGTATTTTGTTCAAGTCAAGGCAGCAGTTCCAGGTGCAATCTGCACAGCCCACTGCAAGCCTCTACTCCCCATGGCACGGGGTTTCCTTCCAGGTTTTGGGTCTTGGCTTTCTGGACCACGTGACATGTACATATACATGGACAATTTTTTGCCAGTGGGACAGAGAATACTGGTGGGTCAAATTTCCCTATGCATTTGCTGTTTTCAGTGAACCATGGCTGGGTGATGAAGCATACCCTGTTAGGCCCAGATTTGTTTGCCATTTTCTTTAGCCCTCTGTGAGCAGTTCTCATGATGCAGTGCAGAGGCTAAATGTCAATGAGGAGTCAGGGTTGGGCAGGGATAAATCTATTACTTTCCTGAAAGAATTTTTGCTTAGCTTTCTCACTTCACTTGTTAGGACATTTTTCAGTTTCTGGCTTCTTGGTCAGGAGCCAAAATTTCCTCTGCTGTTATATCCTGGAAGGGTAATCCCTGTGGCTTTGGCAGGTGCCGATAACTTCTGAAGGGAAGTAGCTTTTGCAAAGGCATATTGTGACAGGGAGCGTTGCTCTTTAATTCATTCCTATCCCATTTGCCTATCATAATTCAGCCGTGCAGGACCAGCTCATTTGAAAGAGCCTCTCATTTGTTAGCTATTAGTGCATGTCAGATCGCAAAAGAAGCTATGGCTTGTTTGCATATTGCATATTTCCCCTCAAACTTAGCCAGGATTCTCCATTTGACTACTGCAGCTGTAGCTCACATGCAAAGAGGATTTCTTTTGCATTTTCTAGTAACTCTTAATAACCTTAGTTTCTTCTGATTTATGCTCAGGGATTAAAGCCAAATGGATCTTGATTTCTGTTTTTGACACCTGTTTCTTTGTTTGTAATCCAGTTATATAATTTTCAGAAAATAAGCAAAAATTTATATTATCATTTAAAAAATATAGCTTCAAACCTCTTTTATGAATTTATTCTGGTCCAATAATTTTTTTCTTTTTTTTCTTTTTCTTTAATTTATTTTCTTCTTTTTTCTTTTTTTTTTTTTTTTAATTTCACTTTAGGATATGTACTATAAAATTCTTGGTAAATCATGAGGAAAATGAATGGTTTGCATAGAAATTAATTCTGTCCCCCAGAGATGTGGTTTACACAGATATGAGAATAAGCCTCTGGCACAGCCCCCAGCACTTGTGTCCACTCAAGTCCTATTTTGAAGATTCTGTGAAAAGAGGAAGATGATGTTCTGATTGATTTTGCAGGAATAAAATTATTCATATCTAGGAGTAGAGTTTATCCATTTGAAGTCCACAGATTGAAAAAAAGAAAAGAAAATAAAGCAATTTTTCTGACATGTAAATAAGTAGAAATTACAGTAACTACATATCCAGAGTTTTGTCTACTTTTTGTTTGCATTTAAGTTAAAACTATTGTTATGATTCTGCACAGGGTGATGCAAGCTACTTTGTTTAGAAATTATTTAGATTTTTTCTAAAGATGTATAATTGTATTTTAATTTCAAGAGTCTATAAAATACAAGACTAGGGACAGCAGCTGGCCAGACAGGTCATGGGGGCATGTTATCATTAGATCTCCATGAGCCCATGCTGTTGATAACACTCAGCCTATTCCCTCAAGATCAGAATCTGGCCCTGAAAGGTCAATCACAGAAATCATATTCATCAGCTTCAAAATAATGAGGCTTCCCCTGTTTTAAATATTCTACCTTTGGCTGGCTGGTATCCATGGCAAAACCTTTCCAGCCTTACAGTAATGGTCACTTCAGAGCCTGATTCTTTCACAGACTTTGCGCTATTTTACCATGTTATTATTTATCAAGCCTTCCCATTGGATTATTGCAGGTTCCAGTCCTTGGCTCTCTGGTGGTTTGGTTACTTTAGTCTGTCAGCATGTTCAAAACTGTGGGGAGCACACTGTCGTGCAGGAGGTATATTGCTCAAGGCCAAATGCAAATGTTCTGGTTTGCATACAGTCCCAGAGGTTTTAATTGCTGGAGCAAGGCCTCACACTTAATAAACAAGTATTGAGGATGCTCACATCTGGAGTAGCTAGTTGTGTTCCTCTTTGTGAGGGAAAAATAAACAAACAGGTCCAACAAAAACCCCCAAACCAAAATGAAAGCGGTATTTTATTTTCAAACCTTGAAAGAATTCCTTTGATTGGTTGGAGCTATATTCCTGTTTATTCAGTCCCAAAAGTAATCATGGCTTATTTCTGTTGCAGGTCACATCTTGAAAGATTGAAAAACTATGGGAGACATTTCTCATGGACTAAGTTTTTGAATTAATTCACTATTCACAGAGAGGGTGAGAGTAAGGAATGCTTTAGCAAAATTAGTAGTATGTTGGGCTGTCCAGAGCTTTATGCAAATCCAGGCTTGATGCCACCACCACTTTTCTTGGGCTTGCAGTGTCTAGAGACGAAAGATGGAAATGCTTTTTGCAGGTAGAGATACTGAGCTGTTAGCTCAAGGTTATGTGGTTCAATCTGGGGCATAGCAGGAAAGGAGACTTCTGAGAGCTTCTGAATATAGGTCCACATCTTAACCATCACAGCTCCTTGATATGATACCATGATTGTCTGCTGCATTTTGTGCTGCAATCAAAATGAGAGATTAATTACTTATTTAGAGACTGTTTCCTACAATGACAAACTGAATGAAATCAAAGAGGAGACATGCAAAAATCCTTCATCTGTCTTGGGTTTGAGCAACTTGCTATTCAAGTCATGATGATTTATGAAAATTAATCAGAAAGCTAATGATAATTATTATTTTTATTTGAGATGAAAAGACAGAAGTAAATTTTGAGTGTTGCTTAGATGTCATGTTCTGTTTATAGCCCTGGAAATTTCTTACCAATTAAAGGCAAGCCCAGAAGTGCATAGAGAAGCAAGACCTTCATTCTCAGCATTCCATTAGGTTGTTAATTAGCCATAATGTTTATGACTTTCTAAAGCAAGTTGCAGGAACAGGCTTAGAGTAACATTCATGTTCTTTTGCATCCTGGCAATTTATAAACTGCAGCTTACTCCAAAGTATATTGAAGTGTAGGGCTTAATAGAAGAATGAATGAATATGGCTTTTTACATAAAAATTCAGATCATTACATATGTATTTCTTCCATTAAGTATAATGTGCCAAATGAATGTTTTTGCTTGCAAATTATTGGGAAAGTACAAGTTTCTGGTTAAATCTAGTCAGGGATGGCTTCAGCTTCTTGCTGGAATTTGTGAGATTATTTTCTTCTTTTTCCCTCTTCCAACTCTTCATTTTGGGATGTGTAATTTTTTATTTCTTTTGCAACCTTTCCATAGTTCTTAAAATAGCCCTTTTTCTAGTTAAAGAAATATATGTAGGGAGGAGGGAGAGTGTGTGACATTTTTTATAACAAGCAAAGCAATTCTTAGTTCTGATTTGATGAATTTTAATTTTGAAAATTAAATTTATTTTAAAAAATATTGTTGTGGAATACATTTTTATATGGACAGATTACTCAAAAATACTAGCTTTTAATCATTCTTAAAAAACCTGGGTTCATTTTTTGGAATGTAAGGCCTGGGAAAAAACCTCATAGCTCAAATTTTATTTAATAAATAAAGTAAGAGCTCCTGGAAGAGCTATGTAGCTATTTTTGGTGATGTTTAGTGAAAGGGTGACAGCACTGACCTTTAGAGTGTTTGTTGAGTATGAGCAAAGTGCTCAAACCATTCACTCTGGTGATGTATAGCTGCCAAGAATATAACCTATGAGAATCAGTGCAAGTACAGTAATAATTCTTTATAGACCTAAGGTTTTGTCCTAGCATTTTTAATACCCTGTGTGTGTTTATCCTTTCTGTTCCTATCACATGTCCACTGATGGTAGAGTTCATGTGGGAGCTGCATTGTAGTGTGCCAAAATAAAAGCTGAACTGCATGACAGTACACTAATCTACATCATGGAGTTGGGCTCATGTAATTTAAATTATGGCCAGAGGTAATAAAAATTCCTATTTCTGGTTTATAAGGGAACAACATGAACCCTAACAGCTGTAGAACAGTTCACAAGAGACAATTTACCCACAGATGTGCTGAGGCTGGTTTATAATGTATGATGAGCTGTCACAGCCTGGACTTCTCATTTTTAGATTGCCCTATTTCTTTTATCAGTAAAGTTAATAGTAGAATAGGACTGCCACTATTCCAGAAAGGACTAATATATGTAGGAGGCAACAATCTGAAAATATATGGGTAAAAAGTATACATCTTGAGAAAAAAATGAACCTATCAACATTGTGTTTGAATGCAATTACGTATTTTCACACTGTGCAGTAAGTACTGTTAGCACTGAAAGGAATTTTAGTGAAAGGGGAGTATGACAATATTGTATTATGTCATATTCTACAATATGACAAGCTTGAGAGAGATTGTATTTATATTTGACTAAAAATCTAGTTGTGAAAACAGTGATTAAAACTTCCATTTTTACTGATTAAACAGTTGTGATTAAACAGTAATTAAAATGTTGGACTTCAGAGAGAAGGTGTTAACCATAAATCCATTGTTTTAAGAAAACATGCACCTGCAGAAGGTGTCTGAATGGCAGAATAAATATTTTCAAGAGAGAATGAAGAAGCAAGTATTTTAATTTCTGTAAGGAAATAGGTGACTCAGGCCCAGCATTCTTTTTCACTATAGATTTAAGGAAGTGCAAAGTGCATTGGAAAGAAATTAAGAATTTAACAGGACGTAAATGAGAAGCTTGATACGAAAATAATTAAATATATATTTGGGTCATGGAAGATCAAACTTTTAAAACTGAGTAACTTAGGTGAAAATTCTATTTTTTCTTCCTCTGATTCACTTTAGCATGTGGCACTAATCTCATCCAAACTGTTGTGCTTCAGGAGGTGTGTCCTGAAACTCCCAAAGGATGTTGTCCCTGCGGGGACTCACAGCAGTAGAATATTTCTCCAGGGTGGAAGTGCATCCTTTGGGCAGGAGGGCCCAAAACTCAGACTGACAGAGATCTTTGATCACCAGCTGGGAAAGCTGGAAATCAAAACTGTGTAGGATCAGGAGGGTCTTTGGCAGCCATACTTGGTTTCTGGCCAGGGAGGTACCATCCTCTGAGTCACTGGTATCATTCCTTGCAGCTTATCAATTTACAGAGGATCATGGCAAAACTTGGCCTGATCTGACCGTAACTTGCAACAGTGAGGAATGAGGCCATGACTGCAGTTAGGCAGGGCAAGAGTCTGCCCTGATGAATTCAAAATGAGCTGTCCAAGTTGTCCTGCTGCAACAGCAAATATCCTTACTACACATGAGGGTGTCACTACCAAAAATTCATCAATGCTTTTGCAAGGTTGCCAGCCAGTGAACATTGGCCTTTGAAATAGCCTTCAAAAAAAGGTGTTGTCCCTTGTGAAGGAGAACTAACAAGTAGAAAAAGAATGAAGCCATGAAGGTAGTAGTGACAGATCGGGGGGGGGTGAATGAATCTTAAACACTGTACATATTTCTTTTCCACCAAGGGATTCTTATGGCGTAACAGTATTTTTCATCTCTAATCACTGGTGCTGCGTGTCAGTATCTCTTATTCCTTTCCCGATTTGAGTGACACAGTGTGATATGTCTAATGACAACTAGAACAAATTTCAGTAATGAGGTCACCTTGGGCCTGTATTACTGTCTGACTGCTGTTTTCCATAGAAATTATTTGTGAAAGCAGACCACATGCTCTGCATAACTTCCTCTGTTTTACTCAGAGTGACGAAAAGGAGATATGCTAAAACTTGCAAGGTGCAGATGGTTTGCATTGATCTCTTCCTGATTTTGAGCTGTAAATTGATATGTAATGAGAAAGCTGCCACTTTGGTCCCTAGGAAAAAGAAAAAAAAAGTTTATGGGTTTGGTTGAATTGTTTAACGTTTCTTTATAAATGTAAAAAAATGTAGATTCTAACTGACAATAGGCTAACACATGCCAGCAAGGAAATAATAAGAGTCCGAAAGATGAGGCTGAATGAAAATCTTCACCTCCAGCTCAAGTTGAACTAAGATTTTGGAAACCAGTGCGGGGAGGTGAAAGTTCTCTAATTACAGTGAATTCCACTGTTTGTTACAATATATATAAAGTTTATCTAAAAAAAAAAAAAAGGAAAGTATTTCTGCTTTTGGTATGTCACAGAAAACTGGTTGTTTGTAAATTTCCCAAGAGAGGAAAGAACTAGTATCAGATCTGCAGTCACTGTGTTGTTCTCAGGACATTGGCTGTCCACCATGCAGAAATAAATCAGGAACACTGATCAGGACAGCAGGACAGCAATATCAACTCATTTAAATCAAGACACCAATATCATCTAATTTAAATCAGGACAGCAATATTATCTAATTTAAATTGGATTCATTCCAGAGACTGCGAGGGATTTGAATTACAGTGATGTAAGAGATGAGAATACATCCACGAGGTATTCATTAGTTTTCATCCTATCAGTTTAGTAACTTTATGGATTCAAGAACAGGATCTCTGTGGCACATCTGACAAAGATATTCTCTGGTGCAGAAGATCAGGCTTTAAGATTTGGAACCAGATTCACAGGCATGTAAGCAATCATGAGTGGGACAAAATATAGAATCAGTGCTTCAAAGCAACACTTTTTTTTGATGAAAGGTCCAGTGAAGAGAGAATATATATTTAGAAATTGAGTATTTTGGTGAGAGCTTAGAGTTCAATACAAAAGAATAAATTTGGCTCTCCTTGTGGCTTTGAAAGGAATCCCCTGCTACCTATTTTCTTCCAAAAGTAGTGATAAATATAAAATTCATGTCCTTTACACCACTATTCTCTTATTATTAAACAAGACAATGATGTTGCAACAGATTATGCAATGTTTGAGTAAAACTAGCTATTCATCTTAAAAATCTGCACCATTTCTCAGGAATTGACTGATCACTGTTTTATTACTTAATGGATTTCATTACATGTTTGTGTCCATTTCAAATTCACAATACACTTACAGAGCTACATAAAGATGATCACGAGGCTAAGAATCAAATTATAACTAAATCAATACATTGATCAGAGAGAACATTTCTAAATTAGCTCAATTAAGGTGTTTTTTTTTTTTCCTAGCACATGGTCTTATAAAAATCCATGCAAAGATTACACTGACTGCTTGGTGACTTCCACTGAGACACATGAAATATTCCCTAGATTGAAAGCTCTTTCCTTACAAGTAGTCCTGAGAGTTTTCCTGGCTCCTTGCAATGCTTGTGTTCATTGAGGATTATTGGTCCTGATTCTGGTCTCTGATTTATAGTTAGTCAGAAAGTTAAATTAATTGAAATCAATGGAACTATAACAGTATGAGATGTTCTGATCTCATATTAAATGCTATGAAGGTAAAATAAAATCCCATGTTTTCTCATCTGTAATTCCATTAATTCAGAAAATCAGTGTTCTTTGAAATTTGTTATTGTTTTTACTAGTAATAAGACATTGAAGAGAAAATAGCTGGTTTTTTTTTACATGCCATATACTGTCACTGGACTCTTTCATTTTCTGTTTTCTGATTCTTGTATTATAACACCAATTGCTGCTTTGGTTTGGAAAGAACTATTAGATTTGCTAACACAGAGCCTTGCCTAGTGCAATCAGACTGTGTCCTGCTGACAAATGCTACAGTCTTAGATTTCACTTGAACTATTAAATATACTTTTCCCATGGAATGACTACTCAGTATTTGCTGGAAATCTTCTGGCTCAGTTATTGTATTTAATTTATGCAGATTGTACCCCAGAGTTAAGTTAAAAACCAAACAGCAAAATTAAAATGTAGTGAACCTCTTCTCTTGGATGATGGCCTGTAACTTCCAGGAAATTGCTATGTGTTGGTAGCTAAAGCATACTGCTGATGGCAACATCTTCCCCATAGACTTGGGTGTCATTTTCCTTTATTTTCCCTTGTTCTTTTTTTTTTGTCTATAGGCTGTGCAAAAGTTTTGCTAACTCTCAAACATTTTCTCTTTGCATCTTCTCTCAGACCTAACTCCATAACTCCAATGTTTACCAAGTGTATCTGTTAGGTTTATTTTTGTAGCTTGTGATTTGACCATTTCACTCTTCTCTTTAAGTAACTCTACAGACTTCCTTTGTTCCATTACACAATTATAATTCTTGATCTTGTCTTTCCTGTTTACCTGATTGTATTTTTTTCTCTATGTCATATTATATCCCTTACAACTTTCCTGACAATGGTTCTTACTTTTTTTAACTTTTGTAATATTCCAAGAATTTTAGTCTCCCTATTGTAAAGCTAAATGTCAGAAATCAAGCTCCAAATCCATATTTAGATCCACATCTTAAAAAATTCTTCTCTTCTGAGGAAGTGTGTACTTAGAATGCCCAAGGAAATCAATACTACGCAAGACAGGTGAACAGTTTTCTCTTGCTTCTTATGAACTAGAAGTGAAATATTTCATTGTGGTAAAATTTACTTGCTTGAGAATTAATTTTGCAGCATATTGCTAGATTAAGAATAGTTGACAATATGTGTTGTAGCCAGAGACTGGACTGCAGCATTCTCAGAATCTCAAACATTAGATGACATCTAATCTATGTAATGATGGTGTAATCATTCTTTCCAGGGTCTGGTTAGTGTGAGAGAGAATTGGTGCCAACTAAGATATTTCAGCTAAAGCTCTGGTAAACTGCAACACAGTCCTTTTTCCAGATATCTCAAAACCCATCCTACAAATATTAAATAGTTGCATCTTATGGTCACAGAGTAGGGCAATGGCCAAAAGGAGGCCCGTGGCCAGGTGTGGAGGAGATTAGGTGGTGCTTCAAGGCTAAAGTTCAGTCACTGGCCATGTTTTATTTGGTACTGTTGGAGTACCCATAGTGACAAGAAAAGAAGGATTAGAGTTCTTAGAATTTGCAAGAGTATTATTGTTTGGAAAGAGGTAGTAAATAGTCAGTTTGAGGCACAAACAGAACGTAGATGTTTAAATGCTAGGTGATACTGGGTGGGGATCTGGTAACGTGATTCACTTAATGTAAAAATGTGATGAAGTTTACACAGCAGAACAAAATAAAACAGGCTAGGGAGATTTTAACTGTAGAAAATTGGGATGGAAAGCTTTAATTTGTGAAGAAAAAGGTGGGAAATTATCTACTGTTTTCCTGGTACAGGGAGGGAGATTAGAACAGTGGCAAATGTCTGTTTTAACATTATAATCATGATGGAAGTGAAAGAGTTGGAGCCCCAGGAGGTTCATGTTCATGCTGAATAGTCATGTTAAAAATGAGAAAGCTCAAGAACATTGCTGATTCACTAAATCCCCAAAGTTGTCTTCCATTAGTGTTAGTGTTGCACAGATGAAGTACTGAGGAGTGATTCTTGTATTTTCCTCTAATCAACGAATACATACAACCAAGGAACATATGTGGGGTAATTATCTCTGGTTCTTCTTCTAAGGCTGTAAAAAAAAAAAACTCTTTATCATATATATATTAAGAAAGAAAGAATTCAAAAAAGATCCCTATATTGGAACACAGTTCTTATTTTGAAACACTAATGAAAATTTAGCTTCATTAGGCTTTTCCTAGAAAGAAAATTATACAATACATTTCTTGAAAAATTTTCATATAGATACCAAAGACATGAATGATTAAAAACTAGAGGGAGCAAGCAAGACAATCTCATTTTATGCCTTAGTAAGAAATAATGTAATGGACATTTTGAATCGCCAGGAATTTAAAGAAATTTTTTGAATATCAAGAGGAATTACAAACACTAACCTATAATACTATACTGTATTCTTAATAGTCTTAAAACATATTTATAGCTCTTAGGCTCAACAGAAACAGGGGCTTTACTTGCTGCTGTGTTCACAGGGGCTTATGTTCTTAAATGATTGAATAATCTTTACTTGAAATTCAGAAATGGTTTGAACTCCTTTTATTTTTTGGTGCGGTTCAAAACATTTCTTGAGTGTCTGACTCTTTCTGAATGCAGGTAATAACTGAGGTTACAATATCTGAACCAACAGCACCCGTGGTGTATTTTGTTGGTTGTTTTACAATTCACTAATCAACAGTGAAAGTCTAAGCTCCTTAGCACACTGATCAGGAGCAGGGTCTGCATGACATGTCCACACCTCATATCCTTCAAACCTAGAAAGGAATGGTCAGAGAGATCTAATTATAAATGTGTCATTCTGTATTTACTTTAAAAGAAAAGCTCGTTGAAGGACTCTTAATGTAGATGACAAGTGAACAAACTGAAATATACCCCAAGCTGATTGCTACCAGAGAGATTACAGGATTAAAGGAGCTGTGTTGCTTTTCTCATTGTCTCGTGGAGAAATATTCTTTTAAAAAATCCGCCATCTATTTCTTTAGCCTTTCACAATGTATTTCTAATCATAGAAAGGTATTTAATATTTAAGAGAATCATTATAGTTTAGGTTAATGAACGCAGATAATGCAAATCTTCCTCCTTCCCTTATTTTGTTATTGTTATATTGTTAGCATTATTCTTTTCAAGGGAAGCAAGACTAGACACAAATGCTGGGTACACGTTCTCATATGTAGTGCATCTCCTCTGAATAGTTTAGTATGGTGGGAGACAGTATTTTTGTCCAGTTACTCTGCGATGCAGCTCTCTTTTTTTCTCCATGCAGGTCCTGGTTTTCTCCCACTAGAGTGTCTGATTATTTTTTTTTTCCATCTGTGTAAAAAAGTCTAAAAAAATTATTGCTCATTTTCCCCTCTGTGTTAACCCTAACACAAATACTGTGTTTCATCAGAGACACCATCTTCCTTTCAGCTCCAGGCACTGGCTGGGCTTCTCTCTGGAGCCAGGATACACAATTTCTGAACAGGCTGAAAGATGCCCTGTGGAGGAAGGTGTGCCAATTGCCCCTTGCTCCAGGGCTTTGCTGCTGTTTGTGCATCACACCCCTTCTGGGGATTTAAACAGCCTGTGAAGGCCTGAGTTCCTTTGCCATGGTTTCCTCCTTTCCACGCTGCCCCTCAGCTGCACACCTTCCCCGTGGGAATAGCAAGCCCTGTCTATTTGCATTTTCATGTCCTTGAATACCGGTCAGCAATGCTGGCTATCACACATTGATTCCAGCTTTCATTTTTTCCAGTGTGGATATTATTTGTTATATTTCAGGTGCCAGAATGAGTGATTGTCATCCACAGACAGATGTGCTTTTGAAGTAGCAAAAAAAAAAGATTGACATGACTTTTGACATGATTTTTGTCAAGACTTTAGCATACCATTTGCTGGCATACCTAGTCTAATGAATACCTTTTACTCCTCCGAGATGTGCAATCTAATGTTATGCTATCTTTTTTCCTCTTTGATATCTAAATGTCAATCATCAGCGGGAAAATTATGTTAGTGAATAGGTAGCATGCAATTTATCCCATAGAAATTAAATATCTATCTGGGTTAGTGAAAAGAGTCTTTTCCATGCCCAAATGTAATTTCTGCATATAATTTTGTGCTTGCCAAAATCTCATTTGCACATATGGAACATTGTTTTTATAAGTCATCTTGGAGTGAGTGTTTAATACATGTGGTGTTATTTTAAAAATAATTTTGTACATGTGCCACTAACAAAGGGAAAGTTACTGCCAGCAATAGAATGAAGGCTTTTTGTTTCTCCAGGGAGTGCTCTGACCATTGAGTTAAACTAGTAGCTATTGTAGCCTGAGGCAAGAAAGCCTTGCTGTTTTACCATAGGCTTTCTTACAACGATGAAACACCTTCTTTTTTTTTTTAATCCATGTATCTTATTGTAGATGTGAAATGTACTGTCTCTCAGCTGATGCTAAAAATTCTGATACTTTACAGTCACTTAATGCTGAAATACTGTGGAAATGATGGAAATATTACATTAAGGTATTCATAAGGAACTCCGTGTTTGCCATAAATTATTTCATCATGACTAATGCTATCATAAGAAATACTAGATACTAGAAATTATTTTCTTAATTTCAAAGCAATTTTAAAAATACTAAAGAAAAGCTCATTATTCTTTAGTATATATGCTCAAAAACACCAAGAAACATTTTTTCTGTGTTCTACAGTATTTTGTCTTTTATACAAAAGAAACAGTAAAGCTTTTCAAATCAAATTTCTACTCAGTTTGGAGACTGTGAGTGCTCACCAGCTCTATTCAGAATGTGATAGAAAGATGACTTTTTAAACTCATGGCCAGAGACATATTTGGCTGACCCATCCTTTTTTTTTTTTTCTTTTTTTTTCTTTTATTTTCTTTTTTAGTTTTTTTCTCTTTTTTCTTTTTTTTCCCCTTGTCTTCTTTTTTTTTTCCTTTTTTCTTTTTTTATTTTCCTCTTTTCTTCTTTTCTTCTTTTTTTTTTTAAATTTTTTTTTCCAAGGATAAGAAACATGAATTTTATTTTGGCACGATAAAGACAAAAACAAATCTCTCCTCTGAAGGATGGGAAGGTTTGGCTTCATATGTGTAGAGCTTAATGTTTCAAAGGCAAAGTAAAGGAGGCGACAGAGCTGTCTCTGTTTACATTGCACCAACTGGGAGACTGGGCCACGGCACCATCAGTGGGTGTCTGAAACTTGGCAAAATCATGCCTTAAATGCGTTCCTTTCTCCAAATGTTATCACCATTTGCTACCTAGGATAAAACAGGAGTCTGCTGAGGGATTTAGTATTTCCAGGCACATGGTGAGATCTGATCCCTTCATCATCTTGCCTACTCAACATCTTTTTCACCTCTTCTGACCAGGGAATCAATCACATTATGATTAGGCTATTTGACACCGTTATTGCAATATAAGCAGTGTCTAAGACTACCATAAAATTGTGTATTAATGCAGAAATCACAAGAGACAAACTACCTACGTGATCCTGTAGGTGCAGCTGCTTTGGCTCCAGCAAATCAATAATACTGGAAGAAATTTGGCTTCAGCTTCTGAAATATCATTTAGAGTCAAACTGCAAGACTTTCTATATGGGATTTGCTTCATTTTTTCCTAAGTCATCACAGTTCACAAATCATTACATGATGTACAAAACTGTGAGGGAAATATTTGCTAAAGTAACTAAATGTATAATGGAAACTCCTAACCATAAGGGTTTGGATGAGTATGAATACATCTACAGAGATGCACACACAAATGCAAATATATAGCTTTAAACAATTTGCTACGACGAGTACAAATACATTCACTTTGAAATTCTTCTTTAAGCAGGAAAACCAGTAATGTGTGTCACCTTCAGGTAATTCAAATCTGAACATATGTATGTGAAAGTTTTCCATGTGTTGTATGTATTTCAGAAGACATTGAACTCTCTGTGCCGAGAGAAAAAAAACCCACTATGTATAAAACTGTCTGCATGCACTTACCTACTTACATAGTTATTATATTGATCAAAAAATAAATTCCTTCATCAGTGAAATATCAATATTTTAACATTGATTAAAACCACTGCAACTGAAGAACCAAGAAGAAACTTTGAAGTAAATGTATTTCTAGACATCTGTGTAACTGTTACTAGAACTTCCATTTCAGCAGCGTCAAAAGAGTTCAGCCTGGCAATCTCAGAACATTAGAATATAATATTGAATTATAGGAAACAATATTGCATTATTTAGAAGTTAAGTTCTAAAACAAGTGCAAATAGAAATAGGACAAGACTGTACCATCACAACAAAATCAAGTAAGAAAGCTCAATGTTCCAGTTTTGTTTGAGGCATTAAAATTTTTTTGTCAAATGCTATAAAAATCAACATGTTCATGTAAAACTTTTGATTTCAATGAAAAAGTGTTTCCTGGTGGAGGATGGTACTTGGGGAAAATGTTGCCAGCTCAATCAGATAAATGCTTTGCGATAGGCACTCTTCTTTGAAAAGGACCATTAATTTTGAAAGTGACAATTTCTGCAGTAAAGAAATAAGTTAGAGAAGGATTGACATTACCTCATCAAGAGGGAACCCAGATAACTTGTTCCTTTTAAGAGAGAAAGAGACCATGCATTTGTTAGCTTCAGTAAGTTGGCTGCAGATTTGTTTTGGGCTGGAGAGAAGACAAAATTGGATGGAGTGAATGCATGTGAGAGCTGGTGCAGGGGTGTGTGTCCGTTTGTGTCTCCCAGCGGCCGTAATACTGTTAGGGCAAGAGGGGGGTGATGTGTTTTTCCACTATGCTGCTATTGTCTTAATATTGGAGCAAAACTGAAGAGAAGGTTCCGAATGACTCATGCTCCATGACAGGGCTGCCTGGCAAAGCCAGACACTCAGTGACTGCCAACTCTGTCCCTCTCTGAATGAAACTCATTTCTTGCATATAAATTTCCCATTTTCTATTGATGCAATTTCCATAACTTTTCCCTGAGTCTATAAAAGAATAGACCCTCAGCATCGGTTTTGTTTCCCTCAGTTACAAAAGGCAAAAGCCCCACTGTTCCTTCATTCATAAAACCCCATACCCCTGTAGGTGGACAGAACTTGTCATTCATGCACACATGGAAGAGGGGAAAGTACTTTGAAGAGAAAACTAATATGCATAAAAGTGGTCTCCAGAGTATATTTTCGAAGTGTTCAAATTCACGCACAACTTTGGTTAATGGAATTTCTGCACCTATCCCCCTGGAGGGCTTTCGAAATGTATTCTGTTTATGAGCAGCTAATTAAATGTGCTTTCTGGTATGCAGGTAATTAGTTGTTTTTAACAATTATTCAGGTGCTGTAAGTAAAAGGTAACGATGAATTTTAATTTTAAACCGTTGATTATTTTCCCACACTGAAATACATTTGTTGAATGCTAAAAGGCAAGTGACGCCGTCGCCAATCTGGCAATCAAATAACCAAAAAAAAAGAAAAGGAAACCCATTTTTATTTTTTGGAAGTGTCAGCCTTAAGGCTCTTATCTATAATCCAGGGGTTTAAGCAGACTTAGGTTCAGATTAGGACTTGAGTTGTTATAATTGCAGACACTCAATTAAAAAAAAATATGCATATAGATGTATATGTGCGCACACGCACTTTCAGCTTGAACTTAATCAAGAAAAATGTTCTTTGGTTTATTAGGTCAGATTAGATGCTCATAGTGGTCCCATCTGGCTTTACAATCCATGAGGTTAATTTCTTGATACAACTGAAAAATAATGTATAACTGCAAAATTAAATTTGATATATGAAGACTGATAGCTGCTAAATAGAAAAGGTAAATGAAATTTCATTAATAGTGACAGGAAGTCAGAGTTATTTGTTCCTTTAAATTTTATTTTCCTTATCACCAGAAAGAGTATATTCTCATGCTGATAGTTTGAGACTATTTTTTTACTTTCCATTCAGTTAATTTTCACAATATTGTAGCTCTTGTTACTTCAGCAAAGCTGCTCTTTACAGTTTTTAGTCTTTACAAGGTCAGCATGTGTTGCAATAATAGTGAGGAATTTTGACAAATGTAGAATAAAAATTGTTTTTCTTAATTTGTGTTATCTTGTATATCTCTAAAAACATAATACCATCTACACTGGGTAAATTAACAGTTATGTAAATTAAACCTTTGTGTTTCTGTCAGGGCTCCTGCACCATATTGTTCTGGAGAAGACAAAGGTGTTTAATGGTGGATGCTTTGCTTCACCCTCACAGTGCAAAATAATTAGCATTTCTTGGTGATTCCATTCCATTCCTTTGATTACTGGTTTTTTTTATCCTATAAATACTCTGTATTTAAAATAATATTATACAAGCTGATGTGTGGTAGAATACCTTTCTAATTCTCAAAGAGCAGTGTCATATGTTCAGGTTCTGTTTCAGACCCAGGAAATCAAACCAGCCAAGCCAAGAGATGACTAACTCCATAGGCTCATATATACGACTAATGCCTTGTCTGGGTGAAATGACAATCCTTGAAGGCTATCAAAGATTGAATAATACGTTTCATACAATCCAAAATCACATTTTGGAGAGTGAAGAGGTAATACCTAAAGTTTTGCACAGCCCAGGGAAAAGGAGGGCCTGCCTTTAGTGGAGGGAAGAGCCACTCACATTCATAGAATCATCAATTTTGGAAGAGACCTTCAGGATCATCCAGTCCAACCATCAGAGTTCCTTAATATTTGTGTTCATGAAAGGAAAAATATAAACAGGATTTTGTGTTTCAGAACGAAATGTACTTTTGTGCAATAGTGTCATACTGGTGGCATGTATTAAAGTTTTGGATTGCTACATGAGTGCCCTGAACCAGAGCTTCTGGCTACAAAATCTCACAGATGCTGAAATCTGAAGATAAATCATGCCCAACAATTTGAAGATACCTATTATTTCTAAGTGTATTCACTTTATTGGTGATGATGCACTTAAAAGTGAGAAACACATTTTTGCACATACACAAATCCATTTATTTTATTGTAGAAGGCAGTGAGGTTGGTGAGGCACGTTATAATTTTGGTGAATTCCTCTGGACTTATCCATGTCCTTCTAATTCATATGCCTAAAAACATGTTTCAAGAGGACTGATAAAGTTACAGAGTAGTAATTTTTATACTGGTAAAGTAAATATTTGAAGTAATTTTAAATTCTAGATTGTGTAAACGTTTTTACCTTCTACTTACCTGTGAGAAATAATGTCATAAACTATAGAACATAACACTGTAACGTTGCTAATTCTAAACCTTTCTTTCCTATTCTATCCATCTTTCCCAACCTCATTCTCTTAGATCACAAATATATGTTTTTAATAAATATGATTTCATAAAATTAAAATTTAGAAAGCAAACAAAAAACCAGTGCTTCCTCAGTTCAGGTTTCCATATTTGTTCTCTTCTTTTGCATTGCTGGCAGTTGTTATAATGGTTTTGTGAAAGACTTTGTAGACCCCTGGTGATCAAATATGCTACAAAGACTTCTGGCAAACAGAAGTTCCTATTCACTCTTCAGTTAGCTAACCCCAAGATTTACGGGGACGAGAGCATCCATGGGAAGGTTTTGCAGGTTATTGTAGAAATGACATATCATGTTTAATCTGTGAGGTCAGATGAGTCTTGGTGCCTCACACATTTTCAAATCGATCCTAAGCACCTGTAAGTAGATCTGTAAACCTATTCCTTTGAAGTATATTGCCATGAAAAAGAGCTGTAGTACTGTGACTTTGGGAGTGCCTTTACTCCCACTGCAGTGCAAAGGATATCCACATGAATACTTAAGTGGGAGGTTGAAATTGGAATTGTATGGTTCACAGCATTTCACTTTAGAGGGACTAAAAAGCGTCCTTCTCTCTGTACAGATTTTTTTTTAATTTTCCTCTGCTGAGAATCACTTGGCCTTTAGTTAACTGAAAGCTTTTTAGGCTGCTGGAATTAAAATATCAAATTAGGTTCAAATAGCTGCCTTTTTATCCTGGCAGCCGCAGCTGGCTTCCTCTCACCTGGAACCTCTTTTAACTTGACACTAGTGAAAAAAACTCTTCTCCCAAACCTCATGCAGTAACTTTTTTTACATTTATCTGCTTTTGTGTTCTCTGGGGGATGTCATCCCTGGGATGTGAGGTAGGGGGATGAAGCATAAAATTGTATAACCCATTGGAGAGTGCAAAAAGTGCTGTTCCTCAGCACCTCTAGTGCAAGTCACTGAAAAACAGGTACATGGTAGCCAGGTTTTGGTGGTGGAGGTGTCCCATAGGCCACCAACAGCCAGCAGAGCACAGCCACCACTGCTGCTTCTGCTCACTGTGATTCCCACGCCATCACTGTTCTGCTCTTCCAGGTTCCTGACTTGGCCAGGCACTGACCAAAGCTGCTCTATCACTCCCCTCTGCAGCTGGACAGGGAAGAGATAATACAACAAAGGGTTCATGGGTTGAAATAAGAACTGGGAGAGATCACTCACCGTGTACCATCACACACTCAGCTTGGGGATATTAATTGAATTTATTTCTAACAAAATCAGAGTGCAATAATGAGAAGTAAAATAAATCTTTCAAACACTTTCTCCCTACATCTCCCTCTTCCCTGGGCTCTCCATTCCCCATGCCAACCTGAGGATGGGGAATGGGGGTTACAGTCAGTTCATCACAAGTTGTTTCTGCTCCTGCTCCAGTGTGGGTGCCTCCCACAGGAGACTGCTCTTCATGAACTGCTCCAATGTGGGTCACTCTTCCATGAGGTGCAGTATCAACTCTTCCATGTGGTGCAGTTCTTCTGGCACAGCCTGCTCCAGCATGGGTCCTCCACAGAGTCACAGGTTCTACCATTAAACCAGCATGGTCTCTTTTGTCCATGGGTCTGCAGGTCCCTGCCAAGACCCTACTCCAGCACAGGCCTCCCACAGTGTCACAGCCTCCTCTCCATAGTCTCCTCCATGGGCTGCAGGTGGATCTCTGCATCCCCAGGGACCTCCATGGGCTGCAGGGGCACAGCTGCATTACCATTGTCTGCACCATGGGCTGCAGAAGAACCTCAGCTCTGGTACTTGAAACACCTGCCCCTCCTTCTCCGGTGACCTTGGTGTCTGCAGAATTGTTCCTCTCACATGTTCTCATTCTGCTCTTCACGGGCTGTAGTTACAACTGTGAAGTAATTAATGTTTTTCCTCTTAAATATGTTAGCATAGAGGTATTACCACAATTTCTGATTGGTCCAGTCTTTGCCAGTGGTGTATCCATCCTGGAGCTGGCTCAGAGTGGAGGAAGCTTCCAGAAGGTTCTCAAGAAGCCACCCTGTAGCCCCCTTCTACCAAAACCTGGCCATGCAAACCCAATACACTCCTTCTCCAGGAAATGCTGAAAGACCTTTTTATGATCATCTCTGTTTTTCACAAATATCTTTCTGTTCTAAAGCAGATGAATTTATCTTCTTTTCAGTTTACACTGGGAGCCAGAAACCCCACAACCCAGTACATTCCCCTTTAAAGCAGGTTCAGAGGGTTTTTCTGAATGTCACTATTTTTGATTTTGTGCTCCAATTTTTCTCACATATTAGATTTCTTATCAAAGTCCCAGCTGTTTTCTCTTATCCTTTCTCTATGTTTTTACAATAAAGAAGCCAATGATGAAGCACGATTCTATCAGACATGTGGCAATCAGTGCACAAGGACTGAAGTGCTGGTTCTCCTGTGTGCTTTACTGGCAAAGCCATTTCTTTCACTTTAATCAGTATTTTTATTGGCTTTTTGTCTGCACTGAAGCTTATTGGACTCTGCAGTTCTAAAAAATGCAGGTTGTTACAAGGGCATGCAGAAGTGCATTTCTTTCGCATGTCCCATAGGAAGGAATACAGAAGGGATTGCTCTGTTGATTGCAGAGATAGGGAAGTGGTGCATGACTACTCAGAGTGGATGTTATGATTTGTCTGGTTAACTCTGATTCCAGCTGAGATTGCCATGATGACTGGAGGTGCAACTCCCAGAAGGTCAACCTTCGCTTGAGCCGTTTCAGTAATGGACTAACAATGTATTTTTGTGTCAAGACTTGGCTTGGTTTGGACTCTGCACTGATTGAATACTTGATGAGAACCAGCAAATGCAATGATTCCTCTTAGGAGTTTGTGTTTGATAGCACCCCAATCTCTAATTTACTGTGTGCATGTGCTGGAATGCAAATCATTCTCACAAGGTTGTATAATCAGTATTTATCCTGGCCTGTTATTTTGTAATGACTCTGATTTTATAAATTTCAATTTTTTTATAAAAATAACTCCTTTCCTTAGCTAACTCGAGATGGGTCTCCTAGAACTGACCCCTAGCTAGTATTTTCTTCTTCAAATGATTTTTTTGCCATCATACATCTTCTCTGTGTGGTAATATTCCTACAGTTCTGATCCTTAGGGATGTGAGAGGAGGAAGGATTCTAATGATGAAAATACTTTTTTTGGGCCCACTCTTGTAGCTGCAAAAACCCCAACTATATGATCTATTGAATTAAAGCTGTTGCCTTCTTTTACAAATCTTGTCTCATAATATGTGTCAACATAAATCACTTACCAGTGGGCAGGTTGGAGAGAGATGAATATAGATGGTGTTTACAATTCTTCTTATATAGTAATAAAAAATAATGATGCATATATTTGATTGTACTCTGCTCCATTCTTCTAAGTCACTTTTTTCTATCACAGTATGGAGCGCATTTATCTGCCCTAATCTACACATCAAAAGTTAGACATGTAAGTTGGAGTTAGTCACTTTATATACCCTTGTAGTCTGTACAGAGAGGCAGAGAGATAGATTCCTCTGTTTGTTTTCTTTTCTGATAGGTATCCAGGATATTTCAGAGCCTTCTAGATCTACATATGTCTTTACACAGATGATAAAGTATGGGCTTGAACATCCATCTTTTGAGCTCTGGTTTATTGTGAATCCATGATCCAGCTTTTAAAGTTAGAGGTTTGTGGTTTTTTGTTTTTGCATAACTTGGCACAGCAGGATGTTAGATCTGAGTGTAGTATAGAAATTGATGGTGGTGGCAGTATTTTTTTCTAAGAAAGGAATGAAACAATAGAAAACAACTAAATTTAAAATGTCAGACATAATTATTAATTAGGGCCGGTTTTCACATGTGGTCTCTTCACGCCCCACTCCTTGGCAGGAAACTTGCAATCAGGACATAAATGTTCTTGCTTTGATCACTGTGAGGTTTCCCCTTCTGCCACGCCACACTTCCTCTGCTCAGGGCCAGGTTAGTGCCAAACATAACTCATGCAAAAGCTTGAGTCAAAGGTGATCCATTAAAAGCCCTAATCTCTGATGTGCCAAAGATTTCTTGGCATTTCCATCTTCTGTGTTTGGAGAGCACAACACATTGCTACTCGTGAGTGTGCATGCGTGCTAGTGCTAGTAAGGGAAGTGCTACTATGAGACCTTGTTGTTTGAGGTATAAAGCTTTGGTTTTGGGGAATCCTTTAGAGAGCCATAGGATTTATCTTCTGATACAAGAACATTCTTTGAAGCAAAGAATTAAAGACAGTGAATAGATTAAATACTGTTCCAAGCAATTTGTTGCATTTTGAGTTGGAGTAGCAGCAGTAGCAGCAGTAAAACCATGAAAGCATTTAGGAAGTGTTAGACGATATGTGCAAGACAAATTTCATCCACACACCTAAAAAACATGGAGAAATTACCAGAGTAGTTGTATTTTTAAAATAATGAAGAGATACCAGAATAACCAATAGAAATAATAATTTTTTCATGTAGTAAGTCACTTCATTCTTACAAATTTCTGAGCAACCCGGCATTCTAAGTTGATATTTTCTATGAATCAAACATTAAGTTAAACCAAAGAATGTTACAAGTTCCCGCATTTTTTGAAGGAATAAATAGTTATTATGGCAAATGCAGAAGGAAAGCAAATAATTGCTGGGATAATTTAGCATAAGATTGGAGCAGGACAACTTTACCATTTACAGCCATCTCCAATTCCATGTCTCTCTCCCAGCAGTATCACGTAGGACGCTTGCATTTCATAAAATGAAGTTAATGTCCTAGAAGTACTCTTTTAGTGCCTCTTCCCTTCTATGGTTTTACAACTACAGTTATTATTTATGGTACTGTGTTTTTCAACTTTAAACTGATATCTTTTCTGTTCTGCGCTCATCAGTGACTTCGCTGTGACTTCAGAATCATTTATGTCCAGCCTGTTCTCTTATAGTAGAATTGAATTCCATTGGTAGAAAGTGAATTAGCTAAAAGAAATTTCTGATTTTTATTCAATTTCTACAATATTTTTCTCCATTTTCTGGCCAGCTTTCTGTGTGAATTTGAAAAAATGCAGCATTACAATCCAAGAAAAGCTAGCAGTGGTGCTAAGGCAAGATTCCTGTACCTGAAAATATATGACCTATGGATATTTTTGGAATAGCTCTAGTGATTTTCTGGGATAAATAATTTACATGATGGTGATATGTATTCATAGAACTTTCTGCATGATTTTGCCTTCACATAACCCTAAGATTGGGATGTTTTTGAGAGGGATATTTTTGAGAGACTAAACACAAGGAAAGAAAATTATTTTCTTACTTCTTTCTGTGCATTCATTTGATTTGCCCCCTAATCTGTGGGCTGATGACTTTGGATACATCACTAAGTAATATCCCATGATTGCTGTACCCTGAACAGAAGCCTCAGGTAGCATTTCATAACCAGCTCAGGTTCAAGGAGCAGGCTGGTTGCATTATGGTGTTATGAACTGGTTTGCCCATCTTATCTGGGAGACAAATTAGCCCAGGCAAAGTGCCAGGTTAAGTGGTTTGGCTACCAAATGTAGCCTGTTAAAAGATATCATATCTCTGCTGACAGATTTGCTGTGAGAAATCATCTGAGCTACCAGGTACCACCAAAGTGCTGCCGTGGCCCTTGAGCAGCCACGGGGAAGACAGGCTGGCAGAGGGAGCTGAGCTACACTTGGTTTTCTGTTCTTGGTTTCTCTGGAACACTTCTGCTTCACCAAAGGCCTCAGCTGTCCAGAAGCTGTATACTGGGAATGACACATCCCTGCTCAAACAGATATGTGCTTTGAAGGGCCTGTTAATTTTCAGTCCAATTTTATATTAAGGGAGGGTTTTATAAATACACATAGTCATTTTTCTCTTAGGAATTATGCTGCTAAAGTCTAGACATTGGTAAGCAACAATGTTAATGTCTATGTTTCCACATGTGTATATTTTTGGTGAGTAAAAATGGTGTCTATGAAATGTCCCATGGTTAGTACAAGATAGGGAGTATTTGAAATACCAGTGTAGCCAACTGGCCATGTCAGGGCATGAACCATTGTCAGTTTCCTATGGCAGCTGTGTCATTTCTGTTGTCATTAGTTTCCTTCTGTCTGCAATAAGAGGAGAATAGGTCCTTGAGAAATATATTTCTGGCACTGTAACAGTGCATATTCTGCATGAAATTATACCTCAGCACTTCAGGTATTCTTCCATTCAGGAAAAAGAAAACATTCAAATTGCTGAGGACAATTTCATTCTGATCTTTACTCTCCGAAGGATGAAAAAAACCACCTGTGAAACTCCACATTATGAACACTCTGCATTTTCCAATTCTTCTGTCTGCCACCTGCATAAAAACAAAACAAATAAACATACAAAAAGCAATACAAGTGTTCCCAATAGTAAGAAAATAATAACAAGAAACATAGAAAAAGTGAAAAAGTGAATATTGTCTTTTGCTTTTCTAAGTTTAGAGGGCTTGACACACATATACAGCAGCATTTTTTTTTAATGGAAATGCTTTCTGTTGACAGTGTAAATATGATACCATGTGAAGCATTTGAAAGATGGAATTCAAACCATTCTGCTCTCACTACTTTTAGCAGGAGACTGTTCCCCAATCTGATAGATCTCACCTTTAGGAATATTTTTTTTTCTTGAACTTAATGCTTCTTATCTGAATTCCACTCCAAGACTGTATGGAAATCTCTATGGATTTCTTTGTATAATTTCTCTTCATACTTACTCATATTTTTTCAAATCACTTGCAAAGGTTCTCCTTTCCCAAACCAACCTTATGGTGCTTCATTGGCAGCTTAAAATTGTGCCTTTTGCTTCTTCCCCTTCTGGCTCATCCAGACAGGAACAGATCCATCAATCAGCAGCACTGTGGGATGGAAGCAAGCTCTGAAGGGGACTGGTGTTTATTAAGTAAAGTCAAAGCAGAAGATCAACATGGGACAATTCCTGGTCCATATATTTTCCTTCTTCAATGCTTTACATTCAGTTAATTGGAATTCCTAACTGTTTATTTTACAGGTTTTAATTTTTTAGTTAAAACAAAACCAAACCACTGAGCTTGTCTTAAAGGTCATTTATCTGGCTTTTTTGAGCAGTTCCTTAAACAATTCTCAAAGTATTTATTCCTATCTGATGAAAAGGCTGCAGCAACTGCTAGAGCATCAAGGGTCACATGCTGATAACTGTAATGAGACATTTATTTATTTGAAATGCATTAATGAACTCTTGGCAAGCTTCATGTAATGAAAGACCAAAGGAGTAACATTTCTGCAGTTCCTTGATGTCCTCAGAACCAAAAAAACCATAAGTAATTGTAATAAATAAATAAGCAGATAAAGTTATTCAAAATGAGAAAAAGTCATCTTAGATTCTGACCCTGCATGTTCTAGTAATAAGGTCCATCAAAAGAGAAGGAGTTGCCAAATCTAATGCCTTTAAGATTAAGGATTTAAAGAGTTGAGATGAAAAACACTAGAGCTTTGGTTCCTGAAAACCAAGTGATTTTTCAGTTGGACTGAATACTTGTTTGAAAACTTTGAAAGGCTGTGAGATGATACAATGCTTTAAGACCACAGAAGCTCTGAGACCCCAGACATTGTTGTCTTTTCTTTCTTTGGGTTATTTATTTGCCTGGATTAGTTTAAAGGATGATGAACTTAAAAATCTTGAAATCCTTGCAAGGGATAACTTTAGGTTAGGGAGAATAAAGTCCATGGTAACCCAGCTATGGTGAAATACAGAAATTTATTTAAAACTCTTTAGAAAGGCAAGAAGGAAGATCACTAAAGCAGTGAAACAATGAGCAGTTCTGGATAGATTCAGCCTCACCAGGAAAAAAACAGACTTTATGAAATTTAGACATCACCAGTCATGATAGCATTGTGTTTTGTTGATTTGATCCTCTCCTGCCTCACATATAATTAATTTATAGCTGTGCATCTGGTATGATTTAAAGGCAAATACCATGCAGAAACTGTAAATGACACCATGGGGTGCCAAGGTGTGGACTACTGCAATGAATGAGCCCAAACATTGAATGTTGAACCAAAGAGGGAGTGCAGAGTCAGACGTATGGAATATGTTCACGAGTAGGGTGTTTTTAAGGAGGCTATCCCAGACCTGTGCCCTTGTACAGTGTAATTAAGTTACATGGGGAACCTCATGCCTAAACCTCATGGTCCTTCCTAGTCACAAGTTCCCTGAATCCAGTCCAAACACAATTTTAATTGTGAAGTAAAAGTGAAAATCCATAGAGAATTGCAATAAATCATGTTTCTGAACTCATCTCAACATATATAATTGTATTAAACTTATGCTAATTAGTGACCTATTAAAAAGGGAGTTCAAGACTGAGAGGAATGAGGAAAATGTGTACCAGGCCCTAGAATTCAGGAGGTCAGGCTTTGGCTTCCCAGGACACTGGTAAACAAGATCCTGTGAGAGGGAACTCTAAAGAAAAAACCAGCTCAGGAGAGCTGGTGGGTATCTAAGACAGAAAACTCAAGAATCATCTTTCCTGGTACTCTGGAGAATGAGGTGTACCAAGAAAGTGGCTTGGAAGTAAGGACTGAGTTCCAGAGCAAAAAGGGTGTATACAGGAAGGACATTCTAACAAGCAGAACTTCTACCACTGTGTTAGAAAGAACAGAAAAAAAAAAAAAAAGAAAGAAAAAAAGGCCTGCTTCTGTGCTTCTGAATGGGGCAGGTGGTACAAATAGGCAAATGCAGAATAGGCAGAACTGCTCAGTATCATCATTGTGACCTGCAGCAAAAATAAGGTCTCCCAAATCAATGCATGCAGATGAAGTTTTTAAGGAGAGAAACTGCAATCTGCAGTAATAGAAGACAGTTGAGTCAAAGAACTCTTATGAAATCTTGACACAAGAAAGTCCATGGGTCAAGACAGATGCATACAATAATGCTCAAAAAGGTGGCTGATGTCACTCTATATTCTTTGAAAATTGTGAAAACTGGGGTTTTAAGGCTGCAGAAAAGCCATTGTTGCACACATCTTCAGAAAAAGCAAGAAGGAACACTCCAGGAATCAGAGGCTGGTCAGCTTCACTTTGAACCCTGAGAAAATTATGGAGTGTGTTCTCTTGGAAGCTATTACTGGGCACATGAAGGACAGGATGATGACTGGGACTAGATAGCATGAATTAATCATGGGCTAACCATGTCTGACCAACCTCATTGCCTTTTGCAAGGAAATGACAAGCTCTGTGGATACCCAGAAAAGAGGGGCTGTTATCTGCTTTGACCTAAACAATACTTTTGACGTGATCTCCTGCAGCTTCCATGAATTTAAGTTCAGACATTTCAGTCTCAATGAGTGTATTAGTACAAAGGTGAAAAGCTGCCTGAATTGTTGGAATCAAAGGGAAATAATTAATTGTTTGTAATCTGCCTGGAGGCCTGTTATGAGTGGAATAACATTTGTGCAAGTGGCAATATTTGCTAGAAAAGCAGAAAATGTGTGTCAGCCAGGAGACAGCATTGGAATTAGTGGCTGAGATGTACCACTGTGTCAGTGCTCTGCCTGGCTGTCTAGAGGCTTGCTCATATTTGGGATAAAAGATCTGCTTCCTCTAGGAAAGAAATAGAAAATTAAGGTGGGAGTCTTACTGCAATATTGAGTTCTTTGTAGGATGCAGAGAGAGAAGTTAAGGTGTCTTAAATATGCAGATGTACCTAGATAGCATGATGACCCTGATGGGAGACTCTCAAGCCTGGCCTGTGAGTGTTCCTCATATTAGGAACCATACAAGGGATGAGGGTGACCATATTAGGATGAGGGTGATGAGACAGATGCATCAGGGATAGGAGCAAGGTATGATGTGATGTGTGTACTCCTGGTGGAACTCCAAGATAGAACCATCTTGTGGGAGGGTCTGAGGCATAGGGTAGCCCTCAGACCATGGCAGAATTTCCTAATATATATATCATGGTTCCTAGGGGAATTTAAGAGGAAAAGGCACTAAACTAATACAGCATCCTATTTTTCTGTACAGCAATGTACTAAGGCTCACTTTAGGATGAATCTTTAAATATGTATCCATTTTCTCTCTAAAATCTAAAAATATTCTCTCCTTACACTAAACTCCATCATAATGACCTGTGGTGTTTTCCTGGTTCTGGCTAGGACAGGTTTAATTTTTGTGCACACACGCCCCCGTACACACCCACACCTACATACCCACTAACCCACACCCACTCTCTCTCTCTCTCTCTCTCTTCCCCTCTCTCAACTTTTGTTATTAGTATTGCTGCTGTTTGTTTTTTCTTATCTCATTGCTGTTTCCAGTAAATTGTCCTTACCCAACCTATGATCTTTACCTTTTGTGCCTCCAATTCTCCTCTCCATCCCACTGCAGGGGGCAGAGAGAAAGGAAGGGGGGAGCAAACAACTGGCAGCACAGTTTCAGTGGGAGCACTAAACCAGGGAGTTCCAAAGCCATTGCAGGTGTATGTACAGGCTTTAAATGCATCATTTTCATCTTTCCTTGCTCAACAGAGCACAATTTGGAGTTTGTTGTAATAGGTGCTGTTTCAGGTGATGAGTAGTCCACAGCATTAATCCAAAAATTGCTACTCCACACAGGAAAGATGTTTCTGAATACACTATTCCTACTGTCCAAGGGCCAAGAGTAGTTGCGAGTCACATGCTCAGTCCTTAGCATATCTTCCTCAACTGTAAAAAAAAAAGAAAAAAGGAAAAAAACCCCTACACCATTAGGATTTCAGTGAAGCCCATGGCAAAATTTCTGCTCTACACAATGGTGTGGGATTTTCCCTTCAGCTTTAGAAATAAAGGATCCTGAGGAAGAGTTTACACTACTGGGGGGGATGCTCACAGTTCAGCCATGGCACCTTGGACCCGTGCCTCTCATTGGCCTCCCCACACTGCTGTGGGGACATGGCAGAGCTGTCTCTGAAATAACTGTGCCCATATAGCAATATAAATAAATAATATTGCATTGTTAATAAAGTCTTGGTTTCTCAAAAAAGTATTAATGACAATCTGTAAAGAAAATAAGTAGATTTTAAAAAGAGACAGAAAAGAGACAGGTGAAGAATGATATGAAGCTATTTCCCTACATGAGACTCCTGCCTTGTGCTATGGCAGGGCAGGTTGAAAACCTGTAATTGTGCTTGCTGACAGGCTGTCTTGAGAAACAAGCATTTGATTGTGATCATCCTTGACAAAGATATAGGGCACAGGCACCCATGGACGCCTAATTTATGGATTTTTATCTTGTTTTATAAACTGTCTGTAGGGTTAAATTGCTGAATAGGAAATGCAAAGTGAGCTGGAGACAAGGTATTTGAAAAGCAGAACTCAGGGAAGACTAATAATAACGACAGACTGAGGAGATCAGAGAGCTAAAAGACTACTTCAGCTAAATAAACAAGGAAGCCTCTGACCCCTCTGAAATCCAATAAGCTGGTTATCACTCTAAGAAACAATGTTGCTTTATAAGCTCATTTTTAAATGGGCCAAAATATCAAGTACAATGAATTTTTGGATGTATTCATAATAAAGAATCTTTCTCTTAATCTGTTATTTTATTGTGCGCTGATTGCTGCTGTTTTCCCAATGGTGGTTTCTCTTTTTCCCACAGAAAATTTCCTTACTTTTTGTTGGGAAAAGGTAGAACATAAAAAAGAGAAAAAATATTTAGCCCAGCTGATTTCTTTAGCTGTATACTTTCATTTTACATTCACTTAATTATTTTTATCTTGCACCCCTGCAGGATGTTTGATTACAGGTTCTGTGCTGGAGTGAACATGTTAAACTATGAGTATTTTTCGAAATACTATATTTTTTTGCAGCTGACAGGACACTGAGGGATTTTGGTTTTGGCAGCAGGCTGCTTGGTGACTTACACAAATCACTTTTATCTCATTCTTTCACAACTTTCCTGTCTTGTATGAATGACAAAGGCTTTTACTGATGCAGGCATTACTGTAGAAAGGGGATGTGTCTATATTATGCAATCTCTTTCCAATCACGAAGCAGAAGCAGCATGATATGACTTTTATGTCTAGCTGAAATTGATGCACAGCAGTTATATTTTGAGGGAGTTGAACCAACTGCCCATGAAAGTGTGACCCTATAAAATCAACAAGATATGGTTCCCCCTTGACAACACCTATATGGGGCATGGCAATGAAATCAGTGAGGTGGTTACGAGCTTACTCCAAGTTTCAGCCCTGAGTGAACTTCTGAGTTATGGCCTAAGAGTTATGCACAGAAAACTGTTCTTCAATTTAAGTCTGACAAAGCCATAAGTTCAAGATGTTGGAGACAACTGGCAAACACATAAAAGAATTTTGTATGAATTTGTCTTGATGTATTTCATACTATAACTGTTTTATACTATGACTAGAGCCAAAAGATTGTTCAGACACCTTTGCTATCATCAGCCAAGTAACCAATACTGTGCCTAGTTCACGAGTGCTCAAATAAAACTGCAAAACAGGAAAAAAATGCAAGCTCAGTAGGGAAAATATGCTTTTTTCAGAGTTGAATTCTTAATAAATTGAGATTAATTGGGCTGTATTGAGATGCAGAGATGCACAGGGATGGCTTCAGCTACGGGACTGAGGCAGACATGCTCTGATAGCTTTGGCTGCAAAATGGGAAATGTTATATATGACTCCTACTTGTTCATTTTGCCAAGGGCTATCATTGCCATGGCAGCTCAACGGGCTGGGGCATGTGTCCAGCTGTCCCTTGTCACTGCCAGGCCCGGGGAGGGCAGAGCGTGCCAAGATGCAGCGTTCCACCTTGGCAGCCCACACACAAACACAGATTCTGCTCTAAAGTAGTAATTTCTGTGAGAGGAGTACCAGCTGCAACTTTTATTAGCAACACCTTAGGTTCCCCCAAGTATGTGCCCTAAACTATGCCAGGGAGCTTGACTGTGGGTCAGATGCTGATTACATGAACAATGGGAAGAATTGTTTTCATTAGAAACAGGTACTTTAAAACAAATCTGAAGCAAAATCTAATAATGGAAGTAAAAGACAGTTATCTACTTATTTTGTTTTTACTTTTCATAAAACCATTTTCCCTGGTTCTCAAAAAAATTTTGTTTAACATACATGCAATGTTCCATTCCTTACTGGGATCATCTTCACATGCGGTATTATCTAGCACCCAGGTTTAGAATGGGATCAGCATCTTGAATATTGCAAGAATCTCTTGATTCTGCTACAAGTAAAAAAATAATAACCATGGTCCTTTTGAAATTCAATATTAATTAATTAAACTAAACAGTATATGAAATTAAAAGCTGCAAGTGTGAAAAAGACTTAATGCCAAAGTCAAATCCAAAAGTCATTTTAATTGCTTTGTGACTTGTTGAAGGCTGAAAACATCTTGTATAATATTAACTTGTCAGAAAAATAGGCTATTTAAGTATTTTAACTTAATTGTTGTTAAAAAGCAACCTCTGCTTACCTTATAAAAGATACTTCAAAGTAGCTTTTTCTTCACCATTGTAAATATAAGTAATAGTTGTAGTTTTTATAATCTCTCTGTTCCAAAAGCCCAGTGAGTCATATATTTGTCTGTGAATTACTACCATGCTTGTTGATAACGAGCCTAATAATAGAATAACTTGTCTGTCCTTCTCAAATACTATATTTTAGTTAGAGCAGCATTTAAATTCATTGGGGTCTGTTCAGACTTTCATTGGATCTGCAAACTATTCAAGGTAAAGGAAGCCTTTCAAAATCCGAAATCAATACTTGCATTCTGTGGCATCAGATGGTGGGGCCTCCTTTGATGCTGCTCTGCTCTTCTCTCACAAGTACTTCATGTTCCACACCAAAGGCAAGGCTTCACTTTGAACAACTGCAGTTCAAACTGTGCATAGAAAACATATTTAGATACTCTGAGTGTTTTCCCCTTCAGATGTATTAGACTTTATAAAATTGCTGTTTTCAGTTAGCACTACTGCTGTTGAAATAATTTTAAAGTGTGGCATAGTACATAGTAAAATTGCACAAGTAATAGTTTGGCAGTTTAAAAGAATGAGGTAGGTGCCATACTATGATCTATATAATAATGGAATTATGTGTTGCATTTATCTAATAGATGGTATATTGTAATTCCTTTTAATGAATTGCCAGCAGTGCCTGTAATTTGATTTAGATAGGCTTATGTCCTTAAAGTATTCTAACTACTAATATAATTCTCACCAAGTAATACAGTGCTATATTTAAAAGTTAATTCTATATTAATTTTTATTTAAGTATTAATATATTTGGATTTAATTTAAAGACTGTAATTGATTCAAGAGTATAATGCATTATTAATGACTATTATTTAATGTAATTTATAATACCAAACATCTTGTTGATATTTTTAAATAAGAAAATAGATGGGTAGATCATTATACACTGTGAAATTAGGGAAATGAAAGAGATGCATCTTCTCCCTGTTATCTGTGTTTCTCTTTCTGCCTTTATTGCATTTTGTTTCACAAGATATTGAAGATCTAATGAATATTCAAATATATGCAAGTCCTATTGCAGCAGCACACATCAGACACACAAAACACATACACCTTGCATACAATTCCATCCTACATTTATCTGTATTTACAGGACCTTGGTGTTTCTATCCATTAAAGATGAGTTTTTGTAGGATTTACGTTTCTAACTTGACCCGAGGAATTATCCAGATACAAAATTACAGAGCATCTAATTAAGTTTGCCATCAAAAAGAGATGGAGCAACCTGTAAATTATTTTGCCTTCATCTCCTCACCCATCCTACACCTGAAAAAGAATTCTCCTTTCTCCTTGCTATCCCCACTTGTAAGGCAGCAGGACATTCAGTTTCTCATTCAACCTTTGGTGCAACTAATTGCTTGAAATTGCTCATTTTTTATATTTGGCGCCGTGTTACCTGAAGGATCATCAAGCCTTCCTGCGATGTGACAATGTAATATAGAGATTGCTCCTTTGCTGAGGCCCCCATTTATATGAATTCCCACAACAACCAAATGCTTTCAGCATAACCCTGGAGGTACTTGTTCCTTCTGATGATTTGTCAACTTCGTCTGTTCAGCAAATTTTATGGGGTAGGAAGTTTTTTGTACATCTTATCAATCAAAACTGATTCTTGTAGTACAGATAATTCTGCTTTTTGTTTTTACCCCCAGTGAAAATACAAAAAACTTTAACAATCAATTAGTTTTGAAACAGGCTGTAAGTACTGAATGAAACAGTTCATATATTGAAGTATTTTGTAGCATAATTGCAGTACAAAAAACCACTTTAATCATTCAGAAAACCAAAATAAGATGCTGTAGTCTGTACTTAGTAAAAACCATTCTCAATATTTTAAAATTAATGAAATATTTTACAACTGTTATTTTAAGTCTTCTGTTCTCTCACTTTGAATTTTTCTAGGTCAATTTTATCACTCTCTGTTAGTATTACTCACTACTATGTTATATTCTAGACTGTCTAAAATTTAAAAAATATGTGAATGGAGAAAAAATACTGGGGTTTTTTGTGGTTTTTTAGGAGAAAATCCTAAATTACTTTTGCATTTGAAATTACACTTTCAGAATCAGAGGAAATCACCACTCTAAAATGTTAGAGGTTTTTGTTGTAGTCTGGGTGACTCAGCCTGTGGTTAGGAGAGATTTCCCCTTTTTTCCATGTTGATTTTCTACCCATTAATTTGATATCCCTGTCCCTTGAAAGATCACCTACCTACTTTTGTATCATGAAAATCACTTCCTGGAGTCTTTGCATCAACCCCCAGCTGCTTTTGGGGTATCATGGCTGCATTTCAAATGGGTGGTGACTCTGTATTTGTATGTGTATTATGTCTTCCTCAGAGGATGAAGCACTCTCTGGAAATGCCTCTCTCTATCAGCTATAAGGGAAGTAGCAAAGCTACTTTAACTAAATGCCTGATTTTCAGGTATCTAAAACTACATTTGGAAACTGCCATTGAATTACAGATTGGAAAGTGTAGGGAGTGGCCAAACCTAATCTGTAGTCCTGAGTAGATTTTTCCTTACCCCTGACCCTCTGTATTCCCCATGGCTCCCTCTCTCTCCTCCCCCTTGGTGTCTGTTTGCCTCGTGCTTTGGCTGAGATAAAACTCACTGTGTCCTTTAAGCACCTGCCATTTATGCAGTGACATCACCCTGCTTCAAGAAGAGACTTTTCTTTTCTCAAAAAACTTTCCTTTTATTTTTTTCACTATTCACATAATGTTCCAATTTTTAATCCTTGCAGTATCTCCAGTTTTGCTGTCATAGCCTAGTTCAGCTCTGCTGTGATGACCATAAAGATTTGCATGCCCCAAATGTTAGTTGGTTTTAAATTTTCCCAAATTTTTCACTTTCTCTTCTTCACTCCAGTGCTTTTGGGTTGTGATTCATCAGCTGAACATGTCCTAAAGTGCTTGGCTGCATAAGAACAAACTGATCCAGAAATAAAACTGCTGGATCTGACAGATGATGGTACTTTTGAGAACAGCAGCCTTTCTTCAGAAAAACATGTAGTACCTATTTTAAGGAAGGGTTAGTCAGTACTTCAGAAATGTTGGGATGAAATAATAGTTTCTTGTGAAGATCGTTGTCTTTAATGATGTTTTATATGTATATATTTATAATCACAGGAAAGTTGAAGTCAGAAGGGACCTCTGGAGGTCATTGTGTCCAACAACCATTCTAAAGCAGTGCCAAATTTGAAATTTGTGTTCTTGGGGCCCTGCTCCACTTGAATTGTGAAATTATCAATGAATTCTACAGCTTCTCGTGGCAGCCTGTCCCAGTGCTTAGTCATTACTTACTAAGAAAATATTTTTTCCTTCTGTCCAATCAGAATTTCCTTTGTAGCAATTTGCCTCAAGTCCTTTTGGTGTGAGTCTCTGCAAAATTCTGGCTCCATCTTTTTTGTAATCCTGCCCAAGCAGCAGCCAGCAGCAGTTAAATTACCATTTAGATTTCTGTGAAGTCTTCGCTGGACAAACCCCAGGCTGAGCCTCTGCTTGAATTCATGTTTCAGTCCCTTTATTGGCCCTTCTCTGGACCACCTCTGGTTTGCTGATGTCTCTATTTTGTTGGAGACACAGAACTGGCCATAAAAAACCTGAAACTGTTACATGAATCAGTCACCAGTTAAAAAGGCAGTAGCTGCAAAGCTCTGCATCTGGCTAAAAAAAGTAGAATGCTGGTAGAGTTCTGCAGAGAGAAGAAGAAAAAGGCAGAAATACCCTTCATTCCCAGTGTTCAGCAAAGCAACAGAAGGGCACCAAGGAAATTCAAATTATGAAACATTCTTGATGAAATATTAATAAATCCATACTATGGTCTTAATTGCTATAATTTAACACCCTGTATGGTATAAATATTTTAGAAACGTGGTAAAATGGAACATTAAGAAGGGGTCAAGGGATAATAATATACATTAATCTTGATGGGTGGAGATGTATACCTCATACTTAATTTATGTTTATACTACAGTTCTGTATTCCTTTTTGAAGAGTAGAGTGTGGAATAAGCTATATGCATGCATCTTATATTGAGATATGCTATGTGTGCGTGTGTGTAGATTATTGTAGGTATTTATAAAGTACAGGGCTCTGGTGTGTAATATAGATCTATAGGGATATAGATATAGATTATATAGATATCTAAAGGGATTTTAAAATACCTTCAAAACTCCATGCTCTCATTTAGAAATCAGACATGGATCCAGCAGTCTACAAAAGCAAGAGGGTCAGGAAATATGCAAACCACTTTCTCACAAAATTATTTCCCGAGGAAGTCATTCCACTCTTGCAATAGCCGCCTTTCTTTTTCAGTAGCAAATATTTCTTTTAAGGCTAGTTTCCATATATTTCCATGAAGGGGAAACCCTAGAAACAAACCTGTGCTATGGCCACAGTGTCAGGGAGCAGAAAGCATGGCTTTATTCACAGTCTTAGGGGTACTTTACAGCCTGTCTTGGTAGGACAGTGTCTGCCTGACAAACACAGCAGTCAGACAGAAGTCAGAAAATGTTTCACTGAGCTTTTAACTCTCCTATAGATTTTCAGCCCATAAGAATGCTATTGTGCTATTTTTTTTTTCTGAAAATAGCCTGCAGAAATTGCTTGAAATTGCTGGCACTCTAATAGTGACCTGTGCCCATGTATGCATAAAGCAGATAGGCATTTCATTTACATTTCTCAAAAATTGTATGCAGTAATGATTCCTATGTGTTAAATTGCATAATCCATACAAGTCTGACAGTCTTATAAAGGCTGTGGGCCAATGTCTCCTTCTGAATGTATCAGTGCCAATGAAAGGGGTTATCATACCCTTGAGAGAGGTTACTGCTGTCGTGTGTTGGCTGCTAGAACTGCTCCTGTGGTCACTCTCTAAACCATGTCAGTCAAAATTTACAACGTAGGCTCAACTAGTTTAAATAATGGATTTTTTGCTAATGATGCACATTTTGAAAATACAAAGGACAAGGGGCTACTCATAAAAGAGGGTGTAGCTGGCATTTTGATGGACAGTGAACAGTTTTATCAGCAGGGCAGACTCCTGATTCACAGCATCAGTCCACAGCCTCTCACTGTCAATTCACCTGTCTTCTTTAGCTTGAATATTTCTGCAGTTGTTTATGATTTCTTTTTAAAAATAACAAAATGCTTTGCTTTTGGGATGTAGGATTCTCCCACAAAGCACACAGGTCTGGGACACAGAACAGCATTTTGCCCAATGAGAGGTTTATAATTGGATTTTTAACCTGCTCAGATGGAACTGGCACCATGGGGGGTGGCACAGCCCAGGTAGCCTTTTCTACCCTTTGAAGGGATGTCCTAAAAAATGTTTCCGTAGAGGAGGAAAGAGGAGGGATGGTGCCAGCAGAAACTCATTCCAATGAGCATTGGGTTAAACCTACCATAAAGGAGAGACTTCTCCATCACACCATTTACAGAATGGGAAAGCTTTGCCTTTGCTTCCAGCACTTCTGGGAGAGCTGATCAGTGTCCTTTCCTGCCATTTCTTCTTCTTTTAAACCCTGCCAATAAGTCTCTTCTGCCCCTAACAATGAAACGGTGAAAGTGCTGCAGCTTTTAAAGGATTTATAAGGCTTAGCTGAACACATCACTTCCCATGCCAAAAAATAAGAGAAAGAATGTTGTGTGGATGGAGGCAGCTTTGGCATTCTGCTGTTCTCTTGCCTAATATTCATTCCTTGTTATCTCTACCCCTCTGCCACCAATTACTGTCTCCACTTGTTTGGTAGATATAAGCTCTTTTGCACAGGAACTGCCTTTTAGTAGCATGTTTGCACAGTGCCTTTGGCACAGTGATTCTGGCCATGGAAAGCATTGTAGGGGAGGTTGCAATAATCATAATATTTTGAGTGCTGCAAAGCAGCCATCCTTCACACACTCAGATCCTTCCTGTTACATCCTTCTCCTCATTCCCATCAAAAGTGCATACCTGCAGACACAGGCACATTCAAATCCTGTAAATGCATTTAGGACACAGTTATCTCTGTAGGCAAGCATTTATCTTCCTTATTTTGCACTTCACCCACCCAAGGATAAAAATAATGGATTTTTATGACATGATTAAAGTTTATATTCTTCAAAAAATATTTGGCCCATATTTCTGACATATAAAGGTTTTTCCATTCTTGCTGATTTTCAAGAATTCCTTTTAAAGGTAGTGAAGTAGCCTCCAGAATTTTCATGAAAGCAGAATTTTGAAAAACTGTTCTGAGAAACAATGGGCAAGTTAACATTGTCCCTATTCGCTCTCGTCTGAAAGCTTTATTGTGACTCTTGTTACTAGTGGCATCCTTGGTAATAAATATTTTCATTTTATTCTGAGGCACAGCAAATAGATTTTGTTAGTGAATGACCTTGTGCATTAGCTGTGCTATTCATGATTTAGTGAGCCAGTCAGTTGATATATTGCTAATGTTTTTATGACTCAGTCTTGTTACATTTGTGCCACGAGGATGACATTAAGTGTAGTCGTAGATGAATAACAAATAACGTGTCTCGAAGTTGTGTTTTGGATCATTAAAGAAATGAACCTACAGGGTGCTGTTTTATTAACTGAGGAAATGACTGGGAAAAAAATGACAGTTCTTGAATGTGTATTTATTAAAAATAACATCTGGCATGCTGAGAATTAGTGGTAGTGTCCGTTAAATTTTTCATAAACCAGCACAAATGCATCACAGATCCAAAGATTTTGACAAATTTTAAATAAGTGTAAGAACAATTCATACATTTCTTCCTGTTTCAGGCTAAGACTCAAAATGGTGCAAGTGGGAGAATGATAAACAAGTAAAGCATAACAAAGATGAAGGTTAATAATTAGATGCTAATATGAGTATTTTCAAATATTATGTATATGAAAGAAGGTCAGTGTACTTTCCAGGTACACCCTAGGGGAGGTGTGGATTGTTTATTTAAAAGTGCAACAACTATTCTTGGATTTATTTTCCTGAGTCTGCCCATTTATTTTGTGTTAAGAAATAATGAAAACTCTAGAAAAAGTATCTTGTAGACTTCTGGAGAGATGGTTTAGTCCTTTCTTTTGCCCCAGTAACACATCATCTATTCTAAAGAAATCACAGAAGGTCAGTTAAGTTCCAGATGACAGAGTTTCCGGAATTTCTACAGAGCTGCAGCCGTAAGGATCAACCTCTGGATGACTTCAGTGGTTCTTTCTGCTGATTTTAAAAGAGTTAATCACAAAGAGGAGATGCAATGGATATCCTGAGAGGTCAAAGTGAGTTATATGGAAAGAGAGGCTATTCAAATAGAAGGAAAAAGCAGATACAAAACCAGAATATTAGCTACTCTTGAAAAGCTGAGTTACTGCTATTATCTGCTTGATTTTTTTTGGGTAGTATTTTCAGCCCAAGAAAATTAAAGCAATCTGTTGAATTCTTGACTATAAATAAAACAAGGCAGAAAACCTGTTCCTTTATATTGTTATTCCAAAAACTTTTCTATTTAAAAGGAAAAAAGCTGTAGGCTTAAGCTTGTCTTATGGACTGTTGCTTTTCACAGGGTGGTGAAGGTGAGGAGGCCAAAAGTGCTCTGCATGGGAAGGGCTAAGAAAGGCCCAGGAGGTTTTTCTTGCCTGCCCATCTCCTGGGACCACAAATCTTGCTTTCTGGTTTTGAAATGTTAAGGTTGGACGTATGATGGTGAACTCTGACATTAAGCTAAAGAGGACTTTGAAATGACAATTAATAGTTGATCCAGACATTAGCAATCACCCAGAAATAACTGCAGAGAAGCACTGCACTGGTAGTCATACCTTGGTCCACCTGAACCAGCTCCAGTTGCAGCTCAACACCCTGCAGGTTGTTTCATCTGAATTTTCTGTTCAGAGCTGATACTTGTCAAATATTTATGTGAACAAATTTTGATGTGAAAAGTGGAATGACACTTCTTTTTTTCATTTTCTGCTAACACTGGCTGAATTGGTACAACTTTTGCTATAAATAATGAATAAGTGTTTTAAGTATGCAAGCAAGTTGTTGTACATACATGCATTGCACTCTGTCAAGTAATGTGCAGCATTGAATTGTCGCTGCTAAAATGGCCAGTCGTGTTAAAAATTGTCACTGTTAAGCATTCATTGAAATATATTTTGTGTTTCTAAACCATATACAACATATAACAACATATGTATACATATATCCACACATATATGCATATATACAACATAGAATAAAAGATACATATCCAGAGCGTGGTTATTTTTGTTATTACTCAAAACTCTTCTTTTGATGGACACCAATCTGCTCATGTTATTTAAGAGAATGTTTTTGATAATGGGTTCCTGAAGTTCTGCCAAAAAGAAGTATTTAGGGTAGATAAAGGTTTTTCATTTCTACAGTTCTAATTCATATAAACTAGGTTTGTTCATACTTCAGAAACAAAATCATTCTTACACCACACCTTAAAAATCTCTCTCTGTAGCCATGGCATTGTCTGCTAAAATGTTTTACTGCTGAAGTATTTTGGAGGTTGTGTACATGTGTTTCTGACAAGGAAATGCCTGTGGAAACCAAAAAAATAGGATTGGTTGATGCAGCAGGCCTTTCCAGGCATATATATGTATATAAATTATACCAATCTCAGGATGGGATAAGTAAATCTCTGGTGATATCTATTTACTTCTCTTGACAAGGCAGGGAATTTGACTGACTTCTTAGTTGAGACAGCAAAGTTTGTAGAGATGGGTCCCATCACAAAGCAAAAAAAACTCCAGAGAAATAAAAAAATGTTATTTCATACATCCCAAACTCCTTTGCTACAATTTAAATATCAGATTTTAGAACAGCAGTGTGCTCGTTTTAAAGGAAAGTCAAAGGAAGACATACAATTGAGCAGTTATTTATTGAACAAGTGGAAATAAGTCAATACAAGCAGTCATGCAGAAAGGATGTGTTTAAAATGCATCCCTAATCTATGCAAAGACAGGTACCTGAAGTCCTGCTGTATAAAATCATTGCTTCTCTATCCTTGAATATTACCTGGCCATGGGTGTAAGAGGCAGATGGTTTAGAGTGGGAAAAATGACATTGTTTCAGTGAATAAGTTTAAAACATATACAGCTCTTCAAGTATGGTCCAATTTCCCTCTTAGGGAAATGTGCAGTGTTGCTATTTCCCTGACAAAGGGATTTTGTGTGTATTTTTTGTACAGAATTAAATACAAACAGAGATGGAAAATTCCTTGATTGTGAGCATGGAGATTTAGCTGCCTCATACCAAAATCTGTGAGAACGCAAAGGTGCACAGGGAGTGGTGAGCATGGTCTGAATTTCCATCTGCTGGTTTTATTGGCTAGAGCAGGTTGTAAAGGATGTGTGCTCTCAAAATTGCTGGAGATGCAAACAATATTTTAAATTACTCCAGGCAGCAAGGTACTGCATCTGAACAGATTGAAAGCTGAAATGTTGATATCAGAAATTAAATTAATGCACATGAGATTGAAACAATATCTAATTAAAATCAGTTGAAAAATGACTTGAAAATTGAATATGACATAGTATTTAGCAGGCTGTTGCTAGCACAGCGACGTGGCTTTGACTTTTCTGCAACCATTTCCATTCCAGGCCTGGCTGCCAGTTAAATAGCTGCTACATGAAGCAGCTATCTTGTGCCATCACCCTGTAAAGATTGGAGGACAAAATACCTTCTGCCTGCAGCTTGTGTACTTGTTCCTCATTAATGGCATTGTAAAATTTAGTACAGACACCCTTCTTCTCACTTTATCTGGCCACTTGATTTGGTCATTCTTGTTCTGAGCTGATGCATTTTGAATATTCCATGTTGTGCTTTTGACTAGCTGTGTGTATGCATGGCACAGTGTGTGGCCCTGCCAAAGACAAAGTCACTCTCTCTGGACCATGTTATGAAGAATCTTTCCAAATATTCAAGGGTTCCTTGTAGGGGAGGAGAAAGAAAAGTCCAGATTTACCTAAATAAATGTAACATTTGCTTGTCTTAGAGATACTTGTCAAAAAGTTAAAAACTGTAATAAGCAGCATCTCTGGAATTTCCTTCCTCCTCTCCTCAGAGAGGAAAATAAATGAAATTCTTCTAAATGTGGCTCTTTGAAAGGAGTTTTGCAACAAGCTGATGGGAAGGAAACAGCGGTTGTAGAATTCATTCAACAGCCTACAGTAAATCTGAATTAGTTGCCCTCAATTTATTGACTGGAGGTCCAGTCCATATAGTTAGTGAGTCTAGAGCATGAATTGGCTCATTGTAAAATGGGCAGGTAATAGAGGTCAGGGGAATCATGTGCCCATAAGTCCTTTTTTCCCTACATTCAATTAAATGCAATACACACTCCAAGTCAGAAATGCACCAAAAATCAAGTTTTCCTTGAGAGTGATGCCATCTTCCCAGAAACATTTTTCATATTTAAGGGTTGTTTCTTCTTTGGGGCAGGTAAATCCTGCAAGAGCCTGGGAGACAAACTGAGGAGGCTTCCTGCTGAAACCCTGCTGAACCTGGTTCCCTTCCCCTCACTGGTGCCAGTGTGTGTTCCCAGGAGTCAGCTGGAGGGTGCAGCTGTGCTTGGCAGCCTGCTTGATAGAAAAACTCCTTCCAGAAGTGCAGTAATGAGACTGGAGCTCTACTCAGAGCCCTCCATAACTTGCTCCTTCTAATAACTGATGGACTCTGAGGTTAAACCTGCCAAACCTACACACTCCAATTCCTGACTGCGCCACTGACTGATAACTTTGCTAAAGAAATAAACGTTTGCCCTCAGAAAACACATCAGACCTCCCTCAGGTTGGTGAAGACTGAGCAGTGACAATCCCTACCCTTAAACACTCAGTAACACCCTCATCATGCTCTCTAATAGAGCAAAGCCATTAAGTTGTCCCCATTGTAATTTAGATCACAGAAGAGACTTCCACAGATTCTTTCAGGTTAAAATAACTGGTATACAGAGAGTAGGCAAAATTATTCCACTGTAGCTACGTGCTTAATTATATGGAATACTGCATAAATTGTCAAGTGCAAAGAATTATTCTGATAAATTAAAATACTAATTAAATAGGCTATTGCAGAATTTTGAGAACGTTATAGGGCTCCGCTTCTTCAGGTAATTTGCATATCCTTCATCTAGTGAATTTAATTTAAAGGCCTCCGTTTTTGTGTGTTTGGAAGCCGTTTTTGTTTCAACGTAAGATTAAAAAATGGATTTTTGTGTTGCTAACTGGTTTGAGAGGGATTTGGTTGGGGTATTTTTTTCTTTTTTTTTTTAATTTTGAATGGCTGTTTTTATTATGCCTCTTTGCTGATGAGTTTGTCAGTTCTCCGTTAGTATTACGGGACTTTAAACTGTGACCGTAAAAAAATAACTTTGATGAAATGTGCAATATACCATGTTACCCAGAATTGTAATTTCTACTTTCATAAAATTTGCAACTGAAACATCAGCTGCTGTATACTGGTATTTGAATAAGAGCTAGCAGTTAGTACACTCAAATATTTTCCAAAAATTTGGGCCAGTTTTCAGAGAATTAGTAGCTTGTTAATATCTGAATGCATTTTCCCACCACTTCTTCCATCTATCTAGATTGACTTTGTCTTCTTGTTTTAAGTTCTCCATTATAGTCCTGCATAGAAAAGGTTAAGTGCTTGTATTCACCATTCCACAGCTTGAAGTAGCTGCTTGATAGGTGGTTACTGCACTACTTCAGCACCATTTTTGACAGAATTTCTTGACCTTCCTGGGCAGCTTGTAGAGTTCAAGGTTAGCTAAAATTCTCTGCTGCACACGCCTGGAGTGAGCACGCCAGAGACCGTCAGCCGTGTCTCTCTCCACAGTCTGACAGAGCCTGGGCTTGACCATTTTCCGGTTATGATTTAATCAATAACACCTCGTGCCTTCATGCCTCCTAATTTTGGCAGGGTTTGTGTTAGCATGGCTGTCAGACCTGTCCTTTGTGTTTCAGCCAATATCAAGGGGGAAAGCAGGGGTATTAAATAAACCTTTTCTGTTGTTGTTTTTTAATATCAAAGCTTCAGTAATTAATGTCTGCAGGAAACCTATGAAAAGGAGGTCAAATCTGTAATAGTAATTATAAAATTCAGCGATTCAGCAGACACAATATTTTCTATTAACTGTTCATGTGGTAAGAAATTACACAGTGGGATTTAAGCTTTGTTGTTTACTTATAGCCATTTATTTTGCAGCTACTCTGCTGTGCAGTTTTCTTTATCCTAAGCTGCCAAAGAATCCTTTGTTGGACCATTCAGTTCCTTTGAAGGAGGCTATGGAAATTTCTCATTTTATAAATCTTCAATTTTTGCACTTCTTAGAAATCTGCCTTAAATGTGTTTTCTGGGTGCGTGGTGGTCAGTGTGGAAGCATGGCATATCTTTTCAAAGATTTTCTTATTTTTTTGGAAATTCATACTGCACAAGATATACAACACTGCAGAATGTGGTCTAAAATTCCATGTTTCTGTCAGCTTGCCTTCCCATGTTCCCTTTGACTTTGTGTGGAATAAATTTGTTTGTGAGTGTATAAAGTATGGCACAGGTGTTAAGTATGTGAGTATTACATGCAGGTTTTAGGTTGTCATTCAGCAAAACATGCATTTTAGCTTTCTTAGCTTGGGACTCCAGGTTCCTTTCTGCTTAATCAGCATACTAAAAAGATGCAAAAATAAAAGTGTCTGGGTCTAAACTGTGTGCAGAGATTTCTTCTTTGTTTGAATTGAAGGCAATATTCACCCCTTGCATAAGGCAGTGAGAAAAGTTTCTCCGTGTTAGAATTGCTAGAGGTGTAACTTCTTGAGTCTTTGCATGTAAAAACTCTTACAAAAATCTTTCCCTAAGTGGTGAGATGGAGCCTAATGATCCAACTTACCTCTGGAATAAATGTGACTCATTTGTGTTGCACTTTGGACAAACTCAATAAAGTATCAGTTCAGAATAATCTTCAAGAAATGTCTGCTGAAACCTGAGATGTTTTAAATGTTTCAAATGGCAACAATTAAAGGGAACTTTTAACAAATTAAAAAAAAATACTCCCTTAAGTATTTTCATGTAAATTTACAGTGTGCAGTATGTCCCAGCACTTCTTGACCTTTCTGATTGGAAGGTTTGCTTCAGGCAACCAAAATTGAGAAGCTGCATCTATCAAATTTTGTTCATAATCAAAGAAGAGGTAGGTGCCTGCAGATATGTGTAAGATGTGTGGGATGACTCACCACATTAAATGTGCATCCCTTTCCAAAGACAGCAGAGAGAACCCAGATGACTCACTTGGATTACAGGCAGCTGAAGGAAGGAGAGGTTAACAAGGCTGCAAGGCTTCATTGCTACTCATAAATAAATCCAGCCAGGTACCTGGGGTTTGGCCACAAGTCCAACTGACAAAGTTTGCATCTAGAAGGTTAAAATCTCCCCATCTAGAATGGGATGGCAGTACCCATACACCCAGCTAGGAATAATCTCATCCTTGTGCTGTTCCCAGAGCTGTGGTTGAGCGCTGTTTTTTGAGGCTGCTGACAGTCACAGGCCAAAACATATCAGACCATAGGTTTAAGGGAATGGGCAATTGTACAGGAGTGCTCAAGCCCATGCCCTGAGCGTGTTTGGGTTGCAAGTATAATTGTAGTCTTAGTGATTATTATCTTTATTTAACTGCTTTATGCTGGGTTGCTTTATTTTGGTTTTTAATTCCTTTAGTGATATAGATGCTGATAAGGAGAAAAAACTAATTTTAAAAAATGTGCATTGCATCCTGGTGGTGTGAAATAAACTCTTTATTTTACCTGTGAGATAAGAGTCTGTATCTGTTGTGAAAAGTCCTACACAGTGACAGTGCTGTTCTCATGGTAAATTACTGCTCTGCTCTTCAATGCAAGCAAGTGGGAAGTATTCTCAGAAAAGAACTTTCCAAACAAATTGCGTATCTGTGTTAAATGTGTGTAATATTGTGGAAAATAGAATTAGCTTGGCTTTCTTTTTCACATAATAATGAGCAATTAATAGCATAAATATGCATTCAAAAAAACTGACTAGCAGAGTTGCTCTCAGGGAAAGGTATTCCATAGATGGAATAGGTAGGAACTGTCATCAATATATCGATGAAGGAAAGAAGGTTGGTGGGAAATGCTGTAAAATCATACATATTCCAGCTTTTTTTTAACTCTCTTCATTTTTCCTTACAGCCATAAACAAAGAGAAGCTTGAAAAAACAACTGGACTGAAAATTCTGCAGACTGGTGTGGGGGAGGTAAGTGGCTTTCAGACATTTTACATTCTCAAAAATATTTTCGTTATTGGGATTTTTTAAAGAAATTCTGGAGCTCATGAATGTTTGTGAGCTACCAGTCTCATGGTGCTAAGGGCCTTTTTATGATACAGTTGCATCTGTCAAAATACAATCTGCTGCACAAATAGCACTGTATCCCACAGAGAAAAAAAATACCATCCTTATGAGAAAAGTGCAGCCAGCTTTAAGAAATGCAGTTTTTGCTTTGTTGTATCACAGGAAAAAAAATCCCCAAAGATGAGCACAGTGACTGAAGTCGTCATATTATTCTCCTTGGTTTTGATGGAGTGCTATCTCATCTAGAACAGTGGAAGTTTGAATTTGGGGTAAAGAATCTTTAGGTATTAGAGAGAATCTGACATCTGAATGTCTCACTTATTTTGGATGTAACTTGAAACATAAATAAAACATGTGTCTGTTATTATAGTGATATCACTAAGCAAAAACTCCACTAAGCAGTTCATCATTTATTAATAAACATGATGCTATCTGCTAAGAACCTTGTATGAACTACTGTTGATTGCTAATTCTCGTGCTAATTTTGTGTACACAGTAATCTCTTTTTTTTTCCTTTTCATTTAAGTAATTTTGCTAGTGGTGAATGCTCACAGGGCTAGGCAAATGTCTTTTTCTCATGATTGCATTGTTCTCAGTATTAAAAATAATGAATTACTAACTTCTAATATACTCAAGGAATAGGTTGTTTTCTTTCTTTACCAATTTTTGGGGTTTATATTTCTGATTTTTATCAGATCATGACTAAGAACTTAACTTGATGAGATTTGTGAGGTTCACTGTGCAACTTCAGTCACATTACTGAAAGACTTGGTCTTGGAGGTCACTGAGACCTGCTGTGATGCTGAGGGCCAAAGCTGAAAGAATTGGAACTGGAAACAAAGATAGGTGAAATCATCAGAAGATGAAAGCCATCATCTCCCTTTAACTGATTTATCTAGGAATGTTTCTTATGGGTGCATAACCTTAGAAACTGGGAAGAACATCCTGGGGCATGGCTGTGCACCTCAGGCTGCGTCCTGACTTCAGGCCAGGCTGAAGTTTGTGGTGGTGCTGTCTGCAGCCCCTGGTTTCTGTTTAATAGCAGGAGAGCCAGGATTGAGGTACAGGCTGTGGAAGCCACTAAGTGTAATTTCACCCAATGGGACTCATCCATGCTAATAAAATACCTCCATGTATTTTGTCCAATTCCAGTCATTGAATGGATTCCAGTCTGCTGCAAAATCAGCTGGAGAATGAAAGCCCACTTCAGATGCTTACTCTTAAATCAGTTTTTGTATTATGTATGGTGAATGGAGGAAAAATTCCCTTTTGGATAGTTGGAATGCAGGAAGTTTTCACCTGCTAAAGGTATCATTAATGCCCATTGTAGCAATAGGATTGCTGTAACCATGGTAGTCTAGGGATATGCTGGAGCTATAACTTTAAGGACTTCCTAGATTCTAAGACCAGCTAACAGAGTGTGAAAAATTGAAGAGTTCTTAGGCCAGAGACCTCACCAGCCTGATTCTTATATTTGGTTTAGAAAAAGTCACTGTAGAATTCACCTTCCATATATTTATGCCATGGTAACTTTTTTATAAAAAAACACTGATACAACTTGGATTAATGAAGGCTTTGACAGAATTCTGTGCTTGGCACTCTACCAAATATGTATTATTAGAAGGCAAAAAGTGGAAACTGATTAACCCAAGCAAAGCAGACATTTTGGCCTAAATATAATCCAGGTTATATCTGAAAAAGGGTGATCAGCAGAGAAAGAACCAAGGGGTTGGGACCAAGTAAGGTGATGGAAGAACATTTATTCAGCTGCTTATGTATTTTGTTGGATGTGAATTCTCCCAGCTGTGTACATTCCCCTTTCTAAGTCTTATCAGATATGATTGTGTGCATAATGAATACATTTCTGTGGTCTCACATTAACGAAAAATAGAGGAGTGCTGTGACCAAGCTTTTTTTCTGTTGATACAGTATCAGATTCAGGCTATTTCAGGTCAATTTAACTATGGTAATCCAGTTTTGCAGTTTGTCTTTTATTCACTCTGGTGAATAATGATTATTGAAATAATAGAACGTATGTATTTAAAGATAATGAAAAAGCATGTTGAATAAGGATTCCTTTTACTTCACACTGGAATTAGGAATGGAATTATATATAATGGTGACAGTAAATCAAAGTCAAGATGCTCTAATCAAAAGTACTTAGGAAAACTTTAGTAGAGAATGAGAAATGGCCTTTTTGTTTGGACAGCAGGTGACATGCATGACAAACTTTATGGATATATAATCTTCATATGCAGGCCTATAAAATAAAAAGGATTGATTTTGCAAGGCAATTTTCATATCTGAAATACCTCAAGAGAATGATGGTAGTGGCAAAGGGAGCCACTGTCCAAACAAATGCAGGAGCTTTCCTAAGCTCAGCAGTAATTCATGTGTGGCTCTGGACAGTGGAATCTGTTTTAGGTGTTGGTCTATAACAGGGTTTGTGTCTCAGTAAGGAATGTGTGGACACTAGTGACTTCCCAGGCCTTGGCTGTGCTGGAAGGAAACTCTCTCTTCCTCTGTGGAGATGAGAAATGCTTTTCAGGGCTCCTCAATCTATCACTTTTTTCCCCTATATCAAGAAAAAACATTTCAAAAGCAGCAACAGACTATGAAATTCACACCAAGCTTACTGAGCCATTCAGTCAAGTCCAGGGAGAGCTGATGAATTGCTTTTATGTCACTGCATAAACATGTGCTATATAGTCATTAACAACATGGGTCTGGAGTCTACCACAGCTGCAATCCAGTTCATCATCTTTATGTCATCTAAAAGATTTCCACAGCTTGTGATTCTCTCAGCTAGGCCTGAGTTGTGTCAGTGGAGGGTAAGCTTTGCTTTAGCTGGATTAAAATGAGTTCCTAAGCTGCGACTTCAGAAGCTGCTCATGTTTCAGGATGTTGACTTAAAAGTTTTGTGCATTTCAGTGGAAGGTGTGAATGATAAAATGCAAAGCACTGTCTGGACTCTGGGCAAGCAGAGCTTCTTTCAGGCCATTATAGAACAGATTTTACCAGTATTTCCACTATTCATCCACCTCAACATAGAACATTTGTAACAGAATATTCAACAGTACAGTGATCCAGAGAGTTAGATTCCAGTTTGATATGATGTGCATCACTCTTAAAATGAGAATTATTTTGACACTTATCTTGTTTGCAAGAAGGTGATTATAACAGAAAACCAGAATAACTCTGCTGTAGAGAAAACCAGTGCTGAGGTTGTAATCTTGAGGATCTGTGCATTGCTGGAGCTGGAAAAAACTAAAACTAAAAAGCCAGTAGAACTCCTCTACAGTATCCATGTGAGATTTGTTGGTCTCATTGTCATGCATGTTTGTGCCAGACAAATCCTTCATGAGCATTTCACACCTTCTTGTTTATTCAGATACAATGAAGCTTTGAGGTATTTTCTTTTGATCTCCTACACGTGAAATAAATCTCTGAAGTCCTGAGGTCATCTTCAGCTGTTCTGCTGTGTCTATGAGGGTATGGCTGCATGTGTTGTGTTATTGAAATGTCTATTTGCATAATACCATGACAGACACAATACTGGTAAAAACTGAAGAGCTAAACAGCATTTAAGCAGGACCCATAACTGTTCTCCTCTGCTTGAACTTGATGTGAACCACTACTTGAGTTGAACTTGTTGCTTTGAATGGCTGAGCACTCCTGCAAGATCTTGGGGATCTCTTTGTCTCACAGGAAGGGAAAGCTGCACAGCTCCACCTGACTCCTCCTGAGCTCAGGAATCAGCAGCAGCAGAAGCCCCAGTCCCACACCAACATTACTGCAACTGGATTTGTTCCCAGGAGTTTCTCTCCAGCCCAAGGGAGCTCAGGAGACACCATGAGCCACAGCCCTGCACAGGGGTCACCATGTCAGGTATCCCTACAGCATCCTCTAGGAACTTAGGATGAACTTTAGGAACTGTTCTATCTCTTCACATAAGCACCATTGAATTATTAGAGGAACACATTATTTTTAAGTTCAATTCCATGTTCAGGTTGGCTCTGACCAGAATTACTGTGACACGAATAAATGTTTATTCAGCTTTTGGAGCAATTTGTTTTCGACCAGTTTCAGAATAACAAGTCAGGCTCTCCAGGCTAATCAGAACTTAGTCACACAGTAGCATTTAGAAGTAACACTTCAAGAAATTTTAGGAATAAAGCTAAACAGAACATTAAATTTCTCCAAAGAGAATAATGAAGATCTATGGCTCATTTATTTAAGACCTTGTATACTTTTGAAAAATGCATTCTAGCTAATATTTAGATATAATGGAGGGCAGACACCTCTGCACTGCAGGGGAAGTGTTCTTAGACACTTCTCAAAAAAGGGTAACCTGGTTTTGGGGTATAAGAGTCTGTGATTTGAATAATCAATTAATGAGGCCTGAAACAAACCCAGGAAATGGCACTGTCCCTGTCTTGAACTGACAAAACATCACCCACTTCAGAATAAGTTATATTAAATTACCTCTTTCATTTCCCAGTAAGAATGCACAGAAGAAACTAATCATTGGAATCATAACTTCATTTGTAGGATTTGAATCATGGCTCTCATATGGCAGACATAAAAATTAGAACAGTTTTCTATAGCAAATGGAAATAACCCAAAATATATGCTAAATGAATGCTTCACCATACCTCTAGATGTCCTAAAATAGAGCAGTGATATTTTGACATGTTTCAGGATATTCTCATTTATAGATATTTTGATAGGTGTAGAATTATGTTGATGTTGCATAAAGTGATGTTACTACAATAAAGAAATCTGTGTTTAAAAATTCTAGTGAAGCTAGAGGACATGATAAGACAGAATTTCCAGTGATGTACAGGCTTCTGAGGCAGGTTTCTAACTTCTTACCTTCCTTAATGTTACCAGACTTTGTCCCTATTGTCCCTATACATCCAGATTTTAGCTAGAATGATATTGGATTGAAAATCCATAAAAAATTGGAGTGCAGAACTTGACAAATAATTTGTTGATCAATTCTTCTGATCAATTGTTGATCAGAATAAGATTTTGTGATCTTTGACTACTAGGTAAAATGCTAAGTGCTGGCTTTTGGGTAAGAAAGACCAAATCAGCCTGGGATCTACTCCAGCTGTCTCTGTTACAGCAACACCTTGGCAAGCCAAGTGCTCCTGACCTGGAGCAGGTACTGCCCAGGGGGACCCAGGACTGGAAGGGATGCTGTACCCAAGATCACTTAGCTGAGGTAGGTCTGAGACTGACCATGGTGTATGAACAGCAGCTGTGCATGTACAAACACTCAAGTTTTAGCCCAAGACATGGATAAGTTTTGCCACTTCACTGAAACCCACCCTTTTTTTACCAGAACTGATTAGGCTGAAGCCAGGCACAGGCACATGTGAGGGCAAACACCTCTGCACTTCAGGGGAAGTGTTCTTAGACCAGAGGACACCAGGGAGGGCTTTTTCCCCATGCCTGCCCTCAGCATTTTTTTCTTACAAACCCCATGGCTTAGAGATCAACAAGTTTATTTTTTCCTGGTGTGTGAGATTGGAGTTCCCACAGATAGCTCTGGCTGTTGGCTTTTGCTGATCACTGTGGCTGTGTTGATCAGCTGACAAACATTTCCAGGAGGGGCAGTGTTTGGAGCCACATGAATTGTTGTGGTTAAGGCATGGATCAGGTCACAGAGGAGTTCTTTGCCTTAAGGCATGCAAATTTATATATAGAAATAAGAGCAATGATATTAAATAAAAAGCTTTTAGGAGTACAATCCTTGCAATATTCTTGGTGAAGGCATAATGAGAAAGACTTACCTTATCCCAGACACACAAATTACAGATTCTAAAGCTGTGTAACCTTTAAAAAATAGTAGATTATATTTTCCATAGAATTCTACTAGAAATACACTACTTATGTGAAATTCTACTAACAGTGAATAATATCTCACTATTACAGTTTGTAAGTACACATGAATAGTAAAGTTATGCTAATCAGAAGTTAGTCACACAGTAGCATTTAGAAGAAACACTTCAAGAAATTTTAGGAATAAAACTAAACAGAACATTAAATTTCTCCAAAGAGAATGATGAAGATCTATGGCTCATTTATTTAAGACCTTGTATGCTTTTGAAAAATGCATTCTAGCTAATATTTAGATATAATGTTAATGCTATTTATTAACTATTCATTACAGTACATAGCCCACTAGAGGGCTGCTTTTCAAGTAAATTGCATCCAGAGCGTTAATAAAAGTGTTAAATGTTTAAAAACAAAAAATATGCAGCAGAAATATGTGTATCATTTTACCACATTATTTTGTCAACTATCTTCTGCTGCTGCATGTTATATACAGAGCATACTAAGACAATATAAGTCATGGCCCCAATTCTACAAACATTTAGAATATGCTTAGTTTTAAGTATATTGTTATTCCTTTTAAGCTGCTGCTAAGTTTAGAGTTAAAGAGATGCCTGGATGCTCCTGAGACTGTCTTCTGTCACATATCACACCATCTCTGGTTGTGGAGGGGCAAAGTTCCAATGTTTATCCCCTGTATTTGATTTGAATATTGCATAGCAGAGGTATTTTGACATCTGAATGACAGGTCACAGCTTCAGTTTGGAAATCATGTGTCAGTAGTAATTTCTTTTCTTGTGCTCTGATTGTGACAACGCCCTCCATCTTCTTTGCAAATTTTTAAAGAACATGACAAGGAAATGAGGAGATTATAATGTAAAGAAAAATACAGCAAACCTGATTTTCAGAGACAACTATCAGTCTATATTGATTTATGTTTTCCTCCTGAAACAGTATATAAAGCACAAGTATTCAAGTGTCACATTGGTTCATGAGTTCCTTTACAGTAGCACTGTGTGATTTAAAGGAGCAGAAGTGCCAAGTGATGTGGCAGTTGCCATGGCAACTACAGCAATTCAATTTTTATTCAGTATCATGTAAAATGAAACAAGATACAGTTTGCCTTGTGGCTTCAGGAACTTATGCATCCTACCAGTGTTGTTCCTTTTTGTCTTTTTTAACATTGTGCTGGTTAAAAAGTAGCATGTGTTTGTTTTAAGGATTTATCTTGGGTTTAGGCTGTGTCATGCCATTGTTTTTAAAGCAGAGTTTCCCTTACAAACCATTATAAATCTGCAGAGAGAAGAGATTGAGATACTAGCTCTGGCTACATAGAGCAAACTGCAGGGTAATTCTGTTTAAGAATCAATGCTATTATTCACCTTAACTGTGATTTGGCAGCCTGCACTCAATATATTAATAGAGAATCTTTAAATAGGAGAACATGATTGTTTGTACTAGATATCTTACTTCATTATTCATGAAATTCAGTAACCTCCTTCTTCCAGCAGCCAGGTTACTATGACTCAAAGGAAAACAAAATCTTGGGTGGTGTAATGGGTCAGCTGAGGAGGCTGCAGATTAAATTCTTTTAAAGTGTCTGAAGTTTGAGGAATCTAGATGGTCAGAAATTGTAGAAAAGGGAGATTCTTCCATCTCCACGTACAGGAGCTTGATCCTGGCAGGAACACATGGATTACAAACAATCTCAAACATATTTAACTATTTAAGGAGAGGAAGAAGTGGCAGATCCCAGTCTCCCAGCCCTCTCTCTAGCAGACCCTGGGTTGGAAATGTTCCTACATAGATCAACATGGAAAGACCTTTGTCAGGACCTTTGCTCTGTGTCTGTAAGCATAGGAGAATAGGAGTCTGTTTCTAAGATTCAAGCTCTTGAGACATCCAACTTTTTTATAGGAATCCTTGACACCAGAGGCCCTCATGGTCCCACATTTGTCTGCACTGCCAAGTTGTTGTCAGTCACTCACATTGTGTCCTGTGCCAATGAGGACTCTTGGGCTGTTTGCTTTTCCACCTAAGCAAGATCCTGGCCAGGGACCATTCACAGCAGGCAGTTTCAGTGTGGTCACCTTTGGAGCATGGGTGTAAAGGCATGTTAAAAATAAAGAATAATAGAATTAAAACTTCAGGTAGGTTAAAAGAATTGTGTCATTTATTATAGGTTTTATAGTACTAAGCTTTAAGTACTTAAGTAAAACTTAAGATCTCTGTTTTCTGGGTAGGCCTGATAGCACATTCTTATTCATCCTTCTCAGAACTGCTTTGCACTTATACATCACTAAGTTTCCACCCTCAAAGGCAACATGGCTGTAACGTCCATCACTTCAAACTCCTTCAGAATGCAAGGCTTAATCTGTTATATAGATTGAAGCAAATTTTTGTCTGAAAATTTATAACAAGTTTCTAAAGTTAAATGTGATGATTCCTATTAAATTAGTTTGTAGGAGCTCGATTTTGTTTCTTTTTTTGCAATAATCAGCAGATTTATCCTGATAAGATAGTTTTAAGCTCTAAGTTAAGAAAAATGTTGGAGTTGCTTTGACTAAGCATACTTTAGTTTTGTGTCCACTTTGACTGGTATCAAAGGGAAATGTTTGGTTTGGTTTTTTTTTTTGTAAAAAGAATGCAAACATACTTCACTGAATTACTAACTCAAAGTTTCTGTAGAAACAACAATCCAGTGGCTCCTGAAGTGCAGCATGTCCCCAGCAGGTCTCTGTTTTCACTTTGGAACATGTAGGTGTCTGATTTGCATTGCTGGGATTAGGCATAAGCATCGAGGAGATAACAGATAGATAAGGAGAGAAGTGGAACAGTGCAGCTCCAGCAAAACACCCATTTCAGTGAGGAATTAAATGTGTCTGTGTGCTGCACAGTGAGACCTGGGGAGGGCGTGAGCACAGCACATGCCTGGAAACAGCTCCGGGGTCACTGTGGCTGCTTTTAGCGCTTGGAGAGATGTGAGCTGAGCATTTCGAGAGTGTGAGTGTGAGCACCTGCGACAAGGCAAAGGGACATCATTCTGTGCCACAGAAAAGTGACCAGGAATGCCCAGGAACCACAACAGCTCACTGTGCACTCTTCTCTCACAAAGGGATGGCATTTTGCAAACTGTTTGTCTGTCTGTGTCTTTACCTTTAGCAGGTAGAGTAATGACTTCCTTATTCAAATGTCAATGCTGCTTTTATGATATGGATTTCACTTGATTGTTAAACTGTTAATTTACAGATCTTTACTAAGTGAATGCAAACAATATCTGGTCCTCAAAGCTCTGCTAATGCACAATGTTTGAATTTTAATTTCCAGTCCATCTTAGATTATGGTGATGAAAAACAATATTTAATCCCTCGTTAACACATGAATAAGCGGAAACTGTCATTTCCCTCCAAACAATAATGGGATTATCTCAAGAACTGTCAGTTTATGTGAAAACATTATGTTGCCCAAATTTTCATAAAAATTAGCAGTGGGTAATATTCAAGATCAGAGCAATGGAAAGAGGGAAATCTGCATTCATGGTAATAAATATTCATATTTGTCTGCTCAGGAGATGAAAATCTAATCAAGGGGCTATTGATGCGCTGGCTTTTTTTTTTTTCTCTTGCCTTTTTTTTTTTTTTTTTTTAAACCAAGATGTTTCATCTAAATTGGGTTTGATATGGAAATTAGTCTTACTCCAAGTCCTCCAGGCCATGAGCATGCTGGGATAACACTGGAGGTGTCCGGTACATCAGATGTTGCTGCTGGCATCTGCTTCTACAGACAACAAACACAATAAAATTAAATAAAAAATTGACAACATCTCAAGGGTCAAGCTCCCAGTGGTTTAGGGTGTTGCAGGGGTTTTTTCCCCCCTAAACATTTTAATTTTTTCCCAGTTAAATCCTCAGTACTGCAGGGTTAAAATTGTCGGCATTTTTGCTTTTGTTGACAATTACCATAAATCAGAAGACACTCTGCATGAAGCTTAATGAAATATGTATGATAGAAAAATGGGAAGAAGATAAGTGCAGTTTGCTGCTTCAAGATTTTGTGTGTGTATCTCTGTATCTGTGTGTGCACATGCACAGCCTGAAGAGGTAGCTTGTATTTTGTGTGCTGTGCACTGAACAGAATAGTCAGGCAGTTACTGACTGGCCAACATATAAAAAGGCATATAATGTGAAAAAAAAGTATTATCATTTTTCCAAAAGTGAGAGTAGTATGTTTTCTATATCAGGTAATTTGTTTAATTAATATACTTGCATGTTAAAATACTCAGTTTAAAATATTTCTTCATACTTCTTTTTTATCTTTATTAGTAGGAAAATCTGGTTTGTCCTAAAAGAGGTATTTGCCTTGAAATACTTCACTATTTATTACTACTACTATTACTATTATTGCTATTATTACTACTACTACTATTATTATTATTTTACTCATTAGTTGCACACAGTATCTTGTTCTTCATTGTGCTTCTCAGGGGTTTTATGACCTTTTAAAAAAAATAGACGCATCATTAAGATCCTACAAATAACCCCATATATATACATATATACACGTATACACGCATATATATGTGTGTGTATAAGGAAGGACATCCTTTTGTGGAAGGGTCTTTTGTTTTCTGACATTTACCTGACTGACCTGTGGGTGCTGCTGGACACTGGGCAATTCACACACACAGAATCACACACACAGAATTCACAGAATCACACACACAGAATTCACAGAATCACTGGGTTGGAAGAGACCTTCAAGATCATGGAGTCCAACACAGCCCTAACACCTCAACTAAACCCTGGCACCCGGTGCCACATCCAGGCTTTTTTTAAACACATCCAGGGATGTTCCATTCAGCTTCTGATGATTGTACACACGCCAGGAGTGTGTGACTCAGTCCTCTTAAAACGCCCTCACTGAGTTTATTGAATTCCTGGATAAATTGCCATACAAAAAGCATATTTTTTTAGATTTGGAACTGAGCAAAAATACCAGCAACATTCAGCTATATTGCCTGTAGCAGAAGAGAGCAGAAAGGTAGGCAGAGCCTGCTCTGAAGGAAAGGATATTCCTATTGACCAAGAAAAGAGAATAGTCAGAATAGAAATATTGCTTGTTCCAGGGATTGCACCCTTTCTTTATGAACTCTAAACTAAATAGAAATACGGAGATGTGGCGTATTTCAGAATTCCAGTAATTTGTGCAATAAATTGTTGTGAAGCAAGTATAAGCAGCCTGCGGAGTGTGGTGTTGCATGTATTGGCAGACCTGATATCTTTAACTGTACAATCTGTGCTGGCATCTTTGTCCAAAATGTTTTTCAGAGACCTTATCTTCCTAATCAACTCCTTTGCCAAGCTAAAAAAAGAGAAAGGAAATGCATGTAGCATATATAACAGATGGGTGTTCAGCTGTACAGGTGTCTGGTGTGCAGATGCCAGAAAATGCAAGGTAGTTAGATATTTTCTGGGAAATTCCATTACTTGTTCCAAAGAGAGAGAGTCGTCCATTCTTCTAGTGCTATCTGCTCCAGCAAAATGCACACCTGGGAGTGTTAATGACCCCTCTTAACTCTTTCCCATTTGATCAGAGTTGGTCTTAGAGAGCTGCCTTTTTTCTCTTTGCCTTTTCCTAAGACACTGAATTGACTCTGAGGTTCATCAGTTTCTGCAGGAGAACAGCAGCAGCCTGCATTGAGGTTAGGCAGCATCATTTTGAACCAAGCTCTTCTTTATTCACTTCACCTTCTTACATGGATTGGAGAAGCATCAATCATAGAATCAGGAAATCATAGAATGGTTTGGGTTGGAAGGAACCTTAAAGATCATCCAGTTCCAACCCTCTTGCCATGGACATGGACACCTTCCACTAGACCAGGTGGCTGAAAGCCTCATCCAGCCTGGTTTTATATATTTAAGCCACAGATACATATTAAGGCATTATTCATCTCAAAGCAGTATCTGGAGATAAGCAATGTAGTGCTGCCTGTAAGCCATATATCCAACATCATGGGAACACTCACACCACTATGCAGCCAATTTGAACTTTTTAAGGTGGCTGTGTACTAAGTAATATCCTCAGGTCCTGACCACAGGTAAGACAGAGGCTTCAGGTGCTTCATTAACCTCAGCTGCGGTCCTGGGTCCCATTTCCAGTCACCTTCATGCAGGGAGCTGCTCCTGCACTCTACTGAAGTATCACAGGCAGCTTCTGGACATGCACTCTGATCTTCCCCTCAAAAGTACCACGTGCACACTTGGCAGTGCTCAGCCAGAGACAGTTCTGTGTGCTGCACAGCTTGCTGATAGTGTGGAGCATTGCTGCTTTCCCAATTGGATGAATTTTTTTCATGACAGAAACACAACAGATACCCAGATTTGGGTCTCAGATTTGAGGGGAGGTGTAGGCCCTCATGCAGAAGGAGGGGCACCCTGATTTTCTGCTTGGCTCTTCTCTGTGGGCTGAACCTCATTAGCTGCACTGAGCATTAACCTCCTGGAATTGTTTCTCTTTTTTTAGCTATTTTAATATTCCAGGTAGCTTATGAGACCCTGGGACAGGTATTTGTTCAACATAGCTCCTGGTTTACATCAAGATTCTTGTTCTGAGTTAGATGGGTGAAGGCTTGGGCTTTGGGTTCCCATAGGAGTGCTTTGACACTAAACTACAGATGGTGGTAAAGCTTTCTGTCAATTGAACATTAATAAAAAATCATGCTTTTGACATGAAAAGAAATTCCCTATTCAAGGTTTCCCTAAAACTTATGTGGACCTATTAAAAATAATTTTGCAGCAAATTGATATTTCTTTGCATAAATCATTTAATTGAAAAAAGGCTGAGTAGTTTTGATTAACAGTAGCATTACAGTAATGCTTTCTAGACAGGACTGGGATCTCACTGGGTACCTGCCCACACATAAAGTGACAGGAAAGCTGTGTCTTTGAGTGATTAAGATAATCACTGAAAAATACAAGATTAGGAAAAAAAGGGAATAAAAATTATCACCTTTCTCATTTTTAAATAAAGTATATAAGCTATAAAGATACTAAATGAAATTACCCAGATTTAAAAACAAGCCCATGAGAAATTTTAGGACCCAAAGTCCTATCCAGCATCAGAACCAGGCACTCACCTTTGCTGCCCATTAGTGTGCAATTCCAGAAGCATCAGGATGGAAGCTTATCTGCAGACTTGACTTAACAAAATGTTTGAATAATCCTAGCTATGAAATGCTAGGAGCTGATCTTGGATTTTACAATAAAAAGCAAAGTGGTTGTGATACTCTATGTTATATAAATTATATGCAAAGTATATTGGCATGCAGATTTGAATGCTGAAAGAAGATCATTCTTTTCTAAACCAGAGAAGAGAGTTTTTCACTCAGATAAGCCAGAATCTGCAGATAATTTTTTTAGCATACTGATGGTGTTTCATTACATCTTTAAATATATAATAAATATATAAAATAAAAATAATTGTGTCTCCTTTCTAAACAAGTTCAGTTTCTCTACTTTGCTGGTACCAAGTAGGCAAAAATACTAAAAATCTGTCAGATAAGATCATATCAGAATGCCACAATATTAAAAAAAAAATACATTATTAATGTGTGAAATTTTAAATTGGCATTTTAATACTTTACTATTTTGGTTTCAGCAGTCAAAGCTTGGAATAGGTCCAGGTGTTGTTTGTGACCCTGTTGGTCAGTAATGTCCACATTGTCTAATACCATGTTGTTATTGCTGGGTTTTATCCATTAGACAATGAAATGTTCCTCTGTCTACTGACATGTTGAACTTTGGAAATGCTAATGGGCAGACACAGAATATTTCAGGAATAGGTAATGTTCACAGGGCATGACAAGACACACCTGCTTGTCCCTCTGGCTCACCAATAACACAACAGTGCTATTAACCATATTTTGTTAGGTCTGACAAGACAAAACAGAGCAATAGTGGCTGTGTCTGCTGTCTTTCCTCTGTTTTATCTTTTTCATTTTGAGCTTGAGTTTTGTGCCAGACTAATAGCCGGTGGCAATGGACTGGGGAAATGAAACTTTTGCTAAGATTAGGGACTGTGCAGAAAACAATGTGTGAAATTCTGATTTGACAAGGATGAACAGACTGGTGAGGGCACTGAGACATTTTGTGAAGTGAAACCATGTTTGTCTCAATGTGCCTTAAAAAAAACAGTAACAACAGAGGTACCACAAGATCCCACCCAGGAGACAATAGAATGGCATCCTCATTACACCAGTCAGGGAATAAAGGAAGTGTGGAGTTTATTCTGCCCTTTCTAATTACTGGTAGCTTATATTAATTGATGGTAGGGGAGCAATGTGTGTGTTGTTGTACTCTAGGGTGAATATCCTTGTGAGACTGTAAGTTCAATAGTTGTCATGCAATTTGGAGTTGCAGACTGGTAATTTTCGTAATTAAATCTCAGGAAATAAACAAAATATGGCAACTTGATACATTTGGAGCAATTAAATTTTTGCTGAAATTTCTGCTTCATCCTTGGGACTCCCAGATTCTCAGCCAAATTCTGTCTCTGATTAAGAATGCAAATAGCCAAAAGAAACAGAAGAAGGAAGCCATCTTTAATATATCTGGATGTCACAACAATATATTGTATTGGCACCTGCCTTTAATTTAGAGCATAGTCTAAAACATCTGCCATCAGACCGCAGGTTGGGAGAGCAGAACGAAAAATTGTGTCAACTGTGCCTTTTCTGGCTCAGGAGAACAGGAGCCACATAACTCCTCTCTAGTGAAATGGTTTATTTGCAGGGTTTGAGTTCAGTATTCCTGCTCAGCTGTTCACAGGATGTACAGCTTTCAGAGGAAGATCCTTTCCTTGCTTCATGCCAGGTCTCTTTAAATGCTTATTATTAATTACCTTGACTTAGCAGGTACAGGGAACCACCAGGGTGCATTCCCTCATGCTAAATACCTGACAGGTAAGCAGATACTCAGGGGTTTGCTGGATCATTTCCTGAGAAAATAAATGGTACATGCAAGTTGTTTCTTGGGTGCAGTCCTGCTCATTTACAGAAACTTTACCCCAGCTCTTGTTGCATGGGACACTGGAGGCGTGGGCAGTGGCAGATCCATGGTTTCCAGATCTCAGCCCCTAAGACTGGCTCTGGCTTTTCCCAGGGCTTTGAAAGACTGGCTCACAGTTTCCTGCACCCTTATCCTCCAGTGAGATGTGAGACCACTGATTAGAAAAGTGACATTATCCACCCAAACTTAGCTGTACAGACACTTAACTGAATCATCTATGACAGGAGTGTAGTCAGCTGAGCTCTATAATCAGCAGAGTCCAGCTATGATTGGAATTGCCTTTTATTTCCCATCACTGATTAAAGGGAAAGTCAAAAGCCGGGACTGCATAGTTAAATGAAATTCCATTTAAAAGCTAAGACTGAATAGGTCTCTGTTACATCTAAGGTGTCAAGATGATTCTGTCATATAGATAACTAGGTAAACTAGGATATCACAGTCTTCAGTGTTGGCTGCAGATGCAAATGATGGAAATAATGTTCACCAAACTCCATGTCAGTCTGATAAGCCTGTCCGGGGGCTCCTGATTGATCTTCAACCATTTGTGGCTATCTTTGACAGAGCACTGAGGCTGTGCCCACGGAGTGTGTGAGCACACTCAGCTTGAGCAGTCAGATCTCAAAGTCCAGCAGGTCTCCCAACCCTTGTGCATTTAGTTCTGTCTTACACTTGATGTAGCACATGCATTGATGGTCCAGTGGGTGATTTACCTGCCAGGGCAGCCCTCTGACAGCTGCTAGCCTATGTAAGCAGTGAATAGTTTGTAGTCTGCATTAGTTTCATAGCTGATCAAGAGTCTTTTCTAGTAGCTTGAAACCCTCTCTTACTGGCAAGTTCCCTAATATTAACTTTTGAACATAAAGAGAATAAAGAGTTCATTCTTTTTGGCTGATGTTGAGAAGTGGTATGGGGTCAGCCCACCTGACAGCACACTTTGTAAGGGAAGAGGAAGGCATTTGCAATATCTAAAGGATATTTCCTTCTTTTCTTTTCCTTTTTACTTTGTGTTAAAGATGTATGACTTCCCAGTCAGTGCAGCTTGCAGTGCGCCTTTGTTTTCCAAATTAGAAAAACCAAACAAGCTGTTTCTCAACATAGTTGTCGGGCAGTTTGTTGCATCAAGCTGTGAGCAATGTATGCCATGGAAAGAGCCCTGGCTGATGCCAGCACAGGAAGTGTGTGATGGGGATACAAAAATAGTGATGCCACTCGAAGTGTATGCCAACAGCTGTGGTTCTCTTCTGGTAGTGTAGAAACCCCTGGTGCATCCTTTAATCTCAAAGCAAACTCAGAAGGAAAAGATAATAATGTTATCATCTCCTATTTTTGTTCTTTCTTTCCAGTGCTTCCTCCCTCCCTCCAGAAGAGGGAGACAACTCTCCCACACTGTAAAATTCAGAAGTTTAGAAGGATAAAATACCTTTGAATTTATCTTTATTGCTTTGAAATAATTTATTTGAGAGTGTATGATTTTCCAGGGCATGGGAGGCATTACAGGTCACTGTTAGAAGTCATCAAGTCTTTTTGCCAAAATAGTTTGCAGTTTATGGATACTACATGGAATGCTAAGCAGCTGGATTAAAAAAATAAACCTATTCCTTTCTACCAGTAGTTTCCATGTAGTTCTTGATATTGGAGATGTCTTCTCTGTTTTGATTTTAAACTTGTTTTCGTTTCTATTCTATTCAGAACAAGTCAGTATAATATTTCCTCAAAAGCTATTTACTGCATTGACTTAGCATTCATTTTTATTTAATATTAACTTGGTGAATGAAAATAAAGGAAAAAAATGCTCAAACAGAATTGAATTCAGGTTTCTATCAAACATATAAATGTGATATAATGAGTAAAAAGTGTTAAAAAAATTGTAGAAGGGAAGCACTGCTCATATATGCCAGTAGGTATCTGTTCCTCATTGATTTTCAGAGTCAGCTTCCAGTCATCTGACTCTTTACATCTTATGAAATATAATGCAATATATAAAAATAAATCATCTGGATTGCAGCATGCAGCATTATGATGTCAAGGGTAAATGAACCCATTGAAAAAGCAACAAATGCACTTCATTGATTGCATTTTTTTAGATTTTATCAACCAGCGTGCAGATTTCGTCTGTCTAAACACAACGTAGTCACCATTTATCTCCTATAAAATCAGTCAAAACAGAAACTCCTTTGTAATCAGTTTGACTCAGTGATGGTTTGGGTGGTGGTGGTGCTGGCAGAGGGAATCACTTTTCTCCAGCAATCCTCAGCCAGCCAATGCACACATCTTATCAGAGGTTACCTAGCAACTGTATGCTGCTGTTAGTTGAAGTATAGTGATTAGTTAATAGCCCATGACTTCACAGGTTACTTTCTTTACAATTACATAGAAGTATTTAGCATTTGATTTCTTTTGAAAACCCTTTCCATACAGAAATTAATATCAGGTCAGATTATGACTGGCGTTTATCTCGCCAGTGTAGGGTTAGCAGTAAGGGCTTCCTTTCCTCTACCTTCCCCATCATATTTTATGTCTTTCAGATGATTGTTACAACTTAAGTACATTACTAAGGGGAAATTATGAAGTGCCAAAAAGACATCTGTGGAATTCTCTGGAACATTTATAATTTAAATTTTAACTGAGAATTGCATGATGAACTGACTGTTTGCATCTCCCATGTCATACTAGGACTGGCCAAGAGAAAAGATGTTTCAAATGCAGCAGTATCATTCATCACTCACTATTTCGATATTACAACATGGTGTAAGTGGGACTTGACTGCCACACCTACTTTTCTCAAGCCTTCAGCAGTGCTTGAGTGTTTTGGTACAGCCCTTCACATGGTATTTTTCCTTGGGGTATTTTTTTTACCCTTTTTTTTTTTTGACCTTTTAACTTTCTACTAAAACAGGCCATTTTCTCTTTTTTTCTTTTTTTTCAGTAAGTTCTTTTTTGTTTTTTCTTTTTTTTTTTTTTTTTTGCAAAGATCACTCTAAAGTTCACACTTAAAATCCTCTAAACCCTCCCTCTTATCTGTATGATGCATTTATGAAATTTGGAACAGTACATTCTCTAGATTAGTAGGAAAAACACATGTCTGTACTGCCCAGGTGAGCCAGCCATCCCTCAGGCATGCAACATTTTGTTCTGTATGAAGTCCATAGCTCCAAGAGGGACAGAGGTGAACTGTCAGCTGCAGCTTATTCTTCCTGTGGCCCAAATGACCATGACTGTAATGCCCATCTATGCTGACTGCAAGGTTGTTTGTCTTTTCATGGTGACATTTCCTCATATTGCTGTCATATTTCAAAGCCTGTCTGCTTCTACAAGCATCTGGAGAAACAAAAATAGAGTCTTGAAAACATTGTCTGAAGGGACCCTGGATCCATCTTGTCTCTTCTCCTGCTCAAAATGGGGTGGTTGCCAACCCTGTATCAGATTTCCTTTCTGTACTGGCACTTTGAGCGCCATCATTAGGAAATGAGTACAAGTTTTTGAAGGCAGAACGAAAAGGCAGGACTTACCCCCTTAGCTGTAAGGAAATATCACCCTTTGGGTGCTACTAACTTGTTTGTTCAATCTGGTCTCATGCCTTTTCCAAGGATCTGTTTTCTATCCTTTTAGTTTTTTGTTGACTAATGGTGGTATTGGTGTGTCCCTAGGAGAACCATGCTGGTTCTGGCATTCCTGCCATCTGGCACATGATAAATAATGATGATTTCTCTTTGTCTTCCTTCACCTGCTCAAAGCCATGCCTCAAACACACTGCATGTAATAAATGTATCTGCCACAGATGTCTTTGGGGTGACAACCACCCATAATCACATTCTGTGTCCTTCCAGGCCTGGGCAGGGTGAGGGATACCATAATTTTCATGGCTTTATACCTTGTGGATTGGCTGGTTGAACAGCTTGACAAACAAAGTTCCCTGCAGCTATTTTCCTTCTGTGTATAACCAGAGGCTTTGCATGAGTGTGCTGTCTTGTTTGGTCCTAGAGAAACTTTTAGAATTGACTAGAAATGTTCTGGACACAGTCAGTGGCAGAGCTTATTCCCCTGTTCCTGCTTCCAGCTCTGAAGGAGCTTGGGACCATCTGCCTACAACACTTGTGATTGAAAATGCTGAGGGAGAAATGGAGGAAATGCTTTGGTAAGGTCTCCAACAAATACATTAGAATCATTAGGATGGAAGATAAGGCATCAATAGTAGAAAGTCTACTACACCCATTTGTTCCTGCATACAAGGAAAAGAAGGGAAATTAAGGATTTTTCCTATAGTCCTTGAGTTCAGTTCCTTGATCTAATTCCATGCCGTAAACACCACTTGGCAGCTATCCCAGAAGGAAGAGCACAACCTTGCTTGCCAATGTCTTACTAAGAACCTAATTCCCCTTTGAAAGCAGTGGTGTAGCTGCCATGGCATTGCAGAGACCCCACTGGGATTTTGTTGGTGTGGACTCCTTGAGTACAACCTTAGTCTGACTTCCAAACACCCACCAAATAGTTTTTGCTAGTCTTAAAAGCACAGACCAGGTTTCATGTAACTTGCTTCAGGTTCAGGGCTCTCTTAAAGCTTTAACAAATTGCAGTTGGTATCAAAGACCTGTGCCAGTTATTCTTACAAGCATAGGGAGGAGCAGGCAGAGCTTTGTTCTGTTTGTCTCTTTTAATGGGACTTAAATCTGCTACTAATGGTTATAAGGTCTGTGAGAATTTACAAAGAGATAAATGTACAAAATGAATTTATTTCTACTGGGAACTGAAGACAAAAATATATTACAAGTTTATTATAAATTTTATGCTCCTATTGTAAATCCAATTCCATGGACTACATCTATCTGCATCACATAAGCCAAATTCCTATTCACATTTAGTGTAAGCTAAACCCCAATCCTTTCATAACTTAGTAAAATTCGAAGTGTTTTATGGGTGCAAGGGCTGAATTTTATTAATTTTAACTGAACAATAATTTCCATCATTTAGTATCTAGTAATTTGAAGCTTTGATCTCATTAATAGGGTCAGATTTTGTTATTGTTGGGAAGGACCCTTTTAAAGATAGCTGCTGCAGTTTCTGAATAGAGACCATAGAGGTTGGGTTAGGATATCACAATGATTTATGTGACTTTGGCGATATTTTATCATACAGTACTAAATATAAACTGGAGGTACAACGGACGGCTTTTGCCCTACAATCCATTTATGCTTCATTCTCTAATGTGTGGTTATCGCTGCACGTATACAGGATGTTTTGTCTTGCAGAAGTTTTCCTAAAGGATTGCAGCAGGATTTGTGCTGTCATTTATTAAGCAGCAGCCCCAGACCACAAAGTGGTGCTACACCATGACAGCTGCCGTTCTCCACAAATCTCAGTCAGCCCTGCAGCAACTTTAAATCATTCATCTCTTGCTTTCTGTTTTGAGGGGCAAATATAGCTGGAGATTGACTGAAGGACCATTTCAGCATGTTTGGGTCTCTTAAAGAAGCACCACGTTCATTTGTAAAGTGGTTGACCAGTCTAGTGAAAGGAGCTGTTGCTACATCCCTGCCTCATTAGCTTTTTAACTGACTGTGTTGGATGTGAGCCCTGCTTGAAAGTACAGGGACATGTTTTGCTTCTGGTTTCATCAAAAGCAGCTTTCAAGCAGCAGCACAAAGATATGGGAAATTATTTGTTAAATTGAGCTAATAAGACCAAAACTGAGACCAAAGACTCATCTCTCATTCCCATGTTCAGATATCCTTGGTTATTCTTTTCAAATAACTGGTGTTCACATCCTAGCAGGCAGATTTGGAGTTACTAATGTCATTCTGAATGAAGCCTCCCTGTCATCCTCAGGAGAGTGCACACAGCCCTGGGCTGGAGGAGCACTCTCATGTTGGTTAAGTGACAATGTCACATGCACGGCTCGTCTGGCACTGGTCATATTGTTTCTCAATTTAATTGTGAGCATATTAGTTAACACTGATTGCACTAAGGGGTTTTTAGCTCCCAGAAGAGTATTTCACTGCATGTTTGATCCTCTTTTATTGCCACATTTCACATTCAACAAAAGCTTTGAACAGAGAGCCTCTGCATCCATTGGCATTGGGTAACAGAAGGTTTCATTCCCTTCTTTTACACACCTGTTTTACAGCACCTAAGTGAATAATTTTAAGAATACAGCCTGTATATCCAAATCCCTCCAAAACCTGAACTGCTCTAGATACAAATGTCATCTAAATAGCAAGTGGTTTATCTGAAGTCTGTGTTGTGTGCTCTGACACAAATGCTTGTCTGGCAGGTGTAAGCAGCACCTGCTCCTGACACCTATGCTTCACATGCACTCATGAACTCTTTGTGGTCTCCTTTTGAAAATTGTATTCCCTGTGAAAGGACTTGTCACAAGTTAAATTATCTGTGAGATCACTAACTCTGCCTCCATCCTAGTGTTAAATTCATAACAATTTCTGTCAGCCCTCAGTATCAACAAGGACGTTTAATAAAACTCTTACAGTAGTAAAACCGCATCATTTTGACACAGGTGATGATGAGCCAGAATACAGCTTGGACCATACCATTAACTTATCAACTAGAGCATTCCTACTGGGCACATCCCTGCTTGTAGAGCTTTTTACTTTTTTTTTCTTCTTATTTTTAATCTAAAAGAGTAAACTTTGGCCTGAACTGGTATTTGTGTTGACATAAAGATGACTGAGTTTTCATTCAGGTCTGGAGTTTATTTCTTACAGGGTCCTTGCAGATCTTAGAGTAAGACATTTTAAACTACACTTATCTAAATGAATAATCATGTTTTGCAGGTCACTGTGTAAAGATTTTTCCTCCTGTGGCATTAATTTTCCCTGATATTTTCATTCTGTTGTTGTGTAACTAAATCCATCATTTAAATGGGCCCAATGTGAAAAAGAGATCAAGATGCCAGTATTTTAACAAAGGTTTTGTTTGACTGGGGGGGAAGATATCCAAAGGCTCAAAATATACAAGGGGTAATTAGGAAAATTCTATGAGTAAGTGACCATTGTGACAAATTTACCTTCATAATTTATAAAGACATGACAGTGGATTCTATATACCACCATTTAGGCATCTGCTTTCAACCTTGCTCTGCAATATGTATTTAAATGCTACATCTTCACCATCAAAGTGCAAAAAAACACTGCAGAACTGGCACATAGTGCAGCAGGAGACAGCGTGTCCCTATTTTCAGCTCTTTGAATGTATCAGAGTGGAAGCTACTGGCTCTCAGTGTAGGATGTATGATGTTACTCTGCAGAAACTAGGGGGGAATTCTGGTCTGGGGAGCAGGCAGGAGACTTCTCTGTTTCTGCCTGGAAGGGATCCTGAGCAGCTGTAAACTGTGCACAAGAGCTTTCTGGTGCAGGTCTGTAAGCATTAAAAAAAAAAAAAATCAGAATATAGACTTTAAATGGCCATTGCAAACCAGAGCTGAACAAAACTGCCTGCAGTCTCATCAGTGACCTTTGCTGAACTTGTGATGCTGGGGCACGCAGTGTGCACTGACTCCAGCTCAGCCTCTGTTTTCACCATACCTGCTAATGGAAAGAGCATGTTTGATTGCTGATTATCAGGGAGATACCTGCCCTGCTTCCTGCAGTTTGTAGTTAATGTTTAAAAACATGCTATTTTAATAATAAAATAAAATAAATAGTATCCACCAGGAAAAAACATTATCCCTTAATTTCTAAGAATAATTATAATATGCATGTTAAAATTCAGAAGAGTGTGTCTCATGAATTGGAATCTAATTTCATGATTTAAATGCTGATGGTACAGCTAGAAAGCAACTCAAGTACATAATACACCAACCTAAGATTCTCATATTTTTCTGTAATATCAATTCAGCATTAGCAACGCTAAGCCACCTGCTTTTTCCTTAATAGTGCATGAGTTATTAAGATCAATGTTTTAAATTATGTTTATGCTCTAATAGAAAGGATCTGGTTTCTTAATTTAAGAGGTGATTTAGTTTACCTGCTTTACTTGGCATATTAATTAGTAAGTCACTCTGTGTGTCATGTAAGATTAAATAATGTTGAATTGCTTTGTAAAAAAAAAAATCAGGAAAGATGGGTTTAAGGAACAGCTTGGGTGAAAGAAATTAGCATAAACTAAAGCAGATCATGACTGGGGGGTAAGAGCAGTCTTGTGGACATGATTGAATATTTCTAGTTAGAAGACTCAGAAATTTTTCTGCATTGTCTTGAAAATATTCACTTCTTATCAAGGCTCTTACTAGAGTTTCAAAAGTACTTTTTAATTTTGAATTATTTAGATTCAGGGCTCAGTGTTTAGCACGTGTCACTGTCATTTGATTCTCAAAGCTAGTCAGTACTCAAAGCTACAGTTTGAATCAGATGAGATCCAAAATGCCAAGCAATTTTGAAAATGAGGCTTCATTTTTGGAACTTTGCAGCATAAATTTTTATGCAGTAAACTGTGGGTTTAGGGCAGAAATTCCAGTAATCTATTTTTCTAACTCATGCATTATCTAGTCATATTAATCAAAACATGTATTTTCATGTTTAACTTTTAAGAATAAGTTTTCTTAAATTGATCTGGATTTTTTTAAGTTGCATCGAGATGAAGTGCTAACATTTGTGATTGTAAAATATACAGTTAGAAATTCTGAGACTTTAATAACTTTTATGGAAAGGAAAATTAATCATTCTGATTATTTCTGAATGTTGCCAGTGGCTTTGATGCCTAGAAAAGACTTGTACTGAGAAATTTTCTTTTAGTGCTACAAGTAGAATTTTCCTGATGTTGGATATTTGTCAAGGGAAATTCATCAAGATGAGGAAGTTAATTTTTATTGACTTTATGGATTGTCAGAGCAAAGCAGAACTCATATTGCAGGATAATATGGATAAGGAGACAGACTGCAGAACTGCAGGAGCCATTGATTTGTTGGTTCAGCCTTTCCTTGGCCTGCTTTCTCATCTCAAGGAAATGCACAAATATGCTTGGGTGTTAAATATTGAATTCAAGCTCCCCTTGATAAAGCATAGAAACCAAATTTCTATCAGTAAAAAATTCAGATCTTCCTGGACATTTTATTAAGGAAGATAAAGGAGAATGCATAAGAACTTGCTTTAAATCTCTTAATATCTTAAGTTTGGAAAGAGTTGGGATGGTTCTGACTTGTCAAGAGTTTCCAAAACATGAGTACATGAGGACAATGTCAACGGGATGCCTCTAGAGTGTGAGACTCGGGAATACCCTTCCTCTTCTCTCTGCTTAGAGGCAGGAATAGAGGTTTTCACGTCACAGGACCTCGGACCATGTTTCAGATCAGGTGGTATCCACAGAAGAGCTCAAGATCCTGAAGCATCCAAATTAAATCCCACCATGCTACAGAGTGGAGACTGGGAAAGAATCATCACATGGCCAGTGCAAGTGCAAGTGTCCTGATTTACTTCTCCACCTGTTCTTATTCTTCTCCAAGCACCCACCTGTGGTTGCTGCCAAAAGAGTGTTCAATATGTGCATTTTTGGTCTAACTTGGTTAGATCACTTCTGTCTTTTTAAAGACTCAGAAATCCATGTCTCAGGTGTTCTTTGGCTATTAAGAAAATAGTTTCTCTTGTTGATCAGATCCTATCATTGTAGATCAGTGTTTATATTATTGGTGCAGTAGTAGAAAAGACAAGGCTTATCTTGCAGAATGCAAAAGAGAAAACTGATGATGATGTACATGATTCAGACTATGTCTTTTTTTGTCTCCAAATACCTCCTCTGTCTGTGTCCAGCAGAAAGAGCAACAATAAATCTTATTTTCATAACACAAACTGTGATTTCAAAGGGCAGCACAAGTCCAGGTCTATCCAAAATCTGACAAAGGCATATGTTTGCCCTCATTAGTAGTTAGGTTTAGTGCAGTCATTGCTCTGCCATAACAAGATATGATCTTGTCCAGCCCTCCCAGAAGCCTTGTGCTGCCAGCTTCACTGGGGTGACAGGGCAGTCAGTGTCTCACACAGAGATACTGTGTCACAGAGCTTCAGCAACCGCAAAATAGAAAATTAGTGATCTAGAAATACCAAAACTACTGTAAGATTCTCTAGCTTGCACCAAAACCAGTCCTAAACTCACTAAAGGAAGACAACACACTGAAAACAAAATCACACTTGCTTTGAAAAAAATTTGGATCCTCCCTGGGGCAGCTGACAGCCCTGTGGCCTCAACACCTAGAAGTGATGGTCCTGTTCCCTCTGATGCCTTCCTGCAGACACATGAGAAGGAGGCTGCATCAAGCAGTGCCTGGATCAGTCTGGATTTACAGATTTCAGAGATTAGTCAATGTAGGTGACTGTTCACAGGAAGTGGCTATTGCTGCCCAGCTACACCTCAGTCCTTCAGCACACAGACACCACATGTGCAAACACAGTTTTCACCTGTGATATTTATTCTGTTTGTCTCAAAGCCCCATCACAGCCACTGAGTGACTGCTCCAGCCATTAAAGAAGGGGTGATGGAACCCTTTTGAGGTACAGCCAAATATCATAACCACTGCTACAGCTGGGAGCTGGAACATAGAAATGAACTGTGATTGTCCATACCCCATGTGGAAAGGCAGCAGCAGACTGGAGAATTGGCTTGATATCTTCTCAGTCTCATTTCTGTATTTTCTTTGCTTTGTTCTGTCTGGTTCTTTTTCCTTCCTTTCCTCCTTTCCCCAACTGAGAGCATTATCTGGAGGTGAAGAGAGGAGCTGAGCTGAGACCTGAACTACCCACGAGCAGTTTAAGTCCTGGAGCACCACAGACATTGTGAGAACCCAGCCTCTGCCGAAGTTCCATAGAAGTGGTGCATTTTACGAGGATTCACCCATTTTTTAGGTTAAAAATCTCTACCTCATTAGCCATACAGCTTTTAAACCTTCTACCTGTACTACTCACCTTTCTGCTCTTTTTATAGCATCCATCTGCCTGGCAGCCTTGAATGCATTTACTTTTGTAAGAGTTCATGAAGGTAGGGCAGTAATACGTATCCTCCAATTACAAATGAGGAGCCAAGTCAGGGATGGGCTATTGGCCCTGGGGATGCATTTGTTATCTTGGATCTCCTCAGTCCTTAGCCAGCATCCTCTTCTCTGGACCATCCTCTCAGCCCTTCCTTGAAGGTTTTTGAATTCTGGGACTCTGTTGTCCTAAAAAAAGGAATCCTTTCATCCATCCCTCCATCCGTCATGCATTGCTATCACGTCTAGCAGCAGATGCACACATTTGAGCCACATGACAGGAAAAAAGAAAAGGAACAAAGACCAATGTTTACATACCATGGTTTGAAATCTTTGTAGTTGGCAACCAAATCAAAGGAATGCTTATGTTTTGATGTCTTAAATCATTTGTAATTTTCTATCACCTCATTTTATCAACAAATTAACATCTTGATATATAAGATCATCAGTAAATTAGCAATCAGCGCCAGAACACAAATTTATTTTTAATGTGTGTACAAAACAAAGGACAATTGATAATATGTGGTGTAGCACTTTACATTTTAAAGAGAAAATTAAAATATTTATATATGTCAAGATATTTTTTAATTTATTCTGGCACCTGCAATTGGTGAATTTCTCTAGGTTTTGTGTCATTTTGATGTATGTGCTTCCCAAACTCTTCTCCTTGCCAAGAGTCCTCAATTTTCATGAAAAGAGAGGAGGATGGGGAGTTTTATCAAGGAAAAGGGAACACATCTGCATCTTTCTCAAGGAAAATGTTTCCAGTGTAATATTGAAAAAATACTGATTTCAGAGATAAATTCTCTATGTGTATATGGTGAAGGTATTTCCTGTAAACAAAGTAAAGTAATAGTTTAAGCATGGATTTAAAGCTAACATCTAAAATTGCAGATCAAATCCTCCTCCCCCCAACAATCATTAATTCATTAATCCTTGAAACCATCACTGCATTGTTTTCTGGTAATTATACACACCTCATATGCCAGCTTTTTAAGACATTAATTGCATGATTAGTTTTATGATTTCTTCTGATTACCAATTAAGTTACCTTTTTCTCTCTTTTTTTGTATTTCATACATACCATTAGACTTTATAGTGCTTCTTTTTTAATTTCTCACCTAGCAGGGGTTCTCACACATTCGAAGACAGCATTATCCACTCAATAAACAGAGAGAGAGTTTAATTTTCTGTGTAAAGTATTGCTATGGACTTGGAAGGATGATGTTTCAGATATTATGCTATCAAGAGTGACATTTAATTTTACAGGGAAAAAAATCTTGTTTTTCCCTGTCATAACAATGTTCACAGAGCATGATTTTAAAGATGTGCAGAGACCAAATCAAGTGATTCTGTCTGTTGGTTTAGCTGAAGTTGTCACATCTTCCTTTTTTGCCCAACATGTATTGCCAGCTGGTCTTCGATTATATTAGTCTAATTTCTTGTATAGAGTTCTCTGGGTCTGTGTAGCCTCCCATACACTATAAATCAGATACACAGGCACAAGGCTTCCTAAAACTCAGGGGGAAAAAAATTGATCAGTGGGAGTACAAGTTTGAATAGAGCTGAATTTCCAAATCCCAGTTTAACTGCATCCCAATTATCTTGTAGCCTGCATCCTTCAGATGCTGAGAAGTCTCAATTTTTTGACTTTCATTCAACACATTTGACTTTCAGCAAACAGAGCTCCTATCAGCTGCTGTGCCAATATGCTAATTCCTATACACATTAGGTGAAGAACCTGGAGGTGCTTTGGGGGATTTATAGATGAGAATATTGCACAAACCACAGAAATACAAAACCAGATGCTAAAAATGTGTTTTATTCTTCATATTGCACATACAGGGACAAATGTTTATCTTGGTATGTGCTTCTTTCTTTGTAGGTACTTGTGTGCTTGGTTTATCAAATATTCGTGTGGGATTCATATACATATTCTTCATCATCTTTGTAGTGTAAAAGCAATTTCATTTAATAATCAACACCAGCTAAGATGCTTAAATGGAATTTGAGAAAGGAAACAGGGAACTGACTCATAGACCTTCTTGAAGAGAATAATACAGTCTAGAGCATATTGTGTGAGTGGTTTTAAGGCAATCTGGTATCGATTTAAATGAGTACACACTTCCAAATTCCTGACAGCTATGGCAGGTGAGAGAATAGAAAGACGTTGGGAGTTGCAGGGTAACTCTAATTGGACCAACACAGAAAATAAACTCCCAACTTTTCTGTTGATCCTTAAAATGATTGCTTGCCAAAGCTGTACTATGGTTCTCTAGTAGGGGGGAAAATTGTCCAGAGTGCACCATATGCTTTTCTACAAGTACCCTGTGGACAGCAAGTCAGCATTTAGAAATGTGCAAAGTCGAAGGTGTTCTTTTAATAACAAGTAAGGGCATCTCCAGCTCTAAGAAAAATGCATTTTTCTAATAAGTTATCAGAAAAAGATCGGATTTTCTGATTAACCTTTATTTTTCTGTCATGGCTTTTGTTTTTAAGATATGTTTTAAATCTATTTAATTTGTTCCCACTTTGTATTATATAATACAGAAGATAGCAACTGACTCTGCCAGGCCAGAAAGCAGAGGACTCCAGGGCACTGATTGTTGCCTGACAAGGTCAGGAACAGAGTTGAAATGTCCAGAGGTTGCAGTCACCTTGGTTACAACTGATTCTATCTTCAACACTTCACTAACCAGGTGCAGTTAGCTTTGATGTCTTTAGAAGTTTTTTTAGGCATAAATCTCTCTATTGCACTCATGTTTTCTGTTTAATAACCAGTATAAATTGTTTGAAATATTTTCCATTACCAAAAAAGAGGAATGTGTATTTATGCCACATGTCTGCTTTCCAGGCTGTCAAACTCAATAATCAAACTATAAATATTTCCTTCTAATTGCTGGTTTGTTTTTTTGAATTGCACAATTCTGCTTTTAGCCATTCATGAAAAGTGGTACACACAGGAGGCAGTGAGATAGGACCAAATAGTTGCACCTAACTTGAAAAACAAGAATTAGCAGCATAGAGATTTCTGGTTCTTTCTCTTTGACAAAAGTTACTTGACTGCTGTTTTTGAAGCAAGAAAAATTTTGAGAGATTTGGAGTAAAGGCAGAGGGGGGTGGGGGAAATTTAGGCTTGTTCTTGTATGAAGTTTTTATTGATGGCAAGGCAAGAAGGATTCTCTTGAAAACACGCTCAACGTTTTTCCCAAAAGACATTTAGAAATTCTCTTTTTTTTTTTTTAAATTCTGTTTCTTCTTTCCACAAGTGTCCAAATTGTCATTTGTCTTTCTGAAGGCTCAGTCCATGACATATACATGCTTTCTCTGTAGGAAGACAGTGCCTACAGGCCAGCCTTCCTTCTCTTCTGGCACTCTGAGAAGAACTCTTGCCTCCATTCCTAGAGTCAGGAGGTTAGAAGTCAATAGATCTGCTTTATTTATAGCATGTCAAGATTCGAATCAAGTACTATAGGATCAAATGCTGATCCCTCTTAAAAATTTACAGCACTGCATGGACATATGTTCCTGGGTATCATGGACCCTCTCCAAATAAAAATTGTAAAAACACCAAAACCCAATAAACAATCAATACAGTAATATAATATATTTATCTATTTAATGTTGTATATTTATATAGTCCCATACTATTTATGATTTTATATATCATTTTATTATGCATATTTGCAGGTACAACTCCTTGTGAGGAGAAGAGGAAGAGCAGGCACTGGTCTCTGCTCTGTGGTGATAATGACAGGGCCTGAGGGAATGGCCTGAAGTTGTGTCAGGGGTGGTTTAGGGTGGATATTTGGAAAAGGTTCTTCCCCCAGAGAGTGGTTGGGCACTGAACAGGCTCCCCAGGGCATGGTCACAGCACAGCCTGGCAGAGCTCAAGGACCATTTGGACACTGCTCTCAGGGACATGGGGTGGCTCTTGGGATGTCCTGTGCAGGTCCAGGAGTTGGATTCAATGATCCTTGTGGATCCCTTCCAACTCAAAATATTCTATGATTCTGTTATAATAGTGCTGTGCTGAAAGTGTTTAGTGCTGAGAAAATTACTTATTGCCCTCAGAGAATGTTATGAGTTTCAGAAGTTTTGTTGGTATATCTGAGAAGGTGCTTTCAGAGCAATATAGCACACCCTAGAGACTAGAAAGTACAGCCAAGCAGCTTGAAAATACTGTCAGCACACTTTCAGGTAACCTCCAGCCTTCGCATTTTAATAGAAGTATGAATAAATGAACCAGTAACAATTCCAGTTTGGGCAGACTGGTGTAGCCCAAAACTTCAGCAAAATAGTCATTTGAATTCTATATTTTCATCCTCTTGCACTTCCTTCATCTGTGGCTTTGGTTTTCACCGAATACATGAAGTGCTGAAAGTGTCACGAGGGGCTTTTGTCTTCCTGAGGTCATTTGCAGTTGTGTGTTGTGTAAAGCCAGGAAGTTTGGATAAACAAATATGTCAGTCCTTTTCAAACTGAACTGCAGCGCTCCAGAATTTCAGTTTGCCCATCACTAATATTCGTTCAAATCCATGTTTAAATTGGGAACAAAACTATCTCCAGTTTACAGAAATGTAGCCATCCATAGCAGCCCAAATGGATTAGGATTGCTGCATCAGAGAAGTCCATTAGTGTAGTGTAAAGTACAGATACAGTATAAGCCATTTCAAAAAGTACAGCTGCCTCTGATCAACCCAAAAAAATCCTCTTATTTCTGAAAACACAATGTAAAAATGCACAGCAGGCTACAGGCCAGATATGTCGAGTGTGTATTTTTCAGAAGTTGAGTTTAACCCATATGAGTCATCTTTCATTCACTCTTAAATTTCTATTATTCTGTTATTCTTGATATCATCCCAATTTTAATGGATGCTGAAGGCCACAATGGACGTCTCATCCATTTCTCTTCCTTGAAGCATCCAAGGAACTTGATGTACTTTTGCTGGCTGGCCCTGCCTATCACATCCTGACCTCCTGTCCATTACTTGCATGCAGGCATGGCATGCAGGGTGCCAAGTCCAGCCATTGCAAACAGGACTCAGAGAGCAGGCAATCCTGGAGTATATTGTACCGTTGTTATAAGGGGGATTCAGAACTAGAATGCCAATATGACATTTCTCATTTCTTCAATCATGAGAAGAGGTGAAATAGACACCTTCCTTGCTCTTGCAGCATTCTCCCTTCTCTCTTTGCTGCAATGTTCATTTGCTGTAAGGAACAGACCACTGAGGAAGTCATCCCAGCCCAGGCTGCATGGATTGGCTGAAAATGGCTGGTTTTCCTTGGTGGATTTCCTCAAGTTTTCACACTCATCAGAGGATGAAATCCTAACCAGTGCTGAGGAGCGGGGGGGTGGATGGGCAGCACCTAAAGGCAGATAGATGTACAGCAACACCTGATTCCTGTCTGTGTTAACATCCAAACCTAAACCCCCTGATTGTTCAAGTGTCAGTAAAGAGAGTTTATTGATGTTATCAGTCAGAGTGGAAGGACATCATTGCACGACATAAAACACTGTTTTCTACATCCTCTGTGGAAGCTGTGAACAGGAGAAATACAGTTCTCATCAGGTACTCTGGAGAGGAAAGAGAAGGATTCAGATCTGGAAAACACAGGGGCAGCTTTCAAAGGGGCAGGACTGAAATGCCACACTGAGCTGCTCGGGCCGGACTTCTCATTTGAGATCCTTTGCCCCTACCTCCTTTTCCAGTAAAATTATCCTGAAAACTTGTTTCTGAACACAGGATATCTATTTATAGGGAAAGTTGTTGCTTTTTTACATTTTGCAGGAGCAATCTTTGATATCAAAATTTGTTTGATATGGAAATACTGTATACTTGCTATTTTTTAGCCCACCTACATGCACACCAAGTTTCTGAATTACCAGTAAAAATCTTTGTTTGAGCTTTTGTGCACAAACAAGCTCAGCTTTTTAGTATGCACCTCCTTAAGCAATTTCTTTGAAACCAGCATACTTGGGTTTCAGTTTTTTGCCTATAAATAGCCTTGCTTTGTAGAATGTAGTTTATTGCAGGCCCTTTTAAATACATTTCTAAGGGGAAATATGTGGGGAAATTTTAAAAAGTTGTCCTTATTAAAAATGAATTATATACATCAAAATTATAGTGGTTTGCAATAACACAACATTCTTCTTTATCTTGCGCTATCAGCACAATCAGTAGAAAACATAAAAGGAGATATCCCATACACATTTGAAATTACAATCTTTTAAGTCAGAACTTTTTTCCTGAGAACAAGGCTAATTTTCTTAAGGACTTGAATTTCTTGCAGACTCCTGGCTCCAGCACATAACTCTGAATCAGCTTTGGAGCAGAAGGCTGCGGGAGGAGGAAGTCCTGCCTTGCACATTGGGAGACACCAAATGCTCAAATTTAAAGATATAGTAGAAATTAAAAACAAAGAAAACCTTTTAAATACTAATTGTAAAATTATCTTTGCATCACTTTTGAGACACAAAACACAATTTCCTACTGTCATTAGCTTTTTCCATTTTCTTTTAAAGTGCTATGCAGACAAAACTGACTCCTGGGACTATTAAAATAATTCTTTGTGAGGATAGTTCATGTTTTGCTGCAGTCAACAACGAATACATGTTCCAGGACACTTCAGTAGGTCTATTCAACTTCTTTGACTTTCTCACAAAAATTATTTAAAGTTATGCATGCACTGTTGCTTGGATAAGATCTGAAAATGTAAATGATTGTAACAGTTGGGTTGTACCTTCATAATCAACTAATTCTGTAGTGATCTGGTATTATTGTAGCAAAGATCAAATTTTTGGACTATTAGTCATTAAATTCACTTTTTTTTCATTGGATAGTCAATAACTGACAGTCTCTAACACTAAAGTTTAAAGTTCATTTCTGTCTTTGGATGCGTGTTTGAGTTGCACATGGACATCTCAGAAGTTGGCTTTAATGTAATGTTACCTTCTTGGAGCCTTAATAATTTTTTTAAATGTTTTTCTCATTTCTAGATTGTCATTAAAATATTTCAGCTTCCCAGCAGTATTAGATGAATAAGCCTATGATCTAGTGATGATAGACACATCAAAGTTAATCACAGACTTAATTTAAAACACATAACCCAGAAAGCATAACCAATAAATAAAAATGTAAGGTGTGCACCCATTTTGAATTGAAATCCTAAATCCATTATCATGTTTGTACTCAAGACCAGGCTGAAATGAGGGCCCCACAAAATTCATGAAGTTTTCTTTTTAATTTGGGGACTGACAGAAGTACAGGTTGATTTCTACACATGCATATCTTCCTTTAAGCTGGCTGTCCCCACCAGTCCTGAGAGCTTAACAGAAAATTATGACAAGTGCACTTGCTAAATGAATTCACTTGAATCTGAAACAGTACAGCACATGAGCTCAAAACTGTGCAATTCTACTGAGTATTTGCTCTCTCTCTTTTTTTTTTTTTTTAATCTGTTTTTTAAGTTTTTCTGCTTTTGGAAGCAGAACAGAGGATACATTTGTATGCTGTGTGTTTTCTCTGGAAGATAAAAGGCACTTTTGATGGAGGTACAGACTGTCTCCGTTCATGGTAACTTTCAGGATATGGTGAAAAGATGCCACATACAAGCATACTGAAATTTCTTTCTTAGTTATTTTGTTTATAGCTTATACCTTGGACAAAATTACCAACCATTAAAGTTTCTTGGCACTTCTTGTTAGAAATTTCAGCCACAAACTTTAATAATTTGAAAGTACCTAACGTACTCTCTGCCTCTGGCTGAATTTTCTTAGGAAAATTACAACAAAAACAACTCAGTCATTTTTAAAATTGCGCTGTTGAAAACCAAATCTAAACCAGTATGAAAAAGTTATGGTGCTTTTTTTCTTTTAACTGTCCCAGTGATTCATCCCTTTTACCTTTGATAGATGCTGATGGGTAGGGGAAGCCGTGTGACAAGGATTTATCTTTTGCCCTTTTTTTATGGAAATCCAGGAAATCCCTTCCAAAGTAGTTATGAATCTGGGTATATCTGTGGTTTGCACATGCCCTGAAGAAGTTAGTGGCATTTCACCAGACAATACATCCCATCCTTGGTAGGGTAGACAAAAAGCTTGTTGAGAGCTTGTGGACCATAATCCTGCATGATCAAGGTGAGAAATAGAAGAGATCTTTCCTAATTAAATAAAGGAACTTTCTGTAACACACACCTGGTTATTAAAGGGGACCTTAACCTCCCTGCTGCATCAGCAATTCCACAGGACACAGCAGTCCAGAAGATTTTGGAAAGGTGTCAGGGATGATATCTTGTAACAAGAAATGTACCAAAGCCATCAGGGGTAATTCACACTTTGGTCTGCAGAAGAATTGACCAGGAGAGACGCAACCAAGACAACCTTGGAGAGAAACTTTCATACTGGGACTGGGTAGGCAAAGGAGCAAGGGGCTGGGAAAAAGGGTTCAGATTTGGAAGACATTATGTAGAGTACCTTCCTTCACAGTGAGTTCTGAAGTCACTGGTTTTTGTTTGAGACTCTGTGCATCAGCAGAGAGATGTGGAACCAATGGTAACACAGTGACTCTCCTTCAGGGAGGTGCTGAAGTCACCATCTCTGGAGGTGTTTAAAAGATGTGTAGAAGGAGACATGTTTTAAGATTGAATTTGGCAGTGCAGGACTTAATGATCTTAGAAGTATTTTCCAACCTAAAAGACTCCATGATTCTTTGATTCTGTATTTGATTCCAGTAGCCTAAATCCATCGTCTCGATGATGGATATTAAGTCAAGTGACAAGCTATATTGGAGTTGGTATGAAGACAAAGATTTAAACTACAAAGGGGAGAGTCCTTTTTTCTCAGAATCAAAGTCTTGTGGATATAATTTTTTATTCCAAAAAGAATACTTTCTTTGGAAAAAAATTCCAAGTTAAGCCCTCAAAATTTTATGCCTGACTTACATTTTTTTTGTACATCCTTAATTTGTCTCATTTTTCCATGTATATAAAGATAGCATGTTTAATTACAGAATTATGCTTCATTCATATGCAGGAAGAGTCAGGTCTGGCAGTGAACTAGGACTTTGCAGTAAAGCAAATGATTAAGAGTCCCCCACCTCCTTTGTAAAGTGAGTCAGAAAGTGTAGAGTGAATGAGAGAGGATAGTCTCTTGGTTAAAACAGCAAAATTCATTTTGTTTCCACCAGATAAACTTTTATGACAGTAGGCAATTTTCTTACACCAGTTTTGTCAATTCTTTCTCATTTTCTAGATGTACAAGACCTTCCATATAGGGCTTGACCCAAAGTTTTGGTAAGCACTGACACAACAAATGTATGAACCGAAGAGTGTATGTGAATATATGAAGTACTGAGAAATATAGAGACAGCTCAAACTGTACCCAAAATTAATGAGTACCTTTTGACATAAATCTCTCTGTGCTTCAAATACACTTTGTACAGAGGGAATAGTACCCACATGTACTAGCAGGATATGAAATTCATTAAAATTATGTAGTGTTTGTATACTGGGAAAATGAGTACCAAAGAATGAAATGAAAATATTGAAAATTATTAATCTATCTTTAGAGCTGAGATCTGTCATCACAGAGGGCGTTGTGTAATGTGAAGTAAATAAGGCCAGTGGCCAAATGCAAATATAGGTGCAAAAAATACTGTGCCCTGAGCAAAGAGGAGTCCTTATAAACCACCATTTCAAAATACATGTAGAGGACAAGGTAGATTTGATGAGGCAACCGTAAAAAAAATCCTGGCTTTCCCTGACACTGAGTGCTTTATTTTCCAAACTTAGTCCAGTAATTAAAGAAAAGTTTCCCAGGATTCTTTGGTCCAAGTGAGAGCAGCGGGTAAATCTATAAAACCCCTCCTTTCTTGGGCATACAAATTGATTCAACCTGCAGCCTAGATCCAGGATGCAGAGCCCAGATCCTCATCCCCATCACAGCACTTGACCCATACAACACTTGGCCCCCCTGGGTGTGCATTGACCTGACCGTGTCAGTTTGGGAAATCCATTAGAGAAAATACTTCAACATCTATGTGAGCAGAGATGGGACTCTGTCCCCAGGGGCTGGACAGAACTACTGACCTACAGTGGGATGCTCACTGCTCTCCTGCCCAATGAATATTCATTTGGGCCATACAGAGTGGAAGAGTATAGTATTTGCAAGGAATGCCCTGACAAGGGGAGAAGAATGATGAGGAGGACTCCATCTTATCAGAAGGCTAATTAATTACTTTATTATACTATATTATTCTATATTATATTACACTACATTACATTACATCTAAACTGGATCTGCTGAGCACTCAATTGCACACAACTGCACAGAATTTTGTGACTCTCAGCTGACAGTCCTGACACACACACACACACTTGTCCCTGATAGGGCAAGCAAACAAAACACCATCACTTTGGGTAAACAATCTCCATGTTACATTCTACTTTGGCACAACACAAGCACAGCAAATAAGATAAGAATTGTTTTGATCATTCTCTGAGGTTCAGAGAATGTGAATCCCAGAAATATTCCTGGGGAGATTGCCTTGCTTTTCTCTGTGAGGAGAAATGTGGCTACAGAAGAGTTCCATCAGAATGGACCAAGAGGATCTTCTGTGCGGCACTCCAGCTCTGGAGGCTTCAGCTGTGTGGCAGCAGGGATCCCTGAGGTGGGGGGGAAATGTTTGATCAAGGCAGGGACCCACATCGTGGTCAGATGCTTCAAACTCTGAGCCACTGGATGAAAAGGGGCACTACCATCTTGCCCTTGGAGAATACCAGATCTCCTTTGCTCACCTGAAGAATCAGTTTAGCTACCTGAGCCCTGAATGCAGCTGAGTGCCTCTGTGCAATTGAGGCCCTGAATGAGGAAGGCTGAAGTCAAATCCATCTTCTACTGCCCAGGCTGGGCAGATCCAGTGAAGTGGTAGCTGTGAACCCTTTTTCTTACCCCAAAATGCCTAATTGACAGCTCTGCAGGATGGTATTTAGGAGGCAGTTGTTGCACTGAATTTGCCAAATGCCCTTGGGCTACTTTAGCCCAGGAGAAAAAGAAGGATATTTAGGGATGGCAAGATGTAGTCCACACATTCTTAGGTAGCATCTGCAGGGAAATATGCATAATCTCAAAGGAAAGTTTTTCATTAATGTAAAATACAAGGTTGCTACAGAGAAACCTTTTCTGAAGTGTGTTTAAACTATGCACTTCAAAGCATGCTGGTGCTTCTGTGAGCCCTGGCTTCACAAGAAACTTTGCCATAGATACAAAGAAGGAGAAAAATCTCCAAAGTAATGTATGGAAATAAGAGGAAAGGCTGTTTGCTCCTTTTGCATGAATGCACCAGATTTTGACACAAGAAAGGAAACAGCAGACAGAAGTTCAAAGCTCCCAGTTGCAGCCCTTTTACAATAATAATAAAATATGGGGTTTAGCCAAAACTCAACTTTCTCCATTATTTCTGTCTGCTGCTTTCTTGCTCATGAGCTGCCCAGCTTGTATCCCAGAGCATCATTTGTGCCCACGCTTTAAATGCCATAGTTATACCCCTCTCAAGCTGAGTACTAACAGTAGGTGGAGATACAATCCAATTGTTCTGTAGTGTTTCCAAACAATCTGAAGCCAGTCTGACTTGCTATTAATTTTAATTAAGTCTTGCAATAAAAACCAACAGAACAGTGAAAGCCATGAGCAAAAATAAATGTATAGGTCATGCCTTTAGTTCCTTTTATGCAGTAATCTCATAGCTTGTTTTGGCATCACAGGTGGAATACCTAAGTTTAGACCTCTGCTGTTTGTTTTTCTCTCAAAACCTCTGCCTTCTGCTATTCTTTTCCCTCAGTTAAAGAAAATTATAATAAGAGATGATTCTGAGACTAATTCAAGTATCAGAATACAAGCTGATTTAAAAAAAAAAATCTGTTGGGTTATTCAAGATTCCTAGTTGGTGCATCTTATTTTTTAAAGGAAAGGCAATATGAAATACTGACATTATATTAATTAAACTTTTACCATAGCTGGATTTGAAAGGCTGTCTCTGATCTATGCTTCTATAAAGGTGAAACAAATTGGTGACTGTGTTGCTTTGCAGGTTTTAACTTCAGAAAATGAAGGTCACAACCAGTTTTTTGCCCATGCAGCTATACTCACTTTGCTCCCTGAGCAGCAGGCAGTGAATATTGACAGTTCTAGCAAGAACTCTTACTCATGTTTTTAAAGTGCTCCCAGACATGCAAATCAGTAGGAAAATACCCCTAAAGAGTTTATGTCTGTCCATTTTGATGGTACCTGCTGTCCAGCTTTTCAGATCATTGCAGGCTTAATATTTAAAAATTCAACTTTAATTTATATCCTTTTTACTCACAATCAGTCCAATCCAGCTGGATATCAGGGAACAATAGTTTTGGGGTTTTTTAAAATCAGAATGGTGCCATAGTTGTGCTCTGGCACTGCATCTCCTTCAGAAGCCTCCAGAAATACACCACCATGAAAACCAGCCAGCACTAGGCTGCAGTATGGCAGAAACCCTGATGTTCATTAGGGTGCAGGAAAGTGCTTTTCTGGGAATAATTCTGTTTTCTCAAGGTACCTGCCATTTTGCTTTATGCTTTTATGCCATTTGTCATACATAGCCTTTATCCTGTCCTCTTTTCATTCTTATGAAATATCTGATGATATGCACAGCTTGGTTTACCTCTAGATCTTCAGCTTCAGAAGGAAGCTTTAAATAGAAGTAAAGGTATAAGGGAAACAAAGAGATAAGTCTCTTGGCATACAGCAGACTGGGGAATATCTTATGGAGATGCCTGTAGGTTCTGAAACTTACTTACTCCTCTCAGTGGCCTCTCCCAATTCACAATTTCTTATTCCCATGGCAGATTGGTCAGACATGCTACCAGAGATTATACTAAGATGACAAAATGATAGTTAATGGAAAGCTATTAAATAAAAGGTCCTGTCTTTCATATCATTAGTTTGATGAAGTCAATTTTCAGAGGAAAGCACCAGAACACCAGGAATCACAGTGAACTTTAGAGAAGGTGCAATTACCTCTCATGTGAAAGTCAAGTCACATATGTTTCACCAGTGTTTTTTAAATCTCATGCAAGATAATTGCTCCTGCTGGAAAATATCTGTCTTTCAGTGCTATGTATCGTATTCATCCAACTTATAGGACTTATTTCATTAATAGTTGCATTAAAATAGCACCCCACTCATGTACTAAAGCAGCACTCAAAACTTAGCAATTACTGAATTTTTAATTACATGATTTTCTTATTTCTTCACAGTCTTTAAGTTCTTTGCTAATGCTAATTAAAACTAGAAAAAAAAAAGCTTTGAATGAAAGAGCACATGGATCTTGTGTGTAGATATTTCTGTGTCTGCCTTTCATTTTAAGAAACTGAATTTTAAATTAACAAAAATAAATTTCAAGAGACATCCACATCTCAGCAACACCAGGCTTCTAGAAATTTAAGGTATGATTCACCATAATCCAAAATCCTGATACTGAAATACATTTCTTCCACAAATATGTTTTCTGTATTGCATCATTTGGTAGCACATAGCAGAACCCCACACTCCAACCTACCAGAGTTCTTTAGTGCCTCTGCAAACTAGAAAGGAACATGATTTTAAGTGAATTCACTTGATGATCATGGCTGTCTGATGGGGTTACCAATTTTCTAGCATTGAGTGTGTATATATACATATATATATATACTATTGATTATATGGATTTAGTATATATGTATTTTCTAGCAGTGAGTGACTATATATATATATATATATATATATATATATATATAGCCCATAGCAAGTAATGATAATTCATAATGCTTCTCTCACGTCAATGAAAATTTTGTTCACCTTATGTTTTGTCTCCATAGGAAAGTACCTTTATAATCACACCAAAATTTTATATCTTCTTTATTTCATATGTTTGAAACAGCATGAGCCACTCAAGAATCCTTGAGTTCAGTTTTACATGGTCTCAATTTGATTTCCACTTGCATTCAGGCAAATTCAGCTAAACCAGAAAACACGTAGAAGAGTATTTTTGTTCAACACAAAGATGTCATTAACTTGATTTCCTCAGCCTAGGTCTGTGCAATGAGGCACAGAGGTTCAACTTGACTTTCTAGGAGACATCTTACAAAGCAGAGGCTGTGATTTTGCCTGGGGTCTGGTCCCACACAGAGGGCACTGAGCACCAAAAGTCTGTCACTTTGGCAAGGATTTTTTGTTTGCTGATAGTAATTTCAGTGTGTGCTGCCACTGTGTACTTACCTGTGCCCTGTGGATGTGTTTAGAAATTGAAAGATTTCAGATGTGATAAACTGCATTTTAACAGTAATTAGAGCATATGGTGATGTTGAGTCTTAATAGAAACAACTCTGTTGCCAAGATTTCAGTCTACCAGTAGTGGAAATATGACATTTGTGCAGGCTTTGTGTTGTTTGAAGCTACTGGCCATTGTAGCTGAATTGCTGTGTGGCTCCACTCAGCCATTCTCTTTCACAGAGGTTTTTCTTGAGCAGGCAGCCATTTCTTTTCTTTTTCTTTTGTTTGTTTGTTTGTTGGTTAGTAAAAGGCCTAGTGAGTTGAGTAGCTTTCCCTGGGAAGCAAAAAAGGCTTGCAAAGACTTATTCCTCCCTGACATTTCAAATCTATGTGGTTGTGGTTAAACATTTAGTTACATGGCAACTTTTCTAACGAAGCACCTTGCTTAAAAATGAACTCTAAAATGCCAGAGTGCTTTAGCAGCTATTTTATGATCAAATTCCCTGGTGAAGTATGTGTAACTTGCTGACTTCAGTGGAAGCAACATGCATCTGAGGGCAAAATTTGTCTCATGGATTGACTGATTGTCAGCTGTTTGGTGCTACGTGCCAGCTATTCAGAGACACTTAGCTCCCAGCAACTCTTGCAATGAGACCTCGGGCTGAATTTTCACAGGCTTTTTGTGAATCTCACATACAATGTGTAAATAAAAATGGGCCTGAGTCCTTATGTTCAATGGGAAGTAATTTATTCTCAGGAGCAGTCCCAATGTGTATCCAGATCCTGTTGAGATGATTAAGTACTTATTAACATGAGCAAGAGTTACAGATTACAGCATTCTGTTGACTATTTAAAAAATCACGAGGCATGATTCATATTGAAGTCAATGGGCAGAGGCTGGAGGAGCAGGAAGGAATCATTAGAGACATGGACTGCACTGGGGTCTCTGGGAGCCTGTGTTTGTCAAGCTTGAGCTGGGATTTTTAAATTGCATCTTTGGTTTTGTGGGCGCCACTTTACACTTGGAACTACTCATGCCCATCATTTTGAACTGAAAAGGTATCTCACTCAGCTTTTTCTCGTGGGTGGTTAATCTCACACACAGAAGTAGAGTGAAATTTAGGAGTAAATCTAAGAAAGAATATGGTTTTCTAATCCGACTATCTTATAAAAACTGATATTTTTTTTCTCCATACTCCCCCACTATAAGCAAGATATTAATATTTTCTTTCCTCAGGTTTACAGTTTGGTAAATCATCCCAGGGTACTTGGAACTGGTTTTCAGCTGCATTTCAGGGTCACAGTTTCTGCCAGATTTCATAAGGTGTGTGAGGAGTAAGAGAACCTATGACTGGGAAGCAAGGTTGTGCTCATCCCCACCAAGCACTGGTGATGCTCTTCAAGGCTCAGTCCAAATGCTGAGTTGCCTTGTTCACATTTAGACTAAAGACAGTACTTGGGCTCTGAGGTATGAGCTGCTTTATGAAGGGTTTCTGCATAGATTGAACATGTTTAACAGTTTTTAGAATAGAACCTTTTAAATTACAGGCATCCATCTATCAGTCCCACCACCCAAACAGAATGACAGGGCATTTTTTGACATTCTGGGCACATAAATTAATTGACTTGCTTGATGGTGAATTATTTTTATTTTGGGTTTGATAGAAAACCAGCACACATCGAGCATTAGTTTCATTTTGAGTCTAATCATCATTCATTTATCAAATGAGGTGTCACTTTGTGTTGGTTGATGGAATCACACAGATTTGTGGGCCAGACAGTTTTACTGTTACAATTTTGCAGCAGCTCAGACCAGAGAGGTTTTTTCCCACAGTAAAAGTCATTCACACACTCTTATGAACAATATCATCAGTAATCAAAGAAAAAAACATACTGTTCCTTATCTTGAACTAGCAATAATATAATCAAAGCTGTTAAACATGACATCTGGGAGCTTCAAAGTTTTGGAATTATCTGAAGAATGTGGTTGTTTATGTACACAGACTATAATGACAAAGGTGGATTATATCCCAGGCTAATATATCCAGGCTAAATACCTCAAACTGAGAAGCCATGTGACATTTGTATGTCTTTTCATCATTTTCATCATGTCATATATATATATATATATATATATATATGTGTGTGTGTGTGTGTGTATATATGTATATATTCATTGTAAAGAAATCCAGAGATCTACAGAGCTCATGTTATGCAACCACTGGCAATAAATATCATATGAGTCCCTTGTGAATATAGCTCAGCCTGTACTGGAAATAAAAGCCAAAGATTTTGAAATTCAAAGGAGTATCATGTGATTGTTAGAAAACTTAAATCACCCTGTTCCACACATACAATCAGGGAGAAAGGTGTATAGATCTGGGCAACAGCTGAGCATATTATTCCAGAGTTTAATCATAACAAAAGAGGCCATCATGAAACCTTAGAGACCTAACTTCAAAACAAAATTATTAATAGCCAAGGGGGTAAAAAGCCCTAGTCAAATTTGGAATCCAGTTCTAAATAGGATCTCCACTTCAAGAATGAATAATAGATGGAGTCCAACTGTTATGTGGTTGAGCACAAATTAGTGATTCATTGATTGTAATCAAAAGCAGCTGCTTGTAATCAAAGCATAGGTTTTGATAGGTCATTATCAAATGATATGCTAATTTTTCTAGGTATATAAAGAGCAGAGATGGAGCTTTTCAAGAAAGGTCTTGACTATGCAAAAGATAGGTTTTGTGAGAAGTTTGACTTGGTGTTTTCTTTCTTACCTGTCCTTTTTTTCTGCCTCCATAATTAGTTTGAGTTTTGCAGCAGCTTACTGGAAATGTCACCGACAGCTGGTTTGATGCAGCACAGCACAATTATGCATTTATTGGAGGAAAGCAGGTCTTAGCCCTTGCTTTTATCATTATTTACTCACAATGAATACTCCTTCCTATGGACATAAGTTTGTGAGTCCAAATTTTGCTAAATGCGTAGGCAAGTATTTTCAAATTCACCTGTTTTAATTTACAAGACTTCAGTAAATGGCAGCAGTTAGCCAGCAATAATTAGTGGGTGAGAATTACAGCTATCTAGAAACTGAAAATCAGATAACTATTAAAATTCTTTAATTTATACACACATTTGGAAATACCTTGCCCTCAGGTCTCATAGTCCTGAAATTAAATGGGACAAAGCTCCATGCGAAATTAGTTTCCCACATATTTAATCACAAAACATCTTTGAAGTCCAAAATCTCCTTGACTTCCCTTCTTTTTCAAAAGAGACATTATTTTGCCAGCTCATGGCTAGGAAGGATTGCTGCTTTCAGGTGGGTGTTTGGCTATCTCCCTTCTTGCTCTGCAGCACCCTTTTTTGAGCCAGGAGGTTGATCTCTGGGTTTGAGCTTCAGCTGTGGAACCGAAACAGAGGAGGTTTGAAGGCCAAAAAAGACAGTTGCAATTCCTTAGTCTGAATTCAAAACACAATAGCCAATTCAATGGAAATTAGACAAAGCTCAGTGTTCCTCTAAAGGAGACCATAACTGTCCCTTTTTACCATATGTTTCATTTGCCATTGATCTTGGTGTTTGCAATCTGTAGTTATTGTTCCTCCCTAGCCGCTTTTAGGTGCTCAAGAGGAGTTTTCCATATCAATACAAAAAGATTTTTCCATTTCAATACAGGCAGAAAATAACTTTTTTTAGACTCAAACCTTGATGCTACAAGCCATTCCTTACGTCATTTCCAGCCAGTCTTTTTGTGGTTGCTATTTAAATTGATTTGAAATCTGAAACTACTACACCTCTGTCAGAAAACTGTCAATCTCAGTTAGTGACCACTAGATAAGTATTAGATTGATATGAAGATGATGGCAAACAGACAGCTCTCAGACATTCTCTGACCTCTCAGACAGGTTTATAAAGTGTGCTACTTGTAGAAGCACTGACAACCTGGCACATTAGGTTGGGCTTTTGAACCACAATTTTTTGTAACTGGTGTGGTTTTGACATTGGGACTTCTTTTATTGAAGTGTTTCTGACAGCAAGGCATGGCTGCAACAGGAGGAGTAAGGAGGGAATCCCAACACTCTTGCATTGGTGATTGCATGTCTGACCTCTGAGACCAGATTTCCAGAATTAGGAGTTGAATCTTCCTAAAGAGGGAGGTTCTGCCCTTCTCATTGTGGGATTTTGCAGCCCAGATGTTACAAGACCTGTCCTGTGATCATAAAGGAGATCAGTGACTCAAGCATTGGTACTGTCAGGTGAGGAGGACACCAGCATCCCACATCCCTACAGGGATCCACTGCCCCTTTCCAGCCCCTCTGTGGAGGAGTATCAGCACGTCTTACTTGTGGGTAAACAGATCTGGTTCTGTAACTAATCCCAATAATATAATGATTATTTCTAGCTTATCCTCAAATTTCCCCCTGAAACAGTCCCAGTCTTGGAACCATTTTCACTCATCAATATGTGCTTATAAAGCAAACACAGTCCAGATTATGCCATGGTTTCTGAATGGAAAATCATAGCAAAACAGAGGATTCTTTTCTCACTAATCATGGGTTTTGTGAGTAAGACAGAAAATGTGGACAAAAACAGAGAAATATTACCATAGGCTGGGTGGAGTGATTTTTTCATTTTCCCTTTCAAAAATGGGAAATAGTTTTCTTCAGTGAGGCAATTTGAGGTATCATGTAACTAAATTGTGAAGGTATTAAAATAATCCCCTCACTTATATAATGTCTGAATTTGGTCTAGAATATTTATAAATGTAGATGGACAGAAAATATTGATATCACAAAAATAAATAAAATCTCAAAGAACTAATTGTGTTTTTTGCTGACCATATTCTCGGTCTTCATCAGGAATATGGCGTGATCTGAAGGACACTTATTTGTTTACATTGTTTCTAAGACCTTAGAAATATCTGTATACAATTGATACTTTATTTTTGGAATGGCTGTTGTGTGAGTATTTCAGTTTTGGACAATATGAGTGGGGACGGTTCTGATTTAATGTAATATCTATTTTCAAAAAGGAGCCAGTAAACACATGAAAATATATTTTCATTATAGTTTTTCAAAGTAGAAAAATGTTCAGTGTAGTTGTTCTCTATTCTTAAACTCATCTTCCCAATATTTCTCACTTTTTACTCTCTCAGAGCAAGTTAGGGGTCTGATTGTCTAACTGGGAAATTTGGATGGTATAGTTCCTTCCATCCTATCCTTGAGAGGTTGATACATCAAAAATGGAGCCACTATTTAGTCAAAATTTTTTTAAGATTTTTTAAAAATAAAAAATTTAATTTTGCTAATCCAGAGTCCTGGGAACAATCCAAGTGTGGCAGAGAGATGGAGAGAGAGGATGACGCCCTTGCTGCTGAGATGTGAGGAACAAATCTGGACACAGTGGAAATAGTGTCCTCCAACCTTCACCTCAGCAGGAGTCACATACTAAATTTTCCCCTTCTGGACGGTCACTGCTGTGCCATGGTCAAAGTGGGCAGAAGAACCAAAGTCCTTTGATTTTCTCTGCCAGTTGTTGACTTAGCTGGCTTTCCCTGTAGGACAAAAATGTACTCACAATAAAGGATAAACAAGAAACATGAATTCAATTTTAAAATAACATTACCTTTCTTTCTTACAAAGGTTTTCTTTGGGGAAGAAAAAAAAAAAAAAAGAAGATAAATGGTACCATCTCTCTTATTTTTCCAGCCTCAGCCTCAAGCCGTTATAATTGCTGTAGCGAAGGTAAACAGCAAGCCAAACCAAGCCAGGCATTTGGCTCCCTGTTCTGCTGACTGATGTATTGTTATTTGAAGTGCTACATACCTCATTATCTGCAGTTTAATAAAGTAGTATTGTGGGCAGATCCGCGGTGCTCTCAGATCTATGGAGCAGGTTAAAAAGTGGACTAGCACTTAAAGGTTGTGAAGCAGAGAAAATGATCTGCTAAATTCACAGTGAATAACAATGCATGTCTTCCATCATTGTGTTGCCCCTGTTTTCTGCTTTTAACCACAGCCAAAACAGCCCATTCTCCTTTTTTTTTTTTTTTTTTACTCTATACATATTCACTTTTGCATATTTCTTCATCTAGTTGTAGGATTGTATTCAAATATTCCCACTGGGACCACAAGGCTAAAGTGTCATTTTCATTCTCTAGGTGGAAATGTCTTTGCAATAAGCAGGGAAGGTAAGGTTTGCACCTAACTTCAAAGAAGGAGTAAAACATTTTTTGTCAATATGGAATTTGATAAAAAGTATGCTACAGGACATGGCCTTTCTGTAGTTGTTAAAGAAATCAAAACTTTAATGATTTTCACACAAGATTTCAAGTAAAGGGATTTCATGAAAAGGTTGCAAAATGAATTTCAGAGCTTTCCACATCTTAAATGGTTTAAAGGAGTAGAACAAACAAGTAAGCCCAAGATAACTTTAGTTCATAGGATAGTCTACTCCTGCTGCGGCCAACAGTAATTATCAGAAGACCAATAACAAGGTTGAGTGTGCTGGAAGATGTATCTCCCTCCTTGGCCACTTATAAACTTCCCTCTCTGTTATATGCTGTCTGTTATATGCTTTTACACCTTCTGCACTCACAGAGGTGCACAGTGGGACTGGGGCAGTCCTACAGAAGATGTCAGAAGTACTGAGATGTTCCCAAGCTCTGTCCCCAGGCAGCACAAGAGCTTTACCTCCATTCTTTCTCCAGCCTCTTAGAGGGGAGCATTTGCCCATCCCACACATCCTGCACACTCCCTGAGTTGTAAGCTCCAGCAAGTCCAGACATTTTCAGATTTTGGACCACCAAAATTTATCTAAAAGAAACAAGTTTATAGATGTTACAAGCCGTCCAATTAATGGTTTATAGCTCGCCAAAAATGTTTTGGGCATCCAGGTCATAGAGTTTGAAGCCACCAGCTTGATACAGAAGCTTTAAATGGACAAAAGGGATACTAGAAGAAAAGAGGAGGATTTGTGAAACAAATACATTAAAGTGCTCTCAGCCATTTCTTTATTTACAGAATATGAGCTTTAGCTAGCTATCTTGCTTTTTGTTTGTCCTACAGGCCTCCTTTATGGAGAAAAAAATGGGTAAGGCATAGGCAATCAATTAAACAGAACTAAATTAAAGTTGTTGACAAAAAATCATAATGTGCATTTGATTATTCAGCTTCGATGAAACAAATATTTCAGACAGCATTCAAACTTCCATTGTTTTTATGGCCAGTATGTTTGCTGTCATGAACTCAATCACAGCACAATAGGAGGTGAGACTAAATGGTTTGACACATAACAAGTAATCATGATAAAAGAATTGACACTCTATGCAGTGCAGAGGCTGTTACATTTTTAAATGCAAAGTTAATTTCGAGATTGATTGAAGTCTTCTGCCTTTCTTCTAGCAATGGAATTAGCGTATTATTGTGGGCCTTCTGCAGCTCTTTGTCTAGTCTGTGGCATCTGCAGTGAGTTCAGCAGTGTTTAAAAATGCATTTAGATTTGAGCTTTAGGATAACCTTTGTGAGTACTTTTCCCCCTTGAAACTTCACAATGAATTTGATATGGGAGACGGAGGAGGAAAAGGAGGAGGAGTTGGCGTTAGAGCTTCACAGGATGCTGAAGGATTCTGTTTACCCGAGCCCAGGTAAATTGCTGGAGATTTAGCACACAGCTCATGCCTTTTGTCTGAGCACGACCTTGAGAGGACACCTTCTTTCTGGTTTGAGGGGGGTAATTTTGTTTCATGCACTTGTCAATCTTGCAGCTATTTCTCCAAAAGCAAGCAAGCGTGCTGAAGGAAATGTGTGACAGCGCTGAGAGGTGGCCCTCCAAAGTGTAAGGGTTGATTATTAATTAAGCTGAGACTGCATCCAAAGCTGCAATGCTACAGTGCAAAGTTATTTCTGTTGTTTTGGGGGGGGGATTGTGTGTGCTGGGCTAACACAGTTCAGATCTTGCACACAGGATTATTTGCAAACAAAGGCAATCATCTATCTGTGACACTCTACACTGTGTTTGCAAGTCCTCTTGCTAAAGGCAAGATGATGAATCCATGCTTGCTGGAGGTCTCTGCTGGAACAGATCTGTGCTAATCAAGATGATTTTTTTGTCTCTTGGGTAATTCCTATGGTCTTAACTAAATCAGACTTTAGGGCACTTCTAATTGCTTCCCTAGCACTGATTTACAGCTGCAAATGAAATGGTCTGCTCTAATTCCTCTGTTGAATATCAACAGGTTGTGAAGTGTTTGTGTGTGAGAGGGAGGTGGCATTGTCTGGGTGGTTGGTGCTGGCAGGAGATTAGCTGGAGGCTGCAGGGGCACAGCAATAAGGGAAGTCCCCACCATTGTTCTTGGTATGCAAATGTTTTTGTTCATTACCTTAACTCAAGCTTTGCAATTAAAAATAAGAAGAAAGAGACTGGCAATAAATAGTGCAATGTCTAAAATTGTGAGTTACAGTGCACCCTAAATCTGCTAACCTTTATTAATGAAAACTCAGATTAGCTAAAATCTGCTGTTTATTCATGCTGGGAGAACAATTTCTCTGCATTTCAGTAGTTTTCCCAAACTGGATATATTTCCTTGTGCTTCAGCTGGCCTACATGCAGAATGAAGATCTTACCACTTCAGTGATGTGACCAACAGAAGTTAATCTTAAAGATCTGTTCAACTAAATTTTACCACAAGTCCTGTGGAATAATCACTGGGAAGCTGAGAATTGAGCTAGGAAGGCTCATGGCAGATTAGGAAACCACCAGATCTTATTGCAAGGAGTGCTTCTGCTAGTAACTAAGATTTTTGTTGGAGTGAGGCACAGTCAGGTGTTCTTCACATGACTTCCAGTTTGCCAGGAAGGCAGGACATGGATGGGGATATTTACATGGAGTGGTGGGAAGTGACCCCAGGTCCCAGTCTGGCACTTCCGGGTGTTGTACCCAAACTAAATGATAATAAAAAATAAAATAAATGCAGTTATAAAACAGTCAGAATTTTACTTTCCAAGTTTAGTTAAAAAAAAGTAGAATTAATAATTAGGTTTATGCACCATGTGTGTTACACTTCACGGAACTAGTCAAACTTCTTTATTTTGTTTTAGAGAATGGAAGACAATTTCTAAGATTTTCTAACGGAAGACAATTTCAAAGATTTATTTGAATTCAAGCTTTTTTCAAAAAATAATCTTTGGAATTTTGAGATGCACACATGGATATGTTTTTATAGCTGCATGAACTTTTCTTTCTGAAATTTTATAATAATCCTAATCTAGAACTTAAAAATTGCCGAAACAGCAGTGAATCACTGTACCTTACTTGAATGAAGTGCTCACTGTGATTCAAATAATTTATTAAAATTTGCTGTAGGGCAAAATGCAGATTATTGTGTTTGAGTTAATGACTACAGTTTGTTTTTTGAACCCCTTAATTCTTCACCAGGCGGAAAAGACTGTTTCCAGCTCAGTTCTGCTAGTTTGTGGGCCATGTAGTGAAGAGTCAAGTACTGAAAAGAGTTAAAGCAATTTAGGGCTCTATCTTCTTTCTCACTAATGGCATCTTCACTGCAAATCAAGCCTGAACACCATGTGAGTCACCCTACTCCTAAATTTCCTTTAGAAATCCAGTAATGCTGAAGTGAAACCTGTAACTTTCTAGCAACTATAATGGGAGTAGTATTTCACCCCAACTAACTAGGCCAGTGAAGCATTGTTGTAATCATGGTTCAGCAGTAATAATCTCAATTACATATAGATGACCCTTTTGTATTCATAAAGACAGCTCTAAGTCTTCAAAAACTGTCAATCTGTATTTACTAGTTTGAAGCTGTTTTAGTTTTGGTTTTTTTGCTTTTCAATTACTTTTATACAATTATCTCTCCCCATAAAAACTCCTTTCTGTGTTCATTGAACATTGAACTGCAATATGTTTTCATTTGAAAAGTCTTAGCATTTCAGATTAAAATAGATTAATTAATTACTCTTTTCCCCCAAATTAATTTAATTTACCTGCCTCTATATAGGTCTCTGTCTTTATTTTATCACTTGGATTTAATTCTAGGGAATAAATAAGACCAAAATATTCAAGACATTTAACGCCTAGGGAGAAATGGCAGCACTGTCTACCACTGCAATTGCCTAAAATGCCCAGATTGGAAAGGACCTTGAAAGATCATCTGGTGTATCTTTCCATAGGAAAGGGAACCAGATGAGATTATCTGGCCCCCTGTCCAACCACATATTGAAAACCTCCAGCAATGGAGACTCCACCACGTCCCTGGGGAGGTTATTGCAGTTAATGATTGTTCTCACTGTAAACAATTTCTTTCTTATATTGACATGAAACCTTTCCCCTGGAACTTGTACCCATTGCCATTTGTCTTGTCCATGTGGCCCCTTCTGAAGAGAAGGACTCCATACTCTTTCTTTCTGCCCTGTAAGTGCTGGAATACTGTGACAGGCTGCTCTTCTCAAAAGAAATATCTCCTTAAATCTTTCCACATAGGGCAGGCTCTCAAGCCCTTTGATCACCTTTGTGGCCCTCCTTTGGGCTGTCTGTCTCCAGTCTATCTGTGTCTTTCTTGAATTGTGGTGACCAGAACTGGGCTGTGCTCCAGGTGCACTGAGCAGAGTGGGATGATCACAGCACTTGTCTCTGTTTGCCTTGGGGATGCAGCTCACATCTGCTTTGCCTTTGTTGCTGCAGAGGTGCCCTGCTGACTCCTGGCTGGGGTGTGACCCACCAGGATCCCCAGCCCCAGAACCTGGTGTGTGCTGGGTTCATCAGTTATGGCATCCCAGGTGCAAGACTTTGCACTTGCCTTTGTTAAACTTCATGGTGTTCTCCCTCACCCACTCTCCCAGCACTGCCCAGGGCTGTCTGTAAGGTGGGTCACCCTTCTGCCATGTTCATCTCACCACCTGGGCTGGTGTCACCAGCAAAATTGGTGCTTTCAATTCTGTCAGCCAATTTGCTTAGCAGGATGCTGAGCAGCATGGGGCCCTGTATCAGTCCCAGTATCAGTCCCAGCAAAACCCTCTGGGGACTAGCTGATACTTTCCAAGAATGCAATTAATTGGGTAGGTTACAGAAGAGTTTCCCCAACTGAGCAAACCAAAAGCATGCTCAGTTACTTCACAGCAGTAATTTCCTCAAGTATTTTGACTTCATGGGTAATGCAGGTTACCTTCTCTCACTTTATCCCCAAGGCTTAGTGCAATAACTACATAGTGAAGGTAAAATATTCAGCAGTTGCTCATTCAGAGAGCACCAGCTGAGGACTTTGTGAAAAAGGGGTCTGTGATCATGTAATTAACGACAGGAGCAAAATACATATTTATGAGCTAGATGGATTTTGGTGTTTCCTAATTTTTGAGCACTTGTCACTGTAATCTTAATATTTAAAACATTTCTTCTACGTGTGTAGCATGTCAGTCAGTGTGGGCAGCAGAAGGCACGACTGGCTCCCAAACCTGCTGCTTCTAAGAGCTTACCTGGCTTTTGGGCACCAAGTAACAACCAAAACTGCCTTGTTGTCCCTCCAACAGAAGAGTCAGCCCATGAGGACTATCCTTCCTGATAAAAGGCAGAGGGAAGAGTTTTATGGATTATTTACCCCATGATGCAACTCACAGAAAGAATTTTATCTTTTCTCACTCTCATGCAAGTTATCTTATAGATACAGGTGATGTTAGGAAATCAGAAATCAGAATTGAAAGGGACTACTTGGAGCATTTAAAAAGGAAATTTGGGGTGGCTGTCACCAGATCTATTTTAATTAATAAACAGAATGGATTTAAATATCCAATAAGTATCACCTCTAGATCTTAATCACTCCAGCTCCCTTTATTCCTTTATTTATGCTTGCACCTTCTCTGCACAGTGGTTATTTTGGTTGTAGTATAGGCAAAGTACTAGAAACAGAAAAAAGCATGCAAATAAAATTCCTGCACGTCCTTCAGAAACTGTCTGTGCAGCCTGTAATTTCTAGGGCAAAGGTTTGATGTCTGATGCTTCAAGTGAAGTTTGAAACCGAAACAAACCATGGCTCCTGTGGAGAAGAAAATGTGTCGAGGAAGTTTGTCCTTTTTAGTCAGAGCACCTAAGAAAAAGTGTTAGATCTAAAATATAAAGGTTTTGTCAGAACAGGCTTCTATAAAAAAATCAAGACAGAGAATTTTTTTTCCGCATTTTAAAATAAGATTTACATTGAAAAATAATATTTTCAAGGTCCCTCTCTGAATTCTACCATCCTGGACAGAGCAGTAAGGAGATCAGCTGTTTAACTGAAGATAAGAGAAATGCAGAATCATAATACATAACCACATAATTTTTCATAGTATTTTTTTTTAAATATTTTGTTGATAAATAATTTTATTACATTTTCACTTAGAAACAGAGCCTGCCCCAGTTTCTGTGGTTGTTGTGGCACTTTCAGTATCACCATTCTTCTGTAAAACTGTAGAAAAGAAATGAATGAAAAACTGGCTATAACTGCTAGAGGTGGGCCTCCAAAAAGAGCTGCCAAAATCAACTTCCTATTACATCATTGGTTTATTGTGTTGAAATAAACATCACAAGGGCTTTTTCAGAGGATTAAATGTTTTTAAGCAATGACAATTTCAAGGAACAATCTTAAAAAATACATCAGAATTTTCCCATGTACATGTGCTTGTGAGTGCATATCATGAGTGTAAACACATATATAAAGCCTTCTGGGGAGATACCATCTAATGAACTCTCTTAAATCCTAGAGAGATGAACACATGCCAGTGCTGCAAATTTATTTAAAGGAGAAAATTTATATTATTGTGACAACCTCCACCAAAAGAAGGAATAAAGTCAGAGGCAGTAGCCAGTTACTTGAAGTTACAGTGAACTTTTCCATCAGATTCACTAAGTGTCAGGTATGGCTGTGCCTAAGACAATATGCATTTGTAAATGTTTGGGTCACACGTAACATTGTATAGAAACATGGAGGGGGAAAGAGGAAGAAAAAATAATTATCACCTGTGTGTGAATGTTTGGTTTTAATCTTTGACCTTCCTTGAACTTATGGCTGCTGATAGTTAGTAATTTTGTCAGCAGTTTCATTATTTTATGCCTAAAGGTAGGCAATTATATTTTGTATTTGAGTTTCAAATATCCTCTGAAAATCAAGTGATTCATTTAAGTACTTTGCTGTGAACTTAGCCCAGTTCTGATTCTCAGGCTGCAATATATTGGCTAGTATTCTGCCAAAGTTTGTCTCAGAATTAATAGGCATATGCAAACAGGCATATTTTGAACTGTTCAGTTTTTGTGTTCCTGCTTCTTTTAATAGGTACTCAAACATCACATACAACCTTTTGTCCATCTCCTTCTCCACAGGACTATATTTATAAATGGTTTCACCTTTAATATGGCCCTGCTTTCCTATTTTAGAGGACAGAAATGACTTATCAGCCTGGTAGCAGATCCCTATTTTGTCTGCCTCCCATAATCCATCAGGAGAGGGTTAAGAAAAGGACCAGTTATCTCATAGCAGTCAAATTCTTTGTACATCATTGAGTTTTACATTGAACATCTCTGTGTGCTGTCAGCTGCAGAGAAAGAAGATTACACTGTGTGTCTGCTACATGAATACCCTGTAAATACTGCTTTGGTGCAAAAGGCAGATTTCTAATCAGCTATGAAATAAACAGAAACTGCTGGTCATTTTAGCATTCAAATAGCCAAATTTGGTTGCTTTAATGCACAGCAGCAATTTACTTCATGTGTTAACAGAAAGCTAAGAGCACAACAGCCAAAATATTCAAAGGAGTAAAACAAACTCTACAAATGAGAGAGGTTATGAAAATATTTAAGAGCAGTCCTTCACACTGGGCTGCTCACCAGCATTTACAGTGCAAACAGTTCTTATGGTTTTGAATCAGTGATCCCCAAGCTGGGGATGCAAACAGTAACCATTCTTAAATGTATGTTGTCACCCAAAGCATGTTGGTATACAGGAATATGTGAGGCTCTAGTACATTCCAGAAGAGAAAAAAAATGTGAATTAGAGTTGTGGAGGTTTCTTGTAGGATGCTCTTGTATCTTTTGAGAAATGACAGGCATCTTTATGAAGTGATACAACACTCACAGAGTCACAGCAAATGTGCAGATTGCTCATTCTGCTGCTGGTGGGGATTGTAATAGTATAGCCTGCATGGGGCTTTGTTTTCACAGCCAGACACAGAAACAAATTCAAACTTCATAATTAGGGCATAACCCAAATCCCAGGCTCTTAAAAACCTCTATTTAACTCTGCTGTTGATTATGTTTCCCCAAGGACTCAATACTGATCGATAGCTGAAATTTGAATGCTGGCCATGGGGGGCTTTTACAAATAATGGCCCTTGTAAAGTCCATGGTGCAGCAAACAACCTTAGTACCACAGATCATCACTTCAGAGATTCCTGCGTTTAGAATGTGCCCCTTTCCTGTGGCACTTGGAAGTATTATGATTTAAAAATTGATGTAGATCCTTGGTAAGAGGCTGGACTATTTTAAATGTCAGAGAGAAAATATCAACTTCTATATAGAGTGATCAGGTTTGGTAAGTGAAAATGATATAGCAGAGAGACAGCCATCATGATGGGTTTATGCCATCTCAGTTTAATACAAAGAAAACTCTGCACATCACTAGTTATTCTTTGACAGTTTTTTTGTTATTTCTTCCATTTTCATTTCAATGCAGGGAGAGTCTTCAGATTTTTAAGATACATTGGTTGCACTCCATTTCCTATGCAACACTGGAAGCATCACAAGGTTCTGCTCACAAATAGGAATGCTGTCCTGCCTAATGAGTGCAACGCTCTATTTTGGGGCACGGAATTTTGTTGAACTTCCCAGCTCTGTTATTGGCCTGCTTGTGACCACATGACAAGGATTCATCTGCATGTGGCTGCATCCTTGATGAAAACAATAGGTCTAGTTCAGTGTCTTTACATTAAATGGGTGGAAAATGCTGCTTAGTTATTGTGGTTTCAATTCTGATCCACATTCTCTAAAGAATGAAAATTGTAAAGGCTAGTGACTCTGAAAGAAAATGATATTTTTCTTAGGTATGCAGTCTCTCCTGCTGTTGCTAATTAGAATTCTACATGTACTTTTAAAATTGTACTTCAAATCTTGGGCCTGGCATTTTATTCCAGCTTAGCCTATAAGGAAAAAAATGTCTTTGAACTCTTAACCAGGACATTTTAAGAGGAAAAGAAGGAAAAAATTCTTTCATTCTTGATATCTGGCATCCTTTCTTTTTTTGTCTGAGCTTTGAATTACTGTTGTTGGGTTGGGTTTTTTTATTTCTCTTTTAATGAAAGTGTTGTGGGGGGAAAAAAAGGAGTCCTTTCTAGTACATGACATAAAAGAAATAATAAGTGAAACAGAATATAGCTGGAAGAAATGAAAACTCTTTTGGTCTTAGATTTCTCTGGCTTCAGCTTTCCATCAGGGCAAGTCTCTAGCTTAGCCTGGGCAATAGCAGTCACATTAGAATTTGCTTTTCCGAAATCCATTTGTGAAAACACTTGTTTCTTCAATTGGTATAAAATTTAACTACACATTTTGCTTCTATACCAATTAATTTTATCTTTTTAATTCTAGAGCTATTTGTTAGAGACTGAGGTCTTAGATTTGCCAGCCAAGCCTTCTCTCAGAAACAGATGCACACTCACTGACAATAAAGATCAGGGGTTTCATGTGAAAATAATTTACAATTTACATACACTTACAATTCTTTTTTCTTTTCTTTTCAGGGTAATAAAAAAACATAGCTTTTAAATAATATGTAACCTCTGATCATGGGACTGACTGCAATCTATGCTGGCTCCAGGCTTGGAGTCAACTGTAGGTCTGGAGCCTTATTTTGTATTTTCAAAACAGTAAGCATCTCATTTTCCACAGCAGCATATAGGGACACTGGCCCCTCAGCTTTGGTCTGTTCAACCACAGATAAGCAAGTCATTCCAACTTTAACTAATAAGAACTTGAATTATTGCCAAAAGATGTGTTAAAAGTACAATAGAAAGTCTAAAAATCAAAATACATCATTCATTCCCTCTGGAATGGATTCCTGATGCTCAAAGGCTTCATTTCAATCCCAAAGCAAATATGAGCAACTTTGAATAGCTGTGTACCATCTTTTGAAGTTATTTTTATTTTTAAAAAGGAAGGAAACTTTTCTTACTATGCTGTATCCTCAAATCTTATTAATCAATAAAGCCTTAAAGTGGCAAGTCAGTCACATCCTCCTGCTAGGGTAAATGATGGTTTAAACCTTTTCCAAAAATTGCTTCCTTTTTTCCTCTCTTCTCCATCATAACATTTGTTTTGTTACCAGCTGCAAATGTGCTTTTCTGACTGCACTTTGTCACCCACAGATTCCACTGCACAGTGGGTGGAGAGCTGGGGATTTGTGTTCTGTTTTCATGCAGAGCCGTGCATTAAAAAATGTGCTGCTGCTGTTGTATTGGGAGCGGAACATCTTACACAAACAGATAAATGAAAGTCTTTGCAATCTAAATAAAACTAAATAAACCAATTTGATTACTTCCTATTCAGAAAATTAGAATATAAAGGAAAAAAAAAGGCAAAAATCTTAAATCTCTGGTGGTACCTATGCATGTATATTTGGTTATGGTTCCATTTATCATAAACTAAAGTCTTGTGTTTTAATGAGGAGACAAGAGGCATCAATTGTGCCCCTTGTTATTAGTTCAACTTTTCATTATGAGTAATTCTGACCTGTATAATAAAATCAGATTATGTGTGAAAAATGAAGCAGTGCAGTACTGAAATGCAGTGTGAAGGTCAAATGTGGATTTGTAGCTGTGGGAGACAAGTTTAGCTGTGAGAGACGACTCTTTTTCAAATAGACTGAGCAAAACATTTCTGATTCTGAAATACAATTCAAGAGGGAGATAAAAGGAGCAAGGAAAGAGAGCTATGGCTTGAACACCCAAAAAGAGAGGGGACTGAAAAATGCCATTTCCTAAGACAACCTATGACACAGAACTTGATTCCAGTCACTAACTCATCTTCTGTTTTGTTTTGTGTACACAGGGAATTACAATACTCATCAAGGGTCTGGGTCAGGCCCCTAGTGCTGTGAGTGAAAACACATCCACTGCTTGTAGTGGTGGCTCATCATTCAGGGCTTCCAGAGGTTCATGCTTATTTATAAGCAGATTGTTCCTGGATTCATTTGTATTATTTAGAGGTGAAAAATGTCACACCGATGCTTAGGAAATGAAATTATATGACAATATTTGCTCTGCATTTAAATGTTTAAGTTCTGTGTGGTGCACTTTAAGTGAAACACAGACATTCCGAGAATGATTATGGCATTAATCAAATGCCCTCCCTATGATTAGTATGGATTTAATACATTTAAAACAAAGCTTTAAGAGTTTTCTTTTTCTTTCTTTTCCAAAATTTTAATTTTGCAAAAGCGCAAAAAACATTGAAAAAAACCCTGATTTTAATATTTATGAATGTAATTGAAAAGAGAAACCTCAATAGAGAACAAAATGTATTTATAAATAACTATTTAAGGATGAAAATGTTTGAAATATTCAAGGGTTACCAAGAATTATCTGGCTTGTTGTAGCAAATAGTCACCCTCAGAGAAATTGATGCTTCTGTTAAAAAAAAAAACAAACAAACAAACACATTCTAAATGCACTCTCGACAAAGACTGCAGGTCAGTTCAAATTTAGAGAAAAGAATTACATAGGTCAGAAATTATTCCAAAAGGATGGACCAAGTAAGGCTTGAACTGAAAACTCTGGGCCTGGGAAGATGCATCATGCAGACCATGAGGAAAAAGGTCTCAGGTACAAATCTAGGTCCTGGATTGTCCTTTGTCTGTAAACCCAGGAAAGGAGAATTCCCATTTTGATCAAAATAACTCACATCCCTCTGCCAGCCAAGGCTCTGCTTCATTCACCTGCTCTGCCCCCAGCTGCCTCCACTTTGGAAAGGTTCATGGGGCTGCCTTTCTTCCAAGTGGGACTGTTACAGGCTTACACTGGGATACCACAGTATCAGGGGGAGAATAAATCCCACAAAAGGTCAAAGCTTCATCTATTTTCTATCAAAGTTGGAAAACTATGACTCTTAGAAAGGGGATGTTGATTCTGGTAAGTCATCAATGGCTGAAGTGTTTTATTTTTACTGGCGTTGATGTCTCAATTTATTTCATATTTACAACAGACTATCTTAACTGCTTCCCTTGCACTCTAACAAACTCATCTTTTTCCATTCATTAGGGGTTTATTATGTATTGCAGGAGCAGGTATGAGAGTACAAGATGATTTCTTATTTAGTGGTGTGTGTTGTTAAACCAATGCTGTCTTTCAGTAAGGAATTAGTTTTTTGTCTCTCCAGTTGGAATATTAGTTTAATTTGTGAGGGACTTTGACATCTTTTAGATTATATGAAATGTATAAAATTGAGTTTTATTATGCAGATAAGCAGAATAGACTCTAAAAATGCTTTCACAGTATCCTACACAACTTCATGTGTTAATGTGAAGAACTTGTAAATTGTCAGCACTAACAAAATCTTTTGCTGAGCTGCCTCTTTAGGCCAGTTATGCATTATTGAGCTAATAATTTTTGGTCCATACATACAATTCAATGTAAAGAAATATCTATGTCACTAGATATCACTGCAGCAGTGACATCTCTTTATTGGAATTCTTGGTTTAAAGAAGGTGTTTGTTATTTTAATCTGAAATAAGATCAAAATAAAAAAAAATGCAATAGGGAAATGATTGCTACTCTTGATCCTGTTTCTGTCCCCACAGTAAATCAAAACACAGTTTACTAGGAAAAGATAAATATCATGGATTTGAGGGTATTGAGAGCTTCTCCAATTTTTTAATTAAAATATAGGGGGTCTCACTTAAAGCTTTAGGAGACAGTGGAAGAAGAGGCTCGTGGGCTGCTCCATTCCACACAGCTTACGCCTCTTCATGGTGGAATGCTGGTTTCCAGCAAAGATTTTGCTTATGCAAAACCTTGCCTTTCCCTGATCTGAGCTTGTCACTTTGGTCTGAAATGGAAGACTCTTTATCAGATGTCTGATTAATTGTATATCATAATGTCTGAGGCAGCTGTAGACGTCAGTTAGCTGTCACTTACCCAAGTTTACCCAAAACTGAATAGCAACTCCTCTGGCAACTAATCCTTTATTATATTAGCTCAAAATGAAACACTGCTGAAGAAGGGATCTTAAATTTGTCTCACTGTGGCAAAGTTACAATTAGCCGGTTTATTTGTTTGCAGGCTGTGTTGTGTTGTATGCTTTAGTAAAAAGATAAATAAGTTGTAGGTCTTCATCTTGGCTCTGATCTCTCCAAAAAGGCTGTTTCCCTTTCCAGTGGCAGAAATCAAGGACGCCAGGTCAGGGATAACAGGTGAAGCAGGGGTCAGGAGCTGCAAATAGAGGTCTACTGCAAGGGTAGAGAAGGGAGATGCTTGGGAAGAGGAGGAGACCTGCCTGCTGCGAGGACACTGAGCTGTAGAGATGTGTATCCAGAGCTGTGTGTCAGGGCTGGGTTGACCCAGTAAGGCCCTGAAAGTCACCCTTTCCAAAAATCTTAGTTTCACCATTGCTGAGTGTTCACTACATGAGTAGTTACTGCATTGAGGTTGGTATTTTGTGCTGTCATAGAAATCAGTCCTGAAGAATTGGAACCCTTTCCTGTCTCTTCTCATCCTGGTGAACAGGTAGTCCCTTTCCTCACAAGGCTCTGGCTGCCCAGCTATCCATCACATTCACCTTCAGGGTGAATTTTAAGTCTAAGCCACCTAGCTCAGAGGTGCAGCCATGGTTCCATGTCCCAGGTCAGCTGGAGGGAGGCTCCAACCCAAAAGGGCACAGAGATGTGACAGAAGCCCAGGACTCTGTTTAACAGCAGCAGATACAGCAAGTTAGAGGCTGATGATGTGTTTGAGAGCAAGGCATCCCTGCTGGAGCTGACTCTGGACTTAACAACTCACAAGGCTTTCACAAGGCTTTCTCAAGTGTAATAGAAGGTATTTCTGTTAATACTCAGTTATTTCTTTTACAAGAACTTACTGAGAAGCCCATGAAAATGGGTCCCTTTGCCCAGAAAGCAGCCCAGTTGTCTCCATTTTATTGATTCATACCCAACAGTGCAAGGCTTGAGTCACTGAGTCTTGGCAGTGCTTGCAGAGGCTGACCCGTATTGTCCCTGCCGAACCATTGGCAGCCCTAAAAAGTAAAATTTGTATGGCCCACCTAATCCAGCCTTTTTGGGATTATGTCATTTCAGGTCCACAGCTCTGTGGAAACTTCTGGAACTGAAACCTGCTAATCCTGCATAAAATGCTGGAGTATAATAGTTCCTTGAGAAGTCCTAATCCAATGTTTCTTGTACAGTGACCATAACAGAGCAGTGTTGGTGAGGAAGAGGATTGTAGGGTGCAGGCTCTGTTTTACTGAATGCAAAGTCCTTATCTCACAGAATTAATCTATTTCCATAAGTCAGCAACCAGCAAAATGCTTCTCCATTTTTTTTACCAGGCATCAGTTGGTGTTTAAATGATTATAAGCATGTTATGAAAATTGATCTGTGCTCAACTTGCTTTATAGTTGGAACTAAATCAGTATTGATTTTATATTTTTGTTTTAAATTATATATCACAACTTTAAAGTGCCAAATGTATGAATAAATATAAACTAATTTTAAAGCAGTTTGTGGCACGTGTTCTTCCAGAAGGTGGCAGCTGGGGAGCTCATACTAATGCATGCTACATTCAGACTACTACAGTGGGAACCCTTTGTGTAGGGGAAATAAGATTATGACAGAGCAGAAAGGAGACACTGCACATCTACTCACCACCACTCAAATTTTGAATTGGGAGTTGCATCAGAATCTTGTTCTGAACTCTTCTAATGGTATGAATGTTTATGAATGCTATGTATATTTATTTTCTTTGCATACACATACACACACATAAATATAAATATAAATGAAAAGAGCAAAAAGTCTGCAGAGGGAAGAGATGGGAAACCAAGACAAAGCAGGGTGGGGTAGGTCTAAGTGGCTGAAATCCAAAGAGGAGGCTGATGTGGCGGGTTTGAATTGAAAGACTCCGGTGTAAGGCTGTAGAACTTGGGCCGCAGAGCAGAAATATGCCCAGTGATCAAAAATTATCAGAACAAACTGGGAAATAAAAAGGGGAAGAGAGAGAGACTGTGGTGGTGATAGAAGCAAATTCCTGCAAAATTTTTTAAATGAGAGGGTTTTTTAGACTGATTTTTTTGAAACTATAGGAGAGTTGGTTTGAAGTGATGACTTGGCCTGTGTGAGAAGGTGGGCAGCAGCTCCCAAAAGCTGAAAAGCTGGAGCATGCCGAGGTCAGAAAGAATTTTGCAGCTGTTGCCAGCAGCTTGGTGATAATATATTGGTGTAGTCTGACTTTTCCTTTTCCTAAGCATTATTTTGAGTCAGCCATGAAACACTTGCAGCTTGGCAAGTATGGCTGCTCTTTCCTGGAGCAACAGCTGATGGCGTTTTCTCAAGAATGACATTCAAAAATTGGAAAATAAAGTTTTTCATTATGGGGGGAGGAGGAGCAGGGGGGGAAATTTGACTAAACGGAGGTGTTTAATTATAAGTTGTTATTTCCAAAAGAATGAACTGTATATTTAGGAATTTAGGTTCCACTTTGTCTCTTCTAGGTTAATTTTCTTGAAGACTTTAAACTACAAACAATTGAGAATATACCTGTTTCACAAGTAATTACGAAAGGTTCAGCAGAAAGTCTGTGCTTTGCATTGAAAAGAGAAAAATGCATTTCAATGGGCATTTCCTGGTCCTGGTAGCTGGTAATATGAAATACCAAGTTTTCACAGAAATTTCTAGTTAACTAAAAAATGTTGTGCATTTATGTGCACTGGAAATCAGAAAATAGTCTTGCTTGTGGTGAGCAGCTTTGATGTTACTGGACTATTAAAGTCAGTTTTGAGAACAGACTTTACAGATAAAACTTTATTAGCAGACCTGCCAAATCAGCAGCACTAGTTTCAAATTCTGGTTGCATTTGTGCTCCCTCTTTATTATGAACAATTATAATTAACGGTTTCTGTGGGAGACTCTTCATTTTAGCTTTAAACCTTCACAGGAATCTCCAGAAGAGAGCAACTGATCTCAGTTCTATGAAATTTAATTGGCTTTAACACGGTTCCTGCTAATAAAATAGAAAAGCAATGTATCAGTAGGTGTCCTCCCTTGTTGCTTTCTCCTATTACAGCGATCCCACATTGGACTGTGAGAGCAATTTGATTCACAAGTAAATCAGGAGCACTTTCTTAAAGGGTGGTTTGTGAGGCACGGCACTGCTGCAGAAAGTAGCTTTGATTAGTGAGTAGTTGACATCCTTCCCTGAAAAACCTCGTGTTAGAGAGAGCATTTTACAGTGTTTCAGGTGGAGAAATTAAAAGGCTATTGATCTCTTGTTCGTTAACGATCTTATTACACTTCTGCTACACTGGCTGCCTAATGCCCTGTCAAAATTCACCCTCAGCTGTCTGTCATACAGCTGCATCCTTTCCAGCATCAGCCCTGTAGGATAATACAACATTTTTTTACTTTGTCTTAAACTGTTATGAAATCTTGTCCTGTGATATTTACACTTATCTAGAAGCAGTTGCATATCAGCACTTAGTGAGAGATTCCCTAGACACACTTGAGTTGTACAAATGTTAAGGCCCCACACTTACAGTAAATATTCCAACACTCATGCAGTATTAATAATACAAATTCATAATATTTATGATATATCCCAGGGGAGAGGAAGGGAGGTTCACTTGAGTGTATTGCACATCCTATCAAAAAGATTTGGAAACAGCTGCTTTTTTCCCTAGCTCGTGGCTGCTGATGGATGCTGCTGCTCTTGGAGACAGTGCTTTCTGACATCAGGTAATAGATGTGCTGCTGGAGAGCCACAGCATCCCTCAGGCCACAGGGAGCCTCGTGGCACAGCCATTCAGTGTGATACAACACCAGCACAGGTCATTAACAGTGCAGGAGGAGCAGCTGTAGGGAAGCCAGTACGCCCAGTGCCAAACCTGATGATGATTTTGCCACTGGAAGTTCAGTGGGAGAAAGCAGTGAGTGAGTCACACCTGATGAAAAATACTGTGTCATTTTGATTTCCCCAAGAGAAATTGCACATTGATCAATGATAAATCAGTCACTTTTGAGAGCAAAATCTTGGTGACCAGATGCTGCATTTGTATTCTGAGTTCTATTACATGAGTCCAAACCTCAGCTCTTCTGCCTTTATATTTTAAAAATAGGAAAGGTAGGGTATCCAGGGAAAAGCCCCATCAAGCAGTTAGGATTAGGGTTTATAGGAAAGATCCTAAATGGAGTTAGGGATTCAATCTTTTGAAAATCCTATCTTAAGACTACATGAGGTTTCAGCTTCCAAAGGCCAATGTGTTCATAAACATTCAGAGCAACTGCTAGGTGACCCAGGAGAAGACATGGTCTGTACAAGCACAAGTACAGTGCAAATTCACGTGGTTTACCATTTTAAAATACCTTCCTTTTTCAGTTTGCAAGAAGGTGTTTGGCTCAGGATAGCAACATTAATTCTGGCTTTCTTTAACTTTTGACTAAAAATCTCATTCAAAATATTTTATTAAAAAAATATTTTAAAAATGTTCTGCTAACTCAAATCAGGTTGGCTGCATGCTAGTTCTTAGCCTTGATGCAGGCTAAAACTCAAGGATGTCTTATTAAGCCCACCTGCAGGCAGTTTTAGATATTTTTAGCTTTTTTTTCCTGTTGAGTACCTCATCTTCCTCCAAATCTCCCCATAATGCACTAGTATGTGCTTTCTAAGCAAGTGGGGCCTAGGTTAAGATTTTATTTCATAATGGCTAGGATGCAGGAGCTGAGGGGCTTTGTTTTGGTAGATTTTAACCAAAGATACATCTTTGAATCACAGTCTGTGATATTTAATTACTTGGAGTAATTATAAACAATAGGGCACCTATAAGTAGCTGTAGGTCCTGGGACATCAATGAAATGGTAATTTTATTAATGTATCATTGTGTATAAGCAGCAGAGGTAAGAACTAAACCAGTGCCTTCATAATGCCTTGTGACTCACATGAATTGCCCCCTGAGGTGCATCACAGAGATGCAATAGTTCACTCTTCTGTATTAAAATTAATTTTGTATTTTGGTAGAGATTTAATGTATATAAAATTTATTTCTGTCCAGCTTGATGATGTGTAACTATTTTTCAGCTAGCTCTGAAGCGGAGTAGATCAATTTAGGTGTTGCTGTTGAGAGGGTGTAGATTTCTTTGGGAGTCACACAATACAGCAATTTTTCCAAAATATCAGTGAGTATACAGCTGCCATCTGAATCGATTGAGGCTGACCAGAGGGGTTATGTTTGTTTGAGTTTGGTGCAAAGATCCTGCAAATTTCTGTTTGCCCACCCTCCTAGAAATGAGGGTAAACACGTGTCGATGCTTATAAACTGTGTATAATATTTTTAAAAGGGGATAAAGCATATAAACATGGTCTTTTTCCATTCTCTGAAGGGGTGAGGGCTGATTCACTTTTCCAACTCATTTTTTAGAGAGACTTTGGACAGGGAGAAGGAAAGGGGGAAAGTAGTTTCTACTGGTGAAGACAAGGATGCTGATGCTGTTTTTACTCTATTGCAGAATGGGTAAAACTCCATTTCTGCTGTGTTTGAAGGACAGGTTTCAGAGAAAAGGGATGAGCATTCTTTTTACCCAGCCCATTATGACAGAGTGGTCCATGAGTGTGGAGGCTGGGAACCTCCCCTGGAAGCCCACTGCCCAAATCCCATAAGCAGGAGTGCAGCAGGTCCTACTCCTGTCAGCAGAAACTTGGCTGTTCTTTTTGACTGTGCTGGTGAGGGGTAGGAAATAAAGGTGATGAGAACATTAAAAATAAAAATTCCAACTGAACTATAGAAAGGTGATGTTTGTAGCACCTACTATATGCATATGTATGTGTGCCATCACAGGCTACCAAATGATTATTTAAACAGAGAGTTGTAAAGGAAAAACCTGTGCCTGAATTTTATCATAGTGATGGTCCTGGAAATACCTTTATATCTCTTCAGATTTATCACTGGAAAAGTCCCTTTGCTCTCATGTTGTGCTAGTCTTGGGGCTCAGCTCTTAATGCAGCCCCATAAAAACACACACCTGTAATACATGCCTGATTTCAGCTGTAAAAAGGCTTTTGTTCCTACAGTGGCCTCCCTTTGCTGAAAGTGTGCTTTGCCTGGGCTTTCTCAGTGTGTAATTACTTGAGAATCTATAGGTAAGACTTTTCAGTGCTTAAATAACTACTATATGAAAACTCCATGGTGAGGCCTTTCATAAATCAGAGGAGGCTCTGGTGCAATTGATTTGATGATGCAGTTCACTCTGGGGGCTGTGAATGATGGAATCTAATGAAGAATATTGAAAAAGTTGCAGAATTTTCTCTTGCTCTATGTGCTTTTTGTTTTGAGGCTGGTGCTTGAATGGTAGAAACTGTTATTACAGCCCCCCACCTTTCATTTTTATTTACAATACATATTTCTTCATTTCAAAACACACATTTGTCACATTTTTTTCTTTTGGCAGTGCAGAAATTATGATTTCTGACTAACCATTATATGTTTCTCTTTAACGTTTTTTCTCATGCACTTATTGCAAAAAAAAAAAAAAGCAAAAATTCAGTGTAGATCTGTGCTATACTGAGGGTGTTTGTAAAAGAACATACTGCTCAGAGATCCTTTGGCTGCTTTTACTTATTTGTTTTGCTTTCCTCTTCCCTCTCTTGCAAGGAGGTCTTGGGGCTTGCCTGAGTTTTGCATTGCACTGTGAGGGTAACATTTAAACCTTGTCATGGATGCATTGCAGCAGAATGGCAACAGCAAACACTTCTCTAGATGGCATTTTAGCATGAAATTCTCTGAAGGCCTCTGGATTTTCTCTGTTTAGAGAGAGAAAGCACAGTGTTATTCAAGATTGGGCCAGTTTTCCCACAATATTTCAGTGAAGCCCTTTCTGTGAAGGACAGGGCTCAGCAAGCCTTCCAGCAGCAAAGCTTTCCTTTAGTGAATGTGGTTCTTTTTAATGTCTGTCAGTCTTTTTGGAATTATATGTCTGGATTTAAGTAAAATATATAGTAATGTTAACTTGTGTTCCTTCCTTTAGTCAAAAGGCTCATATTTCTTTCAATCCTTCCTTTGTTGTTTTTGTGAGGGTTTTTTTTCTTTTTTTCAAGATAGAAGAAAAGACTAAGGCAGTCTTATTCTGATTTGGCTGAAGAAATCTTTAGATAGCAGTGTTAAGATTATGGCACAAAGGCAAATGCCATTGCACTCATACTGCTTTTATACAGCAATCACGTTGTACCAGAAATAATAATCTCTTGGTAAGCTAATTTCAAAATGATGATAATGACATTGATCTCCTTTCTAAAGTGCTTTGAGATTTACTGATGAATGTCTCGATGCAAGAAAGAGATATAAATTATCATCAAAAGCATTCATGTACAGAAATTCCAAGGAAAATTATCAGAAAATTTAGGTTCCAAAGTTTAATACTGCTATGGAAATTCTGTCTTCTGCCATTACCATCAGTAAAGAGTGAAAATGAAGATGAAAATATGCAAGGCCAGCAAAATAACCCTATGTGTGAGCCCCCCCTGCTGCCTCTGGCTGCCATTACCTGGCAAGCCCCTTCCCATGATCACTCCAGAGCTCATTTAGGGGCTTCAAGGAGAAGCAAAGGGGGCACAATGGTTGGAATGAGGATCAAATTCATTCAAGAGAGAAGTCAAACAAGGAAAGGGTACTTTTTTTTACTCCTTCAACCAAAACTCTAAAATATATTTCCGAGAAAGGAAATGCTTGAAAAACTTTATTAAAGCTAATAATATTGGGTTTTGTCAAAGGTGTAACTATAATTTTCAGAATTTCATCAAATGTAAAACAGTATCCAAATTATACAGGACCCTTTGAATTTTTGAAATGTTGGCAGAAAATTTCAATTTCTTTTTCTTTAAAAATAGCTTCTTCTCTGCTAGGACTTTTAAATGCTATGTTTCTGGTAGAAACAGTTTGGAAATGCAAGTGTTATAGTGCTGCAGCCTTGCAGCTTCTTTGTTCATTTTCACCTGCTCAGCAGGAGAGGAGAGTGGAGTGAGTGCTACAGCAGGAAGTGTAGCACATTATACCTTCTGTGCAAAAGTATCGATATTGAGGCAAGGCAGCGAAGGATCAGGTCCCCTGAAAAGACACTGCAGCAAAAGTTGTGCTCCTTTGAGTAGGAGATGGGTTGCCCACAGAAATTGTCTTTCAGACTAGATTTAAAATTTGGAATCTGTAGCTAGAAATAACACCGTGACACATGATGCAGTTCTTGGATGTGCTATTTTATAAATGATGCCAGTATAAGCCACAGTACAAGTGTAAATGCTCTGTTCTGGTAATTCTGGGGAATTAATATTTGTATTTTTGCTTTCCTGGTTTAGTTCCCAATATGTGCTGGGAAAAATAATTTCTCATAAAGGAAATTGGGAGGAAACCTTCATATAAATATATTTGTGTGTCTGTCTCCTCTGGTATCTAACATCTGTCCTCTGATTTGGCATGAATGAACTCCTGTAGAAGAAGTAGAAATGAACAAACATACTTGGATGGGCAGAGAATAATGGAAAACCAGTGGAAGGAGAAAAATACAGAGCTAGGTTGCCCACTATTGCAACTAATGAGCTGCAGTGTTAACAGTGTAGAGATAATGATGGCTGATTTGGGGAGGAAGATGAAACTGGGAAGAAGTTACTGGAACTGAAGCAAAGAGCACTGCTTAATGCCAGCAGCCTGAAGGTTTCTTTTCTGGAAAACCTATTCTGAACTGCTGTGTCATTCCCTGAAAGCTGGAAACTTTACATGGATTTTAGAGACTTGGGGATTTACTGAGAGAGCTGTGGGAGAACAAGGTAAAGCTTTTTCAGGGATCATCTTTAAAATAATAATAAAAAAAAAAGAGTTATGTAAGGTTATGTTCTCAGAGGGACTATATAGAGATTGAAGGCAAAACATATGCTGTTAAACTGTGAAAGTGATTATATTGTACCCACTTAAAATAACCCTGGAAATGCTGTTTAAGAGTAGATTTTGCATTTGCTTTTAAAGAATTGTGTAGGTTTGCTCTAAATTGTTAAATAGTTGCTGTATACTAGCCTGAAAGCTGCTGAACTTCACCAGTCTATGAAGGTGTGGGATGCTTACATGGCCTCCAAGATGAAAGGGAGGTTATGGGTTTTCTCTGAAAGTCACTGGTAATATTGTCAAGAGTTTTGTGGGCTTTGGCTTAGACTAAGCTGTTGTTTATAAAAGAAAATGATAGGTATTGCTTGGCAAAATTTAGCATTTCTGTTGTTTGGAACCCCTTCATGGCTTTGTTAACATGGCTATCAAGAATGAGGCCAAGGTTTTATAATCTCCTTCAGATGGTTGTGCTGAAAGCCTTGAAATTCGTAAGGTGTGGAACATGTGGTAATATCATGTCAGGCTGGTTTATGTTAAACTTTTAGCAATTTGGGAATCCATCACTACTGCTTAAGAAAACTCCTTGAAGGCTACAGTTGACCTTGGATTTATAACTGTCATGTTTTTGACATTCTCTTTCTTATTAAAGGTGTATATTCACTTTGCACTGTCTTCATCACAAATACAAGATGAGATTGATGAGCCCCATCCATTAATTCCGACTTTTTCATGACACGTCTTGCACATCTCCTGTCCCATCTCTAGGCTGTGCTTTTCATATTAAGTAATAATGTGAACTTGCATAAAAGCAGTCAACTTGCAGAGATACAAGGGGAACTTGGTCTTTCCAGATAATAGAGTTTAACCTTTTGATTTCTTGATATGATTCCTTTCAGGGATGCAAAGTGATGATATTTCTGTTTGACACGGAGAAAGTCATTGGAACTGTAACTCCTGAACAGGAAAGAATACAAACAAGGATACAATCTAAAGACCATAAAAAAATAATACTGCAGTCAAAAAAAGGCAGGATATCATCCTTATTTTAGCCAAATCCTGAAATAAAAACCATAATTTATTGACATTCTTGATCACACTGCAGAATGTGAAGGACACTTCTGGGGTATGTTCAGCAAAGGATTATGGTTATAGTTGCTCTGGTTTATTCAATCAGCCATTTTTCCTTTCTGACCTGTCAATAAACACTTTATTGCAAAAGCTGATGGAAAGTGAACACTGCTGTTAGTGAGCTGGACATTCTAATAGTGGCACAACCCAATAGACTGCTGGGCAAATAAACTGCTGGCTTTAGGAACGTGTTCTTTGCCTTTCTCTTGGGTGAAATAAGGAAATCTTGGCTGAACTGAGCACAAAGAATGCGAGTGTAGGGAAATTGCTTTTATGTCAGCTCAGTTCACCTATTGTCATTTTTCTGCAAAGAGTTAAACAAGGCCTTTAGAGGAGGAAAAGGGGAAATGGAAGAAGAGAAATCAAGTACAGCCTGGAAGAGGTCCCTGGTGATATCTGGGTGCTTCTAATTAGGGAAGGCCTCTAGCCTGGGTCTGTCCAGCCTTGCAAATCATAACCTTTCTGCCTGAATCTATATCCATGAAAAATCATGTAAATTTGTCTGGTGTGGCATGAGAGTGGGGAACTGCCAGAAGTGGCCAGTCCTCTGTGAAAGGGACCCTGAGAGTCTGTTGCAGCTTTGCATCTCACTGATAGAAAATTGTATGAAGGGGCAGGCAAGGCTGAGCATGCACAGACACCTGTATTGATTTACCCCCTTGGGGAGTAAATACTGTTCTCACAAATTTGGTAGGGTTTAGTTTATTATTTTTAATTCATCAAAGAATTTTTTAAAATGGACAGAGCTCATAGCTGCTGCTCTGACACCCAGACTAGCCATGGGCTGCGAAAACCTGGGTAATTAAATGAGGACACTTAAGTTGCTATGGCACTTAATTTTAGGGAATCTCACTCAAGGATTTGTAATTTTTTTCAAGAAAAAGGGATATTGTCCTCCCTCTGCCTCAACTTCCACCTAAACAAAACAAAGAATGTTTTATTCTGCAAATTATTTTTATAAAATAAGGAGAAAAGAGAGAAAATAGATAAAGAAAAGATTATCTAAAGAGAGAATATATATAAATAGAAAAGTATATCCACTAAAGATGTAATATCATAGCACTAATCCTGCCATTGGACATTGGTGCAGAACCCAGAGGCTGTGTCTGTTGAGAACCACAGGATAAAACTTGAAAAGTATTGTGAGTTTTTTTTATTTATAGCTTGCACATAAGAGATTTTTTTTTTCCTCCTCCCAATTTGGACTCTTTATTTCAGGGCTTTTGCCTTTGGTGAGCTGGCCAAGCTCTGCCTGAACCGCATGCTGGATGTTGCATGTGTGCATAAGCACGCAGCAAAAGCTTAGTTATTGTCTATATTATCTCTGTGCACTGGGCTGTGATTTTTCATTTCAGAGCTCTGTCACAAATTGGTGTGCTTGAACTGGTGACACAAAGGAAAGGATTTGGACATATATTGGCATGGGTTTCATTAGCCACTGCACTGCCCTGGTCTGAGCTGGTTTTACAGATAAATCCTGTATTCTTGCCCCAGAAGTAAGCAACAGAATAATTCTTTAGTGGTGTGTTTTGTGTAATCCCCACATGGGAACAGTCACATCTTATTTCATTTTACAACAGCTGTTTTGTTCTGCTAAATGCTTTCTTTTCCATAGAGGTGTGAAGGGTGAAAATAGCTTTTCTTTGGTTTTTAACCTATGCTACATGTCCATGTCAAGTTATAGAAACACTCAATACATTTGCAAGCCACAAACCATACACTGGTTTATCTGCAACTTCACTAGCCATTGTTTTGGTGCCTTTCAGTTTCCTTCATTTCAGTAAAAGAGAAGGACCCCTCATACCTTGTAGGATTTTTGGGGGTGGGCCAAGTGGAAGGTGGATGTCATGAAAGGGATTTGCCAACATGGGGCAGGTCAGGCTAGCTGAGCCTCCTGACAGGCGGAGACCAGAAAAGCATCATGACATTATTGTTCTGCCTGCCCGAATCTGAAGTGTTTTGGTTGTTCATCACATTTCATCCCTCAGCTATTTTTATTCTCTGGCCATTACAATTCTTTTTTAGCACAAAGGCTGTATTTACTGTGTTTATGCAGATATGAACACACTTCCAGAGACAGCACAAACTGGGAGCTCTGAGGCTGTGTTTCTGCGGACGTCGCTCTTGGCATCAAAGGCAGCGTGAGCTGTTCCCGCTTTTCTCCTCTTCAACTCCATCTGTTTATTCCATTTAGCTCCAACTGTTCACTCCAGGGGTGGCTCCTCAGTTCTGCCACTGCCACTTTTTTGCATGGCTATAGATGAACTGGTTGACCTCAGCTATATTAAAACTATACTCAGCCCTTTCTTGTGGTTCTTATACAGGATTGGTTGTAAGTTCAGATTCTTCATGTAGTTCATCACAAGGTCACACAGACAAACAACTGCGGGACTGAGGGACAAAGGCAGAAAGCCACATTAGCCTATTTTGCCTCCCAGAAATGCATCCTGAAACTGTGAAATAAAGCCCAGTTAAGTGTCAGAACCAAGTTTGTCATCATGATCCTTATGCCCCAGACCTTTGCTTCTCTTATTAGGATGATTAGGAATAACTATGGGACAAAACTCTGCATTCTTAACACCTCAGAACTGCAGAGAAGGTGAATGGGCATTTAAAGATGGTGCTTGCCTTATTGTTAACTTTGGTTTTTAAACTGTCTTCTACCCTCCTGTGCAATATATTCTAATTCCTCTTTATTTATATCCAGTACTTTGTGAGATTGCCCTTATCACCTGATTTTTATCCCTTTCCCAGCCATGCAGGAACAAATTTTGGCTTTCTTTGCTGGCTCACCTTTTAACTTCCCTTGTTCCTTTTTGTGTGTTGTTTGCCTTTTTCACACTGAATGCTGATGAGGTACTATTTGGTCTGTCTTCAGCAGTCATTTTCTGGATAATTTCTTTAAGCAGCAAACACTAATTCCTCCCACTCTTTAAAGTGCCATATGGGATCAGATTACCAGATTAAACACGAATCCATTTTTGGATGGCATTTCTGTCCCATGCTAGTTCTATTAAAATTATTGACTATCTGGCCAAAAGTACTGCCTTCTCAAGACTTACATGCAGCTATTTTTGGGCCAGAACAAGAAGGGCAAAGGGCCATTTTGAAATGTTGTTTCTAACATCTTTATCTCAAAGTTTGCACTTAGGCAAACATTGCTAAGTGGTTTCCATTTGCTCATGTTAACAGGAACTGCTACAAACACAAAAATATATTTTTAGCAGTTATTCTCCTATGAAGCATTTTCAGTCCCAGTTGACACATGCAATAATTTCAAAAGATCATGTGGGGGGCCTCAGCAAGAGGATGTGGCCCTAGAGGTTGTCATCCTCACTGAGGTAGTAAAGTTGCACACATTTTAGGAGCAGTCGATAGTTTACAGGCTGTATTCGATAGCCTTAAGAGAACTAAATATTTGTTAAAAGAAGTGGTGTGAGGAACATGTTTAAAGGAATAACACTCTCCTCCTGCATGCCTGTTTCTGATGCATTACTATATAGTGTCTGGACTGGGCTGGATGGTCAGGGAGGAACAGCCCGGTAGTAAGGGGATACTTTGTGTTAATCTGTCTTGAAAATTTTATGTTTATTTGCTGAGGCTGGGTAATGCATGGTTCAATGCATGGGTTTTGCTCCAGAAAAGAAGAGCACACTATGTTTAGTTGTGGCTGCAAGGTGGCTGCCTGACTTCCATACCCTACTGATTGGTTCTCCTCGCCCCTGCCCATAGGTGTTATGGTGCAGTGTGTGGGAATTCCTTCACACTGGAGGCCTCTTGGGGACAGGGGACTAGTCCATCAGCCAAAAATGGCATAAACAAGATTTAAAATCATTAGCATGGCTTCTGCTGTTATGCTCTCAGCAGATATTGTAAACTTACAGGATTTGATTCATCATTTGCATTGGTGCAAAATTGGCCGTGACTGCCAAAAAACAATTGACTGTTCCTTCCCAGCTGTTTTCTAATTACATTAGAATACTGTGGTGTCTAATGCAGCTGCTCAGCCATGGTGTGGACCTGCCTTCTCCCACAGGGACCTTTCCAGAGCAGCAACACTTGCTTTGAGATGGTATCTGTAGCAGAGGTGGCTGGTACACAGGTAGCAGTGACACTTCAGTCATGGCCAATTCATTTCTTTCCCTGGAAGCTATCCCACAGGACACGACTGCTGAGAAGTCAGAGTTTAGAAGAATAATACTAAAAACATCAAGTCATCTCACATCATGCTGGCACACAGCCCAGAAGCTTGTAAAAATGCAACTTCATCAGACAAAAAGGAGTTACTGGAAAAGGAACAGAACAGAAAAGAAAATACCTTCCAGCTCTAACTTGTGATGTTCCTGTGTTTCATAAGCTATGTGCAGCTTTTGTTACCCTGTCTGCAGCTGGATGTGACAGAGCTGCAGAGAAGGTGCCTGAACAGGGGAATTGAGCAGTTTCTATACAGGTAGAAACTGTATGTACCAAATCTCTTCATGCTGTGGAGAAAGGAGTCTTGTGTGTGCATTAATAGCGTGAACAGAAAGATGTAAAGGCAGGTACAACATTATACATGATCTAGAGCATATAGGGAGGAGTTGGTCATCCCCTGCTACCACAGAATGACAAGCAGGAGCACCATGAAATTGCTAGGCAGCAGGAAAGTGCTTTTAATTCCTAATGCAAAATAAATTGAGGATTTCATTGATGCACGATGCTTTGGACACCACATGTTTAAAGAGCTTTAAGAAAAGATTGGACAAATTCAAGACAGAAAGGTGCAGCAAAGGTTGATAAATACAATGGTCTGGTTATAACTTCCAGCTCAGGGAAACACAAAATCTTTCTAGATGGAAACTAGAAGTTTATGTTAGGGGAAAATCATCTGGCAGCTTTGGGCTAAATGAGGACAGTAAAAGAATCCTTTTTTCTGCTATCTTCAATTGTCTGGATATTTTACATGCTTTCCTTGATGAGAATGGACCAGCCTGGCTCAAGCCAGGAAAATGGTATTATGATTTTTTTTAGTACTTTTCCCATCTTTCTGAAGGGAAGAAGTCCCCATCCCACTCTACTTTCAGTGTGTGCTCTGCTGGTACTTCAAGAAACACAAACTTTTTCTCCCTCTCCCCATCTTTCTGGCTTCCCTTATAGTTGTTTAGGGGACTTTTTTTTTCTTTTTTTGGTCCATCACACTCTCTTGCTTTCTTTATGTTAAGCTGAGGGTTCTTGGAGGAGGACTGGAGGTAGGAACAGGCATATCCTCAGGCTAGTGCTAAAGAGCACTTGAGACTAGTTAAACTGTCTCAAGTAACAGCCACGAAGGGGCACAACTCTAAAATTGGTCATTGGTGAGGGAAAATTTTCTTGTTCAGTAGCCCAGGTACCTTTGGCCTAAGGCAAAGGAGAAATGAGAAATATCCTTACAGTGTAGTCTGTATTTTTTTGTGTGTGTGTGTGGTTTTCGCAGGCAAAGACAGACTAAAAGCGTCTTAACCAGGAGATTTTTATTTTTTTTTTGTCTGTGGGGAGTGTTTTGTTATGTCCAGAGTCTTTATTTAGGTAGCAAAGAAGTTACCATCTTTTTATGCTTAAAAAGATAATGAGGCAAATTAAGTGTAAACCAACGAGATGAGATTGTCTGAGTCACAAGATGGTCTAAAACAAGAGAGAAGCGGACTGCCTTCATTGCACTAATGAGTTACTTGATGTCCAGCTAGGATGATATTGACTCTTTTATTGCTAAAGAAGATTTTTAAAGGAGACAAGTAGACAATACTAATGCTTAGTATTTTATACATAAGTATAAAATGTTTATGTCACTGCCTATTACCATCCACTGGTGTTGTTTTAGCATAGCTGGGAAAGAGCAAATACAAAACAATACAAAAATAATTCTTGGTAGCAATTAAGCTAGGTCTAAACATATGTGTTGCATCTCTTGCTATGTACTGAATCAAATGAAGATATCAAACAGGGACCCTAAAGATTGCTCATGCACATTTTTTCTTTTACATGTTTGCAAGTAACATATATATAAAAAAATCAGATGCCTTCTTATTTGAGGAACATGGGTTCAAAGCTTAACATTTAAAAAATTACAGGGCATGACTTAATGCTAGATATGCTTAATGGTGTGATGGAAAGAGTAACCTGAGTTAGCTTTTCTAAAGGCATTCAATATCCTCTGGGTTATATTGACAAAGATGACTCATACAACATACTAAAAATAATTTGAAATGGAAGGTGTGTGTTTGGTTTTCTTTCTGTCCTACAGAGATTATTGTAGAGGATGATGACACTGGCTGTCATGTGAGACAACTAAATAGTAGGGGCAGGTAGAATGGCCTGACTTAGCTCATCATTTCAACTGAAGCGATTAAACAGTTTAGAATTAAGAATGATTTTTTTTTCTGCTTTATATATGTAAATACCCTGGAGCCCCTTCTCAGAATTGTGCTTCAGTGCCTTCTTAATGGTGTAAGGAGAGATGGCTCTTGATCTTTGTCATTCCTGTGGCTCACTGGCTAAACATGGCCATCTGCTAAAGGCTGGGGCTGCAGGCTGACAGACTCACCAGGCCATATAAGTAGAAGTCATATTCAAACCTTATTTTTGGGACCACACAAATAAGGACAGCTGCAGCTACTGACACCTCGAAACGTGACTTTGTGAATACTAAATATTGCCACAAAAATGGCAGGGAGGCTGCTGGCATCCTTTTAAAGAGCTGCTGTTTTGTACAGAAGGGTTAAAAAGGAAAAGTGCTGCGCACAGAGACTTTGGATAATGCAAAACAGCTTGCATCTGAGCTTCTTTGTGCCACATTTCCAACTCTGCAAAAGTTTTGTACATCCATTTAGAGCTGTTGTCGCCGATAATGATGATGACCTTGTTTCTCTCTAGAAGTGGAAGGTCCTTTGATGTTCTTCCTTCTCACTGATGAGAAGCAAAGTGAGGTTCTGACTCTGGAATTTCACGTGATGAGGTAGAACTGGGTAATGGACAGTTACACCCTACAGGATCCCAAGAGGACACACTGCATATATGAATTATATCTAAATTTTCCAGCTCAGACATTTTACCTACTTGAAATAAGACCTGAACCTGACCAATGAATTCACACTATAATTTCTGTTTATTTTTCTGTGCAAGAGAGCTGTGAATTGTGGGTAAGGTTATCCTGCCTTCCAGACAAAGTATTCAGTAGACACAGCAGGTGTGCACCTAACATTTTTCTAAAATTATTTAAACTATCAAACAAGAGAAAACTATAATTCAGATATGTTGGTTGTGTGGTGTGGTGTTCAAAATATATTGTAGATTTGTTTCACTTGTAACTTCCTCACAATAAGGGAAAAGCTGCAAACAGTCTTTGATATTTAATTGTTATTATAGTGCATTATTATTAGAGTTTCAAAGGTACATCTTGTGAGATGGGGAAATAACTGATCTCTGTCCCAGGTAACTGCATGTGGTCCCACACAGAAACTGGAACTTACAGATGACACTGAGCAGGAGATTGTGAGAAGGATACATCTGGATGACATTTTAGAGCATCTTTACTTTCTACTGTGTCTTGCAGATGAGGTAGACAGCATCATCCTTTAGAGAAAGTTGCTATAATAAGGAAAGTATCTGGGAGTATAAGTAGCATCTTGTGCAGATACTTTGGAAGGGATTTGGGAGAAAACACCGTGAGTGCAAAGAGGCAGCTTTCAGCTTTCAGTAGCAGAGTAGGGAGGATGGGGGCAGCCACAAAGCAGGCAAAGGTCCACAATAGCATCAAGAACTGATGAATTTTTTTTTGCTGTATTGTGATTCAGAATCATCTTTGTGCAGTAAAATTCTGGTATAAGCTGGAAGATTATTTGCTGAAAAACTGTGTTGATGAATTCTCCCTATTATCCTGCCTGTTCTTCATAATTTTACAGTGTTAAGACCTAGTAACAGCATGATCCCTAGGGTAAACTGAAAAACAGCAAGTAAAAGTTGAGACAATATGCAACCACCTTGCAAAAAACCAGAAAAGTCTTTGTGATTTTAAAATCCTGGAGTCAAAATGTAGGTGTTTAGTCAGAATAGCACATATTTACAAAATTCATAGTCTGAGGAGTTTTAAGTGAAAAATCAATGTTCTCTCCTTATATATGTCCGTGTGCATTTAAGTAACAGCTACAATTCTCATTGGTGCCCAGACCTGTTTTGGAGTTACCTTTCATTTCTCTTTGTTGTGTTTGGGTGGTATTGCAGTGTCTGTCAGTAGCACTGAACATGTTTATCTTTCAGGGCTGTATCACAGATATTAGATTCCTCTTCTCTGCTAGGAATATGGAAATGTACAACCCCCTAGATCACACATCATTGTTAAAAGAGAGCCCTGGTTTGGGGTACCTCTGGTTTTACCCCTCAAATGGCACACCATCAAGGGCACTTGTTTTTAGAAGGTGCCTAGCCTAAATACATGAAAATCAGTACCTTTTGTAGTATCTTTTAATTATTTTCTTTTATCATTTTGGGCACACAGGAAGAATTATTCCAAAGAACAATTTTGAAGACTAGGATGAAAGCCTAGCCTTTAGATATTAAAGAAATTAAAAGCCAAGAATGAGCTTGCTTTTGCTTGCTGAAGCAAGTGTTAAGTTTGCCAGTGGAACTGTATGAATACAGAACACTTCTCTTTATGCTCATGACCGCTAAAAGTATATATGGCTCTGCAGAGCAATGTTGGGTATCAATATTGTATGCCTTTTCACTTTTTGTTAGAGAATGGATAATTTAGGTCTAACTTGAAAGAGCACTTGGCGCCAATGATTCTGATAATTGAAATGTATGAGAATTCTGTTTAAATACAAATCTAATCAGGATATCACTGGTAGCCCAAGTGAAATTCAGAGCACTCTAATACTTTGATCTATGAAGGTCTTTTCTAACAGGAAGAGGAATTAGTCTTGGTGGCTAAACAAACTAAGTTTGCTTTCTTTTATTTTCCTTTGCCTCTGACGTCTGTTTCTGTTTGAAGATCACTCCAATTTTATTCATTTTCATTTTCTCCCTTTGTGTTCACTTCAAATGCCCCCTCTCCTGACTCTTCTGTGTGATTACTCAGATCCCTTCTTTTCCACAGCAGTGACCTGATACTGCAGTCTCACTCCTGTCTTGCAATAAAAAAACCTCAGCAGTAACATTATTTTAGAATAATAGAAGGCAGTTGCTTTATTGTAACTTAAAAATCGAGCAGTTCTATCTGTGCAAGAATTGCAGTCTCAGCAGCTCTGGGTCTGGTCTCTATGGCAGATTATTATCTGAGCAGTTCCTTTTTGGGGGAGAGTACCAGGATGCCAGTCCACGGCTGACTGAAGCAGATGACCTCCTAATTCACCACATCCGGAAGGAAATCAGCTGAGATTTCTTGACAGTCTGTTCTTTGGTTTTCATTGCCTCCATGTGATTAATGTGTCCCTGCATCATTTTTTAGAAGTCTTTTCTCATCAATGTGTTTCCTTTGTCACGGGCTCCATCACACCACTCTTCACTAAAATACCCTACATTTGTTAATGACATCTCTAACTTGATGCTTCTATCGCTTTTGTAACAAAAAGGCTTTCCACTTCTGCTAGTAATTCCCATTTATGGGAAGAGAAGGATAATTCAATGGCTGTGGTACTTTCCATTATTCAGAATGACATAAAATTACTTCTTTTCAGTGCAGCTTGCTCTCTTTGACCCAAATTTACAAGGCCTCAATTTTGCCCAAGTCCCTGTGTTTGCTACTTACTCTTGACTGACAACTCCTTATCAACCTAGACCTTCTGAAGGATATTCAATAAAAAAGGACAAACTACAAATAAGAATGCATATTTCCTTGCCTTCTCTGTCAGAGTGGGTATATATGGACAGTCCACTGCTATGCTAGACATAAACAGTTTAGTTCAGAATGAGGTAATAGGGGTGTAAGTGGAAATCAGGTTATTTGATTCTCATCTTAGAGTTGTAAATTATCATTATTATTATTATTATTATTATTATTATTATTATTATTATTATGCTATCTTTCTTCTCCTTTGCCTGTTTTACTGATAGATTTGGGGAGTTTCTCAGTGAAACAAATGACAGAATTCAGCCTTATATGGAAAGGTTAGTTTTATTTACAGGGCTTCAGATCTTTCATGTAGCTATACCACATCAGTTCGGTGGCACCTGATTAAATTCTTGCCATATAGAACCATTCTAAGGGAGAAAATAAGAGAATTGTAACTCCTTCATACACAGTTTGAATTTTGCTCCTAGGAGCTGTGCTAAGGGAGACAAGTAGTTTGGACCTAGACTTTTTTCCTTCTTTTCTTTTTTGCCATTTGTTCTCCATAACTATGCTGTATTATTGTCATTCCAACAGACTTCTAGTTGTGTTAACCTGAGCTGTTGTTGACAGGTTGTTTGTTTTGTTTTCTTTTTTTTAGTGTGAGGTTTATGGCATAGTTTGACTACTGCTATTTTAATGTCTGTGTCTTTAGGGTCTTAATCACACTGAAATCTCTGGATCTCTTAGATTTACCAAGAGTTCTCTGAGGAAATCAGAATTGCAAAGGCTGAAGAAAGCCCTGGAGGCTTTCCAACTTAATTAGGAGTGAACTCCTTCCCTGTAAATGAAGTGGTTCTTTAAAATGACTTAGAGTCTCCATTGGCATCTTCTGACAGTGCTATGATGAAGTACAAAATATTATTAGAATGATGTTCCCCTCTTGTGACACTCTCTTTCACTCATATATCTTATGGAAATAGCCATATTTTTGTGAGTACCCATAGCATTATTTTCTTTGTACTGAGTCAGAGTTTAAAAAAAAGGGAAAAAAGAAGTTATATTTTTTTTAGAAGAGTGCAATAACTGATCTCTGTAGCATTACAATCTGGACTTTTGTATTTTCGAATACAACATTGTGAGTGTGAAACAATCATGGATGGAACAGCTTTTTAATGAATGGTTGAGATTAAACAGTTTATAATAGACTTAATCTTACAAAGGGCCACTGTCTTACTGTCTTACACATTTAAATGATGCTGCTGTAAAAAGCAAATCCTGCATCCTAATATTTACTGGCTTATTAAACATCTTTTTTTGCAAAGAACATGTGATTTTGTGCACTGGTCGGGTAGTCCTAGTGCCACAAAATTGTGAAAAAAATATTTTCTCTCAGGTTAACTGTGGAACACCGAATTTCAAGTACTGGCAGATAAGCCTTGAGACAAGCACGAGACAAGCAGTTCATATTCTTCAAAATTTGCTCTAAAACCTTTTCTTTATGGAGGATTTCTCTATACATCATCTTACCATGTCATTTAACAAGCAAAATATTGCCTAACCTTCTATTTACATATCATTTATCACACACAGTAGCACTGAAACACAGCTTTTCTTCTTCATTCCAAAGAGTAAGAGTTCCATTCCAAATTAACCACATAGGCTCACCAGAGTAAACATGGAATATCTGCATGGAGGTGGCTGAAGTAGTCTGGATTTACACTGGTGCTGGGGCTTTTGCTTCTAATAGGTGACTTCCTGTTTGGAGAGTCATTAAAGAGTGAAAGGTTTTGTATCTTAATCAAATCATTACAGTGAAGTTTTGTGAATATTTTAAATTAAAGTTCTACTGAGGAAGAAAAAAAACAAGGAAAATTTCAGAAGAAATTTCTAACACAGCTGCAGGAGGTATGGAAAAGCAGATGCAAGGCCCACCCAATTTTTTTTATTTTCCTATAGTTATTCCAGGTCATTGACTGGCACAATTGGCAAAAATCAGTTCTGAAGATTTTTTCCATGCTTTTCTTCATCTATTTCAGCAATAGGGGAGAAGATCAAGAAAAGGGAGACTGTGCAAGTTGCTGCTGTCACATGGTGCTAACTGAAGGCACAGGTCATTTTGCAGGGTGGATTGTTATCCAGTTTTGTAATTACAGTAACTCCCTTTATGGGTATTCTAGTTTCTCTTTTGCAGTGCCATTGGAGATTTTTCTATTCACTGCATAATTCAGTGATGCCCAGCTGCAAAAATCAAGGAGATCTCCATCCAAAATTTGGGCCCAGTGTGCCAGCATGGATGTTCTGTGGTTGAGCTAGTGATCTGCTAATGAGTGTTTTCTAATTATTGATCCTTTTCTTGAGTCAAAGCTGTTTGGAAACTAATATTAAACAGCTGTTTAAGTGCAAAATATAAAGGAATCTTATGGTCTGCTTCTGAAATAACACCAAATTATACATGAAGCTCATCTGTTCTTTCACTGCAGTTTTGCAGAAAAGGAGAAATTACTTGCTTATTTTTGGACAAGGGTGTTTTAATAAAAAAAAAAGAAAAAAAGAAGAATGAAACAGGGTGAGTTTAGCCATTACTGCTTTGATTGCTGCTGGCTCATTAGCATTGGCCACGCTCCTTCAGATTAGCAGTAATTAAACTGTGAAATCAGACCGATTGCCTTAAGCTGAGACACCATACCAGGCTGTCAAGAGAAATCACAGGGGATAAATCAAGGGCCCTGTGCATCTCAGATCACCCTTGGCATGGGTGAGAGTGTGAGAAGTGGAATAATGAGGACATTCAGTTTTTTGTATCTGGTGAACTCTCGGCAGACAAGCTTTGGAAGCGTTGTCATGACAATGACAACAGCAAGGATAAACTCTTACTCCCACTAGCTGTGGTTAATGAAGATGATAATGAAAAATTATGCCAACATTACTGCAATTTTTTTATTCCGACTGGCACTTGTAACCTTACGCCTAATGACACAACACAATAGTGACAGTAATTGTGCATTGATAAATGGGGTAAAGATGCCGAAAAAATGTCTGACTCGAAGATATACAAGTTTAGTTAGCTGAGTAATTTCTTTCAATAAGCATTTGCTTTGTTCTTTGAACTCTCACTAGGTGGTTTTGGACTGTGCATGCCAAAAAACATCTCTAATCACTTTTCATTGTTTACTAAAGAATAGACCCAGCAATTAAGGCAAAGAGCGCCTGTGTTTTATTTCTTCTAAGCAGAACAAACGCGATCAAGATAAATAACTGTAATAAAACAACAATACTTTTTACAAATTCTGAATGGGTTTACAAATTCAGTGTTTGTTTAACTACTGGTTTCTGGGACACCCAGTTTGTCCCACTCCAAGTGTAAAGCTTTGGTGGATAAATCTCCAATTGCATTATGTAATGGCTGTCTCACCCCCACATTGCCCCTGCCTAAATGCCACCATTTATTCCGATTGGATTAGCACTTACGTAAGTGTCTCTTTCAACCACAGCTCCTAAATCCTGCCACATGGGGGAGGATGGATAGATAGATAGATTAGATAGATAGATAGATAGATAGATAGATAGATAGATAGATAGATAGATAGATAGATAGACTGGCGGTATGTTTTAAGAATATAGTTAAACCATTGTAAAAACTTTCTTCTGACCTATCCCAGCTATCTGGATCCTTTTTCCTTCTTCTATTGAACCTGTGATCAATCATGCTGACGCAGTCCATGATGGTAAACGCACAAAACTTCATACTCTTTGTAATCTCTTGGTTCAGCTCCCTGATGCCAATGAGGGCCCAAGATGGGGCAAGAGAAGCAGCAAGAGCATGTAAGCCAAAGCGGCAATGGCAGCCAGCCTAACCAAAACCTTCCCATCCTTCCTTGAAGCATGAGGGCTGTTCATGATGTTGTGGAAGGATCTGCACTACAAACTCTCATTGCTTTCCAGCTAAGCACTATGAGACCATAATCCTGAAGAGGCTTATGGAAGCTGTTCAAAAAGTGCTCACAGCAAGAATAGGGACAGCCACCAGAGCTTTTGCAAGCTCATCTCACAGGGGTTCCCAAAGGGCCACATGGCACCTCAGGAATCCCTCCTGCTCCCCAGGCCACCCGCTTCCCACTGCTGAAAGGTTGATGTTCTTTCAACAAGCAAATGTGATACAGACAATAAAGAATAGCCAACTCTTTCAATTTATGTAGTGGATTCCAACTCTGCTGCAATCCAGCATCCACACTCCCACTTTAGAAGCCACACCACTTGGCTTTAAAGAATAGCCCAATTGAATGTGTGAGTATGCTGCAGCACAATAACCTCTCTGGGATTAGACAAATAAATGCAAATGAATCATTTAATGCAAACAAATCACTTAAAGGAGTAAGTGTTGTTTTATTTACCCCAAAACTACCTAAAAGAATAGCTCTTTTGATCGCTTTAGTAAAGTGTTTGGGGTGTTTTTCTATGTAAAGTTCTACTGTTGCTCACCAGTGGCCTCATTCCATCAAAGCTTTAGAAATCTAGATTGTCGGATGTGGGATTTTTTTGTTCAATCACTGTTTGTTTTGTTTTGTTTGGTTTTAAGAAAAAAGATTAATCACAGAGCATTTGGAGGTGTATCAGATATATGAGGGTTTCTCCTTGACTAAGTGGTATTTGTCTTTTCAGTTCTTGAAAGGCAGTATTAAGACAGCACAGTAGTGTTTGTGATTCATGGTTGCAATTCTCTTTTTATTGCTGAACACCAGCAGTGAATAGGAGCTGCAGAGGGACACGTTTCCAATTACTCTATCTCAGAGTTCTCCATTGCTTCTTAACAGAGACGTCTCTATCTCTGCAAGTGAGTGTAATGCAAAAGTTTATACAAAAATAAATTTGTGTGTGTGTATATATATATACACAGATACACTGAAGAAAGATTTCTTTGCTCTTTCAGCTGTTCTGTCTTAAAGTTGATTCAGTGTCTGCTGCTTTGTTGCCAGTCTTGTCACTAGAATAATAGAGAGGATTTAACCATTAGAGAAAGGTATTACACGAAGCAATGGCCAAAGAATATTGAATTTTTTTTGGGAAAAGATGGCCTGACTCTTGAATCCAAAGTGGTGGGATCCTTTCACAGAATGACAGAAATGGCTTAGCCATGCAAGATCATTTTTCCCTCAGCATGCAATAGGTTCAAGTAGGAAATTTAGAAACTGAGTACTGCTTCCTGAAGAGAAACTTTTTCCTGGACTGTGGTCTTTGGTCCTTTGTGACTTTGGGCCCTAATACTTGTAGTGGTATGAACCAAACTTGGTTATCTGTGCAGGTGCAGAGGTTGATGCATCTGAAATGGAATCTCTGGTCCTTCAACATTTACTTGATTATTTCTTCATAAAATGGGGTGCTGATGGAGGGGGAGAACAAAAGTCTCAATTACATTTTCCTTGAGCATATTTAACCTTCATCAGCACCAGTTTTAGGAGAGAATTTTTTAAAAAGTGAGACAGGAAAAACATCAAAATACTCTGCCTAAACATTAACACAGGGCACAGCTCCCAAATTGACAGAGGAATCAGTGCTAGGGAGAAGTCAGGAATAAAGGATCAAAAGCAGACACAGTCTCTGAAGAAAGGAGAATAACAGTACAGAGCACCATGCACTGAGTGAGTTTGATTTAAAGCATTTTAAAAGAAAACTCCATTTACTTTAGAGACTGACAAAAGTTTATACATTCATGAATGAGCTCTTTATGTATTTAAGAGGGATGACAGCAGACAAAGGGAATATTTGATGAATGTTAAGGCAAGATTCTGAAAGTCAGAGATCATTGAGAGAGGACAGAAGGTTTTGGCTTTTTCTTACAAATAGCTGCATCTGTTTGGCACTTTGTGTTTCCATTCTCTGTGCTAGAATTGTGAGAGAACTAGAAAAGGTATTTGGTAGCTGAGTGAGGAACTTAAAAATATAAAAGGTTTAGTAAAGCTATGCCTCACATCCTTTCATAACTTGCTTTTTATCTTGCCCTATAATGGAGTACCCTGGCTAAAATTAGCAGCTAGCAGAGACAGGACAGTTGCACAGATACAAGGCTGTGACTTGAATTCATTGAGAACAAGTGGGAGAGAAAACGGAGGTCGCTTTTATATATTTTTGGGGTTATATATTTTGTTATTAAGGCTTTTGATGGCGATATTTATTTCAACTCTGCCCTGTGTCAAGGTCAACAGAAAAAGACTGGACATCTGTACTTCAAGGACATCCCTTTGCAGACTGATATCTCAGCAGTTTGAAGGGGCTGTCTGAGATACAGGCCCAGGTTTTAGTTTGTCCTTCTGTCCAGGGGCAGTAACTTTGGCAGAAAGATGGGAAAAATAACTGAGAGCAGTAACATCTAAACCACCTCAGCAAAATTTCCTGAAGTTTATCTGCTACAACATATCTTTTCTGTTAAATCAGCAAATCTTGAGGTTTCAAAGGTCTTAATTATTTATGATGGAGTTCAACTTGTGTAAGACTAGGAGACCATACAAAAAATACTGCAAGTAGATTTTTAATACGATGACCAGTATGATGATCTGGAAGGTATTCAGAGCCTCTCTTGCCAGGTAAAGTATTTAGTTCTTATTTTAAAACATTAATTATGACCTCAGGTATACAGAAGACTAGAGTTGCTGGTGAAATATGTTAATGAAGCATCATGGCACTGATAGGAGCAGCTACCAGACTTCAGGTAGCAGGTGTAGAGATCTTTATGTCTGTAGAGTAACCTGAAAACCAAAGCCAAAAAGAAGCAACCAGATGATATAAATCAGTGATTACATCACACTGCACCAGTTCTGAATAAATAACAGTTAAATAGATAATATTTCTGGCTGGACTGCTGTCAGCAGACCTTGTGCCAGGTTAAGTAACATTTGCCCTGCCCAAGTTTTACTGCCATTGTTTCCACACAAGCCTTTTCTTCTGACCCACTTTCTGTTCTCACCATGTAATCATTGAGTCACTGCACAGGGATGTTCCTATCCCTCTTGAAGTGCAAGGTCAATGCAAGTCACTCTACAGAGTCAAGCATCCCCTGGATGTTATACTGTCTTTTTTAGTAAGCTGAGTTGGTGCTTTTTACACCCAGTAAAGTGCCAGTCTTTCTTTGGTTTTTCCTGTCTTGAGCTGGCAATAGTAATCAAAATGCAGGATACCTCTGAAATGAGGAAGATATGATTAGCACAACCTTCTGCTTTCTGTGGTGTGCACCTGTGCCTGTTACCATGGGACAGTCCCATGTCCCTTTGTGAGCCCACGCAGCAGAAGGTTGGCAGAAGTCACAGAGCAGGAGAGGCACTGAGGTTGTAAACAACTTAACACAAGCTACATGGGGAGGAGGAGCCATATCAGCAAGCAGTCATCAAACTGGAAATCATGAATACAAAGAATCATAGAATAAACTGAGTTAGAAAGGTCTCACAAGAATCATCGAGTCCAGCTCCTGGCCCTGCACAGGACCATCCCCAGGAGTCCCACCACGTGCCCAAGAGCACTGTCCAAAGGCTCTCTGAGCTCTGTCAGCCTTGATGCTGTGACCACTGCCCTGGGGAGCCTGTTCCACAGCCCGGCCACTCTCTGGTTCTAGAGCTTTTTTCTAATATCCAACCTAAACCTTCCCTGACGCAACTGCAGCCTTGGGTCCTGTCGCTGGCCACCACAAAGATCAGAAGATCAATGTTTGTGCTTCCTCTTCACCCCACAATGAAGCTGGAACTGCAGTGAGGTCTCCCTTCAGTCTCCCCCAGGCCACTCTTCATATGGCTTCCCCTCCAGGCCCACACCAACTTAGACCTTAGCTGGGAGCGTGAAACAACCCTGTGCTCGTTTATGGGATGTCAAAGGGAGGGATGGCAGCAGACAAGGATTGTCCTGTGCGTGCTGTGCCAGGGCTGGAAATAGCGCTGTGGGCCTCAGTGTCTTTATCAGCCAGAGATCCCAGGGCTGAGGGCTCGCTGCCATGGCTGCTGCTCCTCCCCAGCTGCACACAGCCCTGGCTCGGGCAGGCCAAGGCCGCTGCCCCCCTGCTGCAGGTGGGTGGCTCAGAACCGCCCTGGCGGTGCCGAGGCGCCGCTGCCAATGCGGCAGCCCCTGAGGCCAGAGCCAGCGGGCAGGAGGAGCTCATGGCTGGCACCCAGGCGCCCACAGAGACGGCGAGCGGCGGCCAAGCTGGCAGCGGCGCAGGATGGCAGCGTCAGTGCACGATGTCCCGAGGCTCGTGCCGCCGTGTAAAAGCCTCCTGTCGATTTGCACATTTGGCAATGGCTGTGCAGAGCGTGGCTGTGGCACCAGGGCACGAGCTGCCTTGGCCTTGTCCCGTGTTGGGCTCCTGCCCGTTGTCTGTGCTGACTTTGGACACTGGAGAGCAAACAAAGTGATTTTCAGTGAGACATAGGCCTTGCTTGGGTTTCAAAGTTTTTAATCATAAAGTAAATAGGCAGTGCTGTAGCACTTAGAGGCAGCTGTTCTGGTAGAAAGTTTTGGACAAGAATTGTGTACTTGTTCCCCTGGGGTTCCTGCTTACCCTCCATTTCTTTCATCCATGTTACTTACTCCTTATTATATCTAGTATTTAGAAGCCTAACTCGATGATTATATAGTAATTCTTGCCATTTAAGGTGTATTTAGTGTTCGTATTTCTCTGTTAATTAAAATTCGCAACACTCTCCCTCATGTAATTTGCATGACCCTTCTCAACTTTTATATCAAAACTTCTGTATTGATGGATATAAAATTTTGGAAACAAGCAAGAAATCATAATGAAAATTATAGTTTATTGTTTTTATATTCATTGACCGCAGTGATAATGCCTTTACAAAAATCATTTCTTGTTTTCCTTATCTCAAATTTCTTCCTCCTCCTTCCTTCTTGTAGATATAGTTGCATAGAGATATTATAATGACATATTGTTATTTCACATTCTGGAAAAAATCTTAGATTTTTAATTGTTCTAAACACTGAAGGATTGAAGTTGTGAATCAACTGAAGTGGGTGATAGCTTTTAATGTTAACTTCACACATCAGGATGTTGTCTAGCTGTATTCTGTATTATTTACTTTCACATATTTAGGACTACCACCAAACAAAAAAAAATTAAAGGGAAACTTAGTTCATAACTTAGCCTTGCGAAGGAAATGTACCAATATTAAAAATGTGTTGTCCTCTCATTTTTTTCTCCTCTACTGGAACTGCCCCTTCCTTCAAGTAGAACTCAGCTGGTTTAGTGGTGGCTTCTAGCCAGTCCATTGTACAACAGAACACAGAATGCTGCCCACTGGTAGCCAACACTTCATTTTAAAAGTTGTCTTTATCTGCCCCATGGGACTATTTGTGTAGCTAGAATTAAGCAACTGCTTGGAAGGTTAGATCCCTTGGGAATGTTTTGCTCAGTTTTAGCTGTTTTGGCTGCTGTAATGTCTTTCTGGAGTTCTGCCCCAAAGCTAAAGTCTCAGACTGGGAGTTTCTTTTGGCAAGGATTTCACTACTTTCTAAAGTGGGCAGCATGATGCATAAAATAGTCACTTTCTAACACTAATAATAGTTACCTATCAGATGTCAGGGGGAAAAAAATTGTAATTGCAGAATTGGTCAGTTGATCATGTTGGCAGAAAATAATCAAAACTACGCCTTGCCTTGTAGCTTTCTACCTCTGAATTAATCACTGCTGGCTCCCTTTACAGTCAGTGAGAGAAATGGGCATTTTTCACATGTGATTCTTCTGGCCTATTTTAGATATCTAGTTTAGGACAAGATGAACTACAGCCTAGAAGTGTCTGTTTCTCATTGCTGATTATAAAAGGAGTCTAGACATCTCTGGGAGAAGTAGGCAGCCAGATTGCAGATGTTTTTATTTGTCATTGTGTGTCTTCATGTGGCATGGGTGACTAAAAAGGCTTCTAAGCTCTATTTTGTTAGAATTATTCCAGTACAGTAAATTTAAGCCTCACTACTGAAAATGAGAGATCTTTTTATAGGTTATTATTTTGTAGATAGCAATTAACCACTCAGAAGAGCTGCTAGCTTTGACACGCACATGCTCAGCCACTTCATGCTTTAATGTTAAATTATATTTGACATTTAATTTAAGCTCATATTGCCTTCATTCAAAAATAAACCCTACTGCATTAGTAGTGAGAAGGTGGAGGGATAATTTTTCTCCCCAAATTCACACTCAGTGAAATCTAAACTGATTTTTCACGCTTAGTTTTTCAAGTATATTATATGCATTCTTCTGAATAGGTCTGTGCAATTGCTTCTCAGATGTGAGGGAAAGAAATCGATGCATCTTTTTTAGTGAGCAATTACAACATAAAAGTGTATTTTTAATAGGTGCTTTGAAGGCTGCACATACTGTGTGGTTTGTTGCCCCCTTGAACCAATTGTAATCAGAAGTGACATATACCATTATTTGCTGGGCAAAGCAGCACTGATTTTGTGGTTGTATCAGTGCATAATGTTTAGTCTTTAGTCTTATGTATTAAACAGGACTGACTTAGCTGACTGACACAAATGCAATGCCAGGGCACAGGAGGAGCTACTGCCTAGTGTCCTATCAGTGATATTTCTTGTCTCTAAGTGGCAATGGAGAGCTGTCCCACCAGGTCTCTGCTACAAGGACCTGAAAGGATGCCAAAGGGAAATGGATTCTTCCTCAGGCTAGTGTGAACCATAACTTAGAGTTTTCCTTCTTAGAGTCTCTGTCAGTCCTTGTGTCCTTCCTTAGTTCTTCCTCTTGCCCTTAGAAGAGCCAAATCGTGCTTAATATTGATCTACCTTTTACTTCATAGCTATTGCATGTCACAAAACATGCTGCCATTCCTGGCAAAGAAGCAAAATCTCTCTCCTCTGGGGCACTGCAGCACCTCTGATTGAAGTTTGAAGTTGGTCTCCTGAATGCTGGTATCTGTGAAAGACCCCAAGGGTTGCTTAGGAGCACAGTTTATTGAGCCAAATTAGAACTAGGGCTGCTACATTCTCTTCATCATTTAGCTCTTCAGCCCATCTTGGCTGTTTCAAGCTTTCTGTGGACACCATGACCAAGACCTGCTGGGAAATCCTGGTAATGGTGAAAGTCTCCCAGGGAGATTTGCAGTCATGGGATGCAAGTGGTGATTATTTGAGGTAGCTGGTGATCTCTGGGAATGGCTTTATGCAAATCACAGAGTCACAGAATTTCCTGAGTTGGAAAGGATCAGCAAGGATCATCCAGTCCAACTCCTGGCCCTACACACAACAACCCCAAAGTCCCACTGTTTGCCTGAGAGCACTGTCCAAATGCTCCTTGAGCTCTGTCAGCCTTGATGCTGTGACCACTGCCCCGGGGAGCCTGTTCCAGTGCCCAGCCACCCTCTGGGCACAAAACCTTTTTCTAGCATCTGGCCTAAATCTCCCCTAACACAACTTCAGGCCATTCCCTCAGGTTCTGTTACTGTTTGTCACAGAGATCAGTGCCTGCCCCTCTGCTTCTCCTCATGAGGGAGCTGAAGGCTGCAGTGAGGTCTCCCCTCAATCCCCTCTTCTCCAGGCTGAACAAGCCAAGACATCTCAGCTATTCCTCACATGGCTTCCCCTATAGCCCTTCAGCATCTTCATGGCTCTCCTTTGGGTGATCTCAAACGCCTTTATAGCCATGTCATGATGAGGTGCCCAAAACTGCCCCTAGCACTCGAGGTGACACTGCCCCAGCCCAGAGTGGGACAATCCCCTCCCTTGCCCAGCTGGAGGTGCTGGGCCTGGTGCACCTCATTGTTTTCAATGATCAGGAGTCACTACTACACAAAAACAAAACAAACAAACAAAAGCCAAACTTAGACCCTCCCAACATCAAATAAACGAGTGCAGCTACAGTTCTTCAGCACATTTGTCTTTGCTGTTAAATTGAGTGATTTATCCACCTTGCAATAGACATTAGCATTAAGGGACACAGTCTTTCTCAGATGCAATTCATTATTAATCTTAATGGGATTATGCTTCAAAGACCACTAAATGCACATCTTCAAAGTACTTAAATTACTCTCTATTATTACTTTTGACAATAAAATAAATAAAGCTTAGTTAAATTCTACATGCTAAACCCAAATTACTTTTTTCACTCTGCCAACCAAAGTGAAACAGACCACTAAAAAAAACAAACAAAACACCAGGAAACAAAAACACCAAAACCCAAACCCTCCACTCAGAACCTAAATGATTTAATAGATTGTGATTGACAAACAATCATAAAACTAGGTTGAAGACATTTGAAATTGCATTTTTTTCATTTTAAATGTATGCGGCATCAAAAGTATGATTACAGGGAGAGAAGAATAAATATTTAACATCAAACAAATTTCTTTATTAATATAATTACATGGTGTAAAAGGAATTTCCTAATATTGCTTTAAATAAATTTTAAAAATTCATATTGCAAAGCTAGCACTATCGACAACAGAATCTAGATAATAGGTAAATAGCTCTTTGGGTGGCACTTCCTTTAAAAACAGCAGTGAAAGCCAAAATTTCCATTTGTCTCTGTTTTCTAATGCAAATTCTTCATAAGCTTTGCACAGAATAAACATGTTCAAGCTGTGCCCTGGCTGTATGGAGTTGTGCAGCAGGGAGACGTTTTCTGATGTTCGTGCTAATTGCATTGGAGCTGGACCCTTCCTGGGGGTCCACCAGGTCACTGCACAGAGTGGCACAGGGGGAGAGAGGAGAATATCTTGGACAAATGGTGTAGAACATTGCAGCAGATAGACTTGCCAGATGCTCAGGTTATCCCCAGGCAGCCCGGGGCTATGGTACGTGTCAGCCGCCCGCGCTGCGGTGTCCCACACCCGCCTCAGGCACCTGCTGCCCACGGCTCTGGGCCTAGTGGCACCCTCCTTTCCTCAGCCCTTGGGGTCTGAGATGAGGAGCAAGCACGTTCAGGGCATAAAAGAAACACATCTGCTTTCTGAAACAACAGTGTTAGGGCTCAGGGTTTGTGGTACCCCAGCTCAAATGCTGACTGATGCTATCCTTCTTTGTGAAAAGCTGAAACAGGCTCCAGTGCTCTGTCAGTGCACAGTCTGGCCCTGTATTTTGCAAGTTGTTCAGAAATGGAGTGCTCTTCTTTAGCCTTTTAGCAAGTTTCCATATGTTATTTAACTCTGCACCCTCTGTAAGGGGGGATTCAAGGAGTGGCATCTCCTGATAGTAGGGATTTATACCCTGCACATGACATTTTATTGGGAAGCTCCTCTCTTTTGGGGCATCTGCCATCCAAACTCATGTCCCTGCTCAGTTCTTTCAGGTCTTCTCTGCTAACAGAGGCCTTTAAAGTTCAGCTTTCCCTCTGTGCCTGGGACTTTGTTTGCTCTGTGATGCCCCTAATAAAAGATATTTATTCTGTTGGCAGGGATGGGGGTGCTGTTCCAATTTGTCCCTATTTCTTCGCCCTTTCAGTTAATTCTGTAGACCCCCTGTTGCCTTCCCTCTGACAGAATGCTTGGTGTTACCCCCTCTTCCCAGCCCTGCCCTCTCCTCCCTGGCTAGGAGGCAGTCATTTGGAAAGGCATTGCCTTAAACTTCATGGGGAGACACCCCTACAGGGATAGTGCTGTTCTGGAAGGTGTCTGTCTGCTGGTGCCATGGATCTGTTCTTTGGCATTCAGGCCAGGTTCCTCAAGCAGTGTTTTTTTGAAGCAGATGGTAGGAGTCCCACCTTCAGCCCTCCCAATTTCTTCCCCCACACACACCCCAACCCCACTCTAGTAAAAAGTGCAGTTTGATTATATTGATGATGATTTTCCCCCTGGCTACCTGGGCACATAAAAACATCTTTCTTGGACCATGGAAGTCTGTGTCCAACTGCAGGCAAGAGCAGGATGGAATGGGGCCAGTGACACTTTGCTGATGTATTTCCCCATTTTCTGGTGATTTGTGGTCCAGGGACTTCCTGCACCAGAGATGGTATCATTGTGTTTAATAACCTTTAATACATTTTTTTTTCCTCCCTTCAACTCACCTGCAACATTCCCCTTGATATTGTGGAGGAGAGTAATGTACCATTCCCAAAATTCATAACGTTACATTCAATTTTAAAAAAATGCCTCAGAGCAGAGTGTGGATCCTCCCAGTCTCAACAAGTTTCTTTTATTTTACATTTACAGCAGTCAGGACTCTCAAACTTGGTGGAAATCAAGCTGTTGTCTGATTCAGTTTGTGTTGATTGGGGCACAGGTGGTCCTGCCTGTTGGTTAAACTCAGCTGAATCAGAGTGAAACACAAATTTTGACAAACAAGACCCAGAAATGGAGCACTCCTGAAAGACAATGGCAAGGCAGGAGTGTGGCATGAAGTGAGTAGTTCAGATACCAGCAAGATAGGAGGGGGCCTGGGACCAAATGCTGGCATTGCAGGAATAACATGTTAGGGCCTGAAGCTGGTAGTCAAAGTCTTTTCAGATTTCAGATTCTTAGGGTGGTTGTCCCATAGATACTTGTTTTGTGTTTGTCTTAGGATCGTGATTGGCTGGCATGCTCCCTACCCAGCTGGAAAGATGGGTCAGCCCCAGCTGGTCTGTACAACAGCCCAGCTGGGTTGTTGCTCACCAGCCCTGCACACAGTCTTTAGGCTTAAGTCAAGCCCCCATTGATCTGGAGTGCAATTTTGACATTGCACTGTGTCTTTTTTAGGCCTGGGTGGGATTTACAGCTACAAGCCCACATTTGTCACTGCGGCAATCAGGTTGGGCAGCAAGGCTTGCATTTAAGTGTTAAAATGGACAGAACTCTCCAAATGTTCATTACCCCATGCCTAAAGTTAGGTGAGTTGCGTGATCCCACCAGCTCTTTAAATCAGAAATCAGATAAACTTGAGTGAGTTTTTGTGCTGAGATCAGACTGCTGAGATTGGATAGTTTGCGTATGGCATAAGGCTTCTCTCAGTTTACACAGGTTTTATCTGAACCAAATGACTTCAGATGTTTTAGTAAAGGTATTGAACTATCCAAGTGCATCTAGGAGCTCCTGTGCCAAGGCTGAATGAAGTATTTAAAATTTTCATAGATGCCTGGTAGGAGACAGTTCAGTGTGGCTGAAGTCAGTATAAAACAGAATGTGTCCAAGTGTGCCTGGTATAGAGGACATTTGGGTTTTTAAAAAAAAGAGTCTTGTGTTTCTACTTTGAAAAATTTATGAAAATGTATTTTTGTTTTACATTTATTTTTTATTTTGAAATGGTTTAGCTGCAGTATATTAAAAAAATGTTGGTCTAATCTACCTGCTTTTGCTTTACACTATAAATTATTCCTGGGAGGGAAGCACATCACAATACAAACATCAAAACTGGACTATTTGTCAGAGCATCTAAGATTTTTCATTTTACAGTGTAGAGAGAATATAACTGAGGTGTCAAAAGCACAGAGGAAAAAAATAATTGTAAAAGAGCTTCAGTGAAATTTTGCATTTATTTTGGCAAATGGAAATGTGCACAATGACTGCCTAGAGTTGAACAGCTCTTGGACACAGAGTTGTTAACAAGTTTGAAAAAAAACTGCATCATTAGGAAGACAAGAAGTAGGGGAAAGCAAGATCTAGCTTTCTTATTTCTGGATATTCATGGCTGGTATAAATGTCAGAGGCCAAATAACTGACTTTTATTGGTAATAGCCTGGACTGTATTACAATGTGTATACGTGGTTGTTACTGCAATATATCAGCAAGCTGCCACACTGGGTCAGAGCTGGTTATATGGATTATAATGGGGTAATATGCAGGCTCAGGAGTTCTCTTTGGATGGGACCCTTTGTGCCCTTTACTTGTGAAGCATATAGATATATGTAGTCAACTGCTATAATGAGGAACCAAAAAACATCTAATTCAGCAGGAAACATAACATCTGTTCAATCATACAATCACTGTTCAACAAATAGAAATGGAAGAAGAGACTTTTCTCCTAGTAAAATTTTCTTTTGTAATACATGCCTCATCTAGAGCATGTACTGGTGAGTCAACAGTGGAAGAATTTTGTGCAGCTTATCTAAAATCATGCCATATTGTGCTCTGTGCTGTAGTTTTCTGCTATTTCAAAGATCGGGGCAATTAAGATTGCTCACCTGTGATTAAGGATTGTTCCTCTCCACTGTTAAAGACAGCCTATTCCATTATGCTGAGGTTTGTCTGTTCTGTTTCTTTCACATTTTTATTTTCAGTACACAGGTTTCTGATGGAGAAGTGCACATAGACTTCTTAGTGCTTCAAAACCTATGGTTCCTGTGCAGTTATTAGTATCCTAGCACCACATAACTTCTTTGAGTTGTTACTTCTAAGAGATCTTCCTCTGTCTAATGCTAGGTAGCCTTATCTGCTGGAACTCAAAGTCTTTCTTAGAAATGCTTGAAACCCAGGCTCTCTCTTTGCCCCCCTTAGTGTTTCAGACTTTTGGAGTACAGGAGCTGAACGCTTTCATTCTAAAGACGCTTTGTTCAAAATGAGGAACTTTCTGATGGAATCCATATAGAAAGCTCCATGATCAGAAACAGAGTTCCTGCTCTCTCCAGGGAAGGGAAAGTCCCCCCACAGCTGCACAGGAAGCGTGGGACCATCAGTGCATGGGACCTGTGGGCACTGTCCCTTGGTGCCACCTTTGGGCTTAGAGTTCAATATCGCTCCCTCTGCAGAAGAGAAGATGGAGAGAAAAGACTACACAGAGGCTGTTAGAGGGTGAGAATTCCTCCATTTCTTTTAGTTTTGATATCTGTAGAATTTAGACCCAGGTAACAGAAGATTATACCTGAAAGAATTTGAGAAGCAAGTCAGTTTATGATACAGAAATATTTTTCTCTCCAATGCTAAACCACAATCTGTGCCTCTATCAGGCTTAAGGAAAATTTTACTGCTCCTGATCTAGAGCAATCTAGACTTCTCCTTTCTAATTATATATGTTCTAAGTACACTGTATCTATACAGTTTAAAATTAAGACAGATTTTAAATCTAAAAATAAAGATGAGGTTTTTGAATAGTCTCAGAAAAGAACAAGTTATTTTCAGAACTCATTCAACTTTTATGATCACTTCCATGTAATAAATTAAATTTCTCCTAAAAATACTGATGTACCATTACCTAATTAAACTATTTCACACAGTACAACCTCAGAAGCCTGGATGCTTCTAGATTCAATCTCTAGTAAATGTACCTTCCCACTGATAGAGCAGGGAGTTGGGAAAATACCTGATTTCAAAAAGGGCTGCAACTGAAATTATACTGTGTCTCATGCTAATACAGATCAGTCAGTATGGATGGAAATAGAAAAGGTCAACTCAAAAAGAGGAAATTTGTCATCTTGCCACAGGCCTTTATTTGCATTCCACTTGAACCTATTTTGAAGATCTTTTTCTGTGAATCTAATGAACTCTTGTACAGACCTGTGTAGAAGTCTGGACTTCAGAAATGTCCAGGGGGCTCAGTAGAATGATAACATCTTTACTGGGGATAGGATTCAGCCTTTCTCAAAGGCTAGACAGAGGAGACCTGGTATCTGATTACATGCCAAAAATCCCCATGTTTAACTAGCACTTGGAATCAGGTTCTTATGGGATCTCTTGGGCTGTTCTCAGAAGGGATGGGTATGGGGCAAAAACTCTCCCAGAAAATAAATCAGCTGCACCTTAATGTCTTATTTGTCTGATTTCTGCTAATTTGCCTTCTCTTGGTCACAGACTCTATAAAGGAAGTGTGAAGGCATCATAGAAAGGCCTCAGTAGTACCACCAGGCTGGCAAGGTCACTTGCAGGTGACTCAGCACAGTTTTGTGCTCAGGTGGGCCATCACCCCAGGTGAGCTTCCACAGCCAGGGGCATGATGCAGCCCCTCTGGCCTCTTCTGGTCTGACCAGGAAAGATCAGATCTGGCTTTTGTCACCTGCACACCTCAAAGAAAGGGAGTACCTCCTAATCACAACCTAATCCTACCCTGCAGTAGCAAGGGTAGTGCTTCTGCAGTTCTTTTAATTTTAATGTATTTTGTGTTTATAAGTAGTCAATGGCATGCAAAGATTAATGCTTAAAGCAGCATATGCTAGCTGATTGTTAGGAGTTGTGCTATTAAAAAGTGATAGTGCTCCAGCCATAAATGGATGCAATTTAATGGATGGTATTAGTAGCAGAGCTGTTCAGCTGAAGCCATGGCTAAAGGGACTCTGGTTTAATAACTTTCTAATTACATCTGTATAAGCTGGGTCACTTAGCAGCAAACTGACAGGTTTACATTTCTTTATATACTAGGTATTGCTCTGTGCATTAGCCCTACACCAGACTTGCAAATAGAAAATAATTGGGTTGCTTTTTTAGCCTCCCCAAATGGTTTAAATTAGTGGCAGTGCAGATCAACACAATGCCTTCATGTGTGTGATTTTAACCTTCATCGATTTTCACAGTTCAGGGCAGCATGACATTGGCTGGAGAGCCATGCTGATGTGGTGGCTGCCGAGCTGAAAGGAGGTTTAGGCGGTATTAGATTAGTTCCTGGTATTCAAGAGCACACATTACAGAAAACCAAAGGCTCAGTTCTTCAAATTCTAAGTGTTTGGTGTTATTCCTCGGGGCCCAGAAATTTAGTGTCATTCTGTTTATGATCGGCTGGCAGCAGCTTTGCACAAAGGTTTGAAATCCCTGAAGGAAATCTGATGCCCGCTTGAGATGTATCAGGAAAGTTTTCAGATAGGATAAGCAGGAAGGCTGCAGTAGCTATAAACAAACAGGTGGAGATTGTACCTACCATCTTCCACATATAGTGCACTTTAAATTGTATTAATTGCAGTCTTGCCTGTTACCATGACAGCTAGGTGCTGCAATTACCTCACACCTCGAGGAATTTCATGCTTAGTACAGCATTCAGAATCTACTTCCTGCTATTTTGTTTTTATTTTGCCTACTTCTCTTGTACTTTGGAGAAGTATTGTAGAAAGCAGAGCAGAGATGTGCCTTGAAAGAAAAATGCGTCTTTATACTCCCAAGGCACTATGAGCCTTGTTTAGCCATGTCCTGAGGAACCAGTAAAACATAATGATCTCTGTGGGGATCACATGCAGTGACTGAGGCTGAGATATCCCTTGTAACTGCCCAGGATGGCCAGGACTCATGAGAAGAGTTCCTCACTGAGAGGGACATGCTGCACTGTGAAATGACTTTGACAAAAAGCTTTACAGGGTGAAAGCCACAACATCCCTTCATCCAGAGGGATTAGCCTGAGGTCTAACTGTGAGCTTCTGCATAATCTAGGTATTTCAGCTTCAGGGTAAGGCCACAGAAAAAAAAAATATTTTCAATTGGGATGCTTTTCAATTGGAAAGCTGGTTGCAGTAACCAGGTGCACTGAGCACTGGGGTATCAGAGCAGGGCAGGGACCACAGTGCTGCAAACCCAGAGACAGAAGGATAGGAGAGGGAAGGAGGCTCACTCACAGTGCTTGAGAAAATACATCTGTTAATCCCTTCTTTAAGGTGTTAAGCAGGCTCAGCTGTCATGCAAGCCTTGTGCTGGTGATCCACTACAGCATATTTCCACAAATAGCTGATTTGAAGCTCACTTACTGTACAGTATCACTTTGAAGAGTGTTGTAAACAAAGAGGTATAGGCTAGGCAACATCCTCTGGGCAAACATGAACCCTTTAGACTGAAGCTGGAGATTCAGGCATTTACACCCAACCAGCCACAGTTCATGGATCAGGTTTCCAACCTGCCGTAGCAGCAGTGCTGTTTCATTTGAGTCTGTCAGCATTTTCACATCATAAACCTCAGTGTTGCAGTATATCTCAGCTGTTTCTAATCCCTGAGAACTGAGACTTGGCACATAAATTGCTAACCCATATATTAATTTGAGTAGAAGAGGATAAAGCTATGTCTAAGTTATACAACAAATTATATTGATTTTTATTTCAGTTACACACACACTGTCTGCCAAAGTCCTATAAAATATGTTTTTCACTAGAAGGAATTGCATGTTCATTATGTTTTACATGAATTAATGTATTTTATATTGTTTTAAATGCTTTTGAAATAGCCATTTTGTTTATATCAAATAATCTTTAGCTAATATTCTATTTTGTACATCATTACTCACTAATATTAGAATGGCAGCCGTGAACTAAACGTAGATCCTTTGGCTTTGGCCTTGTTCTTAATTTACATAAAGGTTTGCTAAAACTATCTTTTGAATCTGTAAGCCATGTATCACAGTATTTGTTGATAAAAATGCACATGTCAGTGAGAGCCAAAAGATTATTATTGTTCAAATGTCACAGCATTCAAATATTGGAGAGATTTCTAACAGAAATAATAAAAATACATTTTTTTAATCTTGGGGATTTAAATAACATTGGTTATGTTTTTGACCTTAATCCAGTTGCTGGTACATGTTTATTTACCTGTGTGATGGGAGAGGACTTGATTGATTATTTCTTTAAAAAGGTGGAGGAAAAATCCCTGGCAGACAGAAAAGAACCTCCAGCAAACAGAAATTACGTACTTAGGATATGCAAAACATAAGTGTGCTCCATTCTGTATGTGATACTGCACTCACATGATAGCTTCACAAAATCAAATTTACTTCACCTGCCTTCTAATGAATTTTTCTGCATTCTAAAGAGATAGTGCTATTGTAGCCAGAGTGAGTAACATTTGGTATATTAGCATATACCAGTCCAGAAGCCACTGTGTTTTCTCATGACTAGGGAGCTTTTACAGAGATGTGAATTCAAACGTCACAATTGTGAGACAAGTCAGATTCTCTGCTTATCTAAATCAACTGAGGGCTTTCTCTTTCCCCCCTCAACCTGTACAGCCTAAACAGACTACCAAGAAATAGCAGTTTTCAGCCAAAAAAAATCACATGTCAAAGTCTTTGGGATGAGCTGTCAAGTAATGGGAGATCCTGAGCTCCAGGTACTGTTACTTAGCAACTTGTAAGAATGGATTAACCTTCTGTGGGCATCCCTTGCACTGCTTTTCGTACTTGTTCATATAACCAGGTGTAAGTCTCCTGCAGATCAATCAGAGATTTCCCTGAAAGAAATCCAAGTATTGCATTGCACAGCCTGTGCAGTGAGCTGGGTGCAGCTGAGACAAACTGAGCAGCAGTCCCAGCACAGCACAGTTCATCTGCCCATGAACAATAATGCAGATGCACCTCAAACACCTTTTCCATGTATAGGTCATCTTACAGGGCATAATCCAGGGCTTCACTACTATAATCATTCTTAGTTAAATGTGTTTCATTATATGTGATAATGTATTTGTCATAGCACATAAGCCAGAATGACCTGATAGGTGTGCAGTTACTTTTTCTCTTTTCCAGGCTAGATTTCCAGGCTATGCTTTGGTCAATCTCACCAACTGTTTAAAAATCCCCAGCAATAAGCCAACTCTCCTTTTCTTCTGCTGCACCCCCAAAAGAGTGTACTTTGGAAAGTCATATGTGGCAAACTATGTTAGATAATAGAGTGCAGTGTAGAGACTGTTTGAAATGATACTCACCTGTAGGTGAGCATTGCCTATTATTTTGTTATCTGCTTTTCTGATGTAAATATAAAATCCCCATGAATATTAATGGTAGTTTCTTGAGAATTGTCTAAACAGGAAAGAACAGGCACTACAAAAATCAATTCATTTGACATGACTGGTAAAACTCCTTATGCTGTAGTAATTTGTCAGAACCATTCTTTATCCCTTAGAACAAAATTACTGCTTTCACAATAGCTATACTTTTTATTATCTTTTGTGTAAATACTTATATTCACCATGTTAACTTCCACTTGACATTATTTGGGGTCACAGAAATGGTGATTGGAAGGGACATGAGCACTCCTTGGCCAAATTCCAGTTCAGTCTGCAGCTACTGCTAATGCATTATCAGGTCAGTCCTGGTTTGGTCCTCCTAAGTCTTGAAAACACCAAAGGTGGAAATTTCACAGCCTCTTTTGGGCTGTCCTAATCTCCCAGGCTATAGCTGGTGACCACTGTCCCCATATGTCATCTACCACTGCTGCAGAGTTTGGCTTTGCCACCTCTGTCATAACCCTTAGGTAGCTGCATGGTGCTATAGGTTGCCCTTTTAATCCATCTTTTCCAAGTGTTCAATTAATTTAGGAGTACAAGCATTCCTAATGTGCTTTTTGTTCGTGTTGTTGTTTCTGGCCTGACTGTTCAATTGCTGTGTATGCTCTGCTCAAGCCACTAAGGGGAATTTTCTCTTGGTACAGCTTGTTCCCACAGTTTCCTGTACTTCATCTTTTCTGGTGCCTATTGGGAACACAAGGCTAAAAGCATCTGTGCAATCAAAAGGTTCCTCCACTCTCTGATAACTGCTTTCAGTAGGTGGAGATAAAGATTTCAGTGATAGCAATAGGAAAGGCCAGGCCCAGGTTGTAAATGCAAGTTAAGACGAACACCACAGTAATATTTTGCTCATCTGTTTTGGCACAGAAACAGTCAAGAAAGATTAGGCTCAAAGGCTTCCTGACTTATTTTTCTCCCTGCCTTTCATTAACCTGGATGGCCAGCAGGTGATAGCAATTTATGCAAATCCTTTTCTCTATACAACATTTTACCTTTTGACAATAGGCAACCAAGCAGATGACACAGCTACAGACAAGAGGGTTTTGAAGACCCAATTTAAAATCTGAGATACCATATATTTTTCAAAAGCTTTTCTGAGGATAAGATAAGGGTATAATCCCTTAGTTTGGTGCAAATATTTTAAGACTTTGTGTTTCTAAAATCCAATTTGAATTAGCCTTGAAATTTAAAGCTGTTTATGTCTACTGAACCAAAAGGCACTGTGTGATGCATACAATAGAAAGTATTGTACAGTTTCTCTATTTCTCCTCCCCTTCTGACACTGGTCTATAGTATTTGCCAAGAAAATCACCCAAAGGCAAAATGTCATAACTTCAGGAAAAAAAAAAATTAAAAGCTAGTCCCTTTGCAACAAAGGACTTACAAAGCTTCCTTTTCCTTAGGCTTCTCTAGTCTTACAATTTATTAGGAACTCTTTGTCATCAAATATACTTAGAATAAACTTGACATTTTGGGTGAAGTTATTTCCAATATCATGTTATATAAAATGCATCTTGATGTTCAGAACAGCTTGGACAAGTCTGCTGCACCTTTGAGAATCAGCACTTTGGGAATTTGCATGCAGATGTGACTTGTGAGAGGAGGGCCCAGCATATAATGAGATGTTGACTTGCTCTCACTTCAAACCACACATTATTTGAGAATCAAGAGGAAAAGGTTGGGCAAACTTTCATGGATTCCTTCACTCCCAATCAGCTTGCCTACAGTTTTCCCTGAAATGGGCTTCTCTGTCAAAGTTTGCCTACTTTCAGGATCTATCAATTGTTTACAAAACTCCTGATACTTTAGGCACTGGAGTAAATCACCTCTTTGTGACTTAGACTATTCCTTTACATATAATGCAGCTTTAATTTCTCACCAATGTGGTCAGAATAATGGTGACACAATTCACAAGCACCATTTCTGAAAGTATCTTTCTTCTATGTGTTATTAGTTAAAAAGACTCTCAGTAATGACAACTAGTTATTAACCAAGCCTAGATGTGAGAAGTTCACCATGCAGGTTACTCATTCAGTGTGTAGGGTTTGCAGATCCTGTAGATGAATCATAAAACTGACCAGGAACAGCCTAAGGAAGCCAAAGAGGATTAAGTCAAATATATTTAAGGAAACAAAAAAATCAGGAGATCAAGATGGGAATTAAAACCTTGGAGGTTATTCTGCTTGTAGATTTTTGTCCACCAGACAGATTTCAAGGAAAAGAAAACAATAGTAGTTGGAGACATTGTCCATGGACAATGCCTTATCTTCTGTAGATCACCAAGGTCATGGGACAACGGATTCAATTTCCATGCTTTGAGAAATATACTGACATGTCTGGTCTCCTAGAAGTTTGTAACTCACCAGCATGTTCTCAGATGCTTTCTTTCAAGCTGTCCTGTTGAAGTTGTTCCATTATACATGGAGTAATTAAATTATTTTTGGACTAGAAAGGGCCAACGTAATAAAATCGTATGTTCATGGACTGATTTGGTTGGAAGGCACCTAAAAGATTACCTAGTTCCAAACCTGGGCGGGCACAGAGGGGCCCCCTTCCACTAGATCAGGTTGCTCAAAGTCCCATCCAACCTGACCTTGAACATTTCCAGGCATGGGGCATCCACACCTTCTCTAGGCAACCCATTCCAGTGTCTCATCAACCTCATCATTTCTCTCTTATATTGTATCTAAATCTATCCTTTTAAAATTTAAAACTGTTACCCCTTTTCCTTTTATTAGAACTTTTTTCATCTCTTTTAAATCCCCCCTTTAAGTACTGAAAAGCCACAGTAAAATCTTCCCAAAGCTTTCTATTCTCCAGGCTAAAAACCCCAACTCTCTCAGGCTTTCCTCATAGGAGAGGAACTCAACCCCGCAGATCCATATGTGCCCATTGCTAAACAAGTAAACATGTGGCTAAAACAAGATAAGGTAGGAAACTGTGGCAGTGCCTTTGACAGCCTTTATATTGGCATCTCCCTGAGTGTTTTTGTTATTTCAAAATTCATTTTAGCTTGGATGACAATGTAGACCCTATCCTGGGTGTCACTAAATCCCTTTTAAAAGTTGCAAGAATCCTCCTGGCAGAGCACAATGAACACACCTGCTATCTGCCTCCTACATCTGTAGGTGATGCTTCTGTTCAAGGGCCAGTACCTGGTACAGCTACTTTGGATTAAACAGCAGAGATGACCTACAAACTGGTATCTTAACAAAAGAGACACTTAAAGCAAATGGATAATCAACAAAGCTTTATTTACAGGGTACCAGGCCATTATATTAATGTTTTAAATATATGGCTTTTTGTCTGATTCATCTGTGCCCGAGTGGCAAAAAATCTGTAACAAGTGTAGCTGCCTAATGAAAATAATATGAATACGAAAAAATCTTCTTAGCTTTAAAATAAATGTCATGATCTATGTAAAAGTTAGTCTTTTGATACTGTTTGTGAGACCAACATATTATTGAATTACCTTTGTGCTACTTTTCCACTCTCTAAACCTCACTCTTCAAAGCTTTGTGGCTGCACATTGCTGTGTGAATAGGCTTATGGATGCTATGAACTCTTAACAAAAAATCCATTATAATGATACTTTGCTGTTTCAGGGATATTCACTGTATAACAATCCTAATGGTTCTGGTGAAGCAATAGGTATGGAAATGCTGGGTAGAAGATAGCTTCTCCCTACTTGAGTTGCTGTATGAAAGGTTCTGGCTCTGGTTATTGATGATCTAACCACCTGCAGCACTTAAACTTGCTTTTTACTTTTGTCCCCAGCAGTAGTCCCATTGCATTCAGTAGGACTGCATACGTGATTAGTCTGATCAAGGTCTAATTAGTGAAAGAAGTGCAGCCACTGGGGCAGCAGACAGACAGAAGGCTGTGCCTTGAGCCTGTCTTCCAGACACATTTTTAACCCCTGTACCTTTATCCATGCACCCACACAGGCACAAGCTGCGTGCAGAATGTTATTCTGAACAAGCATTTAAATCCAGATGTAAAATAGTTTCATAGTTTGCATCCTCTGGAGAACCAGACAAAATATGTCAATTTTGATTCTAGAATATTTCAGCAGCCTAATCAGGACTATTTGGTGAATGCAGAGATCCCTTTCAAGGGGAAAGTAACAAGTGAATATTTATTTGTTCTGCTTTTGAAACAAGACCTTCTTCAGGCAGCAGTTAAGGGCTCAGTTTCTCCATGAAGCTATCGAAGAGCCAAGTTGCTCTGGCCCTGTGTGGAGCCACCGGAGAAAGGACAAGATGTGTATCCTCAAAACACTTTAGCCCACAGCCAGGGCAGACTCATTATTTTCCATAGCCCCAGTAGCCTACAGAAACTAGTTCCCCAATTTAACCAGCCAGGGAAGGTGCCTCAGGTTGGATAATCTCAATCTTTCAGGTCTTTTGCTGCTAAGCTCCATTGCAAATGCACATTGATGGTAATGATTATCTGTAGTATTTAGCACTGCATGTTTTGCAGTATCAATAAAAAATTAAAAAAAAAAAAAAGCAGCGATTGAGTTTTGGGGTCTGATGTGCCAAGGTGCTTTTGTCCCATTTCCTAATGTGAAAGGATATAAAAGGCATTTAAGTTCTTGGGGAATTAATAAATGAATGCTTTAAAGGGTTTTTATTTCCCTGTAAAAACTGTTACCCTTAAAAAAAATATTCCAAACTTGATTCTCAAGCTCCAAATTATCATGCAAATATTAAATATTAGAAGTAGGTAAGCACTGGGAATAAACTGGAGAGCTGGCTAATGGAACAACTGGGAAGTAGGAGAGTTGGCTGATGAAGTCTCATAGTACAAGTGTACATTACATGGGTAACTGCACCAAGCTGACTCCATAAATCATTCTGTTCATGAAAATGCTGCTGAGTCCTCAAAGCATTGTGAGCTTTTGTGGGCACTGAAAAGTCATGCTAAGTGAATATTCATGATTCAGTGTTGACAGTGACTTTCTTTACAACCTTTGAAAATTTTACTCATTCAGGACAAGGAACATAATACTGTGTTAATTAAATGCCCAGCTAAATGACACAAATTGTGAGTATGTAATAATTAAAAGGAAAAGTTCGTAAAATAGTTCAGATAAAAATTTTCAGACTCTGAATATTTGGAAAATATTTATGAATTATAAATGAACAGCTAGAAAATTAATTATTGACTTGTGAATTATTTACTAACCAGAACAGATGTTAAAGTTCTGCATTATTTATTATGATGCATTTATTTCAGTGCTGCGTATAACCTATGAAAATAATAGTGATATTAAAACTGTATTATTTAAACAGGTTGATCAGTTGTAATTATTATCCCTATTAAACAGGGGAGTCAACTAAAAAACACGGGGAGGGAGATTTTCAAAGTACCCAAGGGGTGAGGGTTCCACAAGTCTAATAAAAATTAATGAGAGTAGCACTTCTGAATCCCTCGGGTGCTTATGAAAAATCTTTCATTGGGAGGTTAAATTGCATTCCCAGGAGAAGTCAAGAGCTTTAAATAGAGCTGATCCCAACTTAAATTTGCTACTCATTGTATCTGATGTCTCCTCTGTTATGGGGCTGGGTTTTTTGTCATGGTACTGGAATGTAAGAGTCATTAGATACCAGGCTTTCCTAGCTAGAGCAAGCAGTTCATCCCTCAGACCCTGCAGGTAACAAATCCATTGTTCAGATATTCATGTGTTTGGGGTTTGCCAAGCCATTATTGTCTCTTTATTTTTTACTTTCTCCCCAAAACTGCATTGAAACAGAAGGTTCTTTTTGTCATTTTTTTAATGAAACTAACTCTCCCTTAGCAGCTGTCTCATTGAACTTTAGATTTTTCTGTCTTATGGGTGAAGTTGACTTTGCATATCCATGACATGTTATAAGATCTGAGGAAGATTATGAAATTGCAGTGTTGGCACTGCAGTTATACAAGGAACCATTCAGCCATCCTGACGATTTGTTAGAATCCTCAGACACAAAACAAACACCCCCCACCAAAAAAAAAAAAAATCATTTTTGTCCCTTAGTGTTTTGATTTTGGTGTATTTCACAAAGACACCTTTGTTTACTCCTGCTTTGTGGCATTTGTTACAGGAGTCTGTCTGAACATCTGTCTATCAGCTGTGATATTTAAATTAACTGCATTGTGTCCCTCTTGCTTTTTGTTCATCCAGGGTAAAAATACTTGGAAAATACTTGCACACCTTGCTTAATTTAATTTTATTTTTTCTGTGCCTGGTCCTAATTTCAATTTTTTGTTGGTAGTATCCTGTCAAAGTCTTGCAGTAAGCTTGGAGATCTGACCTTACTTTCAGTGAGTTCATGTTACTTCTGTTTGCTAGAAATCCACGTAGACCAGAGACAGCTCTCTTTGGTGGTCCCAAAGGGGAGTTACAGTTTCTTCAAAAAGGATGTGCCAGTTTCCAATACCCACCTATAACTTTTCTGCTTGGACCGCAAAGAAAAATGTAGAAAATTGCTATGGTAGCACAAGAAAACTTGTGTATGTGATTTTTTTTTTTCCTTCTGTTACAATCTTCACCATTTATATGGTAACTTTTGGCTAAAAGCTTGACTGCATCTTATAAATTTTAATGACTTGAACTCTACAACAACCTTGTGAGGGATTGAAGTTCTGCCACGTCCATTTTACAAATAAGAAAACCGAGGAACTGATAAATGTAATAACAAGAAAGATTATACCAAGCGTCATGGGCAGACATGGGAAGAAAGCTAGAAACTCAATGCCCACTTATCACTTTACCTTCCCAAGGTCCAAAACCATATGGAAATCTGTAGAAAAAAAACCCACTTTGCTGACATTGCTAGCTCTGGAGGGCTTTTTATGCTGCTCTGATGAGATCTGGCTTGAATCTGAAGATGGAAATCAGCCTGTCCTCTTCTCATTCATCCTTTCATCTCCATCCAACCCACTGTGTGCCAACAAAATACTTTAGTTTGAAAAGGAGAGGATAGTGTATGAAATTAAATATTTTAATTTGGGGATGATCACCTTGGAGGATTCAGAAAGGACTGATAAACCCTGTACTTAAGAAAGGTATTGTTCTTCCCCATCATCTGGAGTATGTGTCCTGGTACCAACCCCAGCTGTGGATTTATTGGTCCAGCTGTGTGATGGTTTTTTGACAGTGTGATTTGCCTTGCTGGCCAGGCCACAGGAGGATGAGCAGGGCTCTCCATGAAGATGCCTTGTCCTGACCCCAGGAAGGCATCTTGGTTTCTCCTAGAGTCCCAATCAGCCCATAAAATCCACTATTCCCCTCCCATCTGCCTGAATGCCCCCAGCTTTAGCCTACACTTACCAATAAAAGCCTATGACATCAATCTCTAGGCTTTAAAATAAACCTGTTGTTGTTGTGCTGGCAATACATAAGCACATGTAAGGAAATAAATAAAATGTTTACATCTTTTATTTTTCCAGAGGTCTCTGTAATCCTCTTTAACTTCAGTTGTTAAAATCTTTTCTTTAAAATCAAATGGAGGCCTATTCTTATTGAAATGAGGTGCATAAATCATTCTGCCAGGACAAGTTGTTCAGATCAGATCATCACAATAAAATAATAATAATCTGCTATAGAGAAATTAGTGTGAGCACACATTTTCTACTGTGAGGGGCAATAGTGATCTACAGCAAGAAAAAATTCTCTGCTGGGATCCTTTTTAATAAAGAGAAACAGCAAGCCACTGGAGAGGTGTTAAAAACATAGCACATCTTAGTCACAGGGTTTAAAGCTGAATTCCAACAAAAGAGATATTAAGGAATGGTTTGGTGTTCCTCTAAGTAAAATCTGTTTGCACCACACATATTTCATAACCATTTAGAGAGTTTTACTGACAAATAGATTGATATTAATATTTTAAATTAATGTATAACTAAGAGTCCTTGATTTTTCTCAATGATAAATAATCCAGCAGTTCAGTAGATGATGAATGTCCCTACTCTGAGAAGCTTGAGAGCTGGCACTCTGAGGAAAATGCATAATGCAGCTGCTGCCCCGAAACCTGGGGCTGAATTCAGTGCAGGATTTAGGAGCCTGCATCTAAAACTGTAGTCCAGCTGCCCTCACTTCTCTCTCCCTCACATCTCTGTGTGATAATGAAGGTCTTGCAGCATTTGTGTTTGGTTTCTTCAGTGGTCACACACAGTCAGTGCCTGGTGAGGGCAGCCCAGTGCCTTTGGGAAAGCTTCTGCAGCAGTCGAGAGCACAGCATCCAGTCTGAATCTGTGCATGTATAGGAAAATATCAACTTTTTAAACTGCATCTGCAATTATTTGTGTTATCCACATCAGGTCTGTCTGGCAGTGAGCCTGGCTGGCCAGTTTGCCCCATGGTGGCCGTGCAGTGTTTCTGCTGAGAGGTGGTGATGGGCTCCAGCACTCATCTCTGAGTGAGAGACCAAAGCTGTGCTCAAGCATCAGCTCTCCCCACTCCACCCTTACACAGTTTTCCGATGCACGAGTCTCAGCACGTGACAAAAAGTCACTTCTGGGCCTGAGCAGCTGAGAGCAGCTTTTAGAGGCACAGAGGATGGTTCCGAGGTGATGCTTTGCTTCTCTGCTCCAAGTGCCTTGATGTGCCGGAGCAGGGTTGGGCTGGGGCTGCAGAGCTGCCTCTGCCCTGCTGCTCAGCACCGTGCTGATCTCGGCTCTGTGAGTTCCTGGGAAGTCGTGACTCCCCTCCCTCCGAGCAGCATCACGTCTGCTCCCGGCAGCCTTCTCTCTCTCCTGAAAAAGGGCACAGTTCCAGTGCCTAAGGAGCCCTCCCCCAAGGAAACACCATGAGGGAGTGGGAAGGAAGGAATGCCCCCAGCTCTGAGCAGCAGGAGAGGAGCTGCAGCATCCCTGCAGCCCTGCAATTAGCAGTGACCTGCTGATGCAGCCACAGCAGCCGATGGACCAACGCTGGCAGTCCAGGTTTCCTCAGCATGAACCCGAGTGACACAGTAGCTCAGCTTGTATTCACCCTTCAGGGGGTACCCCCTTGAAAATTATCATTTGTAATTGTAGCTCTAAACCATACACCATAACTGTGAGATGGTACAGTCGTCTGATTTCTTCTCCTTAAAAAGCCCTTTGGATTTATTCCCTTTCTTAGCCACTGGGAAGCAATTTATAATATTATTGTTTCCTAGCTCTGCATTACAATGAGGTCCAGCTCTCTGGCCAATGTAGAGTTTGTTTTGTTTAACATCCATTTTGATAAATGTGTTAACAAAATTGCAATCAAAACTGTATTTTGTTAATATACTCCTTGGAAATTCCCTTCCTCTCCTTAGCACGTCTTTATTTAGACACAAAACCAGGACCAAAGCCTAACTTTTGGATCTCTTAATTCAGTGTTGTAATAGGATATAAAGCAACAAAGCCTTCCTAGTCTTGGATCCATAGGCTTCTCTTTAAATTCTGGTCTGCACGACAGAAAGCAAAAATCAGGGCTCTGTAGGAAACCCACAGAAGGACAGCAGCTTAAAAATAAATAATGACCTTGATGATCGGTTTGTTAGGTTTTCTGCTCGTTTTCCTTCAGGCAGATGAATTGCCTTTGAAAATCTAAAGTGGTATGGAGAAGTTGTTTCAAAGATGTAAGTGGTGAGACAGAATGCCAAGAGAAATTAGAAACTGGTCTGATATTTTACTAGAACCTGTCTGATAGGGCAAAGAGTCAGAGCTTGTTCCTAAGCATCTCCCCTCTACTGCTCCATCAGCTGAAGTAACCTGGGCTTCCGAGTAAAAGCTTTGACAGAACCAAAGTCCTGCCAAGGAAACTGAATAATACGCTGTATTTTAGCCTAGCTCTGCATTCATTGCAAATAACCAACTGCAGTGGGGAAATTTCTTGTAAAAGAACCCAATTGTAACAAGGAGTCCTATTGAAAGAAGAGCCAGATGAAATGGTTGGGATGAGAAGTCATTTGCAAGCTTATTCCACCTCTTGTTTCCATGTGGATGAATGCTCAAACTCATGAAGAGCATGCAGGATTCATAGGATTCGTGGATAAGACAGGAGAGTTCTGATCTTCTTTATGAGACATTTCCCATTTTGAAGGACCACTCAAATTGAGCATGGGTATCTCTACAAAGAAGTTTGATGTCCTTGTTTTAAGGCCCTCATGTCATATTCCTATCCTGGAGGAGTGGCTTTTCTATAAAGGCTGGGAGGAATCAATACACAGCCACTCTTCTGCCTCTCTGATGCAAGGGGATCCTCGAGGACCTGCCTACCCCAGCCTGCAGCTGGTTGAAAACTGCAGTGTCACAAAGCAACTGGAGTGGGCCAAGATCCAACACTCACTGATGGATGAGATAAACTGATACAGAAAGATACCATTTTTCTTTGCCATACACATGATAGTCATGTTTCCAAACCCTGCAATTTCAAAATTGTGTCATTTTCATATAATGGTAATCATGGTTGTTACACTGTGTTATGTCTAGGGGGGGAAAAAGGGTAGGAAATTTGTTCTATGTGAAACTACCAGATTAAGGTATACAGCAGACATGTGAGCTTGTGTCTACATCAATTTACCCACTTGACTGCTTCCTAAATTTCATATCTATTCTATCATCCTCTTAATTAAGCCTTAAGTAATTTAAAGCTTTGAGGTGGTCTACTGTTTTATTTCTAGCTATGGTGCATGGAAGTGTGATTCATATGTGTGAATAAAAATAGATGAGGACAGACCTTCCCCAGTGTAAACTGTTACAGCTCCAGAGATTTGTCTCTCAGAGAGGAGACAGGAGAAGTGGCATAGAGATTTTTGTCATGTTTTAGGGCAAGGTTTGTTACTCATACATGGCAGAGGTACGGGACCATGCAGAAGGGGCTTCAGGGCTGAAGCTTTCAGTTAATTTTGTATCTATCTAAAGGCAGATGAATGATGAGGTAAACACAGAGAGAAATAAGAGGAGAAATTAAAACACAGGAGAAATTAAATACATCCTGCTGAAGAAACAAGGTGAGGAGGGCTACTGAAGAAACTAGCACCTCCCTTAGCAAATTTCTCACTTAATATAAAAATAGCCTATGCTCAGGTGTGTGGTCAGTGGGGAGCTCTCTGCCAGGGCAGCTTCAGCACGTTACTCACCTCCCTTTGATATCCAGATACGAAGTCCAGCTCTCATAGGCACCCCAGAATGTTATGGCACTGAGTCTATAAACCAAAAAATGTGTTTTGCTGTTCCAGACAATGTTGAACAACTGCGTTTTGAAACAAACAGATCTATTGCTATGTGAAACTCCTTCTGTGGCACTGAATAGAAGCATAATTACCAAAGATTTGAAATCAACTTCCAGCTGAAAACCTGCCACAATATGCTTGTGTTTCATAACTAAACCTTTCCCTTCAGTCCATGCTGGCAGTGGCAAATTTCTGCCTCTTGCTAATGCCTAATGAGCAAAGCCTGTTATCAGCATGACTGGGCTACAGTTTGGGGTAAAATTCAGAATATAACCCTTCATGGAAATGGTGCTGGTGAAAAATTTTATCCAAGTATATAAATGACATCTAAATATTTCCAAAATATGTTCTTTTATTTTAGAAATAGTAATAAATTAAATCAGAAGCAAGATACCAAGGATACCTCAGTTACAGCTGTACTATGCACTGCGCTTCCTGGTTTTTGGATGAAAATGCTAAATTTATCTTTCCAAGAGGCAGGAAATTTGTAATCAAAATCTTTAAGTTAATTTAAAGAGTAGGATCTCTTCCAGAATATGTTTCTCTGATAGTGTCTCTACATGAATCTGTCCTGATAAGATACTGCTCCTCACCTTCACATAATCTCAGTAATTCCTTGGGTTCATTCTTGGGGTTTTTTCCATGCCATGCAGTTGAAGTGGGAACACAAACCCCAATTCAGATAGCAGAAAACCTAAAACTATATTTTAGCAATCAGAGTATGCTGATTACATAAATTAACAAGTGGGTAGTGGCAAGTTCCTCCTGCACACGAGGAAGAACTTTTGTGTGAGGGTGGCTGAGCAGTGAAAGAGGTTGCCCAGAGAGTTTGTAGAGTTTCCTTCTGTGGAGATTTTCAAAAGCTGTCTGAACATAATCCTGGCTAATTGCTGTAGCACAACCTGCCTGAGCAGGAGGTTGGACTAAATGACCTCTATTGGTCTCTTCCAACTGTCCCCATGTTGTGATTTTGTGTAAAAAAACAAACAAACCAACAAACAAGCACCCAAAAAATAATAAAATAATGTATTTGAAAATTCTCTTTAATATGGAGAATGTTTGCAGCATTTTTGGCAAATCTATGTGCTCAGTGGAAGCTAAATATTGAAAGAAAGAAAAATAGTTTGCTTTGGTGCTTTTTTTTAACTGGGTTGATTGTTTTCCTTATATCTGTCCTCTGATGAGTTTTTTTTCTCTCTTTTATTAAGGGAGGAAAAAATAGAGAAAGCAGTAAAAAAGAAAGGAGGAAATAGGACTAAGCAAAAATAGGGGGACTTTTACCACTAAAAATTCAGAAGCAAATTTCTCAGACTCCCTGCATTAAGAAAAAGAAATGGAACATTTTTATAACAGCCTCAAGAACAAAAAAATAGTTCAATTTTGTTGTTTTTCCTCATTTTCAGGTTGGCTCTACTACAAAGAAAATGAGAAAACTGTCATTATTATCATTAATCTGGTTCCATTCAGCCATGCTGTTTATCTACAGCAGACCCAGTAATGCAAAGGGAAGGCACAATGCCTTTATATTATTATCTCCTCTAAATATGCAAGAGTTTATGAATAAACTATTTATCAGCTTTCTTTGTGACCAGCTCTGAATTTTCTTTAAATTTACATTATTATTACTTGTGAAGCACCTTCCACTTTGACTACAGCTTATTTTCTTCTGCTTCCATATGATCAAAGTGTCTAATGCAGAAGGACCTTCTTCTGCTCTGCCAGAATATGTCAGAGTTTGCCAGCTATGCCATGGAAGGAGGATGGAGCAGCATTGTATGTGAGATTAATGTTATGCTCCAGATTGGTACAAAAAAATGAAAATTAAGTTAAAAAGCCCAGTAGCATGGCCTGGATTACATTAAATTAGGACATTTTTTCAATTTAAAATTTTCTTACTTTAAGATACAACATTAAAATTCTTTATGTCTGCACTGTGTCTCATTTCAGACAATTTTCTTTCCATTCATCTTGTCTACTACCATGTAAATATGTTCTCAAAGTTATTCTTCCTTTCCAAGTAGCTTTTGCTGGCATTGCTTACATTCTGTGTGTTTTGTCACTCTTCATTTTTGTTCTCTCCTTCCTCAATCAGGTGTTTGAACAAGAGACAACAGTGTTCAAGTTTTCTCTGGGGATGTAAGGTAGAAAGATAAAATCAAAAGTTGGGTCATGTCATGATATACATTTACTGAGACAAAAGCATCTCTAGCCTAAAAGAGTGGATGTTTGTAGATGTATTTTTAAACTAATGACTCACTGGATGTGTTGCAATTTTTAATGGGGCATGAGTAATGCCTGGGAGTCTGTATTTAAATGTGAGGGAAATCTTGACATTTTTAAAGGGAATTCTCTGGTGTTGTTTCTATGGTAACTTTTCTAAGGGGATGACATTTTTTCATTTGATTTTTAATTGTGATCAACAGTAGAGTAACTAAAATATTGAACATAAAAGAAAAGAAATTATATTTGTTATAAGCCCTCTCAGACCAGCAGGAGACCAAGGCAGTGGTTGCACCTCACTTAAGCCCTCAACTGGGGGCCTGAAGAGCTTTCTGTGCTTCATGGATTTGACTTGGGGTTTTGGAGGCAAGGGGGAAGGGTGAAAAGCACAAGCATGTTTTGGAGAACACAGATAGTAGGGTTACAGCCAAGAGATCCCCAGTAGTGCCAGTGAAGACAGGATAATCAATCCCAAAGCTTTGTGTAGCTAGAGAAACAAAACTATTAAAACCAGTGAATTAGCGATAAAGAGTATCTTCACACACCCTTTCATCAAAAGCACCTTCTCAATTTCCTTGAAGAGCTGAACAGTAGAGTTTTAAAATTAATTTTATTAATTAATAATTAAGCTACAACTCTTAAAACTTTCTGTATGTGTATGTTTTTAAACAGTGCAATACTTTCAGACATAGTTTCCTTTTTCCTGTGAAGTCAGAGCCTACAATGCATTTTTCCTACCAGTAGGGCTAGGTAGTAGGAAAAGGTGCAAGCTTTGGTTGTGGCACACATTTCCTGGCCCCTGAGGTGCCTCTGGGAGAGTTACACTTTCATGCACCAAACACCAAGCCTGTAGCTCTTCCCTGGGTATATTTAAAATCTCTCCTGAGATCTCCCTGGTGCCTTTGTGAGCTCTGAGCTCAGGACCAGAGGGAGGCTGGAAGGACTTCCAGATGAAAATTTTCTCTAAGTACTGTTCCCCATTAATTTCCTCGATTTTACAAGGAAATGTAACACATAAAACTTAGAAGCAGCTGTGTTGGAGACTGTCTAATACATTGTGGAAAACTAAATTCTAGACATAGTTTTGGATGGTAAACCCCTAAATTTTCCTGAACTCTGCATCTGAAATGGCTGCATCATAAGTATTACTGACAATTTAAACTTTGATATTGAATCAAGAGAAATCTTTAAACTTTATTGAAAAACTTTTTGTACAAAGTTATTATACAGAGTGATTAAAAGGATGGAAGAGGCAAGAAGGTCTTTCTTTCAAAGGACTGAGCAAATCACAAAAAAAAAAAAAGTGATAAACAGAACATTTTCTCAGAAATTCTGGCTTTCCATCTGCAATTAGCGTTGCATGAGAGGCTTGTCAGTGCACGTCTGCTCAAGCTTTGACATGACCCCTCCACTCTTAGCCCTTCTGAAACTCTGACAAAGTTATGGGAATACAGTGATGCAGCTCTTGGTGTCACTTGTAAGACCACAGCTGAAGATGAAAGCTTCTGTTTGTATAAATTGCACCATTGTTCTTCCACTAAAAAAAGGAGACTTCATGATAATCACTTCAAGCACCAAGTGTCTGAGTCCAGGCAAAAGCTCTGGGACCATACTACATCTACTTGGGATTGACATACCTGTGTCAGAAAAGCAGTGATTCTAAAGTCTTACTGGTTTAACTGGAATTTTGAATTCGAACTGTTTTGAAATCAATGAAAAACTCTGCTGGGAGCGTGTGTGCCTCATTAAGTGGAAAACATAGGATAGGTTCTTTTCCAACAACCTTTCTGATTTCATATGTAGTCTGAAGCTACATATTTAAAGCACATATTTTAAAAATGACTATATAACACATTCATGGCAGCATACTATTAGCATGCTATCACACATGATTGTTTATCTAGGTTTTATAGCTTGTGGTTGCATAAAGTGATGTTGTCACCTTTTTTTCTGTAGCCAGAAAAGGCAAAATTTTTCAATGTTCTCAAATGCTCGCATGACTCAGAGAAGAAAGGGACTTTCTGGAAGTTATGTAGTCTCTATCCTCCTTCCTATAAGTGTCAGGATCTTCCTTCTCTTTTTTTGGTAAGTGTTAATATTTTCAGGATTCTAGTTATATTACAAATGCCACAGACACAGTGCCCACTTGCTTTATTGGCTAAGGGCCTGCTTCCAATGAAGAAGGGACATTTTGTCATTTCTTCAGTAGGAGGAGAAAAAGAGGAAAACCCTGGTAAATTGCTTTCTAAAATAGAGAAGTGGGGTGTGAGTGGAGGTGGTGTCTTTATTAGATACAGTGAAAGTACATTTAGGATTTTATTGGGTGTCTGCCATCTTTGCCAAATCATCCATTGAAGCCCAGCTCCAGGACCAGTATTCCTGGTGATATTTCTAATGCTGCTCAGATTTCTACTGTTTCTGTGTGTCACAACATAAAATCAAGGCTTTTATCAGGGACCCTAAATCAATGGTAGCAGCAACTAGAAATCAAAATGAAGTGGAGTTCTACCAGTACATGAACTTCAGTTGGCCAGACAATGCTCTGCAATTCTGACTTTTCTCAAAACAGTTTAAATGCTGTCTCCATCCATTTTCATAGAAGGCATTGCTGAATATTCCACAGAGATGCTTGTTCTCTGCAGTCAGAAATGGAAGGTCAGAGCAAGAAGAAACTCAGTGGGACTGTATGAAGCACATAAGAACTTTGTAAACCGTCTGCTTCAGAACTTTAAAGTATTTATAAAAGCATTTTATTAATTTAAATTTATAATGCAAACAATTTAAAGCTAATAAAAATGTTCTAACATCAGATTGAGGTAGGTTGAAAGTGAATTTGGATCAATACAATGAAGGACAATTTTCTAACGTAATCTATGTTTGTCCTGAGGCTACCAGTATTAGGAGATAAGATAGAAAGAGCAATATCTGTGTCAAAGACAGAAAAACCACATCTTGATTTCAGATCTCCTTCAGATTTGCAGTACTAGCTACTATTCTGAAAATACTTTTTCATAGTTAAACTGTACTAATTTGTTTTCATCTCAGGGAAGAAGAAACAAACACCCTTTCCATTATGATATTAAAATAGCACTTTAACAAAGTAATCTGCTGATGTTACAGTAGAAAAAACTGATACCTCACAGTTCTCTGAATTCTTGGCACATACAGTACTGATGCATAAAAGGAGTCCAGCATTTCAATGATAGCCACATTTTGTTATAACAAGATCACAGTGTAAAATCATGCATTTCTCATCATGTTTTGCCATTAAACATGTTTTAAGTTGGCATTTTTATGGAAGCTTCTTAACCAGGCTTTCATAAAATTAGTATTTAATCTCATGTTAAAACAGTTTAATATTTTTATCTATATTCTGTGAATATAAACCTAATCACAATGGAATTAAAGTTTCAATTGTGCAATTTTTATTTTTTTTTTTTGTGAAATACCAATTTACATAAAGCCTCACTCTGAAAACATTTCCTACTGTGTTCCAGGTGCTATTCTGATTGGTTCTGCTGATGTCTATTTGATTTCTTAAAATGAAGGGTGCAGGATTGGGCCCTACAAAGACAGTCAAAATGTTCTGTATAAAGGACAGGTTTCAGAACCCCTGCTGTTACTCCTAAGGTATTTTGAAACTTTGTCTTCAATATTTAGTTTTCCTTCAGCTGATGCTGCTGCTCAAATATATGAAGGATAGAATTATTACTGAATTAGGTAGAGTTACACTTATTTTTTGATGTAGCTACTAATGAGACTCTTCTGCCTTGTCATGTACTTTATCTCAAGAAAGAGGTGCACCTGCAAACCTAGAACACATCAGCTTTAATTAAATTGAATATTAAAAATGCAGTTTATCCACTGGTCTTTTAATATTTTGTTAGTGGATCAGTAAGCATCACAGGCAAGTGGATCAGAGTGATCTAACAGCTTTGGGGTTTTTTAGGTTACCTGGAAAAATGTAATACAGTAAAATCTTCATTTGTTTAAAAATGTCTATAAATTCATCCAGTTTTATCTTACTAATTACCTTTATAAGCAATATTTTATCAGGATGCCACTTTTACAGGGCTACATCAGCCCCCTGGAAGACTGCACTGACCTTTTCAAATTGTTGGACCTCACTTCACTAATGGGAACCCCCAAACATTTCTGCATATCTTTCCTATTTAAAAATAAACAGTCAAGAGGGCCAATGTGAACAGAGAAGTAATCAACAAGAAAATTTGCATCTGAGTTTGTTTTGATGAAGCATAGAACTATTTTATTTATTGAAACTGTATTAATGTAATTAAAATAAATGGAAAATGCACTCTTTACTTAATTAATATTTTAAGCTGTCTCTGAAGAATAGTATGCAGCTTGAATTTAGTTATCATTTTTAAACTGCAAGACAGATTAATTAGATTCAAATCTTAGCCAGAATGAAATAATTTTCTTAATACAGCTAAGAGCTCTAGAATTTGCTAGTAGAATGTGTCTGTTGTTGATCTTCACAGATGAGCATGAGAAGATAAGACATAAAACTCAGTGGAGTCTAGCGGTAAAAATTCTGCTAACTCTACTTTTAAACTATGGTCCTAGGTGTTGGTTTTATTTATAAGAAAGGTGTGGTGTTTTCAAGACATGGGAGTTCTGCCTCTTTCTTAATACATGTATTCCTAAAGTTAAGGTAATTCAAATGCATGTGGTATAGGAAGTTAATATTTGGGAAAAATGTTGTGTTCATCCGAATGAAGGAAATTCAACTTTGATTTCAATATCCACATAAACAGAAAACCTGTGGAAAATCCTCCACAACATATTTGGATCTGTATTTAATGAGCAGGGCTCCAAAGGATAACTGATAAACAAAACAACAAATAAGATTAAATGGTGTTTTAGCTTTATCATACATGCTTTAAAAGAATGAAAATCTATTTCATGCTGTGCATTGTGCATGCTTTTGCAGAATGAAGTGGCTAAACTTAGAAGTGCAGACAGATCTGTAGTCAGAAATCGAGGCAAAATGGTCAGTGTGGTTTTCAGTGCCCAGTGATGAAGAATGGATTTTTAGGGAGTCCTGACAAACATTGGTGATTCTCAGGCAAGAGTTTTGTTCTGTACAAAATGGGAATACGTTTCAGCATCATTCTCACTGAAATTGCAAGATTTAGAATATTTTGAGTTTAGGCATAGTTCAAACACAGCTCTTGAATTTGGATGAATGTTAATGTGAATCTTCAAAATACTGATATTTTTAGATGCGCTAAACCCAAAGAAACTGTCTCAAAGTCATTTATACTTTCAATGTCAGCTTTTTTTTCTGAGAAAAAGACATGAAACTTTCTAGAAATTTTATAATAAAATGCTGCTGATGACAGGGGTTTTTTTGTTTTCCCATTTTTTAATTAATTAAATAATATGAGAAAATTTATCAGTAAGTCAATTCACAGATATGTGACCAACAGTTCTATAGATACTTTTAAACAGATTTTAAATTTAAAATGAGTACATAATTGAAAATTATTTCTTCTATTTCTCAACACCTTCTACATTTTTAATGAATAACACATTAAACAATCTATGTTTAAATAATTTCTCCCTGTGACATAACCCTCACAAGTATCTATCATTGCTTCAAAGGTCATATTTAGAATGGGATAAAAGTAATGAAAATTACATAAACGTGAAAAGTTTTTTTTAAATTTCACCACAAATTTCTCAAAATCTCACTGTTAAAATAAAACCAAACTTAGTATTTAACTAGTATTTTGCTGTCTCTTGACACCTGGCCAGTCAAATTCATGTTCAACCCATTCAGCACCTGACAGCTCTGAAATGATCCAATATTTTTGCAGGAAATGTTAATGAATTTATTTTTAAATACTAAATACAAACTACAAAGCTAATGGAAGTATTTATCAGTTTCAGACAGTTCATTAGAAGGATCAATATGCAAACACACATGTCCTTTTAATGAAATCACTTGGCGGGTTCATTTATCTTTCAACTAAAGCAATGCAGGTTAGTGAGCAGATTATGTATGCTCTGGCTCTTTCGGGGGCAGGAGAATATCAGACTGAGAGGGTCCTCTCAGCATGACAGACTGACAAAGCTGTGCTTTCAGACCAAGCAATACAAACGTGGCTGAGGAAGTGTTTGGAGAAGCCAAATTTGTGTTAATCTGTGGGAACGTGAAGGAATTTGCATGAGCAGCAGCCAGGTGAGGAGAACCTCTCCTGCCTGGAAACCTTCTTTTCAGAAACGGTGGTGATGTAAAGAGAATCTTCCTCACCCTGGGTGAGGGGCTGTTAGTGGGGGTGAGCCCATGGCACCACCACTCTGCATTTTCTGGACCCGGCAGAACGACGCTGTACAGGGGATGGTGATGACATTTCGGTGCTGTCCTGCGAGTTTAAGTGAAGTGTCGCTCTGGGGCGGGGCGGGATGCTCTGGGAACTCAGGCGGCACTTGCCCTTCCTTGGAACCCCGCACAGGTGCATGTCCCTTACTCAGGTGCCGGCTGCCGAGGGGTGCTGGAAGGATGAATCCTGTCGAAAGGAAAAGGGATCAAAGGAATTGCTACACGGCGCTAATGCGGTGTCCCCGGGACAGCCGCGGGGAACCCGGGCCAGCCGGGAAGGCAGAGCCCGCGGGGCCGGGCAGGCGGCAGCGGCCGAGCCCCGGGCGGCTGCCGGGACAGCAGGGGTGTGGGCTAAGGGTGGCGATGCCATGCCATGCCATGCCATGCCATGCCATGCCATGCCATGCCATGCCATGCCATGCCATGCCATGCCATGCCGTCCCATCCCTCACACTGCCTCCTCCGCACCTTCCCACCGCGGGGGTCGCCTCGCGCCGGGGAAGGGGCGGGCGGGCTGGGGGTCCCTGCCGAGGGGAGGTGTGTGCAGCCGCCCGGCTCGGGGTCCCTGCCCAGGGGAGGTGTGTGCAGCCGCCCGGCTGGGGGTCCCTGCCGAGGGGAGGTGTGTGCAGCCGCCCGGCTCGGGGTCCCTGCCCAGGGGAGGTGTGTGCAGCCGCCCGGACCGGGACAGTTCTCCCCGGGCGCAGCCGCCGCCGCTCGGGCCGGGGCAGGCCGGGGCACAGCGGCCGCGGCGGCGTGGGGGCGGGACGGGACGGCTGGGGAGGAGAAGGGGAAGGAAAAGGGGAAAGGGAAGAGGAAGGGGAAAGGGAAAGGACTGCCCCCTCCCCGGACCGAGTAGAACCGGCTCTAACCTGTCTACCATCCCCAGCCGCAGTGACAGCGGGAAACAATGGGGACAGGGAAGCGAAAGGGCTGTCCATCGGCGGGGAAAGGGAGATGGAAGGGACCTGCCACCCGCGCCCGGCAGCCCCCCTGCCGCTCCCCGCACGCTCCTGTCCCGCTCCTGCAGCCGGGGCACTTCGTGGGCAGATGCTGGTGAGGGGGGCCGCAGCGTGTTTGCAGACGGCATGCGGGAATTTGAGGAGAGGGGGAAGACTGCAGGGTCCGTTTTGTTACAAGGGTCGGTGCTGACCCGGGTCCCTGCGCGGGAGCGTGGCTCTGCCTGGGAGTTACGGGTGCACAGAGCCGGGCACGGCACGGCCCCGGCTCACCCGAGCAGTGCCTGCCGCTATTTATCGAACTGTACTTCGTTACTGTCCCGGGGCTGGTCGGAACACACTTCTCCTTCCTAATTTCGTGTGTCATTTGGAGAACGAGGACGAGAGGGCAGAAAGTTTGGATCTTCTTTGCTTGGCAATGTCTAGATTTTTTTTTTTTTTTTTTTTTTTTTTTTTTTTTTTTTTTTTTTTTTTTTTTTTTTTTTGTGGAAAGTCTTTTCAGGAAGAAGCGTTGTGGTCTCCTTTGCCGTATTGTGATGCAAATGATTTGTAGCTTTCCTTGCTGTCCTTGTTTGATTTTATTTTTGGCTTTCAGTCATTGTTCTACCCTCCACTTCCATCTTGCAAGAGAGACACCAAGAAAAAAAAAAGGAAAATAAAAAGAAAAAGATGGGGGAGGGTGCGCGTAAAATATCAACCAAAAGAAAAAAAAAATACACACAAAAAAACCCCGCACATCCACAACAGAAACCCTAAACAGCTTTTCCAAATGAGTGACACAGCCCGTGTCCATTCATCGCCGCACTCCGGCGAAGGGTTTCTGCGCAGCCCAGACCTCCTTAGCCAATTGCTGCCAGCAACATGTGGAGGGGAGGCATCGCTATAGCAACCGGTGGATGGGCCATGTGCGGCAGCCGGCAGGGGCTGCGAGCAGCCCGATATAAGGAGGGCAGCGCCGGGGCGCGCCGGCATCCTCCGCCCGCGCCCCGCGGGGACCACCGGGCCGCCCGGGGCCGCCGCCTGCCCCCGCCGCACCGCGCCGGGAGGCGGCTTCTGGCTGCGAGGGGCGATTGTGCTGGCCGCCGCCTTTGTCTGCGCTGAGGAGGGGCGGGGGGGGAGAGGGGGAAGTTTTGGCACCGGAGGAGGATTGCTAGAGCCCGCCGAGGTGCGCCGACCCCTCGCAGAGAGGGGCCCCTCCCGGCACGCCGGCAGCAGGTACATGCGGCGGAGGACGGGGTTGGGGGAGCGCCCGCGTCTCTCGAGGCGGTCCGGCCGGGACTCGGGAGAGCCTTGTGCGCGGCGTGGGGAGCGGGGACGGCCGGGATGGGGCAGCCGCTGCCGCCGTCCGCCGCCGGTCGGGGCCGGGCCGGGTCTCCGCGGAGCAGCGCGGGCGGACGGAGGGCTCGCTTCGCCTCCGCGCGGCCGCCAGAGCTCTACGCGCCCCCGGCCGAGCGCAGCCCCGGGGATGCCCCCGGCGCGGGGCCGTCGGACAGACGCGGGCGGAGGGGGCAGCGGGCCCGGCGGAGCGAGGACGTGTTCCCGGCTCGGGGCCCGAGGACGGGACCCCGCGGTGGGTGCGGGCGTGCGGCCGCGGAGCCCCGTCCCCGGGCAGGGACGGCCGAGGGACCCGGCCCGGCTCCCTGCGAGACGGGGCGGCTGCTCCGCCGACGGATCCGCCGGCGCTTGCCGGCATAACCGAGAGCTGGCTCGTTTGCTGGCACTCGGCTGTAAGGGCGCCTTATCTAATCCCTGAATTATGTGCCTTCAGCATCAGCATTAGATCAGCGCTGGCGCTGGGGCTCGTGTTTCTCTTGCTAGCTGAAGATATTTGATTAAACTCGGCTATCGCTGACCGACCTCTTGGCTCGGGCTCTGACACTCTGTGACAGACCTGCCGAGTCCCTCTCTTCCGCGGTTTTACTCCGGCTAACAAAGCCTGGGCTGCGGAGGAAACCTGCTTCCTGGTGCACCCACTCTGCTGCTTTGCCCTAACTGCCCCCGAGTTCTTAGAGACGGGGATCGAAGTTTCTTCACCGTGGTTTCTTCACTGCCTCCGCGCCCTTCTCTTCTTGCTGCCACCTCAGAGGTGCACTGTGCGGCTTCGGACAGGATGGGCCGCGCTCCTCCGCCTCCGACTCACCTACCTCTTCCACAGGCATGGATGTGGCTGTCCGGTTTCCTGAGTTGTGTGTTAATCCCTACACTGTCTCAGTGATGCTGTAGGCTTTTGTGCTTTACTTTTTACCTAACTGCTGACTTTAAAAAATACCCAGATGCTCATGAACATCTTGAAGCTCATTGAATTTCCTCTTTCACAACCTTACTCCTTCCATGCCACAAACTTCTTCAGGGTGCTTGGACATTCTGGCATTTCGGTACCACCTTGTAGTGGGATTCAGAATAATAGCTCTAATTTCTTGTAACTCTAACCAGAAACTTCACTTCTGTTTGCCTTTAGGAAGCCAGAAGAAAATATCTACCATTGATCAAGGGATCTTTGAACTCAGTGAATTCTTGATTGTATTCAGTCATTGTTCATGGTATTAATCCTACTAAAAGGTATAGAGACGCTCCAGAGTGCTTTGTGGTGTTGAAGGTTGTGGAAAGATCATTGTACCCCTACAGATGAATAGATCTGTGGCTTTTGCAGTGACCTTTCTCAGTGATTTGAATAAGCTGCAGTTCCCAGAAATCCATCTGCCTTTTGTGTTTGTTGATTTGTCTAATCTTTCCGACCCCTAAAAGAAGCAAAAAGTACCTTCCCATCCGATTTCATCCTCCCGAGTAAAAGCATTAAATTGACCTCCTTTCAGGTGATGAACTGACATTTACTGAAAGTGATCCTGGCATCAGGTGAGCTTTCTGGGGAGAGAAGGAGGGGGTGTGAGCAGGGAGTCAGAAGGCAGCAGCCCTAGAAATCTCTCAGTAACTCCAAAGATAGTATTTAAAACACCAACAAGTAGCCTGGACCAAACAGCTTGGGAGTGCAGAGCTGAACACAAGGGGTGTTACATGCACAAAAGGTGAACATCCCCAGGCCCTGCTGCCCCAGCCTAACCTGACTGAGAGCACAGTAGGGGAGGAGGCACAGCTACCAAAACTGGGGGAGATGCTGCTGTCCCTTCTGTTTTGTTTTCCTACTTTATGAAAGGTAAAAAAATCTTCTCTGTAGCTTTCCTGGGGACAGATTATGGTAGCCAGCCTCCTCCTGACGTAAAGTGTTTCTCTGGATTTCTAGTAACCTATCAAAACTTAACCAGCAGAGTATATCAACCTATGTCTCAGATAACCTCTGGGAGAGGGAAATTACTAGAAGTGAATTTAAGTTTAGATTTATATAAATGAGCAGACATACAGAGATGTGTGTATACATACATATGAACACACACACACATTATATATATATATACACACCCACACACATCCCTTTCTTCATGCTTTCTATATAAGGAAATAATACTCATATCCTTTATATTTTCATGTCATGTGAGTGGCTGCAACTGTTAACACAGGATATTCCTTAGAAAACAAACAAACAATGAACCAAAACTTATTTTAGAGAAGTTTATTTTTAAGACTAATGATTTTCTTGTAGAATTCTTTTTTTCTGCCTAGGTACTTTTTTCCCTCCTTGAATGGCATATTTGCAAGTACAATTTCATCTGCACAGAGGAACAATAGCTTTCAGTTGCACAAAGGATTTCTCCCACCCTGAATCCAAACCACAATGCCTCTTGCTCTGATAATAGCTTCTGAAAAGATTTTGTAATGCACAGAATTAATACATGATTATTTCCGCCTCACTTCTCTCATTTATTAGATTCTATAGTGAATTCCAAATCAAAAATAGCACCTCTTGAGTTTCTTAACGTTCTAATATTTTGAAACAAATCATATTCTGAAGTTCCTCTTTTTGCCCATATTTACTAAGAAATCTCCAATTTTTTATTATTGTTCAGAAACAAAGCTGTGTAATATAAATGTAAAAATCAAAGCATGCAAAAATTGCGAAAAAAATGATAATGTTGAGTTGTTTAAAAATTAATTGTAGTGATTTTTCCATTGCTAACTGGAAGAGTGGTCAGGTGCAGTAACTGGCAAATTGGGTTTTAAATCTTTTTAAATTTATGAACCAAACAAAACCTCAACTTCAGTTAGAATTTTGCAAGGACCAGAATCATGCCCTATGTCCTAAAGTAAATAATGAAGTGTAATTCTGCTGAGGCATCTGGATGGTGAGCTTCCACATCACTGCATGGGGAGCTCCTCTCTGCTCTTACAAAGACTTTCTCCAACACTTCCAGCATAGGTGTGAGAACTTATTTACATGAAAGCGTACATTAAATATTTACTGACATTTGCCTGGAATTCGTTTGAAATGTCGACTGTTCTGCTGCATCATGGGATGACACCGCGGAACAGGACGCTGCTCTTTGATTAGAACAGTGATTTGTGACTCCAGTGTTATGGCTGCTCTAGTTAATGACTCACTTTTGGGTGTATATAAAATGTGTTCTGTCGAGGGACCGGGAAAGCCTAGATGAGATCAGACACTAAGATTTTTCTTTCTTCTTAAGAAACCCACAGACCTTCACAGAAACAGTGTACTTCAAGTAAATACTGTGTGTGTTAGGTGTGCTGTTGTTCTTTGCTTTCTAGCATTTAAGCTAGGTCGGGCTGGTTCAAAGCAAGGCTGGATGAACACCTCCAAAGCCTCTTCATTCAGATTCACTTTCTAAGCCATTCATTTAGGAATTTGTTGTTTTTCCTTCATTGGGACTTCATTGATACTCTACACTTTTCGAAGGAGAAAATCATTCAGAGGAATGTCAATATATTCAGTTATGTGGAGTTTAAAAAATGCATACTTACATGTAGCTGAGTTTAATATTTAATTGCGTGTAATTTATGTGGTCTATTTATTTGTTAAGCCTTGGGTGGGGAAGTAATTTGTTTTTCTTGTTATGCAACAGCTATTGTTCCCCTTCCACCCCAGGCACACGCACCATGGCACACGCACCACGGCAGCCCCAACCAGCACAGGGAGAGGTGTTCTGCTTTAAAAGACATCCGACTGTAAATGTCAAATTCATAAATATTTAAACACTTTTCTTTCAATTTCAAGTCAAGGCTGACAGGACGCCTCTAATTAACCCTGGGCTCCGTTTCAGGCTGGGGCCTTATTGCAGGGAAGAAACAGGGGGTTAGGCGAGGTGGGGAAATCTGTACTCTTGGTTAGAGGCAGCGGGGGCAGCTGGGGGGAGAGGCGGGAGGAGGGAGGGAGCTGGTAACTAACACGTCGGATTAATTTTTACCCGTTTCATAATGTGATGTTCGGTCAGGCATCGAGCAGGATGAAAGAGCAGCGGGTTCCTCCAGCTACCTTAGGGACAGTGCGGGCTGTGTCCTGATGGGACGTACTTGGGGGACCGGGCTACCCTCTCTGGTTTCGGGTGTCCCCATCCCGGGGTCCAGGGACGCCGCCGATGCGCGGCCCGGATTTGGAGCGGGAGCCGGGCGATGGGACTTTGCCGTCGGCCGCAGCCGGCGCTTCCTGCGGGATGGCTCAGGGGACATCAGCCGCTGGTCCCTCCCGGGGGCGGCGTAGGGGCTGGCCGAGGTGGCCCGAAGCACCAGCCCCCCGCAGGCAGGGAGGGGAGAGCGGAGTCTTCGTGTCCCGACGGCAGCGGCTCTGGAGCTGCTCCCCGTGAGGCGGGAGGGAGGAAAGGGATGGGAGAAGGGCCGGCGGCCCCGCGGCAGAGCCCCTCTCCCTTCCCCTTCGGCGGATCCGACGTGGCGGGCGCCGCCGGGCAGCGGGGAGCGGCCGTGCCCCTTGGCCCTTGGCCCCTGTCCTCCCGCTGCGGGGCCTCCATCTCCTCCCGGGCCACGGGGGTCGGGGCAGACGTGGGCGCCGCTCCCCCTGGACGTGCAGGGGCTTTGCAAGCCCTCGCTTGCTAGAAGCCTGTCACAAGGGACAGGGCTACACAGACTCCGCCAGGGCAGACGCTTGCAGAGTGTAAGGTGTAAGCAACGCCGAACGCCCCACGGAAGGTTTCTAACTCTTCCCCGTGCTTTAGGCTCCCGAGTGCAGCTGTACGCTAAAAGTATGGGGCGGGGGGGGGGGGGGGGGGGGGGGTGGGCTCTTCGAGCAATTCTTTTGTCAAGGGCAGGTAGCTCTGGAGACGGCAGCCCCGGCTTTGCCGGGAAAACTGCCTGGCGAAGTTCGAAGCAACATCTAAAATAGCTCTAACTCCAGTGGGAGAAAGAGCCTGCCGCCCTTTCTCTTCTGCATGTTTACTCGGAGCTTTTGACAGCACTTTGTCAGCATCATTGTCATCGTTTCCCTCGCATAGCCCTTTCCCTGTGTGCTTGGTGCGGCTCTGTCACACGGCATCCGGAGAAAAGGAATCGTTTAAAACTGTGGTAGAGATAGCAGAGAAGTAAGGCTCAGGAGCAGTGCCCGAAACTGCCCACTAGCCTCTTTCCTCCCGTCGGTGCCCCTGAGCCCACCCGGGGGTCGAGGCGACCCGAGCCTCCCGATGAGCGGGGCCGGCCCGCGGGAGACTCCGGCGGTGCGGGGCTTGTCCCTGCCTGGCTGATGGGGGGCAAGCACCGCGGCGACAAGGATTAACGTCCCGGGGCGCAGCGCTCGGCGAGGGGCCGCCGGCGCTTCGGCGGGAGCCGCCTATTGAGACGCAGATTGCGACCCTTGGCCCCGGGGGGACGGGGCCTTTCAGGGAGATGCTAACGGCAGAGCGCAGCAGCCCTTTACCCCCCCGCCCCCGGGGCCGAGGCGGCGGGAGCAGCGAGACCGCGGCGGCTGCCGTCGGTGCTGCCCCTCCCGGTGCCCCCCGCCCGCTGCGGGCCGAGGGCGCGCTCCCCCCGGAGCAGCCGGGGCAGGTGCTGGGGCCGTGGGGGCGGTGGCGAGGGGGCGGCCCCGGATCCCCCCGCGGCCGGGGCGGGGTGGGTGGGGGTGCAGCCCCCTCCTCCTGGTGGCTGTTGGGATTTGGAGGAGGGGCCGGCTGCCGTGCAGGGGAGGGGAGGCGGCGGGCGAGGCGGTGGCTGCGCGGACGGCACATGGCCCGTGGCCGCGGCGAGCCCTGTGCCCGCCCCCCGCCGCCCCGCCGGGGCGCACGGACCGGCGATCCTCCTCCGCGCGGCGCATCCAGGCAAGAAAATCCGGGAGTCTGACTGAACCTGCATTTCCATTAACTCAGCCGCAGCCCCGGCTAATCCTCAGCACTGAAGGCAAGGAGGCTAATTAATGACAAGCTTTTACAGTCAAGACCAGCGATAATTGCTTTGGTGGCCTTTATGATTACAAGATAAAAATGGACCGGGCCTGACATAAGAGCCACTGTGTACACTGCAAGACAGGAGGAAATTAAGAGCTGGCTAGCTGAATACGGAGCAGAAAATTACTAATAGAGGAGAGATAATGAATAGGCCGGCTAGGCATTCATGGGGAAAAATCCATTTTGTTACCACGCGAAATTAGGTGGTGGAAAGGAGTTTGCTAATTGTTCTCGTCTTGTAGCAACCAGGACTGAGGCAGGGGCGTGCTTTTCAATTCATTTCCCTGGTAATTGTGAAAGGGGGAATGCAGGCCAAATGAGTCTTGCTGCAATTTGCGCGCCTGGTCTTTTCATTTTCATGTTGCGTTTTTAATTGTTGCTAATATAGGTTATAATGAAGCTAATGAGGGGAAATTATTGTACAACTTTTTAGCACATGGAGACAAGTGAAATGCACTAGAAGGATTCTCTCCTATTGCTGCAAAAATAATAGTAATCTGGAGGAGTTTGGAACTATCGGGGTTTTTTTAAGCCGCTTCCCTCTACAACAGAGAAAAGGAAGGATCGCCACCTACTTTTTTTTTTCCTCCCTGTGTTTTATTTTTCACTAAGCAAAAAACAATACCGGATTTTCCCTTGCTGCGCCCCTCGCAGCCCCTGGCCCTCGATGCGGTGCGAGCGGGGCGCGGAGCCGCGGGGCGCTCCGCGGTGCTTGCGCGCATCCAGCGGGTCCGCCTCCGCCTCTCGGTAGTTAAGTGCGAGCCGCCGGAGGGGAGGGCACGGAGCGGGGCACGGCAGCTGTCCTGTCCCTGCCCCTCCGTTTGCCTCCTTCCCCGGCCGAAAGTTAGGGCTGCCGAGCGTTCCCCCCGACGGGATCCCCCCTCCGCGCTGCTCCGTGACCGCGCAACTCAGGCGCTGCCTCTCTCTCCTTCCCTGCAGAAAAGCAACGTCCCGCCGCTCGCGCAGCGCGGGGAAGAGGCACAGTCCGCGAAATTCCTCCTCCTCACCCTCCTCTCCCTCGCCTGCATCGCCGGGGTCCTGGCGGCGTCGGGGGTCGCCTATTGCCTCCGCCACCGCGCCCACCACCGCCTGAAGGAGAAGCTCTCGGCCCTGGGGGCTGACGCCGGCTCCGATGCGCCCGCTGCTTACCAGGTAAGGACCAAGCTCTCCTCCTCCGGCCCTGCCCCGCTGCCCGCAGACCCCCGGGGGGCTCTTCTCTCTCTCTCGCGTTGGGAGTCGCGGGGGTGGGTTTGTTTCCGACGCTTCCCCCCCCGCCCCCGCTTCCATTCATAGTCCCGCGGATTCGGTGTAGCAGCTTTTTACTACTGGGTATTAATCTTGGCTATTCTGGTAGCTGCTGTAAATTCGTGCCTAATTAGAAACATTAAAAAAATAAAAAAATCCCAGCCCTTGCCATTGAAATTCTCAGAAAAATAACATTAATATCCATAATCTGTCACCCCTGCCACTATTAATAACGAAAAATCTTTAACATTTATGAGGAATGGATTGCACGGTTATCTGAAGATGTCTCTCTTTTTGAGTAATCGACTTCTTCAGGGTCTGATATGAAAAGAGCCTTTGACCCGATCTGTTGCCACCTTCTGCCATTATTCAGATAAAATGAAATCTAATGCTGATAGATGGGAAGTAAACCAGGACTGGTTCTAGGAGAACAATGATAGCAGATGTGTACCCAGTAATGCTGGAGGACTGCACTCAGCTTCTTGGAAATAAATCAGAAACCTCTGAGCTTTCTCTTTCAGTTTCAAAAGTGTTGGGTGGAGAGACGCTGCATCTTCCTGAAGTTTGTTTTAGATGATATGGCACTTATTTCTTGGTGTGTTATTGGTGTGGTAGTGCATGTGTTCTGGTCATATACCAGACAGCCCTGGTCTGCTACCCAAAAATATTTGGAGTGTGACAAGGAAAAAGAATCTGAGAATGTGTAAACATTGTCTCTGTAGTATCTCTGTCTATTGTGCACCCATAGGGCCTCGCTAACGGCACTTTTTTGTCAAGTTTTATTTTACTTTCTTGTTCTGCTTAGGATCAGACATTCTGGCCTTTCTGTATCCTGGAGCTGAGATAGATTTAAATTGGCAGCTGAGAGTATTATGGGAATAAATTCATATTTCCTCGCAAAGTTTGGATCTGTCTGTATCTCTTAGATATTAAAGATGTAATGCATTAAGTATGTTTCCACAGGCTGCGTCTAGAGAGAATTAAGTACAGAATAATAAATATGAATGTTTCTGTAACAATTAGTGTCTTCAGGAATGGTTTTAGTTTTCACTTTTAAAGAAATGTTTACTTTAAAAAAAAAATCATTGGATCACATCTTTGCATTTAAAGACTTCCAAAGCAAGACACTGTGAGAGCAAGAGCATTTCCTGTAGACAAAAAAAACGAGTGTTCTCTGGGATAAAGTGTGAACAAAACAGTAGTTTCTATTTTTTGTTGGTCAGTGAGAGTCTGCCCATAAGTATTTTTGTTTGATTTTAATAGGTGACTTGCTGTTGACTTATTTAAAGCACAGAGGCAATAGGTAGGCTTTTTCTTCTGTTAATTGTGAATACAGGAATTCTTAATTTTTTTGAAAAGCCCTCCAGGTTCCAAAACCACACTTGAAACTGAATTTCTGATAATTAACAGGACAATCTTCCTACTGACAACTCTAATTAATAGTATCTGTAATTAAAATCGTGCCCTTCCAGCAGGAAAATTGTTTGAATTTCTTGGAGTGACCTTTTTTGCCATTTCTCCTGGGAGTTTAGTGGTTGATATTGATTTTATAATGAGCTCGGTTTGTTTAATAAGAATCTGTAATCCAGACATTAAATGAAATATGTGCTTCCTTTTTTCTTCACAGATTTATATATATTCTAAAATCTTCATATTTAAATCTGAGAGTGACATTTTCTGTTTTGAAAACAACAACACTGCTTCGAGGTTGCTGATCAGTTTTTCAATAGCAAGACTGTATTAATATGCTTTGTTCCTGACCTGTGGGCCTGGTCCTAACCACCTGACTTCTTAAACAGTTCCACTGGGTTTTCAGGAGAACTGTACTCATGAGTGGGAGGAAAAATGTTTTTCCTTAAAAACAAAGGTTTCTAAGAGCTTGGCTCTCCACCCATGGAAGTAAATGGGAATTCTGCCATTTGTTTCAATGGCAGCAGTAGGAAGCCTTAGTATAGGCAGACTGCTCAGGCAGTTTTGATGCTGCTAAGTAGCATTTTATCAAAATGAATCACTGTCTGTATATAATAAACTACTCACATGGATTTGGAGAGAAATAGGATTGAGCCCTGTTCGCATTGTCAGAATCACCTTCCGTTGAACTGTGTTAAGTGTAATGGATATCTGGTGTGATGCATGTTTTGGATAACATCAATTAGGTCTCAGAAGGGCATCTGCTATCTTTTTTCCTCATCTTCTCTTGATACTTGTAGGGGAATGATGTAACCTGTGTAATATGGGGGTAGGAAATAGGCATGCAGCTTTCAAAACTGCACCTGTTTGGTTCTCCTCTGTTATATGTTTCCCAAGTAGCCACTCAGTTAACTCGATGTTTTTTGAAAAATATGAAATATATCAGGGCTGCTGCCACTAGGCTTTGAAGCACTGTACTCCAATGTGTTGCTGCTTACAGCTGACATGACAATTCAGATTTATTTTTTTTATTTGAAGGGGGAGAAATTGGTTGGTATAAAAGGGCCTGGTGGCCCAGTGTGATTCAGAGAGAACACAGAAATATCACTTCAATTCACATGCTTCTCAAAATGTCAGTTGTTTATATCTTCACATAAACAAGACTGACCTAAATTTTCAGCATTTAGTAGAAGCATTTTTCATCCTAACCCAGTTTAGCCAGGGGAGTTCATTCAGGGTTTTACTCCTTCCTTACTTATCCTGTGAACTTGGAAGAGTTTTTTCCCATGGCTGTTTATTGGCGGGGCTTGGGGGTTTTTTCCTTCCCTTTCTGGTTTGTGCGGTGAAATGCCATCTTGGGAGGGGGAAAAGAGACAAACCATATTATCAGGGAAATAGCAGGCTGGCTGCTAAGTCTCCCCCCATACTGGAGGCGTAGCACTTGTCATGGAACATCACCCTCCCTCAGGCACGAGCGCTCCTTACGCTTAGCTACTAACACAAGGATTTCTTGTGTAACTGTGTGAAGAGGGCAGGACAACCAGTGCTGGATAAAAGTTGAAGCAGGCAAATTACGTTGCTGCAGTGCTCCTGATAAGCTGCCAAACCTGGTTATTCAGGTGTTGGGGTAAGGCAAGCAGCTGGCCCTCAGAGTGTGGAAGTAGAGAAACCCTATTGAAAGACTAAGTAGCAGGAGGAAGGATAGAAACACAATTGAAACTTCATTTATCTTTGAATCACTAAACAACAAAATTACAGCCTGGTTTAATTAGACAGTAGCTGAGGAGCTTTTCAAAATTAATGGAAATAGTGTGTCTTGTAAAATGTTACGTTTTATCCATAAAGGCGGACAGTTTTTGTGTCTCTCACAAACACATCTCCTTGTCCTTTCAAAGCACACGTGGAATGATTAGATAAGTCAGCCTTAGCATTCAGGGATGACTAAAAAGAGGCTCTTGGTGCCTCCGCGGAGCCCCCGCGCATGCGCGCACCTGCACCCCTGCTTTTAATTGTTGCTGGCATTGCTTTGATCTTCTTTGAAAAGCAAGTTTAGCATTCTGCAAGCCCACTCTCTGGTCCAGGAGATTAGGGCAGAAGCGTTTTAGGAATTTTCAGCAGACGCTCTTTGATTTATTTCACAACACTGAGCAGATTTTCTTCATGCACTTTGAAGACTTTAGAATGTAACCCAGAGAAAAACGGGCATTCAGGCATCAGGAGCAGGCAGCACACAGGGCCACTAAGTGCACATCTTACTTGTCACCGCTCCCATTAGCGAGCAATTTATTAATGTAATGAGTGTGTGGTAGTGGCTGCTACGATTTAGAGATGCTCTGTTTGATTCAGGGTGATGTATTTGTGAGTCCAGCTGAACCCTGGCTTTTGACTCCTGTGTGGGGAACGCTGGGGTGTGCATGTTAAATCATCAACATATTTTATACTTTGCACTGCAGAACTTTCCTGTGAGCATGGTCTTCTGCATCGGTGGTAATGCTCAGCAAAACCTTGCCCATAATGGAATTAAAAGGCAAAAGTTAAGATGCTCTGAAGCTGGCTTCAGCAAGCTTGCCTTTTAATATTTTATGTCAATAACATTCTTTTTAATTTTCCTTCATCTCAGCCAAAAGAACTTCCTTTGAAAAGTGAGGAGGAAAAGGCCAAACAGTTTACAATGAAGTTCTTTCTTGAACTGCCTGAAGTATTCGAGGTTACATGCAGATGGATTACATCATCATCTGTTTTAAAAACTTGTCCAATTAACTTGATTTGGCAGGCATATAATTGTAAATTATATGTTAAATTCTACGTTATTGCATGTATTGTATTATGTATAAATTATATATTCCTTTGTCAAATACAGTCTTATTAATTACATTATCCTGCTGGATTCAAAGTCCCTAAGAACTCCTCCATGCTCTTACCGATTTGATCCTGCTGGTATTTTTTATTAGGGATGTTAAGAACACACTATTTGCAACAATTACAATAAATATTTTGCTGCAAATATTTTAAAAGGCTCCAGCTGAAAGAATCTGCTGGAAACAAACCCTCTACTTAACCATCATGCATGGTTTGTGTGTTTAAATACAGATAACTCATTACCTCTAATATGGCTTAATATTTTACACTCTAGACTGAATTTCAAAAGCAAACTTGTTATTATAATATTAGACCTTAATGTTATAGTAATACTGTATATCAACTCCTTAGAAACTGGAATTTTGTGGACTAAGTGAAGTGGGGGGAGGGGGAAAGGAAAATTTTGCTGTTCTTATTTATCAAGTTCTCAATAATACTCCAATTAACATCACCCTTAGTATCAAGGGAAGCTGGTAAACTGGGGATAATTTGTACCACAAAGTATAACCTTCTACCTTTATAGAATTTAATTTTCAAGGACCCTCCTACAGTTAAACACAAAAGATATCACAGAGGATGAGGTTATTCAGTACATGAGTATTTAGTAAACATTTCAGAAGGAATACGTTTTGTAAGGATTTTGGATAGATGAAAATTTTGCCTTAAGGCAGAATGCTGTGAAGGACTGGCTTGTGTTCTCTACTGGGAAAACAAAGGGCATAATGTATTTTTAATCTTTTCTTTTCCTGTGTCCTTATTTAAAGAGGTAAAACGAGATCATCTCATGACTATGTAAAGCTACAGGACAAGCTGTAATTGTTTGTGATAAAGCTTATATGGCCTGGTATATGAGTTAGAAGAGCGTTCTTGTCCATTTAAGTCTGCTTATTGTGTATTATGTGAACAATTTTGACTCTCTTTGATTGGCATTTTGTCTCAGAATAAATTCTCAGGAACCTGCAGATACTTTGTACATACAGTAGTTACATAAACCACTGTACTTTAAGGTGAGACAGTTTTCACGGTGTACAAAATATGTGTGACTACACAGAATTCACAGTAGTCACACATAGTGATTCTGGGAGAGGAGAAGAAGAAGAGTGTTTCAAGGTGATTAGAAGAAGAGTTTGCCTTATGTTTAAACACTTCCTTGAAGCCAGACAAGTCAAAGCAGAATGAAGCAAAACATGATGTGTACAAATCTGAATTTTACTTTTTTGTCAATTTTATATCTGATTAGTGTTCAGAGCTGTCCTCCATTCCTGTGGTGCAGTGGACTCTGCTTTTCACCAACCTTGCTTCCTGTGGTAGCCATAAAATTGAGTTAAATGGTAGCAGTGTTCAAAATAGCATTCCAAAATACTGTATGAATTTATAAATCAGAGGAAATTTATCAAACTTGCTTGCTAGTAAATCAGGATACAATTAAATATGGATGTCTTTGCTAACACAGCATTTAAAATCAATTTCAAAATACTGCTCAGTAAGAAATGCCCATCTTAAGGGCTGGAGCTTGATGTCAGAGATTTTAGAGGGAACTTCTGGAAGTCTTTATTTGAGCCTGTGGTGTCTCAAAGAGCAGGGCTCTCCTGTCACCTCCTGTCCCTGCTCTGCCCCTGCTCCAGCACACCCAGCCTGGCCGAGGGGCAGCCCTGGGGGAACCACACAGGCCATAGGAAAGGGGCTTGCTGGGCTTTTTACTGATGGCTCTCCTTCAGCCTTTCCCTGTCTACATGAATAACTTCTGTGAATTACTCAGTGCTGGAGAAATGGACTAGCCCTTAAGTGGACTAGCTGCAGCAGTGGCAGTGCAGCAACACCTCAGAGTAAAATACTCCTTACATTAGAGTGAGCAGGTGGGAGAAAGGGCTTTTTTGGAGGTGTGGAAAGAAAATGAGCATATATGCAAATCCTGGAGTGCTTGGATGAGAAAGTGACATGCAGGTCTACATTTTCATTAAAAAACTATCTTTTTCAAGTAGTTGTCCATTTTTCTGCAAAATGTGGCAAAGAGAAGGTGATGCTGACCCTCTTCACTTTGCCAACTTTGTTTATTTTTCACAAGTACCATGCTTGAGTTTGGTGTTTAGTGAAACAAGGACAAACGTGCCCCAGGCATCCCACAAGATGATTTCTGTGTATCTAGGATGTAAGAAAATGCTAAGTAAAAATAGTAGGAGGCAAAATTAAGTTAGTGACTCATTTTAATTACTGGGAAATCCAGAGTCCTTACCCAAGCAGGCATTTCTTAGAAAATGTGCTGGAGGTGCTCTGGACTTGCAGGCTGCATCTTGCCTGGTAAACTAAACCAGTAAATATTTTGAATGGTCCTGGCACCATTTCAGGTCATGCCACCCAACTTTCCCCAGTTTCTTAGCAGAATAAGAGCAAACAAAGAAAAATTCACTCAACAAACAGTTATATTAATCATTTGGCTGTAGCCACCTGGTTTTAGAGGGTGAGAATTCCTTTTGCTTTATCTGCCCTAACTTCCTGTCCTGGACCACTAAGGTCCAGGCTCCTGCTCCCATGAATCCAGCTCCTGAGTGTTCTGCTCCTGCTTCTGAGCTCCTTTCACCCATCCCTGTGGTGCCACAGGCTGTTTGCCAGCTGAGCGTGGGCTGGTTCTGGATAAGTACAATGGATTGTCTCCCCCTGGTAAATTGATTATGTCCCAGAGCCTGTATGTTATAAAGAAGCCAAAGATAACCACAGCCTTGCCTAATGGGCTGGAGAGTATTTGATTTGCAGTCCCAGGCCATACATCATCTCAAGTGTCCCAATTTCTTTCTGGAATAACTATACTGTCTTCAATGGCTTCCCTCTCCATGTAATGCAGAGGATAATCAGGCCTGTCTTTCCTACACACTTCTAACCTTTTTTTCTGTTTTAGGATTTTTCCTTTTTCTTTTGCAGCATCTCTGTTATTTCAGATTTGACACATTCTTCTATTGTATGTTCTCTGAATGCTCAGCAGCTAACACTGCAATCTGGCTTGCTGATCCTTTCATTTTCCTCCAGAGTGCTGCACTAGAAGGAAAAAAATACATTTTTAAAAGTTTTAACTGGAATGTTTTGGGGTTTTTTTTGCAGGAATATCTTATACCAGGACCTCTGAAAGGGAGAAAAAATAATTTTGTATAAATAAGGAACTGTGGTAGCTGATGTTTGTCAGTTCTTGTAGGGCCATGTTGCCTGTGAGCAGGAACAGGTTGCAGTTTATTCTCTGAAGTCTGTAAGGTATATAAAAGCATTCTTCCTACTGCTTTCTTCTTGGTACATCTGTTCCTCCTGCACACCAGTCTCACAGGGTGGGGAGGGGAAGAGGGACAGGAATGCTGTGTTGCTTCCTTTCTCCTTCTCTGCACGTGCAGGGAAGCTGTGCTGTGCTTGGCCCTGTGGGCAGAGCAGGGCTGTGTCCTGCCCAAACCACCATCATCTCACCTCCAAGGTCTCTGTCCCTCCTGCACTGAGTGTTTGTGCTTCACCTTGGGGAAGGGTTTGAGGCTGCCTGCAGCCACCTGCGGTTTTACTTTGCAAGCCCACACGGACTTGGGTGTGGGACAGATGGACAAAAGTGAGTCTCAAATCCTCTACTTTGCCTGTAGTCATGTAGGGCTGTTGCCAAGTGGAATATTCAGAGTGGACTGATAGTTTTGCTTGTTCTATTGTGATATAAGCTATAAGACAAGTTTGGGTAGAGCAGGCTGGAGCTCTCCTAGGGCTGTGCTGCTCCAGTCTTCTTAAGGGCACAAGTGGGATTTGTCATCCCAAACAGCCTCGTGAGTGTGTGTGACATGTGAGGACAAGGAGATCCATGGAAGGCCTGTGTGCTGAGATACAACAAGTCAGACATTGAGGATGTGATTTGTATTGGCTGGACAAGAGGCCCAATTTCATTTCTCTCAACAGAAAAAGCTCCGGCTCCAGGGGTGGGGGCCTTCTATTCAAGATATTTTCTTTCTCTTGTAATTTCATGCACAACAGAGATCTAAATTTTTTTCTAGTGGTTTAAAGAACTGTAAAAGACAATTTGAGTGATTTAATGCACACCAGCAAGGCGTGATAAAGGACTGAGACAGCTCACCTGACTTCTTTGTTCTGTGGTTTTTTTGCTGTGACATGTTCAAAGCTGTCAGTGTTGCCCCTGTACCTTATTTCAGCATTCCTGCAGCTCTTCTCCTTCCAGTTCAGCTTTGCAGCTTTCAGTTTTTATCACTTGTATTCTCAGCCAAAAACCAAACCGAGACTGAAGAAGGGAGACTGTAAAAGGATGTTCCTAAAAGTTAAATCCCTCAAAGAAACAAAATTAATTTGGAGGATGAGAGACAATAGCTTTCAAATGGGAGAAAATCAAATTTAGTGTAAGTGGCTTATCCCAAGGAGAAAATCCACGAGGTTTTCTCTAGCTTTGTTGACCAGTTTCTGTACCTCTTGCTAAAGACAAATGAGTAATGTTTTATTGATGGTTGTTTGGGATGACTGCATTCTGAACAAGCACAGATTTTGACCAGGGCAATAGTTTTTTTTAATTTTTAATCTTTCATATAGACAAAATCCTGTTGAATTTCAGTGCAGTTTTTATTTTTCTGTTTTCCTGTCTAGCTGACATAGTTGCAGGCTTCTTGATGATTCCAGCATTTTCCTTTTATATAGGATGGCTGTTGTTTTGCAGAACCATGTTCTGGCAGCCACTCAAGAGATCTCAGAAAGGGCTGATCTGCTCTCCAAAGTGAGAACAGCTCAACATTATCCTGATAAAACTCACTTTTGGTATTGGGTTTACATGCTTAGCTTGGCTGATTACAATCACTCATTTTGCCCCATCAAGAGTTGCCTGGCTTGGGGAGCCACGCACTCCCTGCAGGTTGGAGGCTTGTCCTTGGTCCCAGTGACAACAGCAGAGGTGCCTGGTTTGAGGTGGGCTGCACTAGAGCCCTAAGGACCAACACCACCCATTTTGTGGTACTGCTGCTCTCAACACCCCCCTGGTTTTCAGAAGTTTATTGGGGAGAATATTCCCATGGTGGAGACATACTGATCTTCCCCATTGCTTAGAAAAGAACAAGGAAAAGATGAAAAGGTAAAATTTGCTGTGTTGGTGCCTTTCTGACAGCATGGGGAAAAGAAACTTGGATTTTACTTTTTTCAGCTTCTCAACTGGAGTTCATTCTGGCTTTCTGGGCAAGAAAAATGCCTCAAGTGGAGTGATTTGCTGGAAGAGGTTTTGCTGCAGTGGCTCACAGCACAAGGTGCCAGTTGCTGGTTATTTACATCAAATAGAATGAGAAATGTGATAGAGCTGAATGTATTTTTGGAAGCAAAACAATGTACACATATAAATTTATATAGAGAAATTATGTCATACATCTCCCTCTGTACTGTGTGGTAAAAACATGTATAGTAACATGGGAATTTGAGCATGTAAATTCTGTGTATTGTGACCCCCAAGAACAAAATAAAGAACTGCAGTTCCTAGTTATCCTCACTGGAAAGCACCTGGCGTGAAGTTAAAACATACATAAGGGCTGCCTAGCAAGCTGTACCAAATTTCAGCTTCTTTTTGGAGGTCTGAGTCAACCCAATTGCTCTGCAGGCATTGTTAACTAAGAATTCTGTTTGCTTCTTTGAGGGCTTTAGAAGTTAATTAAGGATAAATCAGTGCTCAAGGCTTCTGTGGGTGCTGGTCACTCCATTGCCAAAGGGACAATGCAGAAATGGAGGGAGTGAGGAAAAGGTGGCAAGAATGATTAAGGGCATGGAAAATTCATATGAAGAGAGATTGAAAAGAGAATATTTCTTCTAAAACAGTAACCAGAAATAGTATAGAAAAGAAAAAAAATTATAAAATGAGAAACTGAAGAAAGAGTGAAACTTTTATTCTGTCTTTGGTCACCAGGACAAAGATTTTCAGTTATATTAAGTATGTAAAATAAAAGACTAATAGAAGAAAAGCTGTCAGGAGAATACAACTGCAAGAAGCAACACTTCCTGCAGAATGTTGTTGATGCACACATTGTTAGCAGGAATCTCAGAAACCAAAGGAGCCACATGAAAAAAAAAATCTGTGATGAAATGTTTTAGGAGATGCCTGTAGCTTCATGCCCCAGGTCTTAAAATAATCCAGATATGAGTGTGACCATTAAAGAAATGGACCTACTTAGAACTTGTCCTCCTGTGCTGTTCCCATGGTGTGTTTTGCAGACAAACTGGTGCTTGGGGGAGAGGTCCAAGGGAGAGTAGTGACCCCCTGTGCTCGTAGGGGCTGGGAAAAGAAAATGCAGATCCTCAGTAATGGCCAGGGAAGTCCTTTTATTTGAATGAACACACACATTAACCCCTTGCTGCTGCTGCAGGGTGTTTAGTGGAACTGGTGCCATGGGACAGGTCAGGGACAGTGGAGAGGGCTGCAGGTCTCTTCTGGCCAGGCACTCTCAGGGCACAGCCCTGATCCAGCTGTACACAGCTGTACAGAGAGACACGGCAGAGCCCAAGAAAAATTGTGCATTTTGCTACTGTTGCTGTCTTCTCCAAAATATGAAGTCTCTCTGTATCTCTGACCATCAGTACCAACTATTAAATCCCTGTTAGTTTGTCCATTTTCTATGACACCAATACAGCGAAAGTGTCAAAGTATTGACCATTTTTTAATCCTTGAAGACTTTTGTGATGTGTGATAGAAAAAATGTCTGTACTCAGAGACATGAGGAAACTCACACATGCTATTTGTTCCCACAGTTTAATAGGGTTTCTCTGTGTTACCAAAGATTGGGCTCTTAATAACCTCCTGTGACTTAGTAGCAACTTTGTTCTTTGTAGATCCTTTTTTAACACTTGTGCTCTAAATTTGCATTTGGTCTTCCCAGCAGAGCTGATGAGGGATTTAATTTTTTTTTCAGTGGAGAGTGGGTGAAAAGCAGTGAGTTTAGTTTTCAAATCAGGAAGGGGGGTAATGGCTGGCGATTTTGACTGTCATGGTAGATGACGTTTTAAAAAAGTTTGTCACTGATGGCTATCTTTGGTAAATACTTCCTTTATCCTTGCATCACCTCTGGTGTATATCTCCCTTCTGTGGAGAGAAAAAGAAAGCATTTGGGGGTTTTAGAAGTTTTAGGATTTCTTTTCCCATTTCTCTGACTGCTTTTAGAAACTCTGTTACCATGAATGCAGTTACACAGATTTAGGGAGAAGCAGTACTAGTCTTTGCAGTGGGGTAGAATAACATTTTTAGACATAAACTAGTGGCTATTTTGTTTCTCTCCAGGCTGGAAGTGCTCACCGAGTCCTACTGGCTGCTGGGAATTCTTATTTCTAGCAGAAATGATCTTCCATTTTCAGTCCTGCAGGGCAATAAAATAGTGGACTACACAGCCTTAATGTATAGCTTTCCTGAGAAACTACAGCTGTCTTGGGACTACATTTTTTGCCTGCTTTGGGCCCCAGGCAACTATAAATGCTGGGAGTGAAAAAGGAAACATTTGTGGCAGTTATCTTTAAGAGCACTGGCATCTGCTGGAAGCTGGTCAGGCTTTGGATGGGTTAGACAAAGTCAAAATACACGATGGATTTACACGTGGTTCTGAGTGGCCTTTCAGGTTAATTCACTTGTTGCTATGGTTTATTTGTAACCCATACTGTGCTCTGTGGCTCTCACTGTGCTAGTGGGGAATTTTCTGTGCCAATTCATATTAAGGAGCAGCTGTGCCCTCATGAGAATGTATTAGAGTTAGTTAAGATGAGCAAAACATGGCAAAGGTGAGGTTTGTTTTACAGGTTATTTTTTTATCTCTCTGGTTACTCCTTTAAGAAATCTTTCCTCTTCCAGCTTCATACTTGCCATATACTCATATAATTTTAAAACATTACATGCAGGCACACTGAAATGTGGGAAATGCAATTTAGAAAGCAGCACTGGTTGAAACCACTTTTTTTGTGGCAGGTAGGTCAATGTGATATACCATCCAGAATGTGATATACCATAGTCAATGTGATATACCATACTTTCAGAATTGCAACTGTCTGAACTGCAAGGCCAGTAAAACTCTGACAACCTGAGGAAAAAAAAATGGGTACTTTTACACCAGTAGATCTCAGATGACTTCAGGTACACAGTTTGCAGACATATCCTATTTGGAACAGACACTGATTTCCTTGGAGTCATCCAGGAAATTTTAAATTCTTTAAATTCTTTGGGAAGCTACCATGATGTCATCATGCAGAGAAGATACTCTTCCAAATCAGTCTAAAGAATCACAGTCTTTCTTTGTGTATCTCCTGTTTGTGAAGACCAGGGTGCTGGAGTCCTGTTTAGTCAGCATCTGTTTCACAAAACTTTTGGAAATAAAGGCTCTAAACTGTCATACTCATGCAGTCCCAGTCATTGGTCTTTTGTGTTTTTGTATAGGAAAACATTCCCCAGCCAAGTAACCTAAACATGGTCTTCAAATTTTACTGGCCCTCTGGGAAGCAGTATTATCCCCAAAGATAACTGTGATTTCCTGGCATGGATTGCAGGGCAATATTATCATTATTTCAGAGAAATATCATTAGACCTATGCTGTCATGTCTTCCTTGGCAATGTGAGCCATGTAGGAGATATCTGCTTCCTTCAGGAGCTTCTGGACTATTCAGATTGCTTCGTCGTTGATGAGAGGTTGCTGAAAGAATGAAAGTAAAGCTGTTTTCTCAAGCTGTATTGCATAGACAGGATCTTTGGTTCTGTGCAATTTTCATGTCTGTTGGACACTTGGAGATGTGTACAAGACCATGATGGCTGTTCATTCATTTTGGTAGGAGAAGACTGTGCAAATATTTGAATTTAAATAAAGGGAATAAAACAAAGAAATCAAAGAACTTTTTTTTAAAAAAGGAAAAGTCATTTTTCATTTAAAGTTACCCATGTTGTCTTTGCCTTTCCCTTTCTTCATGGCCTTGACTTTTTTGGGGAAAGGGGAACCATAATGGCATGAGTCATCACCAGGAAACACACTAAAATAATTGAAATTTTAAGTTTCACAGGCCACAATCAAAAGGAGGTTTTGTTAGGAGAATGATTCTCAACTCTGTATTTGGCTGTGATGATCTCAAAAAGAAACAGCATCCCTGGGTTTTACATCATTTAAAAATCAAGCAAAGTAATCCCCCCCTGTCCCAAGGTTCAGAGTTATATTCAGATATACAGAGTGTGGTACAAGAGGGCAGATAGTGAACTGAACTGGACACATGAAGGCTGCATTGATAGTCAAATTTATTTTGCTTTCTTCTTTTTTCTTTCTTTTTTTTTTGTTTCTCTTCCTCCCAAGATCTATCGCATACAAGTCTAGATAAAAACAACTTGTCCAGAGTATGGATGTGTAATGGTATGTTTGATGCTGTGTCTTTCAAAATATTACTCTCAATCATTTTTTCAGTATATTCCTTTATTCCTTTTCTGAAGGGACACAGATATCAGATATAGTTGCCTTTTCTGAGAAGGATAGAAAATATGCATGCAAATATTCCATGTACATAAACAGTTCTTTTATTCCTGGACAAAAGTATGTTAAAATCAAGCTAAAGCTTGAAAGTATGTTTCAATAACTCAGAAATAAATGGTAATAAAGCTGTAATTATCCCCAAAGCTACAAATAGAGTAAATAACTTAAAGTCAAATTTATAACACCTGAAAGCTTATCAGGTATGCAAAAGCAAAACAAAGGCAGCCAAATTACTTTAGCTCCACCCTGTAGTAACACTAAGCAAATTTAGTTAGAGAAAAATGATGTTTATAGTCCTAGATACATTTGTTTAAAAAAAGAGCTTATCTTCTTTTTTCATTTTTTAAATCTTATTGTGTTATGACTGTATCCATTGCAGAACAGTAAAATCCAGGCTGTATGTGCAGACCTCAGCTCATCCTGTGAATTATACCTCTTGAAAAGGAGAATGAGACTTCCGTTGAATTAAATGTATTAAAGCTGAGGGGGGAGAAAAAAAAGGCATTTTAAAGGTCTTATTCATCCATACCTAGCATATAGATTACATATACTCTTAATCTGCATTATACATTTTATTAAAAGGTGTAGTCTTGAATAATTTAGAATTAAGTGTCAGCATTTTAATTTAAAATATCTGCGAAATATGTTCGTTTCACATATAAAATTAACACAGTGTTCTTGTGATCATGCCTGCTTAAGCAGATTTGTTTCTTGATTGATAGAATATTAGGCAGGTCAGGTTGGAAGGGCTTGCTGTACACTCAGCTATCACTTCTAATAAACAGTAATTTCTCTGTTTAGTGTCTCTGCATTTTCTCAATAATTATCCATGGAAAGCTTTAGTCTCTCTTATATTTTGCTAATTCTAGAATAATTTTGCCACACTTGTTTCTGGACTAACTCAAGTGGTTTCTATTTTAATTTGCTAAACAAAAAATTCTTTAAAGTGTGGAAATGTTAGTCCTATTTCCTGGACCTAATTTTTGGTTTTGTGCAAATTTTGGGATCACTTAAAAAATCTATTATTTTCATTAATATATAGTTATGAAATTATGTTTCTTTTTCTAAATAAACTGAAAACCTCAGATCCTAGATCTCCTGTTAGTCAGATCTGAGGTGACAGTGGCTGGGAAAGAGCAGTGTTTTAGATACAAAGCTATTTTCGTTTGCTTTGGAGTGAACATTTGTCATGCACCTGGTACCAGCTAGAAGAGAATGATTCATGTGCCATCATCACTGGCTGGACTTGGAATACCTGAAGGTATTGCTTAGAGAATTTGCCTTAAGTATTTGCAGCATCCTCTCAGGAGGCAGCTTTGAGCTGGAATGGTTCATGTTTAATGACTGCAGAGCTGAGGTGAGCGCTGGCCATGTTTTAGCTGGGATGCTCCAGTCAGCTCTCTTGCCTGTACTGTCACCTGAGGTTCTCAAATTCCATTTTTGCAATTAAAACAAGGGGAAAAAAATCAATATTACCCATTAGCCTCAGTTACATCTGGTTTTAGTTCTCTGGTTACCTGTACTCATACCTATCCTTACCAGGGCATATACATGTATTTCTCTCTAAAACCAAACATTTCAGTAAACTGGGTAGCTTCAATGGATTTTCTAATTTCCTTAAGTGGATCTCCAGTAGATGACAGATAAAAATTTCTCTGAGCTCTCTTTTGCTGCCTTGCCCTTCTGTGCCACCAATGGCTGCTGTGCATCACAAAGGCACGTGGCAGAAGTCCCAGCTCCTGTCACTGGCTGGTGACATGGCCTAACACTTCTGCTGGTAGGCAAGCCACATCTCCAAACCAGCCTGGAAGGATGTCTGTGAGCTCCATTTCTGAACAGACTTGATGCCTTCTTGTTTGAGAGTTAGAGTTTCTTACCTTTTCAGGTTCAGAGACCCACCTAACTAGACATGGTGGGAAGACTGGCTCTCAATTTTGTCAGTTAAGGAGGTGCAGCAAGTCTCTTAATGCCCTTCTTTAAATGTGGGTAAGCTACATTTATGCTGCAGAGTGGTTCATCCACAAGTGGAGTGTATAGATTCAAAAATCTAGTTGTATCTAGTTGCACTTCATGCTTCTCCCTGTCTCTGTGTGGACAGCCAAGTATTAGGAATATTTTAGAACCTCATTGTGAAGAGGACTGGGGGTTTGCAAGAATACTGTTTATGGTTTGTTTAAGGTTATCAATTGTGTGTCAAATAAAAAGCTCACTGCAGATGATCATGGTGCAGTACTTTGAACTCATTTAACTCAACATTATTTACAGAATATTTATCTTGGTTATGGCAGTTTTTGTCATGCAGCAATATTACTTCTCCATTATATACTGCATGTGACCGCCATATAAGTTTGATAATAAATGTTGGGAAATAAAAAACAGAGTAAGTGCCTCAGTATGATAGCAATTCCCATGTATGGGAAATAATGTCATAAACTTCAAATTACCTTTTAAATAAATGTTTATGTCCAACCCATCCATTAGATCATAGCCTGAAGGTCAGGAGGATCGTTTCTTCATCTTTCACTGTATGCATTATGGTTGCTTTTTTAGGTGTAAATGATGTTTTTAAATGAAGAATGGCACTCAAACTATACACAAACAATGGCTAGACATTACTGAGTCTCAGCATGGCAGAAATAGCCTCAGCCACTCTGCTAAATATAGAAATGCAGCAGTAAATTGAATTCATTCTTAGAAAATATTTTTAATGGCTGAGACAATACAGAAATACAGTTTGTGTCATTCTCACAGTACGAAGCTTTGACATTTTAGTCAAGTTTGAATTCTAGTTGTGGTTTGGTAAATGGCTGATTTGCAAAATGCTTGTGAGAGTAAATATTTTGGAGAGGAAGGCAGAGCATACCTGAGCATGCAGAGAAGTGCACAGGTAACAGATATTGTACTTATGAGGGTCTGAACCATCCAGGGCTTTATGCACTTGGGAAGAGATACCATCTCAGTAAGTGCCAGGGGACGGTGTGAAACACCCAACACTGGGAGACCCTATTATTCCCAATGCCTTTTGTAGGAGGGGAACACTGATGACCCCTCTCAAGGCCAAATTCCACATAAAGACATTTCCCTGCTTTCAGCCGGATGTCCCTCGTCCGTATGTCCTGGAGGAATCCATATGGCTCCCCAAAACACGCCGTGCATCAAAGCTTTTACATGTGCTGGTGGTCTTGGACATGTTATCCCTGCAGTGCCAGGCTAGAAACCCAAGTGGGAGCTGGAATGGCTGGGCTAGCAGAGAGGTGCCTTTGGAGAAGCAGAAGCTGTAGCTGTGCTGAGGTGGCTGATGTGTGTGCGGGGATGGGGCAGGTTCCTCAGCCAGGGCTGGGCTGGCTGGGAGCAGGGGAAGGAAGAGCTGTCGAGGGCTGTCAGACTGATCTGGAAATAAATTCAACCCAAAAACTTCTGTTTACAGGCAGGGGAAAACCCATTGTCATGGAGATTTAAAACTCCAATCAAGAAATTCAGGAGTATTTTTGCTTCGGCTATGATTTGACCTTCCTGTTTACATTAAACATTTTTTACAGCAGAGTGCAGTGACGTGGTTGCTTTGTTTGAGGTGTTTGACAGTAACAGCAGTTCTGGGAGTTATTGTTTCGGTTCTATATATGTCAGGAAAGAAATACAGTAATATTTGAGATAAGGTGCATTTTTTTTTAACACATTTAAATTTGTTATGATTCTCAACTTCACCTTCTTCCACGAGGACCATGAACATGTTAAACTTCATTTTAAAACAACATTTCTTAATAACATATTAAATACTTTATTGTCCAAAAAGGTCTTTTGGTTAGAGGTTAATCTCTTCCAGAACCAATTGTCTATAATATTGTTTCTTTTGTCATTATAATTCATGTAAAAATGGTACATTAATTTCTTAGAGATCGCTTGATCTCAGTTCTTTTTTGTTAACAGAGGTCTATAATCCTTTCCACAGCAACCACTTGTAAAAGCAGAGGATTATGACTTGAGGCAGGATATGAACAGCAGGAACAGATCAACTTAAAAACAAAGATCCTGTTTGAGTACAAATGCTATTGTTAGCACAGAGTTGGGGTGAGTCAAGTGGCAGGATGTCTGTTAGAATATAATAAATTCATATCAACGCCACATGGCATGCTAGCCAGAAGACAGATCCTTCTAGCAGTTGTGTGATAGATTTCTTATTTTCATACCTATACTTATTATACTTTTGCTTAGTCCAATAAACCATTCCCTCTAGGAATGGCTGATGTCTAAACATCTGAGCAGCTTTTTGGTTTTTTGTAGATTTATTTTTCTGTCTAAAAAGCTTCCGCTCTGTTATACTTTTTCCCAAAATCTGCTAAAAGCAGGGATTTGAAATTACACTACTGCAGGGTCATTCTGAGGTTAGTAATAGACATTGAGGACTATTGCTGTCCTTTCTTATAAAGTGTGTGATCCTCCAGAGAAAAGGAGAAAAAGAGGTTTTTTCTTTGTTCCTATGTTTAAAAATAACAGGTACAATGACATTTTTTCCTTTATTAAAAAGTCTTGGGTTTAATACTGATAGTTTAACTGACCTATCTAACAGCAATATATATGACTCAATTCAACATATTTTTGAAGTTTAATTTATTTTTCTAATATTTTTCATGTTAAGGTTAGTAGGAAGCTACAAAGGTACCCACTGACAGAATACATACTACTCTGACAGAATACATACTACTCAAGTGTGGAAAACCCCTACTTTTGGTAAAAAATTAGAAAAACTCTTTCATGGCCTAGACAAAATCAAAAAATGTACAAAAATGCAGTGATGGAGTCAGGTAGCAGTTTCACTTGTGGCAGTCTTCTGTACAGTTATGCCAACAACTGACACCACATAGAATTAATAATCTTTGCTTCCCAAGTTTCTGTTGACTGTATTTTTGTAAAAGACAGTGAAATACCTTCTGTCTATAAATGATACAAATTTTATCTCAGTGTGTCTTAATTTGTACATGCATACATACACGTATGTATCTATGTATATACGTACTGTATTAAATCCTATCAAATAATAAAAGTCCACATAAGAATCTCTCTAATGACAAATAAGACAGAGGTTTTGTTAGAAAAGAATATTTGAATGAGGTCTTTAATCATTGTCATATGGTGACAGGAGGAGACTCTACGATGGTTTCAGGGAGTTTGTTTGAATGCTTGCTGCTGCATGGATTCGGATCCCCCTTCAGTGTCCTAGAGTTTGCAAGGTTAAAAAAAGCCCCAGACATAGTCTTGAGTTATATTTCAAACTCCTGTCTGAAAAGAAGATTTTATTGCAGTTGATAAATAATGGTTTTCAGATCATCCTACTGATGGTACTTGGGCTGCAACTAAATTATCAATGAATAAGAAAACAGAAGCCATGGCATTCCAATGGTATGAATTTTTCAGCCTGTATTATTTTGTTAGCCTGAGGCAAAAGATTGTGCTCTTAGTACTCATCTGTGCAGAATGAGTAATCTGAGACAAATGTGTACCCACACTGTGTGTGCAATTTGGCCACATCCTATAGACTTGCCACACAGCCAAGGACCCCTCATGGACAACAGTCATATGTTAAAAATGATCATTTTATTGCAGTATCTGTGATCTCACCCCCACAGCTGATTCTAACAGCATTACAACATGAGAGTGTGACTGTGGGTCTGCTCATGCTATAAGAATCAGAATTTTATACTATCAGGAGTTGGTTTTACCAGCAGGATTTTCTCTTACCTAGCCAGAATTCTGTATATTTGCACGAATTCTATGCATGAGAGCAACTGAAAATACGTATTCCCAGTGCTATCTATTTTGGTGTTTCAACATGACTTGCATTAGTGTGTGTGATAGCTTGAATTTTCTTTCTTTGCCAAAGCTGCTTAAACAATACAATGACAGATTTCTGCTTTTATTCTTCGTTAATGTCATTCTTCATCCTCTCTGCCCCACATCAGGGAGGAAGTGTTGCGAGTTTGCTATTTTAATGAAGAGAAATGAGGCATCTATCAACGAGGATTTACATTGGAGAGCACATCAATTCAGTTGCCTTGAGCTTGCTGAGTTTGCATATCCAGGACCAAGCAGTGCTCTCAATTACTCCCGTGCAACCCCATTAACTTCAGGAGGTTGTGTGGTTCAAAAGTGGCTTTGCAGAATGTGGGGGAGAAAAAAATATGTATCTGCTAGAGGAGTCAAGCTCCAAAATATGATTTTTAGTTATCTATACGGAGATGTGCATGCAGTCATAATTGCACTTTTGAAAGGTTAGGGTAGTCATCGTGTAGTAATTTCATTGAGCATCCCTTTGCAGCTGTGCTTAGCAGAACAGACAGCCACCCAAAAATTACTGCAGTGAGGGGGAAAACACTTCCAGCCCTGGAAACATACTGTAAATCATATGTCTTTAGTAGACTCTATCCTGTAATTACTCCTAACTGTGGGTTGTTTCCTCCTCTCTCTGTCTCTCTCTCTAGGAGCTATGCCGGCAACGCATGGCAGTGAAGAGCTCTGACCGCCCGGAGCCCCTGCACTCCTCCCGCATCAACAGCGTCTCCTCCCAGTTCAGCGATGGGCCCATCCCCAGCCCCTCAGCCCGCAGCAGCACCTCGTCCTGGTGTGAGGAGCCAGTCCAGTCCAACATGGACATCTCCACCGGTCACATGATCCTGGTAAGGCACTTCTGTCTTCGTGGCGTGAGAAATTGCGACAGAATTTTAGGCAGCAGCTCAGGTTTTGGAAAGAGAGAGCTTTAAATGACAGGGAAGATGTGTTTTCACAGGTGGAAAATATTCCTGAGCTTTATTGTTAATCTTAACTTTGTGTATTTAAAACAGGCAATTTTATTTCCTTTTTTTTTTCCTTATATCTTTGTTTTTCTTCTCTTGGGAACATTCATTTAACGTGAACATATGAATTGTTTGCATGCTTGCTTTTAAGAAAAAAAAGCCCTGTGGTGTCCTCTTGTCCTATTATGTTTAGCTCAGCTTGGACAACTGAAGAAAGCTGCCAAATTTCTGATCAGCTGACTGCTTTTTCTCATGTGTCTCCAGTGTGTGGAGGTATCTGAGCTGAGAAGGCAACAGAAGATGAGTGATATGGAGCAATTTATTTCTGTCACCTTAGAAAAGGGATCTGAATTTTGAGCTTTGCCTGGCTTTTTTTTGTTTTGTCCTTGGATGAATTTCTTCCAAGCTGGATTTCTCATGTTTGAAATGATCCAAATACATTCTATTGATGGAGTCTATGTTGGAAATCTTGGGTTACTTCCAAGCACAGCTTGAGACCAGTATCAGTGTAGAAGATGGACACATGAAGAGTTTTTTGTGTGTAAGAGTCAGGGTCCAGTGGTTGGGACTGGTGGAGCTTGTTTCTGTCCTGCTGGGAGAGCTGTAGAGTAATCCTCTATTTTTTGTGCCTTATTTTCATCGTTCTTTAAATATTTAGTGTCTCTCTAGAGTGCATTGGCATTAGCTGAGTAGAAGTTAGGTTGTGGTGAAGAATTTGACCAAAAGTTGTGTTATTTTGCTTGTATATTTGACTTCTGTTTCTACCTAAAGTAAGCATCCTTTCCAGTTGATAATTTGCCATGTTTTTGGAAACTTCTCTCCATCATGCCATACTTTTGGGTCATAATTTTAAAACTTCTTTCTTTTTTTGGACTTATATTTGAAGGTACTATCTTCTGAGATATTTTTCAAGTTCTTACAAGCCAACCTCACATAATGGTGAAAGGAATAAAGGCAGGCAAAACCCAAAAACCAAATTTGACCTCAGCCAAGTTACTGACCTTCTTCAGCCTTGATCAAGTCATCTATAAAGCTGAGCAAAAGTAGGGTAGGATTTTAAACCAGATGCTTCCTTGGAGTTTATGATCCTGGGTAAATACATCACTGCCACTCCCCTCCAAAAGTAATTAATTAATTATTATGTTAATATCTGGTAGACAAGTGCAGTTTGAAAGGGTTGTTCCCATGACAGAAAACCATTTGTTACAGTTTTTACTGTTCCACTATTGCCTAACCATAATTAAAATTCACTTGATTTCCTTTCAGAGTTAAGTAAAATACTTGGGGGCTGGTGGGGGGAGGATTGGGAACCCCAGACATTTCCAGTTGCCCAATCTCAAAATAAATACAAATTCTGAGGCAAAAAAGGTTCAAAAAGATCTGGGCAATGTATTTGTATGGCTATAGGAGCAAGATTTCCTATGTAGATGGAAATATTAATGTAACATTTGCAAGCAGTTTCAACTACTTCAAATTGAGCAAAATTGTTTTCAGTGATAATGTTGGGAAACATAAAAAATCATCTCAAAATCATTCTTAAAGGAGAGAAAGTTGCTATGGGGTACCACTTATTCTGGCTCTGCAAATTTCTGCAAAATTGTCTTCATATGGCAGTAAATAAACTTTAAAAAATAATCAGATTGGTCAAGATCACTGTTATGGTGTTCAGTGTCCATAATTCAGTCAATCCTGTTTAACCCTGGATGAACTCATACATGTGTTAACTATCTAACAGCAGATGTTATATCTTAGATGGTGAGGGTTCAAAGAAGGGTAAAGAAATGCTGTAGGGTTTTGAGAGTGCAAACCACACAGAGAGAGGAAAAACAGTTAATTTGTTAAGTCTAACCTGAACAAACAAAAATCAGAGATTCAGGGGAGCCTGCCTATGTGCTGTGACATCCAAGATGGGGAAAAATTGTTCTTAATGGACTCAGATGATACAATTAGGAAGAAAATATGTGTTAGCACCGAAATATGCATTTAGCTTTGCTATCAGGGCAAGCCTAATAGGAGGGTCAGGCAGACAGTGGGATGTTTACTTAAGGAAGCAGTTAAACCATAAATACAAGATTTGCTGAAGGCGAAGCTGGGTTCGGTGTACATGGAAGGATCAGCATCTCTCAGCTGCAGCACAGAAGCAGATGATTTGGTTTGATCAGAAATGCTCATGTTTTGTGTCACTGTGGGTCACAATGAAACCAGAGAGCTGACCCAGTTTATGTTCTGCTCAAAAATAAATGCACATCTCTGTAATGCCTTGTTTACCTGAATTTCTCTCCTTCTGGGGATGCTGTGGCTTGTTGGACCTCAGCAACAGAAGCAGCTCACCAGAGGTGAACTCTTCCTCCCTTTGCCTTGCAGATACAAGTGGAGGAGAGTGAGAAGATGGTCTGCAACTTTTATACCATTCAATAAAAGATATTTTTCAGTTCTTCTAATTTTCCTCTGCCACAATCCTCTTCCTTTTGAATTTTTTAGATATTTTCCTTGAAAAATATCTCAGTGCCCAAAAAAGCCATGACAAATATTAGCAAGGGGCCTAGTAAGAATGGCAAATACCCTCTGCTTTGCAGGGTAAATGCACTTATAAGTCTGCAAATGTGTTTTTGAGCTCCACAATGTGCAGTTAAGGGGTAGTTAGCTGAGCTAAGGCTCCTCAGTCCTTATTGCTTATAGGTGCCAGGATCTCCCTAGAGGAAATAAAACAATGGATTACTGTGTAAAGTGGCAGCAGGAAATAATTTCTTTTGATTCATAAACAGAATAAAACTTTAATGAAAATAGCTTAGAAGTGTGTGACTGCTGAATGACTCCGTGTAATCTTATTCAGAGGTAGCATTGGTCAGAAATGTTTCTGTAAAGCTGTTGAATTTGCTGGAAAATGCTATCAGTCATACCTGCAGTCATATCTAAGTCATCTCAGCTTAGGGTTTGTTGGAGCTTGGGTTGGCCACAGGTACTGTTTTCTTGGAGGACTTTCCACTTGTTAGCCCATTGTTTAGAGTGCTCAAGGTGTGCAGAAACCAGGGGTCTTCCAAGCCCTGTGGCTGTGGGGCAATCTCCTCACTTAGACTGAAACCAGCCTTCAAGGGGAAAAATCCTGCATTTCTGCCTGTGCAGCCAGGCAATGCCTCTGCACTGCTGCCAGCAGCATGAGGTGGTTTGAGCTGTTGGCAGGAGGGAGGGCTCAGGAGGCCCAGAAGGACAGTGATAACAACATTCAGAGGGTTTTTTTTTTTCCTTTTCACTGTTCTTTTTCATCACATTTCTAACAGGATGGTGGCGCATATGGCACATTTTGATTCTGTCTTTCTAAAAAATCCAAGCGTTTTGGGAAGTGTAATTAGGGGAGCATGTTTAATGCAGTTATGTTTGTGGCACTGACAGGCTGATTTCAGCATGAGCAACAGCTCAGGATGTGTACCCTCCTTTGGTCACCACTGGTTTTGCAAGAAAGTATCATTCAGAAGGTCACAACCAGGGAAAGAATAGGAGCTTAAATTTCCACCCACTTTATTCTCATGTGTATGTCTATATTGCAGCTGACAAGAGAAGTTCTAATAAAGGACAACAATCCCTTTTGCAGTCCAGCAAGAAAACCAGAGGGGGTTTAAAAGTGATCAGGAGAGATTTAGTCTCCCTAACTTGGGCTCCTATATTTTAGGCATTTAATGAAGTGTTGGTGTTGACTTGAGTCCATAAATTCCCCTTCTAGTTGATGAAGTGAGTAGGTGGATCTGAAGGTCTCCAGAGAATTAGGAGACCTTGATGTTTGCAGCTTAAATGAAAGAATCTCTTTTGTTTGTGCTATGGCACAAGCTCAGCACCAAGGTGGATTGGATCCTACACCTGCTTCATGTATTACCATGCTTTTTTGGTTAAAACAATTATGAGGTTTTAAATGAAGAAGAACTGCAAGTACTGCAAGAAGAGAATGGATGCTTTTGGTGATAACATTATGAGGTTGTTATCTGAATACTGTATAAGAGAGGGTACTTGCAGAAGCAGAAGTGATTTTCTGTGTTTTGCAGGATTTTCTGTGTTGTGCAGGTTTTTTCCTTGTAAAGACAGATGTGCAAAATTTGGAGCATTATACATCAATTAGAATTTCAGAAAGTGTGAATTTACAAAAGGTCTTTTTCAGAATTTTTTGTAAGCTGAAGTCTTAGGCGTCTTCTCCCAGAGGGTTTGAAAGTGCTTTATGTATTGGAAATAATAATAATATGTAACTGTTTGGGATGATGTACTTTTCAGAAGGAGAAGCAAGTTTCATACTTGGGCTGAATGAGGTGATGGGAACAGATGAACTAGAGCCTGAAATCTGTGGCCTTTTATCTAAGAGATATAGGTCTGCTTAATCCCCTTGTCTTTGGCAATATGCCTGTAAAACCAGGAGGACATTCACCACAGAAAAGTGAAGGATGGGCTCATGTGAGAACTTTCTGTCAAAGTCCTGGGACAGGTTGTGTCACAGAAGGTGACACAACCTTAGTTGGGGACGTGGGGTCTGGTGCTGCTAAAATGGGCAAATCCCAGGTGCTGCATTTTGCATCCACTTAATTTTGATGCTGAATCCCTGGCAGGATTGCTGTAGGACTGGGAAGGATAACAGGGAGACAATAGTTTCCAAGATTGAACCTGGGGGTTTTTGATGATATTGGTATCCTGTACTCTCAAATAGGAACTATTTGATGGTTTCTTAGCAATTTCCCCCTCACTCTCATTTTTTGAAGTGAATTCTTTTTTAGATAAGCTCTATGGGGTAGCAGCTATAGAATTTTTTAATTGAATATAGAAGAGTGTAGAACTGTGTGACTGAAGACACATTGCAACAAGAAAACATATTTGCTAGATCCTGTACTACATCTTGCTGAAATTCCTTCATTTTATCCCTAAAGCTGCAATAAAATTGGGAGCAAAAGGCATCTAAACACACTTCTCTAAATGAAGAGAGAAGCTCCAGCATGTAAGGACAAATAGCACTGAGCCAGAAGCAGGTGTACTTTCCACCTTGACCTTAATCCATATACATACTGAGCATCTCCTGAGTGGAGCAGCATGCAGTGCACTGCCTGGGGACACAGATGCTGCAGAGGTGATTAATGCTGGCAGGGACAAAGGTGAGGAGTGCAGGTATGGAAAACAAGGTCTTTGTCACAATCATTTGTTTGATTATTAAATGGATTCTAATATATTTTTTTTCCCACCATCTCCTTCTACCAGCATTAATAACTCTTCATGTATCTCAAAAATATAAATATCCTGTTTAAAAAAAGCTTGCCACTGAGAAAATGAAGAAAAGAATCCTCCCTCACATGGGAAGGGAAAAAAAGTCGGTGGCAAAGTTAAGCTAAAAGCATAAACTCCTTACAGATGTGCTAAGTGGATCTAAATCCCAACTTATCTTTCAGCTGTGCCAGTATAAATAGTTGTAGAAGTCTCACAAAATTAAGTCCCAAGAAAGCTTTGGCCCTAAAGGCCATTTCATCAACAACAGTTGGACAGGAGGAGTCACAAGGGAAAGGGCTGTTATAAATTGTGTTACTCAGTGACAGGACAGCCAATATCCCAAAAAGACATAAACACTGTGGATGGGAAAATCTTCACCCATCTCTCCCTGAGTTGTCATGCTTTTAGGGACAAGCAGAGCTGGCTGCCTCCTGAAAGATCTTCTGCTGATGTAGTGTTTATCCCTTCATTTTACATCCTTTTTTTTCCCCTCTCTAAATGTTTAAGTTGTTTTGAAACATTTGCCTGTGTTTGTTTAAAGCTGGGACTTGAGATACAGGAGCAAAGAAAAGCTGCAAAGTGAAAAAAAATGTCATGGCATATGGAAACAGCTCTACTAATAGAGCCATAAATCTAATAAATGGATCTATGTACTACATAGATTATATCAATAAAACTCAGAAAAAATATTCATGAACACATTACCCTTTGATTCTTCCATTTTATTTGTTTCATAATAAGTTGCTCCCCATTTTCTATATTAATTTTGTTGAATGGGCCTTAGGAAATAATGACAATTGCAGAGTCAGTATTAAATTGAGAAAAACATTCCTCTTGAACATGGTGTGAAATTGATTTCAAAACCTTTTTTCCCCTAAATTCTTCCATGCCAGTTGTTTTCCCCTAATGTATTCATTATTAGAAATAACTCACCAAATTTCTGTGACTACATCTTACTCTGTCATTTGACTGTGAAGTTTTATTCCAGCTTTGTTTAAGCTGCTTTGGTTGAACACTTTTATCCAACTTACATCATTCCCTAAGGCTTTTAGTAGAAAGATGAAGAAAACATTTCCCTTAATATTCTAGATTACTGATTTTAAAAGTGTTACATTGGGAGAAATATGTGGCACAAAACTAGGTTATGCAAATGTGTGCACCAAATAAAAAGAAAGGATCATTTTCTTGGCTGAAACAAATCTTGGTGGCTATCTGGACTTTTTTCTGTTTCACCCAGATTTCTTGCATTTCAAGAGGACATCCAGGTAATGTCAAGGCAAGACAAGTATCAGCTGTAGCAAGTAGCAATAGATGGGGATTTAATGAAAATTATCTGAGTTTTGATACTTCACGTTGAAGACAAAGAATCTTACTGGATACTCAGCTGCTTCTGAGAGTCTCCTGAACTGTGGGGTCTCCTGGAGATGAATATTTATCTGGGAGATCTTGTCTTTTGGCTCCAAATGCATCTTCAGTCATGAAGTGCTCTTGCTGTATTTTTCCTATTGTGCATGCTCACATCATGCATTAAATCCTTGATAACTCATTGTAGCAGATACAGCAGTTAATCATATTTTGGATTTAGCAGGTGGAAATGCCTGTTTAGAAGGATACTAGAAAGAGGGCAATTCAGGAAGACTTCTCAGGCAGGAGATGATAATATATGTTACAGAGTATTTCTGAGCTGGTGGCAGAGTTCAGATATGAGCAGGTGGTGAGTTTTGACTCACTGTGGGGTAAAGAAATTACTCCCATGGGTTGCTAGACATGGCACACTGCTAAGATTACATTACATGTGGTAAATGGGACTACAGCTTCAGAGCTTCTCAAAATGTGTAAGAGTTCAGGGTGAAAGTGGGACTTGCTTCATGACTTCCAAAGAGACATAATATTGGCACTGTGTTTTTGCACTGCTGTGCCAGTTGCAGTTCAGGATGCCCAGAAGAACTCCCATTGATATTTTGGAGAGCTCTTTCTCTTTGTGTGGGCCATACCAGCAAAGGTAATTATTGAACATGGCCTGGTAATTTCTAATGAAGACAGTTCAATCCCTCTACTGATTCCACAAAGTCTGATTCAACAAAGTTCTTCAAGGCAAGATTAAAAAAACTTGTACTTTGCTTTCTGCAACTCCTTCTGGGATTAGACCATAATTTGGCAGTGTTTTCTGAGTAAGGTAACAGAATTTGGGTGGTATTTGGAAAATTTGATGTGTAGGACACAGACAAAATGCTCCTGTGATGATCAAATTTTGCATATGCACCCACGACGCAGCTGTGGAAACATTTTTATATAAGGGGGTAAACATTAAAATAATCTGTGAAGTTTGCTTGGAAGTGGATGACATAGTATTTGCTGTTCAATAAAAGAGGACTGGTTTAATTTGTGGTTAAAACCAGGTAAAGTATTCCACCCTCAAGTATTACATCCTTACCCCAGTATGTCTCTATAAAAGACATAATTTTACTGAGTTTGACTCCTTTATGTAACTGTCCTTTTGTTTCAGACCAGAGTAATATCTTACTCTTTTTTTTTAGCTGGCAGCTCTCCCTCAATGCTGTCATGTCTCCCTTATCCTCTTCTCCTAAACTCATGAGCTAATGCTGCTTTAGGTTGCCAAGCTGGCCAAGAAAACCCTATTCATAGCAAGGGAGAATTATGAGCTGCCTCTTGTTGCTGGCTTTATGTTGGACCTTTGCATTGAACTAAGAATAGAAGGGAGGGGTGATAAACTGCCCACAAGCATCACCTCCTCCAGCCACAACCTGCCATTGCTCTAGGAATTATTCTCTGGCCTTTTTCTTTCTGGAATGGTTAGGAGGGTTGATGTCCAGGTCCTCAAATGTTTTTGTCCTCTCGCTGGTCAGTAGTAAATCCATCGAGGTTTGTTGAAGATGGTTGATTTCTGGATTTGACCCATCTTTAAAAAATATTCCTCTGACTATGTAGCACAACTGTGTTATTTTTAAGATGATTTATGTGAAGGTTTGCCACCTTCTGACTGGGCTGTTTGTAGCAACTAAAATATTCCCATGAACATCCAAAAACTCTACAGCACATAGCAACTAAGCTCTAGTAGCTGTCAGACTGCAGTGAATTGAAGCAAATTTCTGTTCATCTTTTATTAAATATGTGCACATGCAGCACATTTCTTTAAGGAAAATAAAAGATGACAATGTCTCCTTTTTGGATGCATTATATTTGTACTTCAGCATTGAAGAGAGTCTGGTAATTATAAAGCTGTTTAAGCGATTTTATTTTAAAATTATAAAGGTACTGAACTTGAGAAAACAAATGCAGTCGGTTATTTACCACTGACTGCTTCTTTCATTCTTTCTGTATTTAATTTAAGTGGACTTTAGCTTGTTGCAAATAAAAATACTAAAGGACTAGCAATGCATACCATGATTTGTGTTCTTGCTGTCATGCAAATTCACAGAAAGAAGGAAACATATTAAAGAAATTTGATAAGACCAGGTGGTCTGAGTGAATAATTTCCCTTTCATTAACATATTCCCCTTATTAACTCTGTAATTAATTGTACATAGCTAAGGAAAGCTATGGAAATTGCATTTTGAGATGTATCAAAGCTGACTTTATGCTTCAGACTTCCATGCAATTTACTATTAATGAAGCAAGAGATGGAGGCCCCAAATCTATAATTATTACTTACTATTTGAATGACAAGCAAAGAATTTTATCAGCACAGTTTCAAATGAAAGGGGATTAGCAGCTAATGTTGAAATTGTTAATCTTTCTTATTAAAATAATTTTGACGAGAGTGTTTAGCCTGAAAGAGGTTTCTGGAACATCATTTACCATTAAAACAGCTATTTTCTGAGGCTCAGTATGAATTTGTCTAAGTTTGACAGCAGGGTGCAAATATTTTTTAAATGAATGAATATTTTATGGGAGCTAAGGCTGTTCATGTGTGAGCTGATGCCGAGCTGCTTGCTGTGTGCATATTCCTAGAATGTGTAGCAGGATGGTAGCTCAATATCCATCTCACCAAAGTGAAGATGTCTACTGAGATAACAAGGGGAAAAAAGCTACAGCAGGAAAATCTGAGAGCTGAAATTGCACCCACGGCTGTGTCTGCAGACGAGTGGTTAGCGGGTGGGAGCCCAGGCAGAATCAGGCCCTAGATCTTGGTGTTATATTTATGACACAGTGTTACTTCATGTTTATTTAGGCCTTCTTATGCCTTTAAATACTGGTGTATTTTTAGGGTTTGTATATTGGTTTTAGTATCATGTGCCTCGAGATGACTCTTCAGTGCTGGGTGCTTCACACCCACACGAGTGCTTGTGTACAAATACCATGAACAGCAATAGTATCCTCTATAGGTATAGATAAATATTTGGGAGCAGACATACAATATATACAACTTTTCTGTGTTAATGGAAAATTTCTTAGCATTTTAAATTTTTAAACTTTTCCTTGCAATATTTGCAATTTTTGTCTCTTACAGCAGTGTATAAGTGAAGCTGACAAGGCTGTTTGTGCTCCTTGGGATGTGGAAATTGTGAATATATAGTGACATAAATGGTGAAAAGCACAGCAGTGATAATTTATAAAATTTAATTTGCAGTGGTCTCAGCCACATCAGTACTGGAGGAGATGTATGTTAAAGAACCCTTTTAATCTGCCTGTGTCACATTACAGAGAAAAGCTAATGGAAAAGATGTCACATGTCTTTGCCAGTGACAAATTTTACCAGTAGAATAGATAGAGATCATTTAAATGCTTTAAGACATTATTTGCATGAGTAGATGGACTGTGTAGAAGTACCATCAATACAAAAACCCTCATGTACCTGCTCTACCGTGAGATTACTCCAAGCTTTACTTCTGTGTGGAGCATGTGGAACTTGACTGGGCTCACCCCAAAAACTGCAGCTTGCAGAACTAACCTTTTATCTGTAGTCCTACAAGGTTCCTTGGAGCAGTCTTGCAGAGGGAGTACTGTTGCAGCAGGACATGTCCTGAAGTGTCCATTCACTTCATTCATCAGACAATTCCAAAGGAGTTTTAGCTTAAAAGTAGCAGTTGGTAAATAGCATGCAGTAATGATACCCAGAGAAGCACTTTCATATAAAATCCTGTTTTGTATGTATTATAATTATGTGTTAGGCCAAAGGCATCGAGGGTGCTTCTTAACCTGTAGGAATCATAACAAACCATGTAGACTGTGTAGACTGTAGACACCATGACAGTGTGGTAGGCTGTGGTGGACTTAAAAGATGGAATTTTTCAAGGATGAAGCTAATGCAGAATTCAAACCCAAAGCTTTTCTAAATGAAGGAGTATTTCTGATGCAGCTATTTATCTACTGCTTTATCTGCTGCTGGGGAAGGCACCTGGAAGGGTTGGCTTTATTAACCACTGCAAGCTAAGATGGCCAGGGCAGTGCTGGCTCACAGCAGAAAGGTGTCCTGCTGCTTCTCATGGGTGTGTGTGTGTGTGTAATGCCTACCTAAAAAAAGTGCTTTCTTCATTTTTCATTGCCTCCTTTCACCTTTTGATGTCTTTGTTTGCACTGGACTAATTTGATTGAAAACATCATGATAGTATCTAGTTGCTGTAGTAAATGTACTAATGGTGCCTAATACACTACTACTTCTGGCAGTCCATAAATGGCTTATGTTTCATTTGAAGTTCTGTTGTACCAAGAAAACTCTGTGGTATCTGAGGGTATCCACCAGCATTTGACTAAGCATATGTGCATCCTCATAACTGAATTTTGAGAAACTTTGTCCTTCAGGTAAGATTCTGGGGCCTGACAAAAGAAATTTTGGGTAAAGTCACCAGAACCCTTTCAACTCACTTTAGTAACCAAAACAATAAGAAGCCCATGCTTATTTACTACTTTTGATCAGTAGAGTCAAAGCTCTTTTTAAAGGTTGCTATCATTATCCTGTCATTTTAGTCCAGGAAACTCAGGCACAGACAGGGAAGACTCTTGACCAAGACAAACCCTAAGGTTGGAAACAGAGCCAGGAGTAGACCCCCATTCCCTGGTGTCCCTGTGCTGACCTCTCACAACTCATCCTTTACATCCACAACTCTGACTTTAACAGAAAAAGGATTGTATTGAAGGATAATATTTTTGCCCTTTTGTGTCACTCATTACTCTTTTTTAAGACATGAAAATATAAAGGAATTCTGGACTTGGGTTTGTCAGATTTCATTCTGCGAGTTTAGTTTTCACCTTGTTATCTAAGAGCAAAATACCCCATATATGGAGAGCTGACTGAAAGATATTAAATACATATTGAAAAAGCTTGTGAAAACCAAACTGAGGATGTGCAGTCTATGGTAAATAACTCTATGATGGAAAAGGATGCTTTCCACACATTTTTTGAGTTTCTTCTGAATTGATAACAGTTTTCTTCAAGCCCAATCTGCTAAATCCTAAGCAATCATGCACATGCACCAAATTTTAGGTTCTTTTTCTTTCTGTTTTACAGTCAGCTGTACTTTTACTGTCTACCCAAAACTACTGCTGTCGTCCCCTCTACGTATTCTCCTTGCTCAGCAGTTGAAGGGAAAGGTTCCAAGGAAAAGAATCAGCATCCAAAGAAATGTTGAGGGCTATCAGTTATGACCAAAATTTGCTTCTTCCATAGCATTTAGCTTTGTTCTGGCTTTTGTTTTTCTGACTTTCTTCCTTTGCAGTGTCGTGTCTTCTTTCATCATTTCACTTCTTTGTTGACCTCTAGAGTATGTTCTTGGCTTCTTCTTCTGTCCTCTTTCACATTGTTTTTCCCTTGTTCTTATTTTGCCCTCTGTCACTTCAAATGTTTTCATCTGTGGATTAGACCAGCGTTCCTCTAACTTCTTTAAAGTGTTATTCTTTACTGGCTTCCATGGAAACCCAAGAGTCCCAGGAGCAGGCAGGATGTCTTCAGCTCATGCACTTCTAAAGCTTTTCTACCATCACTTCACAATCCCTTTTGAATGCTTTCATGAGAAAAATATTTGAGAATCACTGAGCTAGGCCAGCATCAGTTGGAAATCCCATGGTGCATAGATAAAAGGTTACCTGAAAAATGGGACACTTCCTCCAGATTTGGGAGCTGGGCAGATGCCAGCTGCATCTTGCTCACAGCCAGCATTGCCTATTCTACTACTGCATGTTTTTTCAACGTGGCTGTGAGTGTGACATGGCAGGGGTACAGCAGAAGTGTCTTCTCCCACAGTGCTCTCTTTTAAGTCCTGCAAGGGCTTCTGTGAAAAAAGTTTCTTCATTTCCTACTGTCATAAAATCATTTAGGTTGCAAGAGACCTCCAATATCAAGTCAAACCATTAAAAAATCAACTTTTCATTCAACCTGCTTTCTGAGCTGTTTTCTCTAGTCAAGCTCTTTGTTTTTACTATTGCACTGAGTTTGCTCTGCATCCATGGGACTGGCAGTTCACTAATTGTGTTGCTTCTCTGTATGCAAACATGGAATTTCCATGGTTCCAAAATGGTCCTTAGTGCAAGGATGTGATCATTGAAGGTGTTTGTGGAGTTTGAAGTGTCTGGTCTCTGTTACAGGAGATTTCTAAGGAAAAGGCTGACCATCCAGTCTGTTCTTTCCCTGCTTTTTCTCCCAAGTAACCTGATGGTCACTTGTGCTTAAATGCACAGCCTGCCTCTAGGCTGTGGGTGTAGCATGAATTGCAAGACTTCTTGGATTTCATATTGCATGTTCTCAATTTTCTACAACCTCTGTGCGTGTGTTTAGGTGCAAACTCTATCAGTTCAATGTCTTACCTTGCCCCACCACCCAAAAAAAAAAAATCCCAGAAAAGCAGAGGGGCTTTCCTTTATGAGTTATTATTTTTTCCTGGAGAAGCACTTTTTGACTTTCATTCACAAGTTTAAGAGTAGCAGTAAGTACTTATCCCTTTGCTTTAGCAGGGGTGTTATGTCTGTAAAAGAAATATTTTCCTGTCTGCCCTCATGATGGCCAGTGTCTAACATAGGGATATTTTTCCAGACTATCTATAAATCACATCATGTTCTGTATCACTTGGATATACTTGGCCATGGTTGCCTGGGTTTTACTGGTCTCATTATCTCTGTAGAACTTGACCACACTTGAAGAGAGGATTATTTTTAAACATGATGTTTTCAGAATTCTTTATTTATTTCTCGATAACTTTTACAGATATAGTAAAGGAAGATGACAATGCAAGTGCTCTGAAAAGAAACACAGACTGTAATTCATTAAAATTTAAATTTGAAAATACAGCATCCAACAGGGAACCCAAATTTAGATGCTTAATTGAGTTAGCAGGGCTATGAGACAAAGCCAGGGAATTTGGTTTTATGTTTTCAGCCAGGTAATTAGTGTGCAGTAATATATTTTTAAAGTTTTCATTTCAGACACACAACAGACGTATTAATGAATCACAAATATGTCTTGGATTGTGGTATGGTGTTAAAATATTAGTAAAAAATGAAGTGAGAAGGGATCATTAGAAAAATTGATTTAATGTGTAAGAAGAAAATAGCAGTTTTCTGTGAGAATGGTGTTGGGTGTCAATATTGACAAAGAGTCAAAGGACTTGATTTGTATATTTTTGTTTAGTTTTCCAGCTAGTTTTTACATGCTTGTGCTTTTACATTTTAACAAAGCTACCAGAAATGCTTCCCAAAATGTCTCAGTTGATGAATTCAGCTGACACTCTCCTTGGTGCCAGTTCCTGTACTGCAGAGCTGTCTTTAATGGGGAGGTTTGGGCTGAGTTTTTTCTTGTTTTGGATTTATTTTTGGTTTTACAAAATGTCACAACATATCCCATGCTGTGAAATAGCAGTAATTGGCTAAGAGGTTTATGCCTTAATTTTTTTAAGTAATATTGTTCCTTTTTGTGAAGGCTATTTATTATTTGAGATTTTTGTAGTGAAATCTATTATAAGAAGTACAGAAATTGTAGAAACTGCTTTTAGATAATTCATCTTTTACATACATATTATTTACCTTGGCATGTCTTTGCATAAACAGCATTCAGCATGTGCATAAATTTATCTACTCACAGACACTTAAACCATGTACTTCTAAACAAAATCCCCAACCCAAAATCTGTACTAATTCCATCACAGTCAGGACATTTAGTATATTTGTAATTATTAAAATGTTCTCAGATATGGATTCATTATGGTGTCCTGACTTTTAGCCATGTCTATAAACATGATCATGGGGTTAAAAAACAGCTGTCAAGAATATTCCTGCAAAAATTAGTGTTTCAGGAGCATATTCTGTGACTCTGGGAAATTCATTTCAATGTTTGTGCCCTTCCCTGCAGTGATACTTGCCTCCTCTGCAGAAGCAATGTGAGCACTTTCAGACAGTTGGACAAGAAGGAGCTGTAGAAACACAGGCATTGTAAGGAAGCAAATTATATTCCCTTTTATGGCAATCATCTTCCCTTTTTTGTTGAGGTTTATTTAAAGCAAAGTAATTGCAGAGGTGAAAATTCAGAGGCATAATTTAGATTTCAAAAAAGGGGGTAAGGAGGAGGAGATGAGGGTGGTTGTATTTTAAGACCTAGAAGACACCATTAAGTAGCTGATATTCCTTAAGAAGGGATTCCTTGTGGAGTGAATTTCTTTATCTTCTGCTATATTTAGAGAGCCAGGTAGAGTAAATATTTCATAATTAAGCATTCCCTTTTGTAAGTGTTTAACTTAGCATTAAACTTAGCTGCATTTCTTTTTAAAAGTATACCTGCCTCCACCATTCCAGTCGAAGCAATTCTTGGCAGCACATGTATTGTCCAAGATCTCCTCCAGAGATGACAACCTGTGACAGTCCAGGCCAGGCTGTATCCATCCATTTCACTGGGATTTCATTGAACACCTTTGGCAGCTGGGAGCTGTAAGAAAAGGGATTAGCAAGTGTTTGTGTGACACACACTGATCCCAGCACCTGCTGATTGGATTGTAGTAATCCTTTTACAAGTTACAAAACTCTATTATCAGAGCATTAGGAGAAGGAGAGATGGTGATGTACACTGCATCAAGGGTATATTAATTTAGGCAAACAGAACATAGGTGCCATCTAACATGCTTGTGAATTACAGCCTTTCTTGCCAAAGTTGTACACTCTGGTCCAGTCTGGTAGATAATGCCTTGCACTGCTTATTCAGAGGTGATACTTCTCTAGCAAACCTGGGACAAAAATGTAACATTATTTAAGATGGCATGCTGAAAGCACAACTGCTCTCTGTGTGCATGCTTAGGTATCTACAATGAGCTTTACATCTAAAAATATGAAACTGAAACTATGGAATGTCATTTTTATTGTTGGCTGGTATCACCATGGAAGTTAAATTATTTCTGAATAATACAACCTATTTGAAGCAATCTAGGGATATCATTCTCAACCACACTGAATAGTTGCTTTGTCAGTGAATTGCCTCCCTCTGGCTTTTTTTTTAAGTTTTCCTTCATCACCTACCACATTATGTATGATATTAGTAGTGTTTCATGCCAAATTACAAGTAGAGCTCCATAGTATTTTTCATTACCGAACTGAAAAGCTTCAAAACTGTTTTTTTCACTGGTGTAATCATGTCCTGAGAAATAGGAGAACTATTAGATCAAAACACATCATGGTAGTAATGTGGCTGCAAATGGAGGAGGAAAAATAATTTCTCAGTGTCTTTTGCAAGAGAAAATACAAATTCCCAAGTTTTTATTTCCCATATTTTTTCATTCGTGGTTACTGTAAGCAGGAGATCTGGGATGGCACAGGACAAGTTACAAAAGAGAAAGGAGCCTTCAGCCTGAAATGCCTGACTAATCAGGTGATGAAATCCTGGTTCCAGTAAAGTAGGGATGCAGAACACTCCCCGGGATTGAGAGCATGTGAGTCTTTATAGCCAGGTGGAATTTACTGAGATTTCTTCCAGATACAAGTTCTGTGAGATACTGACAAGGAGCTGCCACTACAGAATTTTTCATTTTATGTGTCTCTATAAGCCAAATATACCTACCCCTATAAAGTCACACTTCTTTGCAGTTAATATTGAGAACTTGATGTTTAAGATTAAAGCTGGTATTCCTAACATTTATAGATTGAAGCTTCAGAGATGGAGCTGGTCTTGGTACCAGTTACAGGCTCTGCATTATTGGGGATTGGTTGGATTAGAGCACCAGGAACAACTGTGGGACTTCCATGGAATAACTATTGGCAAAAAATTATTTTCTTCACAAGCTAGTTGATGGAAAGACTGAAATTCATTGAGAAAGTGCATCCTCTATTTATTTAAGGTCTGCTTTGCTAGGCAGAAAAGTAGGAGAACATGGGCATAGTTTGGCTCTGCTCCCATGTTTCAGCACCACTGAAAGTTTTTTCATGGAAACATGTGATGAGCCCCCAGCCTTTTGTCTGTGCAAGGACACCAGGGCAGCTCAGGGAAAAAGACTGATCTTCTGCAAGCAAGACCCCAAAGTAACTTCAGTGTTACTATGAAACTGTGCTGGGAAGTGAGAAACGCTTAAAAAGTGTAGAAAAAACATTGTGGTGCTCTGCAGGACCTGAATATGGCTCAGAGTTGTAATAGGAGCTTTATTTGATCAGCTCTGGACAAGTTTGTGCACACCAAAATAGGAGAATAAACTAATAATTTTGTAAAAGAAGAGTGGGGAACAGGAACAGAGAAGAGAAATGAACTTTTCTGTTGCTATTCCCTGTGTCTAGACTCCAGCCCTAGAAAATAATAGAGCACATATTAATAAAGGAGTTGCTGTTTATCTAGAGAGAGATTTTTCAAGGGCATAAAAGGAAATGCAAGGGTGTCATTTAAGAGGATGGGGAAGGCTGGAGTCTTTCCTTTGTGTGTTTGCTAATCTCCTTCACCCTTTCCATTGGGTAGTTGAACAATGAGTAAGAATGTGCATAATTTTCTAAAGAGCAAATCTTGCCTGGACAAACCTGATTGCTTTTTATTTAAGTAAAACTACAGAACCCAGTAGATGAAGTGAAAACAACAGATGTTATACATACAAATTTTAATATAGTCATGACACTGTCTCATGAATAGTTAATTGAAAAATTAATGCCAAAGTTTTAGAGGACAATTATGTGGATTGAAATGAGGCAAAAGGTTGATATACAAAAAGTAATGATCGACAGCTATGTCTAGGAGTGTCTGGCAGAGTACAGGAATTGCTCTTAGATCCAGTTATATTTAACTTTTTAAATAATGATGTGGAAATGAGTGGAAGTGATTATGACTTTCATCACAGTCTAAAGTTCTGCACAGATGTGATGACAGAGGAGTAATTCAAAAGTTTGAAAGTGTTAAACCTGAAAGCACATACAACAAAGAAATTATCTTTGAAGAAAAGAGCCACAAGAAGTCGTATCTATAATTTGCATAGATCCATTAATTTATGATCTGTGAAGACACTGGAATATATACAAGCAGAAATTGTGGAGAACAGCAATATTCTGAATAAACAGACTAAAGTTGAAATACATGGCTTGCTGAAAATGAGAAGCAAATTAAGTTTGAAATAGAAAAGCAATGTTGTTGACATCCCTATTAAAAAAAAAAACTCAAATAAGAACTAGTGTTCCTTATTAAAAATTTTTGTCTATTTCCAGGTATACAATATATAGTTCAGAACAGTCAGAGGCACAAGAAGTAGTAATGAACTGTTCTTTAGACTTCTGCTTTAGATACAGAGCAGCCAAATGTTAGAAAGATTCTAGTGAAGTACAAGAAATGACATGATTTGAAGACCTGGAAGCAAGTAATCAGATAGGCTGCTTCTGTCTCTGAGTTCTATAGCACTGTGAGTAATATGAGTGGGAACAGAGAAATTTTCTGTGAAGCCACTAATGATAAGGTATTAAGCCAGAAAATGGAAGGACAAAACCATATGTGTGTTGAAAGCAAATTGGATTTATGCAGAAAAGTATTTTTCTTACATGTAGTCAATGCAATGTTACTAAAGAACACAAAGCAGTTCAAACAGAGTAGCAAGAACTCTGGGGCATCCTGGGCCAGAGCAATACAACCCATGAGTTAGCAAGGAACAAAGGCAAAAAAACCACTTTATTTAAATTAACTGACAAGAATACAAAACAGATATTTTCAAGTGTAATCTTTTTCTGCACAATTTGCTGTACAGTAGCTAAGACAAATTCCTCTAGAATTTCCTCTCCTCCTTCTGAGGAAGCCTGGGAAGCACAACAGCACTGCCTGGCCCTCTGCATCTCTGGAAAAAGCAGCAGCAGTTTGAAAGCAGTTTCCCACACTGTTGGGTGAACAGTGTGGATTTGAGCAGTCACCATTCACAAGGATTAAGATAATTTCACATCCCCATCTTCAGCTGACATTTGAAATTCGATCAGACCTGTCAAGGTCTGTCAATTTGAGAGCTGCACATATTTTCACTGAAAGATGCATCCTCAGTCATGGAAAGGGTTTCTACTTAAGTACCATATTGGAAGCATGTTGTCAAAAATAATTGTGGCAACTGAACATCAGCTAATAAAATAGGCATTTTTAAAACAAATATCTTGACAGATGCAAACCATACTGTCTCTGAAGAAAGCACTGTGTCTCTTCAACCTGGAGAAGAGGAAGTGGCCTCAAGTTGTGCAAAGGAAGGTTTAGATTGCACATTAGGGAAAATTTCTTCACCAAAAGGGCTGTCAAGCACTGAAACAGGCTGCCCAGGGCAGTGGTGGGGTCACCACTATCTCTGGAGGTAGTTAAAAGACAAATAGATCCGATACTGAGGAACATGGCTTAGTGATGGACTTGGCAGTGCTGGGTTACCAGCTGGACTTGATGATCTGAGAGACTTTTGCAACCTAAATGATTCTGTGATTCTATGATTTAAAGATTGACCAGTCAATTAGAATTTAATAGTTATATTTTTAACCTTTTTTAGTCACAGAGCATGTGTTGGACTCCCTTCTTCATAAAAGAGTAAAGAAAAAAATAAAGAAAACCAAAGTAGTTTGACACCCTGTTACAACATCAGCTGCACACAGGAAGCTCTAACAAAAGCCATGTTTTACCAAAGCTGAGCTGAGCCACTGTGCTCTGTCTTTGTGCCTGTGTTCAGGCACATAAAATCTATCTTAATATGTGCCACTGGCAGTGTCTCTTCAGCCCATTCATTGTCCCTGGGACAGCTTTTCATCCTCTTGCTGAAAGCTCCCCTTTTGCCTTACAACTGGCAGGTCTCACACAGTAATGATGGATTTTATAATACATCCACTCATTACATCAGCACATCCTCCTTATCCCCACAGCATGTTTGGTAGCAAGAGTATCTCCTCTGTCTAAACAAGAGAAAGTGGGGACTGGGCTACCAATTGTCCTCACAGGTCAGGCCCTGTGGAAGGAAAATTAAGGTTAATGGAATGTAAGGTGCATCAGAAGACCTGTGCAAGCAGATGGTGTTTGTTTAAATAATGGCATATACTTGGGATTACAGGACTTGCCTTGTTGTGCCCATATTGTGAGGCTAGACCTCTGCTTTTTTCAGCAGGCTTGAGGAGCATTGCAATAACAGTGGTGACAACCTCTATTTATTTTACCTGCTGCTCCGGGACAAGGACAATCATGTGCGTGTTTGACACGTTGGTAATGAATTTTTTTGCACCAGGCAAACTTTGCAGAATGTCTCATCAAAACATCCTAATTAAGGAGTGGATGTGAGTAGACATACAATCTCTAAAATATCAGAAGTTCCACTCAATTTAATGTACATCCAGCAGCTCCCAAGAGAGTGTTTCAAAATCACTAAGCTTCTGTTTAGCAAAGTGGGGATGAGCATAGGGGCTCTGAAGGACTGTAAATGAAAGATTACTTAACTCTGAGGGAATTGTCTGGCTCCTGAATGTTTTAAAGCAAGCTTCTTCCTCAGTAGCTTTCAAAAATGTGTGTAAAGCAGATGTTCATATTGGGCAGAGCCTTCCATGGGTCCATTCAAATAGTCAAACACATCCTCAAGGTCTTGTCAGGAAGTGCCCTGTGAATCTGATCCATGTGATGCAGGAATTGAAACCACACAAGAAATGGTTGGTTAAAGTAAAGATTTCAGCATGTTTTCATTTGAAAATTCATGTTCACATGAAATGTTCAAATTCATGTTTAAATCTTTACACTCAAGATTACCTGAAAAATAAAGGTTAAGGTAATAACTTTTAAAGAACATTGAGTTATTTGAAAGTTCATGTGCAATAAAAGCAGTCAATTTACCTTAACTGTAAACTTTACCTTAACTGTGACAGATTTGATGATTTAAAAAGGAAATTAAATTTAATTTTAAAATTCAATCCTTGAAATCATCAGAGAGACAAGCTGGAGTCAACAGAAAGCTCCTTACTACATTCAGTCCTGCGTTAGGAATCAAATGTTCATGGCCCTTTTCCTACAGCTTTGTGGGCCTACCAGGATTTTGGAGTGATTCAGTGTTGGCAGATCTGTATATCTGCATAAAATGTCCCTGAAGTCTGTGGGACATTGGTGATGGGCATGTCAAAACGAATCAGATTATAAAACTGTGGTTTAAAATGGGAAGATGCTACGGGCTGGTCCTTGACTGCCTGATCTCTTCTGCATGCTAAACAGCTGTTCTGAAGCCAGCAGTCTTGGCTCTGTGGTATTGTAAGATTTTGCTATTTTTTCGCTTTTCCTCATAAAAATTCTTATATACCAGCAAATCTCTGCTCTGGAGGGGTTATCCTTTTTTTTTTTTTTTCTAATGATTTCAGTATACATAGCCAGGCACAGAATTGCTAGGAGAAAAGAACAGGATCTTTAGCCTCCCTCCTTTCCCTGGTAGCAACAGCCTTTTGACAAGGACAAACAAACTATTAGAGGATGGTTTCCTCCTGTTAACTTGCAAGTTAATGCTGGGGACACGTTACCAGACCCACACCCTGACACACACCGGGGCCACGCCGCTCTCCCTGCTCTGTGTCCGTCAGGTGACAGCTCTCTCTGCAGCAATGTTTCTTCCTTCATTATAGAAAAGAAGCAATCACACAGTAGGTGTTTTGATTGTATCTAGGCCACCACTATTTTTTTCCTCCTTTAGAAACCTTTCTTCTAATGCAATATCTTTCTGTGTCCTTAAAGACATCCCTTCTGAAGCATCGCTTCTTGAATTGGTTTTTCAGGACCAGGTTTGATTTACAAACCTTTTGTAAAGACAGCTCCCAACAAACCCTGCACCAAACAAAGCTGTGTGTCAGGGGCTCTTTTGTCATCAAAAAGCTGCAACAGAGAGCTGTATCCTGCCCTGCCAGCCAGGTGGGAAGCACAGTGGCACAACAGATTTGCAGAGCTCCTGTTTGGCAGAGGACAAGCTGCAAGTTTTTTACACCTTCTGTTAAACCTGTAGAGAGGGCGCGAGAGCCTTTCTTCTTTAAAGCACATTTAGGAAGAACAATTCAACATCAGAAAGATTGTCTATGGAAAGGGTTTTCTAAGCAATTAAAGTGCTTTGTATACTTTACAGTGAATCCTTTCTGGGAGCTTTTTCTAGACAAGGTTTGCTACAGATTGGGCTGTATTAGAGAAGGTTCCAGCAATAACCACTGTGACTGATGTTTGGGCCAGAAGCTCCACTATTGACCCCAGCCCTGAGCCTGTCTTATAAACAATGTGTATTTTTTAAATCTGTTCAGGAATATTAATTTCAACCTACCTAGTACAGGCAATATGGAGTTTAATTTACAAATATGAACAGGTGTAATGTGAGATGGTTCTCTTGCTTGTTGTAGAAGATGGCAGGCTCTGCAAGGTAATGAGCCTCTATAAGCAGGTTTAAAGTACCAGGTGATTGCTTTCTTAATTTTCATGTTAAAGGGAGGGAAAGATTTCTGGGTTCCCCCACTCTTCCTCCTTACTGCTCTCCTCCCCTCACACAGTTGGGTATTTTCTGATCCATGGGATGAAGGAAAAGGGCTTTGGTTCACTTTTCACAAATCTTTGGAGCTGAATTCGTATCCACTGTTGGAGCAGTGGGAGATCTTGCCTTGGGAGATCTGCAAAACCTTGAGATCAGCACCAAGATACTTTGAGGCCCATAATTCCTGCCACAGACAGTTTTCTTTAGTTTTCCCAATACTGTTAACTGAATGCAATGTACAATCTTTAACAACATATATTAATATTAATTAACACCTCCTCAGTTCAAGGCCCTCTCTGTGCCTGTTTATGTGCAAGATGAGTTTCTGATGACCCACTGCTTGAGCTACAACAGTTCAGCCTGGCAAATTTTTAATTCTTTTCACTATTTCTATCACTGTTGTGACATGCATATGTGCTTGAACTTAAGTTGTAAAATCCTTTGTTTTGACAGAAGTTGTTGTTTGTAATAATTTTCAACAATGGAATTTTGTTCTTTTCCATTGCCTGATGAAAGAGACATTTGGGCTTACGTTTTCTAGGTACTAAAGAAGAAATAATTTTCTCCTAAAGCTCAGTGACTGGATGTTTCATACATTTCCTCTCTGTTAGCACTGGCACATTTTCTCATTCTCAATTTTTATAGCACAAATAAGCTTGAACTCAACTCTCTATTAAGTAAATAAATGAACCTTAAAACTGAGCCAGTTTTTTTCTCCAAAGCTTGGGATTCCCACGCTTTGAGAAGCATCCTTTAAGCTTAGCTTTCAACCCAGCTAAGTCATTGCTTAATGCAGTATTCTTTTCATTCCAGTCCTACATGGAAGATCACCTGAAGAACAAGAATCGTCTGGAGAAGGAGTGGGAAGCTCTGTGTGCTTACCAGGCTGAGCCCAACGACAGCAGCGTGGCACAGCAGGAGGAGAATGTGCCAAAGAACCGCTCCCAGGCCGTGGTTCCATGTATGTACCCTTCCCTTTGCATCAAGGCATTTTGGTTCTTGATACATTCCCCAGTATTCTTTGCACAGTGGTGTGATAGCTGCAGAAGGCAGGTAAACGATGTGGAGTGGTTTCTGTGTGTACTGGAAATCTGCAGCTACGATTTTGGGTTGGGTACATGTCCTGTTGTCTTATGAGACCCCGTTTGTCTCCTTGTAAGTCACATATGTGTTACAAAAATGCACAGCTGTGTCACAGAACACTGCTACTGCAGCTGTGTGTCTCACCAAATTCCATAGCCAGAGTGATTGGCAGTGCTGGAATATGCTGTCTGTACAAGAGTGGCATCTGTAGCTATTCAGTAGAAGTCTCTTCTTCTTCCGACCAAGACAAGTTGGTCTCTTGTCCACCCAGCAGTAACACCAGCAGACTATAGGCAGAGCTGGATGATCTGTTTATCAGATACTCAGCTGTACTGAAGGAGCCCCTTTAGGCTTCAGTGGATAAGTTTCCAAGCTGGCTTCTCTCTGCAAGGCTTCTCTAAACACACAAAAATAAAAATATTGAGGAAAAAAAAGAACTGAAGTTTATATTCCTAGAAACTGCTCTTTCCTGTAACCAGCTGCCTTTTGAGATTGAAATAAAAGTAACATATTTTTGCTATGCAAACATATATATATATATCTCATAGATTACATTGGTAATATATGGACGCATATTTCATTAGGCAACCAATGAAACAAAAATGAAACTGAGAATATATGCACGGTCCACAGCAACCAAAATGCTCTCAATCAGTGTGCCCACAATCCAGCTGGATAGCTTGGCAAACATATATAGCTGGTTTAATTTTTAAAGTGCCCTGAAAACATTAATTTTCCCTATGAGAGTCTTGAGTAAGTAGTACTCCTCCTTTAGGAATGGAGAAATGACAGGTAACACGTTAAGTAAATGTCATAGCCAGATTTAGAGTGAAGATTCTTTGGAAGGACATGGTAATTTGACTGAGCCCATCAGTCCCTGCATATTTGCTTCAGCAGGGTTTGTCTCTTTTGTTTATGTAGTGGCTCTTTCTGCAATACTTTTCTACTCAGGACAGGATTACAGCAACTTAGCAGTATTAATTCTTCTGAGTAAATATGGTGCTGGTCAAAAGCCTTTTGGGGCAGCAGCAGTTTGCTGACTTCCATGTGTTTTGGGATCGGGTTTGTTGAGAAGTTCTAAAGAAGTCACCATGACAGTTAAAGTAGTGCAAGCCTTCTGTGCTCTTTTACATCCTGAAAAAAAAAAGAAGCACTTAACTGACATGAGAGGCAGAGAAAATTTTCCATGAAAATATGTATTGATCCAAGTTAATCTTCCTGCTTAAAGTGTTCCATCAATATGGACTTACAGTCAGACCATCTTAAGATACTTCAAGTTCCTGCTCATAAATTAAGCTAGACTGGTTTTGGTTGCTGCCACAGGGATAGCATGGGAGCTGCAGATGTTGCCAGAAATTGGTGCTGGTTATTTGACTGATGTAGAAACTGTGTCTTCGTGATTCAATGAGCTGTAAGATAGGAACCTTCAGACTAGACTTTTCTACCTCTGAATCCAGAAGTGTCATGGCAGTGACAGTGCTAAAGAGCAGAGGTTTTTAGCTTGGGTGTCATAGAATCATTTGGGTTGGGAAAGACATCTGAGATCATCGCATTCAGTCGATAACCCAGCACTGCCAGGCCACCACCAAACCACATCTCTGAATGCCACATGTCTTTTAAATGCTCTCAGGGATGGTGACAGGTAATCTGTCCCTTTTCATCATAGTGTACCTCATGGATGTATCAGCCAGCCCTGACCAGCCTTTGTTTCTCTGGCATTGCTTCTTCCATGGCATGTTGTTATGCCATTGGAGTGATTTGGTGAAGGTATTTGGACGTGGATAGGGTGACTGCAATTTATCTGAAGTCTGAACTATAAGTGGTTTAGTATATTTAAAAGGGTAAAATGATACATTTGCTTTGTTTCTTCAGTGTGGAAACTTCTATTGCAAATATTAGTGCACTGGGAATTTTCCTTTTTGACTGAATTGCACAAAATTACCTGCCTTCACTTTCTGAGGTTGCTGTGTACCGGTAAAGAGCTGTCATGTTAAAGATGTTTAAACTACTTACTACTTTGTTGATGGGTGGAAAGTATGGCATAGAGTTTAAACAATGTTAAATTTTGGTAAGGTGGTGGTTATTTTAGACTCTAAGATTAGACTGAGAGATAAGGCCCAGTTTGCCCACTTTTTTTTTTACTGTGTTAGACATTAAAACTATAGCAAAAAAAGCCATAGATTTGCTTCATAATGTATGAAGAAACAAACCTGATATGCTTTTGATATTCTACAGAGCTGTTATGCTACATTCAGTGTATTCTTACAGAGTAATGCCTTATTAGTGTTTCCTTACCCCCTTCATATTCATAATCACCTTGACAAGGTAGAACAAGATTGCCAATTCACATAGAATATTTCCTCTTAGAAAGGCTTCAAAGAAGCTTTAATATGTTGTATTTGCTTTCTGTTTTAATTTCTGAACGAGTGTTAAATTAATACAATATTATTTTTACTGATTATATAACTGATCTAATTATTATCACAATTTTATCATAGCTTACTCTTGTACCTAACTTTTCTATTTTCTATACAAACAGCTTTTAAAAGACTTGGTAGCAGAACACCTAGACACTGCACTTAACTAATTACTAGTACTAACAATTCAAGTTACCTGGACCTTCTAGATTAACAAAACTATATCCTTTTATCCAATCAAGAAGCAGATTGCTATAATTTAGGGCACATGGTGTTTATATTTAGTGCTATAATTTAGTGATGCCTATTTTGTTTATGAATACATGAGCAGCTCCAGAAAAGCTTTCCAATTTTTTTTTCTCTTTTTGCATCTCTGAAAAATAAGCCCACCTCAACAGAGTCAATACTGTATGTTTTTATTTATGTACATCATTAATATATATAGGTATTTGAAACATTTGGCAAACAACTTTTTGTAGTGAACATCTATCAAAAACTGTCCCCCATAGCCATATCCATGGGCTGTGGTATATATTTAAGCAACCTGGTTATCTCTGTGCTTTGCCTTTCCTCTAAAGGAAAGCAAAGCATTTAGGGGCAGAACATGCACCCAGATCTGAGCCTTGTTTGCCTTAAGAGCACAGCCTGGGGTTGTGCACCAGAGATGGGAACACTTGAGCAGAGGGTTGTGTGCATTATCCATGTTATGAATACATGTGCAAATAGTGCTCTGAAATGAAGGAAATCAAGCAGTCCAGAGCAAAGAAAAGTTCTATTTTCTGCAGATCATCTATAGGCAAAATAATGATAATCAGCAGATTATGGTTCTTCATAGTCTTCAGGCTGCACCACTTTCATTTCTCAGTAGTTCTTCACTTTCTAAATTCAGTGGAGTCCTGTGTAGTGCTTTGTATTAAAAAAAAAAAAAAAAAAAATCAGTCTAAATCTAGAAGGAAGAAAATGATGATCCAGGCAGGATGTGCCAGGCTGATTGATGTAAGATTTGCCTTACTCTGTGATGCCCAAATTCAGACAACCCAAATTTGCCCATATTCCTTTTTTTTCAACCTTATGTTTGTTGATTCTGTTCCTTCAGAAGTATCTGATTAAAAGGAAACAAAAGGCAGAGGGAAAATGTGAGTCTTACTTTTACAAGCTTTCAATCTCCATCTAACAGAAATAATCTGCATTAAGTTGCAGGGCCACTGTGAGAAGAAAAAGATTGAGAGAAGTAAAAGATTGAGGTGGCATATTACTGTAGCATTGGTCAATAACAATCATTAATTATTAAAAATAATTATTTGGATAATAATTCAGATTGTAATGACATTTTATTCTCAACTTAGTCATTTAAGCACAGGAATCCAGTATTGTCTGAGATGCCCAAAGTGCTCAAGGTACCCAGGTAGAACTAGTAAGTATAACACCAGCTCAGTGGGAGACTTGTGACCCTCCTGCCTGCTAGCCAAGTGTCTTTAGGACTCTGAAATATCAGTGGAAATCTACATTGAGGCATTGAAACCAAGTTTCTGGGCATGAGTCTGTGAGATTGTCAATCAGGATGCCTGAATTTAAGAGTCTCCATGTAGCTGCCTCCATGTGAGCCAGGCGTCAAAGCCCCTGGTACAGCCAGTGAGGAGCCAGTCACTGCAGTGACATCAGGAGAGCTGTGCAATGGCCACAGCTGGTATTTGGTTTATAGTGAAATGAATAGCTTTAAGATGCCACTGTGTATCCTGTGTGAGCTTCAGATGCTGGTCTAATAGGGTAAAAATCTTGGGGTCCTGTGTCCTGTCTGTTTTCCTTGTGCAATGTCTCATCTACCCTACAGTTTCTCAAACAGTCCATGTTCTAGTTTAACAACCTAAATCAAGCTCCATTAAGCACTTCACATGAATATATCTGTGTGTAGACACCAAAACCTAGCTTTTACAGTCTGTAAATTGAGATTTATTTACTGCAAACTCATGTGTGTTTGCTTATATCATGTCCTTGATGCTCTATCCTCTATATTTTATAATTTATACTTTACATGTATATAAAATCCAGCATTGTGCTGTGTTTCTCTGGAGCTACAGGTTAATATTAATCTTCTTATTTAGGAAGTCTCCCTCTCTGCCACATGTATCCATCTGTACATTTTGCTTTTCGTTCAGCTGTGGCTTGGCTGGAGCAGTAGCAAATACAAAGCAGTTCAGCATTCAGCAGCAGCTATTGGAGATACTTAAAATGATGCTGAGTTGTAGCTTGGCCAGATTGCAGTAGCTAGTAACAGCATTTGTCTTTTTTCTCACTTCCTTATTACCTCACCTCTCCTCTCCTATTTCTTCATTCATCTTTCTTTCTCGTTATTTAGATTGATCTTGTGTATCTTCCTTTTCTGACATACCTTCCTTACTTGTATTTCCTGCTTTTCCTGCTTCTCATATAATCAAGATGCAGTTTGCCAAAAAAAAAAAAAAAAGCTGTACATTCAGCATTTTCCCCATAGTTGCTCATTGTTAACATAACAATCTGGTGTCCATGGTATTCTGTGGTTTGTTTTTTTTTCTTTTCTTCTTCCCCTGCCTGTTTCAGAAGGAAGAGGTATTATGCCAGTTCCTAGAAGCTTTGAGGTGATAACAGACATAGACAAGCACAATCTGTTCATTGTCAATATGAATGTTTGATGCTGCAACTGAAGCACACATGGGTGAAAACTCCTGATATATGCAGAAAAACACCTTTTATATATATGCAGAAAGTCCAACCTTTTTTGTACACTTCCTTTTTCTAAGAGCAAATACAAAGTCTCAACACCTTTTCACTAAGCTTTAACATGTTTTGCCCTCTAATAAACCCTCCAAGACTGCAAGATAATGACATAGCACACTAAATCAGAGGGTCTGGATAAAACTCTCTGTTAAAAAAAAAAAGATCTATTAGTTACTGATCTCACACCTGACTCTTATTGGAAAGTCACCCTGACATCTGTTTGCTAAGTACTGATGAATCACTGTCTGCTCTCTCTCCTTCATCCCTCTGAAAACATTTCACACGTTTCCTTTGGTGATTAGTTCAAACACTTTTGCTATTCAATGAACAGGGCTTATCCTGAGTACTTGCTTAGCTTAAGGTATGTGAGACCACATTTACTGCATGTAACCTGTGTACCTCCTGCAAAGCCAGAAGGCTTCAGAGCTGCAATCCTTCAAGCACTCTGTGACATTGCTCATTGCAAAGCCTCCTAGAAAAACATTGGGTAGCCCAAGATCTCAGGTGTCAAAATTTCTTATTTATGTTTTGGATTCTTTTGTGCAGTGGTGCCAAAGTGGGGTGGAAATTAATAATGTTCATGAGCATGTTCCCTTTCTTGTCTTCTTCGTCCTCAAACCTTAGCAGGCAAAGTAATTTTATGTGAATAGTAAAGAATATCTCTTCAGTTATTTGACATGACTTGCTCATCACTAATCTTATTCCAGGAAGAGATTGCTGACACTGTTGGGTGAGATTGAGTGACTATAACAACACTCTTACAAACATCCCTTTGTCTTGCTCATCTACTGAGCTGCCATGGCATTGCCATTGAATAAACCTAAGCAGAGCCCAAACTCTCTGTCTCTACCTTCCTGTATGGTCCTTTGAATGTTTGATAATTCATTTATTACTCCTCATGATTATAATAATGATTGGTAGTTGACAGCCAACTTGGAATCCAGGTGTTGAGTGGTGTCTCAGGCCACTAGACAATGTGCTCTTTGTCTCTTTGAAAAATCAGTGGAAAGATCCTCAATCCTCTCAAAACATCACTGTCTGTGTTCAGCTGCAGAGGGTTACAGAAAGGGCAGCTCCACAACCTCTTTCTACCATATACTGTGGTACACCCTATACAGGGTAGGTTTCCTGAGAAGTATAAATTGTACTGGTTATAAATCAGGTACAAGTTGTTTGAGATTCATATGTAGACTTAGACATCTCTAAAATTATCTGAGTGGGGTCTGGGCTTTCTTTCTTTAGTCAGTGGAAAGAAATGGCATTTCTTGAACACAATTTGGCCTGTTTGTGACAGCTAAATCAAGATTAAATGATTCATCACATAGAAACATTTTTCATAACAGAAAGTGAGTCCGGATGATTGGAAGAGATGCAGATATCTGCATTGTCTCTGCCTGAGTACAGACAAATAAAACCCATCCATTATACGTGTTCTGATGTAGAAATAATTTTTTAAAAAGGGGACTAGAGTTTGAGGTGTACCAGCTTTCGATATAATTGAGCTAGCACCAGTAAAATTACAAGTTAAAAAGTGATAAAATAATTGTTATGATGGGCAAACAACAGGAGTGAGTCTCCTGTGTCCAGAACTGCTGTTTTCTTTACTGGTGTCTGAAGTGTAAGATGCCTCCAGTTGTACTTGAAGTGAAATTGTTGGCATTTTCTCTCTACCGTGATCATCTCCAAGTCAGGTTGTCTCCCCACATCACTAGTGGAACACCACACAGCACTGGTCTTTGACCAGGACAGATGAATTTACTGTCCAGCTCTCAGCTGTACCTCCATGTCCCTGCTGTTCATATTTTAGAGAAGCCAGGTGGACAAAGTCCCATCAGCTTCCCTCTTCCATGACCCTGCAAACACAGGAATGTTTGTTATAATACTGGGGGGTTATAGTGATTTGCCTGGTTAAACTCCCTGAACAGAAGAGATTCTCTTTTTTCTTATGAGAGGTTGTAGCACATCACAGTGCATCTCATGAAGACAGGCTTTCTGCTACTGAGCCTCTGCAATATCCCATTGTTTCATGCCTGAGTCAGGCTGTGATGCTGTGGCTGTATCAACCCTATGGCTAGGTTGGGGGTCAGAAGGAAATATCCTTACTGATACTTTCCTGTTTTGGAAAGCACATTAATCTGACTTTGAATTTTCTAACATACAATGGGTAGAATACTGGTATAGAAACTTTCTTCTCTTGTTTTCTCCTTTGCAGATGACCATTCCAGGATATGTCTGAAAGGTGAAAGTAGCCACGACAATTCAGATTACATCAACGCCAGTCCCATTGTAAGTATGGTAACCTATGAGAAGTATTCCAAATAGTTGATCCTTGCCATTCCTTGTTGTCAAAATAGGGTCACTCCAGGCACCTCACTGCTAATCTCAGGTTGTGAGCACCCCACAATGCTGGTGCTTCAGCCTGTCCTTTCAAATTGAAGAGAAATATATATGCATAAAATATCCTTGAAGTTTATTTACTAAGAAAAAGTCTCTAGATAACCCTTGTTCTACCTTGTAATACTGTCAGTTTTTCTGTACTTGATATAAGATTTTATTAACTTACAGATTATAAAATTCAATGCTTTACTTTACTTGGAGCTTTTCAGTCTCCTGAGAGGTGAAAATAGCTTGTTCTGTTTTGCATTGTCCTGCTAGCTAGAGTAGGAGGAATGGTTTCTGTAGGCATGGAGAGCTGAGCCCCACAGACTTCTGAGCTTCTTCTGCATTAGGAGTGACATTTCCTCTTACCTTTCTTATTCTGTTGACCTAGTGAAGCACAGTCTGGTGGTTCTGTAGCTCTCCTGGTTCTTCCATGAACTTGCTGTTTGGAAAGCAAGAACAAGATCCCCTAGCCCCTGTGCATTCATTCCAACTGCAAAGTAGGTCAGTCCAATTTTTGTGTACATGTACCCCAGGCTTGCCCAACTGCCATTTCCCATGGCTGTTTGAACTGAATGGGAATCCTTACCTTGTCCATGAAAAGTGATAAGGAAAAAAAGGTCTCTATTTGCAGACACTGAACAGGTACAGTAATTCCAGTGGCATTGCCCTGTCATAGCATCTCAATGGAAGTGTCAGGATATCCAAGTGAAGGGGGGGAAAAAGACGCTGTGTCCTTGACCTTGTGGGACTGCTGGTATTGCAGTTGCTTTTTCTCACAGTTCTTATTCACATTAATTAGCCACCAAAAAGTTATTATAGGGTAACTGTGAGAAAGAGCTTAGGATAGAGAATAAGATCTCACTGCAGTGGGCTGTATTTGCCATTACTGGCTCATTTTCCTGGGGAGTATCACTCCCCCAGTTAAATGACTTTGTGTGGGCAAAGCAGCTGACAATTTGCAACAGCATGAAATTACAGGCTGCTTCCTTCCAATGTTGTTGACAATACTTTTTTCTTTAAAAAACCCCAACAGCTACATAAAAAGTGTTCCCTGATCTTTGTTTCAGCAGAGTTCAAAGCTTCATTTCCTTCAACACATAAAAGCGATTTATTCAAAGAGTTAAAAAACACACAGAAGCCGAAAAACACCTTTGGGATATTTTTGTCTTTGGCTTAGGTTAGAGGGGAAACCAAAGTACCTGCATGTTGGGGGATTGCCAGTTTCCATTTCAGAGGACAAGGGTGGATAGGCACAGATGAGAGTTTTTGGACTGCTTTTAGGTATGTCTCTGACTGGACCAAGTTCTGTCTGGCAGCAGGATCAGGGGATCACAGTAGGTCGTGTTCCAAGGAATATCCATCCTGCTTGTAAAATCACACACAGAGGTCCAGCTTCAGGGCTTCAGTGCTCTGCCTGTGTCTTCAGGACCCAGCTGGTGAGTTATGTTTGGTCAAGCCTTCATCTGATAGTAGAAACTGAGAGGTTTTGTGGGAAGGACAGGAGTGGGAGGTGATAACTGGAAGTGAGATATTGTATTCTTGTAGGAGCTTGGTTGTAACTCACATGGCAACAGCGTGGTATCAAAGTGGAATTACAGCATCTGTAGACAGTGCTAAGTTGGGTTCAGTGTTGTCAGCAGTACAACTGCTGGGTTTTTACTCAAAAACTGGGCTTCTCCAACCTGCCCAAAAGTCTGTGTAGACACAGCTTAACTGGTTTTAGTACACAATTTTGGCTGGAGAAGTGGTTCAATTCTTGCATGTGTGTATATGTCTGTTGCAGATGTAGTTTTGGATTATAGTGTAACTGCTTCTTTAATTACACTGAAGAGTAAAGTATTAGATTAAGTAATGTTGTAAGTGAAGAAACAGGACTGACATCCCACTGACAAAACTGGGAAGAGGTTTGCTTTGTCAGGATTCCCAAAGCTCATGCAAGCACGGGGTCCCTGCTCCCACAGCTTTAGCTCTTGTGTTTTTACAAAGGGTTGTAATCTTGCCTTTCCAGCCAGCTCTTAATAAGGGTTCTTCTGCAGGGTTAGAACATATTTCTTTTTTTGTTGTTTTCCCAGACTCAAGAGTTCTGTTCAGTACAACAAGTCACACTGATGAACCAAAAATTCTTATGGCTGTCTTTGTATCTCTTACAGAAACACTTCTATGCCCAGAAATAAGTGGGTTCACAAGTGTTTCATGAGATTGGGATTAGTGCCCAGTAACTTGCATAGCCAAGAAAAACTGCCAAGAAAAAATTTCAAGTTCCTCTTCTTCCTGGTAGGATAGAGACTCTACTGTGAGGAGAGGGTGCCACAGCTGACATTTGTGTAGACCTACTATTCCAAGGAAAGAGATGCTCCAGTTAGTTACATGAGTTTGCTCCACTAAGCCAGTAGTCATTTTGCTGTTTTGAAAGCAATAGATCAAAATGTGTTTCCTGGAGGTGATACAGTGGAGGGCTGGTAGGAGGAAATCCCTACTTTGCAAGCCCATGGTCTGGAAGGATTCCCTGCAAACTGCTGAATTTCAAGCCAAATTAAATGTCCTCAGATTAGTGTAAGCATATTTATTAATCTGGTGTAGTTTTTGTATAATGAGGTTGAATATAGAAATGGCAGAGATATTCAGTCTCCGTTCTCCCCACTTCCCTACTGCACTACTGAATTGGGCACTTGATTCTGCAATATTTACTGTGTTTGTAGAGCTAGTGAAGCCTAAGTTGGACATATGTGCTGTTTCTACTGCTGTTTACTTGAGATCTTTCCTGGTAGCAGGCACACATTTAGTGAGTGTCCGTGAAAGCACCCAGTGGATGTGGAGTATCAGTACAACTGCTTTCACTCACTCTTGCAAAAACCCTACCATTTCTTTCCTTCAGACTCTTTCACCTTAAATAACCTCAGTAATTATCCTGTCAATACAGTGATGCTCCTGGTGCATTTGCTCCTTGCAGAGCCTGGGTGAGGAGTGAGCACTGTTGTGAAATGGGCATCGATAGCACAGGATCAGTCCAGGATGAACTGACTGGAAGAGGCTTTTTCCTTCCTGTGTGTGGGAGCTGTCTGGTGCAGGAAGAGTGTAAAATAAAGTAATTCTATTTGAGCTTCAGAGAGGGAGGCTGCCAGTCCCATACATGTTGCTGGGTATCTCCAGCTTCTGGGTCAGTGGTCCGGTCTCCAGCTGGGGCTCACTCAACCTTCACTGAAGTCTAAATGAGTGCAGCAGCACACCGTAAAAAAATCCCCGTGCTAGACAATGAGCTGGCCACCTGCCCACATGTTTCTTCCTTTGAAAAAATGCTGCCCCCCCTCAATACCTCAATACTTCACAGTAGGATGTGAAAACTGGGGTTATATTGGTGGCCCCACTGCAGCTGGGTGAACAGAATCAGGAAAGATTTAGTCCAAATTCTTCCCATATGTCTTTTATTTTGCTGTAGCATGAGGCCAGGCAAAATGAGTCCTTGGGATAAATTTGCAGGGTAGAAGTGAGGTAGAAATCTGTTTCCCTCTTCTCTGAAATAACTTAAAGTACTATGATAATAACTCTGGTATCGGCAGCTGAATGAAAGGCTTGCAATTACAGCACAAGGAGACCCTGACTGTGCAGAATAAAACTGTGATAATTACTTCTGTCATATTTGTACTTAGTCCTCATTAAATTTCAGGAAAATCATCCAGTAGTAAATAATGTGCAATCTTTGCTTTTAAATCAGAGGTCATGAAAGTAAATGGGAAATTCTGTTTTTCCTCATAGGGTGTCTGAGAGAGAAAAAAATCCCATCAACTACATTTAAAAACTCAGTTTGCTTATTATTGAAGACACCAGACTGAGGAATGTCATTAGCATGACAGTTTGTTCAAATACAGCATACAAATTTCATCAGCAAGAATAGGCTCTGAAATTCATAATGGCATAGGCAACCAGATTTGCTTCTTTCATTCCATTAGGGGCTTAAAAGGAAGGATTTAAAAAATTGTTTTAAATTTTAATTCAAACATGAAGATGAGGACTAGTCTACCTTTTTAATTTTAGTGCTGAGGTGAATGATTACAAAGTTCATCTGCATTTGCTGGATATTTTTTCTTTTGCAAAAACAAATACACTTCTTTAAAGACTGTCTGTACTTTGTGTAATAAATATATGCATGGAAGTAGATTTTCTTGGTGTTGTAAACACAATAAGTCTGGAAACCACACAGAAGCTTGAATCCATACAAATTTTTAAGGTGTTAATCAGATTTCCACTTCCTTTCTGTTGTATTTGGTCTACACTGGATTTCATTCTGATCTCATGATTCAGGAATATTTCAGAGGGACTCAGAGGCTTTAAATGAAGGTAAATATGGTGTGACTGAGACCACATCTCACCCAGCATCCTTCTCTATGGAAAGTAAAGATATGACAGGCTAAAAGGGAAGGTAAAGGGAAGGAATTCATCAGTATTATCATTTACATGAAATTTCAAAATGGCCATTGATGCCTATTGACACTTTCACTTCAGTTTGCAGTTTTACAAGACTGCTTAACAAGAATCTACATGTACCACTCGCAAGGATTTACTTCCACAATGTATTGATTTTTCTGTATTTCATCAGCATTATCAGTGAAATCGTGCAGCAGCACAATCTCTATCAAAAACTCAACAAAATTCAGCCTTCTTCAGAGAATTCCTGCCAAGTTTTAGAATAAGGCAGCTGGATAATAGAGCTCTTGAGGGAAGAACCAGCTTTGATTCTGTAGTAAAGCAAAGGTGGAATCCTGGTCTGATGTTAACAAGATGCAACCAGTTGTGAAAATGTTCTTCATATATTTTCCTACTTTAGGGTACTGTAAGTCAGCTTATACTACAAAGTCCTGTAGGAAAACACAAGTTGTGCCACTAAAGTTTTCTCTAGTTTTTTTCCTTTCCAAGAAGAAATCTCAGAGCTCCTCATTTTTCTTTGCTTTTGATACTGGTAGTGATGGAAATCAGTACAATCATTTGCATGGCCCGTTATGGTAATCCTTGACCCCTAATATAAAATCATGGAAAAATAGATTGAAACATTATCACCAGACTTGCCTCTGCTGTCCTGCAGCAGAAAATGAGAATTCCACCATCGCAGAACAGTTGTAATAATTGTAGGTATTTCTTTCCAACAATGTCTGTTCGATCCCATTCTGATGTAAGCCTTGTGGACTTGATGCTTTGATGGGAAATAGAGGGGAAAATCATGTTCTTTTTGAACAATTACTATTAGGGTGATTTCTGAAGGTTGTTCTGATGTAAAATGTTAGCAAACAATCAATTTTTGTTTTAATACTTGATTGTATGGAGTCTGGAGTTCTCCATTCTTCTCTGGAGAATACATTTTCTATTTTGTTTCCATGAAGTGAGAAATCTGAGGGATCCTTGAAAGAAGATAATGACTCCTGACATTAAAAAAAAAGCCTTTTACTGGATCCTTGATTAGTTAGTTTAAAACCCATTACTGACTTTATTTCTGTATTCAAACTTCTGTTAACTTTGATAGATTAAGATGCCCTTAGTGTTCTTGCTGACCTTGAGAGAATAAAAAAGAACAAAGCAAAAACATTCAAGAACTGTCCCTTGCCATCACCTACTCATATGAAATTGAATGTGACCAGATTAGGGATTTTTCACACTTTTCTTGAAATACATGGTCTTTTAAACAGTGCATGTAATACAAAATTGATGAAACCAGGAATTTCATTTAATCAGTTTAAACTTTGCTCTTATTTTTGTTCAGTTAAAGATCATTTAATAGTATGATAGCATTTTCTGCCATTTTCTATTTGCTCCAAGCAAGAAGAGTTTCTGCTCATAATTGTTTTTTGTGCAACACAATGTGCTTGGAATGTAATAATTGTAATTGTCTTTTGAATTATTGTTAAACTGCTGATATACTTCACCACTCTGTGCTTATTGTAATGTTTGCCACGTTCCAACAGCACCTTTGTGACAGAGGTTGATTAATGCTGAAATGCCAAGATTGGCCTATTCCTTATTTATCAGCTGGATGTTGAAATGTATTTCCTCCATGACAGCACTATTTGCATCATCCTTGATTTCTTCTGCCTTTGTTTTCTGGCATGTCTACACTTGAAAAAAAAAATTTAGGAAGAATTCAAAGTAAATTATATTTTTTGTAAAGTTTGGTGTATTTACTGTCGGTTACATTTCCAAGCCAAGCTCTAGCCTGTGGAGAAGTGACATCATTTTTGAGTGGATGCAGCCTCCAACAATTTCCACTGGGAGTAGCACATCCTCCTTGGTGTAGGTCAATTTTTCTAAGTTAAGATTTTTAGTTCCAGCATAGGAAATCATTTCACCATAAATTTAAATGTTGTAGATCTTTGGGATTCAAGACAAAACAACAGCAAATCATTTCAACTGTAATGGAGAATAAATGAACCCCCTGCTTTTAAGCTTGACTTTGTTCGATCACATTTGCTGTTGTTTTCAGCTGTGTTTAGTTCAGTGTCTCAATTCTTACAAAACAAAACAAACAAAACAAAGCAAAACAAAACAACAACAAAAAAGTTGCCCCTTTTGAAATGTTTCCTGAGGGCTTTTTTGTTAATACTGATTTCTGAAGAAAGCTAGTTTTCCTTGGTGTCAAAATACCCACAACAGTAAATGTCCTGCTATCAGAATTGCTTTTGTCAAAAGGGAAAGAAAGCAAGGTTGAAATTTATTGTGAACAATTGCTTGTTGGGAAGATTTATTTGCTGATAAGAGAAGCATCCCAAGGAAACTTGGAATAAAATTATGCTATTACAGATATCCTGTGCTATTACAGATATCCTGGTCAAGTTTTTTTTTTTAATTATGGTGGTGAATCAGAAGTAAACTTTTAGTCTAAATTGATTCGGTGACTTTTACCTGTGTTGTGTTGTCATGGAGAATGTTAATATTAAAGTCCAGCTTAATTATACATCAGAAAATTAGAAACATAAAAGTTTTCTCTTCCTTTTTGCAACATTCATCATATTGTTGTTCTGTTAGAATAACTTACATCTGTTCTTTTATGGTTCTTCCCTCTTTTATGTTGCACATAATTATGAGGTACCTTTTTTATGCTGACATGTACCATCACTGAAGATTTTGATAGGCTATGAATAAATTCAGGAGATGCCTGTTAATGCAAATGTGACTCACATTCATTCTTATTCAGATCTTTACTTATAGGACAGAACTGTGTATTGAGACAAATTCTGCCTTCAGTTACATGGGTATAAGTTAACACTCACCGACTTCAGTGTCACTGAGTCACACCCACAAATCTCTGAGCTGAAATGGGTCTCCTTTCTTTATGTTCAAAGTTTTGTCCTGCCCAGTTCAGGGTTAGAATGAGTTTGTTTGTTTTTTAATCCTATCAGCAGATCTTCTTTTTCAGCAGAATGGGTCCTAAGATTTAGAACCAAGAAAACCACCCATCAGTTCGAAAACATTCATTGTAGCACACTAATCCTATTTACTCCTGATGGCTTTGTTTCTTAGATTCTTTATTTTTTCTGCTCAGTGAATTTTCTGCTCCTTGAATTAAATGTAATAATTAAGGTCTTTAAGCACAACTTCCTCCATTGAGGCCAAATCCATGCATTTAGATAAATCAGCTAACCAGAAAAAGCCAGAAACTGAATTTGTTTCCCATTTTTGCTGGTTTTTAGTTACATGTGCCCTTGACTGGCAAGGTGGAAGTGGAGAACATATTTAGATGTGTGGAGCATTCTTAACATTCAGTGTAGAAAAATGTTTCAAAAGGCTCCTAGGTTGCTATGAAACCACAAGTACTGATCTCAAATAAATGCCTTTGTCAGCCACCATAAATGATCTTTCTCTGCATATTGAGGACATGGGACATTGCTCAGCACATGTGTCTGGTGTCATCAGTCTTTTGGGGGAAGAGTTCTCCTCTGAGCTTACAAATGGAAGTAAAACACTTTGCTTGCCAATAAAGGGTGGAGGGACATGACAGTCCTTCGGGAAGTCCCTTGTTCTGCCCTCTCATACTTTCTGTCTCTAACACTGCAAGGGATTTCCTTTAAATAAATCCAGTCTGTTCTTCTTCCTTATTCCAGATGGACCATGACCCCCGAAACCCTGCATATATTGCCACCCAGGGCCCTCTCCCTGCTACTGTTGCTGACTTCTGGCAGGTAAGTTAAACATCTTTTTGAAAACTGAATTTATGTCACAAGTTTTCTTGTGCTTCTTGAAATGTAATTTGTGTAAAAGTATGTTGTGCTTGAGTCACTGTAGGTGGAATAACCTTAAATCAAATGCCTTTATAAAATCTAGTACGTGGATATTCAAGCCATTTATGTGTAATACAAACCCTGCTAAGGAATAGTTTATCTGAAAATCATACTGAGAACCTCTGGGCAAAGTATTCATATTTTAGTGCCTGGTCTCTGTAACTAAATTACTGCCAAGGATTCAGTGATTTTCAGAAGGCCTGAAGAGTGTAGCCAGAATTCATTGTCATTCTCCAAATCAGAAAGGACCTAACACCAAGTGCCATGAATTTTCCATTGAAATCTATTCCACACATGTCCCAGTTCTCCAATATGCTTCAATCCTTACTCATTTCCTCCACCACAGGCAGTTAGGACCCAGCTGCATAAATTTAAGTAGGGGCAGAATTCTTTGCAGGATTGGGGATAAATGGAGTAGTTACTGATGCACAGTTAGGAGCTTACTTTGCATGCAGGTGTTTTAGTGCTGGTGCAGCTCTCAGGTTCGGACCAACACACATTGCCAGGGTAGATGTGTGTGATGGTGTGATGGATATGAGTGTTAGATATTCCTTTGGAAGTGCAGAACTGTGTCTGAAAGTTTACAGAAGCTGCCTGGGGAGGAGGCCAACTGGGGCTTATTATCAACATGAACATATGCTTTTATTTTTTGTTTTGCATTATGAATTTAGAAGTTTTTGTTCTGAAGATAAGAGACTGTCTGTGTGACAATCTCAGAAGTGTCATTGTATTTTAGGAGCTGGCATCTGTTGAAATCATCTCTTCATCTGCATCACTTGACCTATCCTTAGAAATTATTAACTGATCCCTATTGAAGACTCTTTTCATGTCACGATTTTTCTGATGAGTAATCAGGACATTTTCAAAAAAGTTGTTGAATTTTGGGTGCGTGGATATTGAAGTGCTCAGTCCAAGATATTTTGGGACTGTTTTCTAGAAGGGTAGAGCAAATGCTTTCTGCTTGAAGTCAGGTGAGCTTTTGGTCTGGCTTAAATTTTCAAGTAGCTTGTGATTTTTGTCTTCACTGTTTGGTAATTAGCTAGAATTGAGAAGACTGATCTTTTTTGCTTGGCACATGAGTTCATTCTAACAGGCATGACACTTGAAAATGTATTTGTTAAGTTGCAAATGCAAAATCCAATAGTATATTAACTATTCTTTAATGACATTTTATGATTTCTATGGCCCAGGTTTTTAATTGTTTATTTTTTTCATATTTGTACATCTACATTGTGTGTACTTTGACCTGTAAATGCCCCTTTACAAATGCCTCTTGAAGAATAAATGTTCTCATTTTTAAATATGGCATTTAAGAAGCCCACTTTGAGTAAGCATTGCAGAAATCAGAATAAATCATACAAGCACAGTATGAAGGATATCTTTTGTTCTTCTCCCACATCAGTTTGAAAAGTTAGGCACCCTGTTTGCATGGTCAGAGAGACTACAACTTTGTTTCTTTGTTCTGTGGCACAATCTTCTTCATTCTACTTCATACTCAAACGATCTCTTTCTTGACTTTCTTACCTCATGCTATGTTGTGTGGTACAGTCTTCACTTTCCTTCTGCTCTTTTTGCTGTTTCTCTTCCAGTGTTCCATCAGTGAAAGTTCACTCCAGCTCCCCACCAGATTTGCTGTAAACATCTCATTCCTCAAAAGCTGTTTGGGAGCCGTGGTTCAGCTTTGATTTGAGTGTGATTGTGTGCATTTCTGATGTGATGCTCTTCTGCTATTTCTTCTCTTAGGTTCCACAGAAAAGGTGTTTTTTGACATTTATTTTGACGATGTCTGTCACTTCAGCATAACAATCTACCTGTGCCAGTGTCCTGCTTTGCTCCATGACCCGCTTTTCTTAAACTTCCAGCAGATCACAATTCAATGTGCCAGTTCTTGTCCCAAACCTTTTACACAGCCCAGGGTATCAACCAGACATAATAAACAGGCCAAGAGAGATGAGCTCCTTGCAGAACCCTACATCCACAACCACTGAAATGCAGAAGATCCAGTGTACAAGTCAAAAGCCATTGCTTGAACGTTTTGCAGTTTATGCCCACTTGCAGGAGAAAAGTTAATTTCTATTTTCACCTAATTGTGCCTATTTTAATATAAAGCATAGGAAACCTGAACTTGCTATGGAAAATAGTCTTAACTGCTGTCAGGGCACAATCAGTTGATATTTACTTGAATACAGTTTTCTGTAGTTTATGGTGCTTCCATGATGCTGCCACCAGGGATTGTTAAATGATTCAATTATTCATTCCTGAAACATCTTCTCAGTGGTTCTCCTCCCTCTCCCTCCTCCACTTAATGCCAGCTGTTGCAGAGTTGCATTGCTGTTTTCCCTTTTTTGTGCTCAGTGAAGCAGTTTTCTGACTGATAGTGAGAAGAGCGACTGACTCCAGAGAGATCTGGGACTGTTCTGCTATTCCTTGTCTAAATGCACAATGTCATGCTTTAGCAAGTCCATCAGAAACTCTTGGAGCTTGACATCACCTTCCATGGCAATACTTGCTGGATGTATTGCTTCCTGTTTTTGCAGAGATTTGGCTGCTGAGATTCCCAACAGTCAGGGTGCACAGTGGGCATCAGCCACGTCGTTGTGTCTTGGCTCAAAGGTTGCCCCAGCAAGAACCTGTTGTAATTGTTTCCACTCCTGAAGGCTTTTCAAGCTGACTTCTAGAAAACTCTTGTCTACAGAGCATTTGTTTTACTTGAAAGCGTAAGGCAACTTTCTTGGCATTCACAACACAGCTGATATCCACAATGAAATCCAAACTGCTTCTGATCTGTGCTGTCTGCATTTCATGCTCTTATTCCAGATACAGTTTCTAAACCAGCTTTCTCTTAAGCTTTCATTATATTCTCCCACCAGTCAGTGACTACCTCTACAGTAGCAAGCAGTCTGGCCTGCTATGAATGGATTTGTGGGATGTCACAATACTTTGTAGGTTTTACCAAACAGATAATTTAGTTTTGGGCAATCTTTTTTTCTAGTTTTACTGGCAGGCCCCTCTAAAACCTGTTATGTTGATCCAGTGCCCAGTATTTTAGTGCAAGTGCTGTTAGACACTTAGCAAGCAAATTCCTATTTACTGTATTCAAGTTGCCCAGATCCAAGCAAAGATCATAGTTAGCTCAGTGCCTTTGCTTTCTCAAACTAGGCAGAGATTTTTCATGAAACATTGATGGTGCTTGGTCCAGGCTCATGTAGTTTAGCATTCTTAGTAGAGGTGAGGGCTTAAGCTGCACCAAGAGAAATATAGGTTGGATATTAGGAAAAAGTTTTTTACAGAAAGGGTGATAAAGTTCTGGGATGGCCTGCCCAGGGAGGTGGTGGAGTCCCCATCCCTGGGTGTGTTTAACAAAGCCTGCATGTGGCACTGGGTGCCAGGGTTTAGTTGAGGTGTTGGGGCTGGGTTGGACTCGATGATCTTTAAGGTCTCTTCCAACCCAGTGATTCTGTGAATTCTGTGTGATCCAAGCCTAGTACCACTATGGGATTGAGAGGTACCAGTGCCATTGATCTCACTAGTGACCACTTCTTGGAAGATTATGTCTTTTTGGTAGGGTGGAGAAGAGCAAGTATCATTCTTCAGTACCATTTACCTTGAGCCACTAGAGTTGGCCATCAGTCTCAGAATTTTCTGTAAAACTTTCTATTCGTTTGGGTTTCCAAGTTCACCTGAGAGATCAGCTTGACAGAAGTTTGTCTTTCAAAGGCACAATGTTTGAGCTGGAAATGATCCAAATGCCTGGATATTGGTTCTTTTCAAATGGTGTTTGAATCTGTATGTGTTGTAAGAAAAATAATGATAAAATGGCAATAGTCTTACAATGACTCTTCTAATGGCAAAAATCCTCCATGGTTATCTGTGTCCCTCTGGTTTACTTCTCCAGCTCCTTAGATTCTTGGCATAGCTTCTCTAAGTCAGCAAGTGCCAAGTTAGTTCCAACTTTCCTGGCTTACCTATTTCTTTGAAAACTTTCTAGCCTGCAGGAGTTGTGTTGTCAGTCATCTCATTGATCTGTTTTGCCACAGGGCTTCTTAATCTGTCTGGATGCTCTGTGTTTGCAGCTCAAGCAGAGATTTCATCTCTACCCGCTTGTCATCTCTTGGACCACTCTGGAAATTTTCCAGCCACTACTTTAATTAATTTTGAAAAGCCTCCAGCTGATTTAAGTCGTCTTTTAATTTTATCTGGTCTTGTTTTCATCTTTTAGCAATTACTATTTCTGAGAAATACATCCTTCATTGATTCTGTTCTTGTTCAGTGGGAATTCCACCTCACAATTCCCTTTCTCGAAAACTGGATAACTGTCCTCACATGGTAATAATCCATTTTTACCTGAGTGGTTAAACAATTTGTCAGGTCTGTGGGTTGTTTTCTTCTCAGCTGGAAAGAAAATTCATCCTCAGGACAGGGTTTTGCTTTGATAGAGTTCCATTTTATTTACAAAGAAAGAAAAGAGTTTTATTTCCTTGAACAAAGACAGAATCAAATAACACTCAATAACTTCTACTTTCCCAACCTCATTCACCCAGTGTTTTACCCCCAACCTCTCTTTCAGCTTTTCTTCTACCAGGATCACAATGCTAGTTTGTAGAGCTGTGCTGGTGGTTTCTTTATTCCTTTTACACATTTATGCTGCTTATCAGGATTAATCATCTTGCCTTGATTAATGCTCTCTCTCTGCATTAAGCATATCAGTTTCTAGAGAAACTCACGGGTCCATATGCTTCATGTTTCTCTTGTTTTTGATGATAACTTCTGTAATTTCAGTTATCAGGCTTCATAAAAGAGTTTGCTTGTTTCTTACATTTATCTTGAATGAAAGGTGATGATTTTGTCCAGCAGCTTCAGTGAGATTTCACTCAGCTCTTTCACATAGCGCTATTAAAATTCAACATCTCTTTGAACATAATTCAAAAGAAAGAGGATGTAGAACATTTCTGATCTATAACAAGTTTTCGCAGCAGGAGTTCCATGTTGTGAATAATTCTGGAGGCATAAAATTTTATTATTTTCAGTATGTGCTGGGTTATAATTCCACAAAATATTTGACATGAAGTACATGTCTTAACTTGCAAAGTATTCTAAGAAGCAAGGGATGATAATATGCAAGAAACTATTTCTAAGAGTTAGGATACTTAGAACCAACTGTCCTTTCACTGAAAAATTGTTCTTAATTATTCTGGTTTTATAAATTGCATGTCTGCTAAGGTTCATCATCTCCTACATTTCTGTAGGAAGCCATAAATTTTCTCTCTGTAAAATACCCCATATCATGTCTTTCTTTCATAAATCTACCCAAGTTTGCCCTTCTTTCAAACCCTCCTTCTTTTTGGAGGGAACTACATTTTCCCATTTTTTATTTTACCACATGAAGTGGAATAGGGGGAGGGAGCAAGCACTTACTACCATGCTTTAGTTGCCTTGGAAAATGAAATAATATGTGACATATACACTTCTGCAAGCATTTATTGTGCTCCTGCGATGTCCTCCCTCCATGAAGAACATAATTAATTATTATCTGAACATTATAAAAGTTCTGTTGAAGGGGTAGAGAAATATGATTTTCATCATTTTGCTAATCCTGGGTAAGGTACAGCGCACCTAAGTCACCTAGCGACCTGTCATGAGAGTAAGTTAAATACAGTCCACATTTGTAGTGGACACACTCGTAGTTTAGACCAGAAAACTCCATGAGTTTTGCCTAAACAGATCTGTAGCTCAGGCTAAATAGATCCCCCAATGCCTCAGTCTGACAAGGATGGCAGAGCAGACACCACTCATGAGCAGCACCAAGTCGGACAGGAGGTGGAAGGCAGACTTGAAGTGCTGCCCCTTTGTGGTTGGGGTGCTCCTCTGAAAGCAAGGAAAAACTTCATCATCCTCCACACTGAGTCAAACCCATGCTTTTCCTTACCCCATCTTGTCCTCCTTACCTCCACTACTTGTCAGCACATGAAATAGTCTTGAAACTGGAAGTCCTCTTCAGCCTTCTTGTTAATGCTGCCTGTCTCTTGCTGACTAATAGAGAGAGACCTCTCTGGAGTGAAGGTTTGCACTGTTGTGGCTATAGTGACTGGGGAAACTTCATCTCTGTTCCCTTGATTATTTTTTTACTTTTATTGCCAGACTGTTAAATGTAAAGTGCAGAAGGGGTGTCAAGAGTGAAGTCCATAGCCCTAATATGAGCCAGGCAGTTCAACTGCCATTTGCTTTTTGGCGCCCCAGTCCTGCATTTCTTAATCTAAAACTATTTTTATTTTACCCCTGCTCAGGAGTAAGTTATCAGCATCAGTCAGAAAAACTGACTGTTGGTTTTCTCCCAGATCACATGGCATATTAAGAATTGATTCCTGAATCTCAGTCTTGAGGACATGATAAATCTTTGCATGTCTAATCAGCAACACTTGCTTCTCTCTTCCAGTTTTGGAATCAGCAAAAGAAATACAGAATACTGTCAGTTGACTGTTTCCCCTGTAAAAAGAATTAGTCATCAGTAGTCTCCAAGGGCAAATCCCAGTAACAGGAGACCATGTCCCCACAGCTGAATGAGTCTTCCAGCAAAATCAGTGTTCCAAGCCCATGGGCTGAGTAGGAACAACTGTACCAAACCCCTGCCTGCTCTAAATGCTGGTTTCTGTTCTCCCAGTTCAGCACGTTTTGTGAGTGCTGAAATTAATTTACAGACTAAATTATTCTTCTGCATTTTGTTCTGTGCAGGCACAGGGCTTTCAAGCAGTTGTGATTCCCAAGTTTTATTTTCTTTGCCTGGAATGGGACTTCCTGCATGTCTAATCAGTTCTCACCTTCAGAAAGAAGAGCAGATGAAAACCAACAGAAAGCAATTCAATGTGTAAAATATGCATATTTTAATTTAATAAAGGAAAAACAGCAAGGGAGACATAGGCACAGAACAGTAGCCCCTAGAGCTCTAGTAACTTGTCAAGCCATGAGAAATAAATATAGCATTAGAAATTCCATAAGCGTTCAGTGAAGGAGTCTGCTTTTACCACGCTCCCTCTAATTATGGCTCTGGTTGGAGAATGTACTTAGAAATGGTCCCTTAAAATTTGTATCCCCTTATTGTTTAGTTTCCACATTTTCAATACTAAAGGAAAAGCTAATTTCTCATGATTTTGGTGGACTTTTGCTCCTTAATGTGGTTTTGTAAGCAGTGCAACTCTAAACAGAGCTCATATTTAAATTATTTAACAACAAGGCTTGTTAGGACTCTTCTGAGAAGAATAAGAGCAGTTTATGTCTCTATGAGAAAGCAGAAAGAGAAATTATTGCAACACATTCAGACATCTTGAATTTGCCTTCCCGTATGACTTCCAAACAAGTGTTGCTAAAACAGCAGGGGACACAATACAGCTGTGTATTTATATATGATCCTCTCTGAAGACATTTTTCCAGCTGCAGTCAGATACTTTTTTAATGAAATACAGATTGCTGACCATTAATCTTCCAACCTACAGATTTGCTTAACTGGCAGGCACAGTTGTGATTTTGCAAATGGCCATTCTCACCTTGCCAGATTTGACCCATTTCATATTAAAATGATCTCATTTGCAAACAAAATATTTCACAAAAAAAAAAAGTTTGTATGACTTTCTGACTGGCATGCATTGTAAAGCTCTAGTTGGTAACAAAAATCTAAATTCAACCCAATTTTTTTCCTTCAGTTAAAAGATCCTCTTTTTTTAAAAAAAACTTGAAAGACATCACAGTTGAGTTAGTTATTTTCACAATATGTAATGGGATTAATGTTATCTGAAGCAGTCAGGGTTAGCACCTTGCTTTGTTTTTTTAGGAGTCCTGTTTATTCATGTTGAGTTTTGATTATCCTCAGAAATTCTTTGGGTTCTCTTTGCTGGTTCATCTGCTTTTCCTAGTCTTTGCATTCACCAGTTATACCAGTTGTATGGGAAGCCTAAAAGACAGAAAAGGTAAATTCTGTATTTTGCTGGAGGTCTCTCCCAGAGAGCAGCTGGTGTGATTTGCAGGTTATATTTAGTGAACTGGCTGGATTTAACTGATTATCCCATCTATTTTCTACTTTTAAATCATTGCATTTTAGAAACTTCTCCATTAAATGAAGAGTGTCTGGGCAGAGCTCCTATCTTGTCATTTTCCCATCACGAAAATGACAGAAATGGCTGAAAAAGGAGTTTGGGGAGAATCATTTATTATAAAAAGAAGCTTCAAAGTGATGAAGTGTCTGAAAAAGAAAAGGGGGTTCATATTAACCATTTTATTTACAAGCTAGTAAACAAGGACATTTTAAAGTATAAGCTATCAAAAACTGATGTTTTATCAGATTTATGGCATTGTTGTAACACTGGTTCTGCTGTTTGTGACTGTCTTTCTCATTACATGAAAAACCAATTCTGTGCTCCTTTTCAAGTAATTCTTCCTAAATATAATTCATCCCAATGTGGAAGCCCTTTATATGGGGCTGGCAATGCTGGATAACCACAGCATGAGGTCTCTACACTTGGTGGATTTCATCAACAGGGAATTCTGAGGATCACAAATGCTCTGCTCATTTTGGGTTGCAGGATTCAGCCTTTAATTTGCAGCAAATGGCACAGGATGGTGTTATTCTTGCCCAAGAAGTGTCCTGAGAATGATGCATACAGCAGAACCTCATTAAAGATCATTAACATGTTACCCTCTAGGCCTACAGGCTGAAGGTGGACATGTCACACAAAATCATGCAGTGTCCTCCCTTTTCAGCAAAGAAAGGCTCTGCAGTGAGCTCCTGTACAGAACTCAGGCTTTATTGCTCCCATCCACAGGACTCCAGTCAACATTTCTTTTTCTACTGGAAGTATTACCATGAATTACAACCATGAGCATGCCTGTGCTAAATGATTTAAATATAATTAGTTTTATATATTGCAAATATATACTTGTGTATATTATGTGATGTGTATATATATAAATATATTTAGTTTTTGTAGAAACTTAGAGTCTAAGGCTTAATTTTGCTGGGCTCTACATAAAAAGAAAAGCCTCTTCCCTGAGGACCTGATGTCCTCTTTATTCTTTTATCACATTGTGCAAGCATACAAAGTTCAGAAATGTGTGAATTACTGCATATTTGAACTTCTTCCTCCATTCTCCAAGGCCAGTTCAAATGTCCCTGTGGCACCCACAGGCACTTCTGCAGAGGCTGTGCTGGGATTGTGCAGACCAGGTGTGGGCTACCTGTTCTTTCTTTACCAAGACACATTTTTGGGGCCTCTTTGTAGTTTATGGGTGTGCCTGGACACTGAGCAGTCCTGGGAGATGAAGCATCTGAACCCCCAACCCCCCACCCTCAATTGCTTAAAGATGGGGAGGTGAACAGATGACAGTGTAAAACTCTGTGAACTGCCTTTGACTCATCCTGCTTTCAAGTTATTTGGAAATATATGGTAATAAATATCAGACTGATGGTTTAATATTTAAATTAGCATGAAACAATGAAAATGCTGTAGTCCTCCAGTCACAGGTGGTGAGCCTTAGTGAAAATCCCATCTCCATAGTAAGCACAGGAGATGCAGGGACAGTTGCTTGTAACAGGAATGAAGCCACTAGATTGTATTGCCTTCTTGATTTAGTAGATTTGACTTCTACTTTTCACACAATGACCTAAAAGAAATACTACACCCCAGAGTAACTTTGAAATTGTTTGTTTAAATTAACTTTCATTTGGATTTATGCTTAATGAAATCTTCGGAGATGCAGGCAGCCCCTCTCTAATGAAATGCTCTGTCTTTGAACCAATGAACAGGGTTGCCAAACTGTAAGGATTCCTCTCTAAATGAGTGGGCTTTTATAATGTTACACTTGGGTGGCACAAGCAGAGTGCTCGATGATTAGTTTATGGTCTAGATCATTGTATTTTTATTACGCTCATAAAAACTGTGTTTCTCCTCATTTTCGTAATGGCTTCAATGAGCTTCTATACCTTCTAGAGGCACATTAAATCGTTGTGTGATGAAAGTGCTGATTTAGTGGGGCTAGTTTTAAAGTAAGATGCATGTTTTGAATTCTTATCTTAGTCTGATTGCTGGCTGAAAAAGGTGAAACTGTTTTAGAATGAAAGAAATCTGTATCATCTTCCTTACATATAAAGAAGGTTTCCAGCTGTGGCCTGAAACAAATGTAGTACAAAAAAGATACAAATGATAAATATACATCTGTCTGTAAAGTGTCTATAATTTTAAAGTATGTTTAAATGGTTTTGTGGCATTGTGAGATTTTAAAGTGAGGTGGAGGAAATTACAGACATTTTTATTTAAAAAACCTTTTTTAAGGGGTTAAAAGAAAAAAAAAAAGACTAAATTCCAGTGTAATTTTTTTATCCCACTTCTTTTCAAAATGATAAATAACCCTATTCTGTGTAAACCCTAAATTTATTTCTCTAAATAATTCTCTGCTGGTTTTAAAAGTAGTTTTAATTATGTTGTAAAATGAAAAAAGGGAAGAAAAATGTTATTTGTTTCTCTATATGCAAGCTATTCTTAAAAGAGAAGACAACATCATTATCCATGAATGGGAAACCTTTTTATTTGATATGTAATTTAAAAAATAATCCTTGAATTGAATGTATCATCTCATCTTTGCACAGTTTAGACAAAGGCCTTTTTTGTTGACAAAATTTACATGTCAATACAGTTGCTTATAAATATTTCTGTGAAATAAACATAACCCTTCACAAAAAGAGCAGTTTACTCTTCATTTAGTAATTTTATATGCTAGCAAAAAGACAATGAAAGTTGTATGCAAATATAACATCAATGTACAGCATAATAATAACAGTTTTTAGTGATTATACTGCTTGGTATTAATTCATAGGAGCCTTTTTGTTCAGTCATGGGCTGTGTTTGGAACAGAGATATGCCAGACCAGAGCATCTCTGCTTGTTTGCTGTTTGTGAGAGACATCCACAAATCCTTTAGTTGAGGATGTGCTTGAATCTTGTATCCTACTCTGTGGCTGGTCTAAATTATTAAGTGATGATGCTGACAGTGAAGATACTCTGTTTTCCTCTGTTGCTGTACCTGTGCTCTGTGAGTGCACTGTCTGCAGCACAGGTTGGATTTTCATTCTACCTCCAGGAAAAAAAAAAAGGGGGGGGAGAAAAGGGGAAAACAGAACTAGAAAAGAGAAAGAAGAAGGGGAGGGAAAAAAAAAAGAAAAATAAAATAGAAAAGAGGGAAAGAGGAAGGAAAATAAAAAGAAATTTTTTTTTAAAGGAAAAAGGAAGAAAGGAGACAAAGGAAAGCTGGAAGGAAGGAAAGAAAGAAGGAAAAAGAAAGTAATGCACATTTGCAACGAATCTTTTATAAATGTGCATTTGGAGGCATGGCTTCTCCATCCAAAATGTTCCTGGAAAAACAGATTTGCTTTGAATTTTCCCTGCCTTTCTTCATTACTGTTGTTCAGATGCAACTTTTATGATTGTTTCAGCAATGCAGTGCTTTAATGGCTTCAGCTACTTGGCGAAGTGAAAAAAGGCATGGGGTTGAGAACACAAACAGGTTTCAGTACATGTGACTTTAGTAGGTCTGTGCTGCTCCAGTGTTAAATATCAAATCTTAAAAAGATGGGTGTTCTGCAAGCACCATTCAGTGTTCCTTGAGTGGATCTAAAAGTTTGCCAGAAAAGCAGTTGAACATGGTACCGGGAGCAAGGAGAGATTTTGGGGATGACCTGAATTGAAATCGCAGGAAATTCTTTAATATTTCATGGACGCCTGCAAAATATGGTGCCAGTTTATTCAGGGATTTGAAAGCAGCTGCAGAGTAAAAGTGTCTAATGAAAATGAAATAAATTTCCTGTGAATGGAATAAATTTTGATTGTGTGTCTGAGTGCAGTAATTATACATGTCACGCAGTAATTAGGCAGTCACAATGTGGCCACGGTGTCTTTCTTTGTCTGCAGATGGTCTGGGAGAACGGCTGTGTCGTTATTGTCATGCTGACACCCCTCGTGGAAAACGGAGTCAAGCAGTGCTACCACTATTGGCCGGACGAAGGGTCAAACCTCTACCACATCTACGAGGTACCTGCACAGAATTTCTGGTTGCAAACATGACAGTAAGTGCTGATTCCACCCAGGGCAGAAGGATGCTGGAGATTCTCTAACCCGGAGGTCGAGCTGCGGACTCTGGAATACTCCTGGTGTGCCTTCGGGTAGTTCTGCGTTTGCAAAAAAAAAATTGGAGTGCAGCTTTAACAGCAAGGTGGTTTCCACCGAGTAAAGTATAGTAAATAATGAGTGAAATATTGCAGTATTGAAAAGGACAACAATGTTTGCATTTTGAATGGTTTTGCAAGTGGTTGATATATGAAAGCGTGTATTTTATGTTTTATAGGAAAATAGTATTTTTAGAACTAGTGGATTTTGCCTTAGGATAGCCATATGTAAATCTTTGTAGAAAAACTTCTATATTGCTGTACTAATTAATCCTATCTATTTTTATCTCATCCCTCAGTCACAACAACAAATATATATTTTTATTTCCTGCTTTGCATTTCTAGTCCAAAATATCACATCACGAGTTATGTTGCAATGCAACATTGACAATGACTGTCAGATTTTTCCAGTGGTCCAGCTGTGTAGAGGAAGAAAATAATACCACAATGCCAATTACAAAGAAATGTGGAGAAACTGTGAAGAAATGCTGGTTTTTAAACTAAAATGGGAATAAAATCATTTTCTGAAAAGATGAGCTCTGCAAATAAGCTGCATTTTTTAATGCTTATTTTTCTTCATAGCAAAAGGAACTGAATTTTTACTTCTCATGTGAATTCAACTCAGATTTTTAAGATCTCTGAGAGTGGGCTGGGCAATGCATTTGTGGACATTTCTGAAAAGAAAGGAACTGCCAGTCTAACACATTTTCAATACAAAATATCTTTTGTGTTCACATAATGTTATAAAGATTTAATTCAGTGAAATTTTTTTTGCATTAAAATTGTCAAGATTTTTCTTATGTTTTCAATGGAAGAGCAATGACAGCTAACCCCTTTCTGACAGCTACATTGATTGCTAAATGATTTTTTTTTTCCCCTCCATACTGGCCAATTTGCTAATAAAAATAACATTTTCATGCAATTCCTTCATCCCAGAAAACTTACACGTGCAATCCCGGAAACGTGACTTGCAACCAGAATTGCTGATCTCCGTTCGTTCCTTCCTGTGGGTGTGTAGGTAAATCTTGTCTCTGAGCACATCTGGTGCGAGGATTTCCTCGTGAGGAGCTTCTACCTGAAGAACCTGCAGACCAACGAGACCCGCACAGTGACCCAGTTCCACTTCCTCAGCTGGAACGACCAGAGGGCTCCTGCCTCCACCAGATCCCTTCTGGATTTCCGCAGGTAAAGCACAAAGTATGGCGCTTCTTCTAAGATGATACGGGTCTGAGGAACTAGTGCTTTTTTTTTTCCTTTAAAGATTTTTGGGTTGAAAGGGGGCTCCTCAGCCTGTGATGCCACAATGCTAAACTAAGAGAAATATCTTCAGTAGGTTGATGTTTTTAGTGTTGCCTTACACAGAGATGTTGCCCGGGTTTAAGACATATTCATTTCACATTTAGAGATCAATACCTTTCCTCCCTTTATATAATCTCAGTGCTTCTGTATTTCTTTGTTTTTCAAGTATTTATTCATTTCTGCAACTTCCAGGCTTTTTGTGTGGCTCACCCAAGATACTTATATCAGGACTCTCACAAGTAAATTAGGAAGTGTGAGCTTTAAAAAAAGAATCACAATGGAGTGGCGATAGCTATGTGATGCTGTATGGTGATAGCATCATTCCCATGGTACCATTTGCTCATAAGGATCCAACAGCGAGGTCTGCAGACCTTTGGCTGCAGGAAGGTGGAAGCTTGAGGAAGCAGATGAAAATGTTGACAAAGCTTACCCTTTGGAACTTTAAAGAAAGTCAGCGTGGCTTTAAAATACAAATATACAAAGGCAAAAGCTGTGAAAGTCCTTACCACCTTCTCTAATGTTTTCTGTGCCTATCTAAATTTTAATTTGAAAATTAAAGCCATGCATGATAAATACTGGAGCGAAATAATCTTCATTTGATTGCAAACCATGCCCAGTGCATCACGTGTAGGTGTTAGCGTGTACCAGCTAATCCACAGCGACGCGCTTATGACTAATGAAAAGAATCTCCAGGAGGTTTGGGGAGTTGGTGCTCCATCCACCAGCGGCCTGTGGGATCACATGTTGTTCTCTCTGCTCTACAATATTATCTACAACCCCCCAAAGTGATTATGCAGGGCTCAGCGCTCAAAAGATCCAAACTTGTTTCTTTCAAGGAGTGCTGGGAGCTCCGACTGATGCCAGTCAAAGTTGGGCATCTGCACCCGAGGGGAGGAGCTGGCATACAGCCAACAGGAGCTGGTTGCACAGTTGTCTGTTGGCAAAATTCTACCCTTAAAAATTTAGGGCTAAATGCCACCCTTCATCTACTCAGTATTCTTGTACATATTGCAAGGCTTTTCAAAGCAGAGAGACATCTCACACGGTGCAGGTCATGTAATGGAGTGCAGCTGCTCTGAGTCACTTGGAGCTATGGCTAGGTGAGGATGTAAGGATATACTATAGAGTCACAACACAAAAGCAGTAGTGGAGCAAGGAAGCACAGCCATGGGATGGAGTTGAAATTGTAATTGAATTTTCAAGGTTTTCTTCTCTGGGTTCAGCTTTAATATGATTTTTATAGGTTGATTTCCCTTTGCTTGTGGTACCAGGGAAGTTGCCTGTAGTGAATTTTTGTAGTGAGAATTGTGACTCGGTCCCGTTAAGCCATGTGAGGCTGCAGCACAGAGCCGGTGCAGCGTCCAGCTTTGCTCTTTTCAAAGTTTGTGGGAAATCTGCTAGCAATTCTAACTGGAACATAAATGAGCCTGTACAGCCAGGACATCTGAAGCTCAGAGCACCTCGCCTCTGACTTGTTTCAGTAAGGATTGAGGTCCCTGCGTGAGCTGCAGGATTAGATCTACAGTAAGTCACAGTTCACACCGCCAGGAAAGCGCCTCTTAGAGTGACATTGTGTAAGGGTTAAATAGCCGTGTGGAAGAAGTGTTGTGCAATACTTTGAAAAAGAAAAATGATTACTAGATGAGAAAAGTAGCAGAGCTGCCATTCTTTGTATTTTAAGCCAGTATGGGAATGAACCTGTTAAGATTTAATTGAATTCTGAGTGTTCATTTCACATGTATTCACAGTCCAGTGTAGGGTACTGTAATCATTTGCTACGTGCAGATTTTGTACAATGAACTCATAGTACTGAATGCATAGTAAAATTCCGCCTGAAAAGGAATTTTGGCATGCACAATAGCCTGGTCTATGAATCTCAGTTTTCTTGGTCATCTGATCTTCGGGTTGTTTTTTTCTTTTTCGTTCTTTTTTAATGACAAAAAAACTAATGCACTATCGCTGAAATAATTTATTTGGAATTCATTTATACAATACATGTTTTGCACCTGAAGCTTTCTATTGAAAGTACAGACTCTGCTGGATTACATCAGCTGAGTCATAAAGCCCCCAGAAAAATGTCTGACAGTGCTACCATACTCTTAGTAGGGTAGTGCTAGGAAGGGGCTGCTCTCATTTCTTTTAATCTTATCTATGTTTTTATGTGCATTCAGTGTGTTTGTATATATATATGGATATGTGTGTATATTTATATATTCACATACATATATGAAATTAAGCATATACATAACCAACCCTCTATTTTTTTATAATTCATCACCAAGAAAAATTGGATTCCCAAAATTACCTTGCCCAGAGTCTGTGGAAATATGGACCTAAACATTTTTATTGAAGTAAATTTTGCAAGTCTCTTTGAAAAGTGAAAGCTTACATTTCTCTTATTCCGTATCAGACAGTGATTTAGATGATTTTGCATCTAGCAGATACATTAAACCTTGCTGAATAATCTATCATACTTCCATAATGTAGGAATCAATTGCCAAAAAGAGATTATTCTATATACTTTACAAATCTGTACAAAAGACAGTCCCTGAGAGGTGAGGCTACTACGGAAAACACTGGTCAGTTTTAAATGCTTCTGGAGTCCGAATTTCATTTTGAACAATAGACCAATCATTATTGCTCTGGACTAGCTTGTTAGTCATGCACTGATATGTGTCATTAAATATTTCTTAAGCCCAGAGGGAGCACATTTACACTTTAAAGAGGGACTGCTAAGCTAAAAGATAATTAGCATCACATGTGAGGGCTTTGCTTAAAATATATATCTATTATGCTATCACTTCTCGCTGTGTGCAATGGCATTTACTAACACTGCTCACTTTAAAAATGGACAAATTCTTATTTTGCCAGCTAATTAGCGGTTGCCAGTGTCATTTTTGTGATGTTGCAGCTAGTAATATGAGCCCAGTTGCATAGTCACAAAAGTGATCATTGGAAACTGTGACTCTGCTGCAGGGACAATGTGGGAAACCCCTTTTCTGAGCCTCTAACGACCTCTGACCTTTGCTTGCTGATGGTTTGCATGATGATTTCTTTTTCACTCAATGAGCCAAGGGTTGGTTTGTATTACTAATCATTCTTTCTAAGTTAATTCTTCCTGTATATGTATATATATATATAATATATATTTTCTTCAACATTCAAGAACTTTGCTTACTGATGAATTTTCAACTCACTCTCATTAGCCAGAACTAAGAATGAAATGAGATGTTGCTGCACTTCTAAATATTTTCATAAGCTATATATAGACAAAGCTATGAACCAGCTGGATTGAAACCCTTTGTTTTAATGTGTTTTCTGAAATGTGTGATAATGAAAATGTTTGAAACGCCTTCAATAAAACTGACAAACATAAGGTGTCTTTCCCTAACATGTGTCTCTGGCTGTCTGATTTACTGAGAGGTCTGATAGATTTAGATGAAGTTTGCCATTGAAATTATATTAGGACTTTGGTAGATGGCTAGTCACAACATGCAAATATCATGTTAGTGGTGCCACGCAAGGAACAAAGGAACCACACAAGCAGAAAGAGAAACGGTAAATACCCCTCTGTAGTGATTAGCTTTTATTTAATACTTGAAATGGAAAAACAACTCTGCACTAATGCACTTGATGGGGGTGGGGGGAGAGTGACCAGCTGCAAGTTGGGGAATGCAGGCTGACTGTATCTGATGTTGGTACAGACATTTCAAATATAATTTACTGTACAATTAAAAAAAAAAAAGCACCCAAGCAGGCTTTATATCATATTATATCATATAGAAGGAGCTGATCCTCAGGATATGACCATCAGGAATTGAACGGTTCATTCCTGTGAAAACTCTGCTGCAGCCTAATTTGTTAAAGTTTTGTTTGGTAGTGGCTGCATATAGATATATTTATGGACATATAAATGGTCCATTTAACTTCTGAGGTCGTGTGCTTCTCAATGACTTACCACTCATTTAATAAGAACTTTGTTCTACTGCATTAATTACTTATATCCAGGGAATATAAATAGAGACAGAATGTCTCTGCAAGTATGATTTACATAAGTAAGCAAGAGAGTAAGAATTGTGAAAAGTCCCTGAATTCAAATGTTTAAAGGGAATCCCAACAAGAACTTAATATTGTTCTCAAGTTTGGTTAGAATCTTAAGTAACAAAGATAAGAATGTGAAAACACGGTTTCATGGGATATCACCAATACCTGCATAGCCTGTTTGGGTTGAGTTCCAGGTATCCCAACACCCTGTCAGAAGTTTAGGCATCTCCAGGCTATACTGTAAGCAGTGTTTAAAGATATGTGCATGTTTTCACAGCACAGATGTTAGTGAATAGATGAACAGCCAAGAACTAAATGATTCAGTAGGTTAGTTATGCTTTAAAATTCATAATAACATCACACCACTGTTAAATTTTAGCAGCTCCCTTTAGTTCAGTTATCAGGATCCTGTGTAACACTTACCCTGAGCTGGGGACTGTTAGAGCACCCCTTGGAATGATTTTGCCCTATGAAATGATTTTATAGGAGACCTTCTAGCTCCAGTCAACTCAAACTCATCAAGTAATTTGAATGAAAGGTTTTGATTTCTTGAAGCAATGCTTTCCCATTTTAGCCTTTATTCATCTTGCCTCATTAACATATATGTGCATATTTTATGGATTTTTGGCCTGTAACATTCTTGACATGCAAAATATATCCTAGAGCAAAAGAGAGGGCTTGGGATTTTGGTGTTTGTAAGGCAATTTAAATAGATTTAAACCAATTTTGTGGGCTCTATTCTTAGACTGAGTATCTTGGTTTGCTTCAGCACTAGTTAATTCCTTCATTGAATTTACACATCAGCTGACCTGTTCTGTGGTCGTACTTCTATTGATTGATTTCACATATATTCTCTTGCCACTGAAAATTTTTAACCAGGAAGCTGTCGAAGACAACAATGTGTAAATATGAAATATATAACACTTTTGCAATAGAACTAAAGCAGTAGAACCAAAGCTTACTGATGGGTTTAGTTATTTTTACTATGATAAAATTATAGTTTAGAATTTTTAAGTGTTTCAGGAGATTTGGCATTTGCCTTTCTGTGAAGAAGTGGTGTTACAGATCAGCACACATTGTACAAAGCGTAGTGGAATAGCCTTTTTTAATTTTGTATTCAGTTTGATGACCCTTGATATTTCCTTGAGCAAGCAAGTTTGCCTCAAAATCAAGGCATCTCAAGATAATCTTAGTTTTGGGGCTAAGAAATAAACCACTTGAGAAAATAGCTCATTTGTTTTGTCCAGACAACAGTAATAATGGAATGTTTTCTGGGATTTCTTGGGCAGCAAACCAGAATCAAACCTTAAAGAAGATTATCTACCTAATTGCTTGTTATATTAGGAAACTATCAACCTGAGTATTCCTTCAAAGACAGTAATATTTGCATTTTCTTATTGCTTATTTTTGACAGTTGGCAAAAGAAACAGTACATAATTTGCTTAATTAATTTCTTGTGTCTGTTTTATTTCAGAAAAGTAAACAAGTGCTACAGGGGTCGCTCTTGTCCAGTAGTTGTTCATTGCAGGCAAGTACAATTTCTAAAATAGCTTTAGAGAGATCTGTATGTGTAAGAATTTAATATAGTACAAATAAAGTGGGCAAATTAAAGCTTTAGATGAATCACTAAACAGTGAGGTAGGTTAAAAGTTTTAAGTATAATTCAATTGAGTTTTAATGCTATTTAATACTTAGGATCTGTTTTCATCATAAAATTATCCTTCCATATGATTTTTTAGATGTTGAGCCATGACTTAAGAATGTATGGCCACACCTCCTAGTATAAGTAGCACTTCAATTTCTTACATCTCCTTCAAAATTAAAGATGTTCTTTGCATGCCCTCCCAATTTAGTCTGTTTTATTTTGTTAACACTCAATTATTTTTTATTTCTTCTTATACTTGTTTTTAGCAATCAAGGTAAGAAGAGAGCAATGTCTGGGAGTGGAAACCTGCCCAGAGATTGAGTAATTCTTTAAGCACAGAGCATTTTTAGGCCTGACAATGTGATAGAGGCGCACAAAAGCTGTCAGGCAGTTCAGTGGAAAAGTTTACCATAATAACATTAATGTTGGGTTTTGCATTTGGGGGTTCTGACTTATTTATCAAAAATATCCTTGTAGATAATGAAGACAGAAAAAGAGCCCTGCTAAGAGGCAGGATGTTTGCCATGTGTCACTTCATTTGGGATGGGAGTGGGGAGGGAGGGGATGTGTTTCTCACGTGTGGCTCAGGCGAGTGAGGATGCAAGGAGCTGAATGCTCCAGAGGGGGCTGCTCTGCATTGCCTTCAGGAAACGTGAGAAAGGAACAATTTGATGCACAATGAACAGCCTTCAAATTTCTTGCTATTTCCTTACTATGATGGATGGAAATATCTACCATGGGCTCAGGAGTTTTTGTTTTTATTGGGCCTTATTGCTGTCTTGTCTCTCATTATTCAGCTTAACTAATAAGATTGTGTCTTTGTTCCCTTCATAGACAGAGGAAAAAAAATTATTACCACTAGCTCCTTTTCTCTAAACAGTGGTCTAGTAACTGAAAGAAAAAAATCTCTGTCTACAGAAATTAAGTTTCATAGCCTGACTGTAAACAGAATGCAATAACATGCTTCATGCTGTTCTATTATTTTTTTCTTTCATTAATTCTTTTACACAAATTGAGCTATCAATAAAAATAATGGCTTAATTAATAAAACTACATACTAGCCTAATGGGTCACACATGCACCTTTGTAAAAATTTTGGGGAGGGAAAGAAAAAAAGCTTTTGCTTAAAGTCTTAATTATGTTTGCTAACAGCAGCTCTAAAAGAGCATCACGCTGGCAATTACACGTTGCTCTCTGAAAGGGACACAAGCTGCATTCAGATTAGGGAGCTTTGCCCCTCCCGAGGCTTGGTCTCACATCTCTGAGGAAGGAAGGGCTGTGGATACACAAAAGTTAAAGGCATTTCTTAAAATTACAAGATAATATTTCTCTCTGGTCATTATTTCTTGGGAAGAATTAAAGGGAAAGGTACAGAGAAAAAACAAACCACTCATATATAATGAAGAAAGATTGCGGTCCTCGGTAATTAAATATTTGTTCTTGAGCAGATCTCGGCATTCCCTCTGACCACTGTGCTCAAATGCAGTCTGCAGCATTTTTGACTGTTCTGGGTAATGTTCTAGTCAAAGTTGCTCTGAGTTCTTCATCTCATATATAAGTGACTGTAAGGTCATTATATGTGCACTTTTTTAATAGAAATGGTATCCTGGTTTAGGGTTTTCCACTGTTGTTTAAAATGTTCCTCTTGCATAAACACAACTTGGCTTAAAAAAATCAAAACAAAGCCCCGTTATCCATGCAGGGTAGTAGTTAATCTTCCACAACCAGCTTGTGTTTATTCAGTGCAAGCTTTCTCTCCTCTCTCAGTAGCCTCCTTTAACCCCTCATTCTCTCCTCTCCCACCATGTGTAACACTGTAACATTAAGGGCAGGTACCTTCATGTTGAGTCTAGATGTACACTGATAGGCTTTATTTTTTCTTTTTCCTTTTCTGTTGGCAGCGATGGCGCGGGAAGAAGCGGAACCTACATTCTAATTGACATGGTTCTCAATAAAATGGCCAAAGGTGAGAATCGAAAGGCTTGTTACTTCCTCAGTACTGAAATATGTGCTTGTGTTGCCATGACAACAGTGGGGGAGCAATATTCACAGAAAATCTGAGAATAAATTAGAGGCAAATTGTACTCTTTCCTGAATGTTCTGTAGTTTTTATTTTCATACCGAGCGCAAATGCTTTGTGAATGAGAGGTGTGTTTTTACTGCGGAGAAGAATTTGAATTTTTAAATTTATCATTTAAAATAGTTATTACAGTTTTTACAAGAGATGCCTTGGGGCTGTACAGCCCTAGTTTAGTGGTTACAGGAGCTAGGTCCTGGGCTGTGTCATGGCTGTTGCCCACATGGGTGTTACCTGCCCCACCGTGACACTCAGATGGGATTATTTTCCTTTTTGGAGCTGCCCATTGCCACCAACACGTGTAGAAGTGGTGGTGCCAGACAGGACCTCATGTCTGGCACAGATTTCTTTCTTACAAGGAAAAAGACTGTAGTGAACAGTCCAGAGAACTGAAAATAAATCTCCATTGCCAGTTCTGGCACTATCTATTCGATATTGAACAATGTATTTAACTTTTCTGTTTCTTAGAAGTCTCATCTGTGATATGTAATTTTATGACATGGGAAATAATTTGTCAACTAAATGTAAACTTGTTTGTTAAAATGAACAATCTATAGATTCTCTAGAGATTGGGACCATTCCTTTTTTTTTTTTCTTGATTGGTAAATTGTTCATGGTGGGAAGTACTTGAGATACTTGGAAATAGTCTTTGTTAGAACTGAACAAATTTTTAATGCTGATGCTGTCTTCAGAAGGGTGGAGGGTGAGAGTGAGCATGTAGACCTGACCAAATAAACAAAAAGAAATTTGCCTTTATTGATTCTTAACCTGAGTTTTTAAGCCGCATCTGGCATTATGCACGCACATGTATTTAATGAAAAAGCATTAGGTGTAAAAACATACTAATTTATAGAGAGAAACAATATTTAGTTCTTTGAATTCTAATCACTTTACAGCGTTTGTTTAATATCTTCTAACATAGCCATATTTTTACATGTAGTTTAAAAATACTCTCCATGCTTTGCAGTCATCTGCTGCTGCATCCTGACTATTCCAGTCCTCTGGACATGGTGGTATCCGGTCCCTTTAGAAAGAAGATTTTAGCTTTTCTTTTTTTTTCTCTCCAGATTTTTTAACATGTCTCATCAAACATGGACTGAATTTTCTGCCCGCAAGCATCATGTGGAACTTGCCACTGATGCTAAAAGAAGTTGTATGTTTGCCTTCTCCTTTGCGCTGTACTGAAAATAAATTTTTCAGTGGGATGAGATTAGTTTTTCATGCTCGTTGGAAAATAGGTTTTTACTCTGTGAAGGAATATGGAGATATTTCCAATGCTTGTTACTTGCCACGTGACAACCTAGACTTTAAAAATAGAAGCAATGGTGCATCGTAAAATTAATGTGGACCTTTGTTAAGTGTTTGTTCACTCATTTCGGCTATCAGCAGTGAGAAGCCATAATGAAAACTAGATTTAAAGTATACGCAATTTATTGGCATATAGAAGTAAATGAGGAGTATTTTCTAGCTCGAGGCTTTCAGCCACTTAAGGGAGGGTTGACTTTGTTGTAAAAGCACTGAAGAATGCCATTTATTGACTCCATTGTACCATGTAATGTCAAATTCCATTTTAAGTGTGGGCTTAGCGCTGCACAATGCCAGACAAGTCATGTGAAACTGGCCAGAGAAAGGCGTCACAGGGCTTTTTGGAGATCGGTCACCCCCATTTTGTTCTTGACCTGCTCCCCTCTGCCCGTGGGGGTGTGCGACGCAAAATCCCCTGACCTGGTGCTTTGGCTGGAGTTTAAATGAAAGATCAAAGGGCAGAGCGGGCATCTCAGCCCTGCTGAGGTGGGCCTTTCCCAGGCTGTCACACTGTGCGGCCGCCAAAGGTTTTGTTCGGGCGGGAGCCGCGGCCCAGCCTGTGCGGCCGGGGCCCTCTTTGTCTGGCCTGAGAAGCTGGAGGCCCAGGTTGAGGATCCAATGTTCATCAAATGATCAAAGGCCTGAAGCCCTGGACATGAAATCTTTCTTTCCATTTCCTTTTCTTAGAGAATGAATTGCACGAGTGGCAAAGAATGCCCTTTCCAAAGCTTTTATGTGCAGTGCGAGGGCTAACTTCAGAGTCCTTCAGCGCTGAACATAAAAATGTAAGTGCACTTTCAATCTGGGCCCAGCTGCAGGGCCAGCATCGAGGAACCCTTCTTTCAAAAAGGCTTTTAAGGATTAAGGCCTTCAGTCTTTCAAAAAAAAAAAAAAAAAAGGCAAAAAAAAAACCCCAACCAAAAAAAAAAACCACCACGGACTTTTAAGAATAAACTTAGAATAATTTGAGTTTCTTGTTCCATGGTCTGGTTTATTAGAAAGTAGACAATAATGCATTTTTAAATCAAAGTAAATAGAGGAGTACTTAGTTTCAGCGGGAAAGTAGAAAGCAATCAATAATTACCTTGGCTCTTTAGTGGGGTCTTTAATAGGTTAGGCAAAGGAGCTCCTTTTTCATGTAATGATTTACTTCCCTGCATTCTCTTAGACAGTTAACTGTAAATGCCTTTGTCATTTACAATTTCTTCTACTGCTCATTGAATTAGTGCTCACACTTAGTCTATTAAACGCGTTATAAATTCATATCTTCTACTACCCTGCTGTCGCCAACCCTCATATTATTTTAGATGCTGAAAACCACCAACAAGGAACCTGTTCCTAAAACCTAGAGCAGGGAAAAAGAAATCAAGTTGGGGAGGATTTTGTGTTTGACATGTGCCACATCAATTTGACGGCCCCAACCCCTTTGAGGAAGGGAATTTTGAGGAATGAAAATTTAAAGAAGCAAAGCATCTCAGCTCAGGGCACTTGCAGGACGGTAAAAGTTGGTAACGAGGGCAGAAATTCTCCCATGGTGCACTCGTGGGGTGAATTGAGCTGGTGGAAGAATGTGCAGGAGCTCATAGGGGCACTGAGACAGATTTGCTGCTGGGGGAGGTTCTTAATGAATTTCACTGTCCTTGGTGCAGTAAATGCAATGACTGCATCTGTGCTCCTATTGCCAACATCCACATGAAATAATCTGAGATACTGGAATAGATAGAGAGCAGCAGTGTCTATCCTGTGCTATCATTCCTGTGTCATATCAGCTGGAAGTTTCAATGCAAAGTAGGTCCTTTTGTTTCATTGTTCCAATAATTAATGTAGCTATTTATCATGTAGTCTGTTGCTATAATTTTTTTCTTCCTAGCTTCATATGCTGTTGCCTTGAAAGTTTCAATGAGTTGATCCTTGAGGTCCCATTCCAACCTGGTGTTCTGTGATATGCAGAGACCATGATCCTATATCCATCAAGGCAATAAGAAAAATGAAATGGCATTGAATCTGGCCTTACAGTAATATATTTTAATCCTATTTAACAAGTTTCAACTATGGTACCTATTTAACTAAGATAACTATTTGTACATGGGTGTTAAAGTTTTAATACCATTGGCAAATCACCTCTCATTTCAATGACAGCCATCTTAGGACAAGCTTTAATTTTGAGTTAAAAGCTGAGAAATTATTTCGTTCAGCCCATGTGCATTTTCATGATTTAAATAAATACAGAAAATGATAATGGATTGTTTTTGTAGATAATGCTTGCTGGATTTTTCATAGGGACTGTTTCTCTGAGGCTGATTTCTGCTGAGAATTTCAACATTCCTGATGTATTTACAAGTTTTATCCTTTGTTACTAGGGAAGATAAGATGATTTAGATTTAGTCTACTTGATAGTTCTTCCTCACCTCAAACTCACAGTAATGCTGAGCTGATCAGATTTTTTTTCTTTTTGTGTGATCTAGAGAAAAGTTGAGAATTTTCTCATTTCATGTCTTTCCCACAGGCTTATTGTAGTGACTAAAAGTGTGATATATTGCAAGACATTTTTATTGAGTGTTTTTGGCACACAAACACACACACACACACAAAAAAAAAATTAAAAAAAAAAAAAAAAAAAAGGAGAGATTATGAGGCTCTCCACTTTCATTTTTCTGAACTGTGAGGCTTGGATAGTGTAGATAATAGTTTGATTTTTAGATATTCATCCAGCCAGCAGCTGCTTAGGGTTTGCTGACCATCCATTTTCTTGTGTTTGAACTAGCTGAAACGAGATGAGTCAAAGGGAAGGCGAATATGAATTTTAAAATCCTTTTAAAGTATTGATTTCCAAATTCTAAAACCCAGCAAAAAAAGATTTGATTTAGCAAAGCCGAACCAACGGTTTATTCTCTTGCATTCAAAAGCTTGGATTATAATTGATGAGCACACACACTCTGGCCAGGGCTGGCTGTGGAGGTTATCTCCCCAAGTCCTTTCCTTGCCCCTGCTACCCTATTGTCTGAGGGTCTTGTGAGTCAGCTCCTGAGCAGATGCAGTTTATACCGTGACATTTTAAGGCAAAACAAAAGATTCCTTAATTCGCCTTCTGACTCATCGTGATCAAATTATTTGGGCTAATCTGAACCCTTGCTGAGGTTTTGCTTATCTGCTGTTTGGATTTAACAATCATAATGAAGTTGTGGGGTTAGCTCCTCTCTGAAAGGATTTTATGAAAGGAAATGCTTGCCCATACTCGTGTTAAAATGGATTCAATCTGCTTATTGTTGAGTCCTTATGCAAAGTCTGAGAAAATTCTATTGTTCTGTTGTTCTGATACAAGTCTAGAGCTGACTATTTCTGACATGCTTTTGGTGAATGAGGGAATATTTCCTCAGCCCAGCATCAAGCTTCTCCCATGAAAACAAAATTTAACATACTGCTTTCCTTCAGAGGTTCAGAGAATATATAGTGTAAATGGAAGATTTCTTTTTGACTTTTTTTTTTTAAGGTAATAATGGTTAGAGGGTCAAAAAGTGGGATTAGAAATAGGTGGTATTCTGGAAAAAAATTTGCAGCAGAAAAACTCAGGACTTAAAAAAAAAATTGCTTTTAGGGTCTATGTTTGAATTAATTACATGGCTGGTCTTTGAGATTTGGGTGAGACAGATTATTATCTGTAGGAACACAGAAGAAAAAATACAGAGCCAAAAAATTGGGGTTTGTTTTGTTTACCTTTGTGCTGTCCACAAGACTGCCTCAGTTCTCTGCAGCAGGAATGCCAGCCATGTAAATGTGAAATGCTGCAGTTTCAGTTTCCAAAGGAAGTTGCTCGTGTCCATGTAAACATATCGTATGTTATAAGGCTGGTTTTTCCAATGAGCTGCATTTATGTATTGTAACTTTTATGTAATGAGTTACCCTGGAAACACAATTAGGCAAATAGTGCTCGTTCTTGCAGCCTTTCCCAGCAGATAATTAATCACTATGAGAGCTGGGCCCCCAGCTACATGCACAAGTGTATAGGGAATGTATAGGATAGTTTTTCACGGTCCAGCCTGAGGTGCTCAGCAAACTCTTACTATTTAGAAAAAGCCATTTAAAATAGTGTTTATTTCCTTTGAAAAAACACATTTGGACATCTGATGCTTTCAAGCTTTTTGCATGTTATTGCCTGTATGGAGTCACCAAGTAATAGTTCACAAAAGGAAGATTAAAATGTAGCATGTTCTACAAGCTTCTGTTCTGAAATGAATTAGTGACCATGGGGAAAGTATTCTTGGTTGATGTTTCCCACTGTATGTTGTATGGTCTGTATTTTTAGATGGTTTCCTTTACAGAATATAAAGATTTCAAACAAAAAGCAAACATGATATTGATACAATATCATGTATTTCTTTAGCTTTTTTTTTTTAATATAGATATATAATTTATTGCTCAGGGATTATCCTAAAAGAGCCATATTTCTTGGGTTACTTGCTATTCTGAGGATTTTATTGGAAACGACTTGGGAGTAGGAAAGTATGGTAGAAAGCAATCCTAATTATCCAGGGTTAGGGGCAAATGAATTGTGAAGAAAGACTGATCAGGCATGGGCTATTCCCTGGGAGAGGGAGCACGAAGGGGGGTCCCCATAGAGTGCTGGAAGACCCTGAAAGAAATGTATTGATGTCAGTGAGCAGCTTGAGATAGTGACTAATTTGAAAACAAGAGGTCATTGACTGAAACTAAGGAGGAGACAAGCAGATAAGAAATTTGTGTGGCGTTTTTCCCACCATGGGTAGGTTAGAATATGGAAAAGTGAAAAAGCTGGGTCATAGAAGTACTGTGCTGCTGCTTTGAAAGCAGCTGGGCACATGTTTGGGAAAGGAAGTTTATATGCAGAGAGTAAAACCATTTCTTTTTCAGTAGCTAATCTCATGCAGTGGAGGAGCGTTCAATTGACCAGTGGTGGTCTTCTGGCTGTAAAAGGTACAGTTTGGTGGCTAAAGTGTAGTTATTCCACAGTTTCTAGAGCTGGACCAATTTAGTCACTTTTAAGGATAAACTCTGTTTAAAGAGTGAATCCATAACAGTTGCATCTTTTATTCAGGTCACTCCATGTACTGTCTTGTGAGAGCTTTACCACCTACGTGCAACGTAAAATGAAACTAATGTGAAATGTAGTTCTTACAATTTAATAGATTTCTGTAGGCGAGCTACTTCTGTGTCTCCTGGAAAGAAAATGCATATTTTCCAAAGGGGACTTCAAGATTTTTTTAAGGCCAAGTGAGGCATGTTTTCATAAATGTCATTTTTGCAATAAGCATCTTAACTTTGTTCGTGTTTGATTCATCACGAGGAGATCAAATGCCTTTCAGGTAATGTACCAAGAGTTTCTGGAAGAGACACTAAAAGCAGCAAATTGTGTAAAATTTCATGGGAGCTGATCCTGGGGAACATCTATTAGCAGGAAGTAACAGCACATTCACAATACTTGCTCTGTATGTGCTTTGTGTATATGTGTGTGCCTGCACATGCACATGTAGGTTGAATTTAGATGCATGCACTGGTATTTTCTACAGTGACAATAGGTGATCATGGGATATTTTACCCCATATGGAATAAAACTCACTAGCACCCATTTCTATAGCAGTTCTTATGTAGTAATTTAGGCATATTCATTTTACTTTTAACTTCTGGGGAGGGTGGAGGAAATCTAATTGTAAAAGAGAAACAATTCCTATCGTGTATAGAATGTGATGTGACAATTCTCACACACAGTGGAAGTGAGGAAGGATTGGTCCTCAAATTAGCATCCATTTGCATTCAGTTACAGTGAGTGGTTTCTGCATGTTTTTTTCTGCATTGACAAAGGATATTAACTTAAAAGCTGACATGTCAGCAGTGAATTTCTATCCCTGCAAGGCTGTTAAAATCAGTGTAAAACTCTTAGAAGCATTATTTTCCTGTTTAATTTTTTAAAATATTAGATTGTGCCTGTGTCTTCCATCTGCAGTATCACCTTCCTTTGGATTGTGTACTGACAAAGCCATATCACATTTGTACATTTATTACACGTACTCTTAAAGTAATAATACAAAATGTGTAAACAGTAACACATTATGTAATGCATATATGTAATGTATACTCTGTGTGTGCATGACTGTCACAATAATTTTAATTACTTCACTTTTATTACTTTAAGCACTCCCTTCTCCTCTTACATGCTTGCTTTGCCTATTGGGTACTTCTGTTGAAGTTGTTTTTGTTTGGTTTTCTTTTTAATAAAGGTAATGAAATTTCAGTTTGGGTTGTTAGGTGCACAGAAGCACAAACGTATTTTGTCTGAAATTACAGACAGTTCACTGACTCAGGTATAGGCTAGGTCCATCCCTAGCTACACACACATGCACACAGATTTTGTTCATCTCTGAGAGTGAATAAGCTTATAATGAAAATGCCAACCTGAATGCATTAATCTTTTTTGTTATCTTTAAAAGTGTACCCCTCACCAGGATTTTGCTGACGCTTTTATCTTTCCATGAAAAGTGTCAAATGATCCTCCTGGCCAAGAGCAGAGCTACGGCAGCAGACATCTGGATAGCTACAAATGAAAATTGCTTTTATTTTTGTAGTTTCTAGCTGATGGTCAGGACTCTTTTTTTATCTCTAATACTTACAAGCATTTTTTATTTAGTGTGCAGGAAATTTGAAGGAAGAAAATACTGTTGTTTCTTTGCAGCAGAGCACTGTGCAAACAGCAGTTACTCATAGGACACCTTTTTCACTTCCATGGCCTTCACTACACTGTACTGCTGGTTTATCTTTTTATTGTGGTTCTACGTTGCCTTTTTTCTGTCATTTCCCTCAAAGTCACCAAATGTGGAGGTAAGGGAAATAGGGAAGGCTACAGACACAAAGCACAGATCTCAAACACTGTAAGCTTTAGCAGATTCTAGCATTCGTGAGGCCAGAAGTGAAGAGCAGAAACTCAGCTCTTTTCAGCCCAGGTTCATTCCAGCTAACTTTAGGCACATAAAACATCCAGTGTTAAGCATCTCACCTAACCTAGTTGTCTGGGTCTCCTCTGTCATCAAGGAGAACGATACACACCTCTGGAGGATAATTCTCAGGCAAATGAATTGCCCATCAGAGCTTACCCTCTCTCTCTTAGCTGTTGAGAGAGGAGATGACTAACTCCAATTCCAACTTCAAGGATGGCTGGAGTAGATGAGATGAGGTTGGGCCTTTGAGACTAAGCTAGTTAGTAAATATTACCGGTTTGCTATTAAAACTAATGGTCAGTGAAGAAGTGGTGTTACACTCCCCCTAGTTATGACCCTTTTCTCTTTAATCAGATTGAGTTTGCCCCTCATATGGTGTGATTAAATGTTTTGCTGCAACATTAAGTACTCAATGGGGCAAACACTTGCTGGGGCAGCTACATGAGCCTTCCTTTAGAAGCTCTCAGTAGGAAGCTGGAGGCATGTAGGGCTTTAGGAGATTTGCAAATCTACAGCATATCTGTGCCATGTCCAGCTACATTAGACATTGGAAACAGCATGGCTGTGGCAGTGTAATAGTCCATGAGTGCTGATTTACCCTCCTCACTCCCCAGAGAGCCCACTTCTGCCTCTATACTCTATGGCAGACAGAGGTGTAGGTGGGTGTGTTTGTGTATTAGGCTCCTGACAGACCTGGATCTATTTACTGTCTGTCCTTAGGTCTCCAGAGTTCGCTATCCCCTTGCTGTGGCAAAGCTGAATGCAGAAAAGGGCCAGAATGTGCAGTGCCAAAGAAAGCCTCTTTGTCAGTCTTCAGATGGGGAGGGAAGAAAGGCAGCGTGAAGCCGCTGCGCGCGTTTGCTGTGACCGTGACGCGCCACTTTTAGACATGAGTCATGCAGCCATCACCCAAACATGACAAACACTTGTGTTCTTCCTAAACACAGGCACACTGTGATGAGACAGCTTAGTGTCCTCACTGGCACTGTGTTGTTTCCCCTTATTTTCTTTCTCAAGTGTATTTTTGCTGTTTCACGTTATTACAAGTGTATCTCCCACAGCACTCCCGGCTGCCTGGGAATACTGAGCCGTGCAGGATCTGAGGCTAAAGGCTGTGATCAGCAGCATCCTGCAACACTAATTGGCTCTTCTTCAGCTTCTAGCAGCAACAGCATAAAGAAGTGTAGTAGGGATTGTTCCTTCAAGATTTTAACGAGCTAGTTTTTAATCTTAGCTAACAAGTCCCTTTGCCCTTCAAGGCCTAATTCAAAATCTATACAATATAATAAATATAAAAAGATGCATTAGGCAGGTAATATCTGACCAGAATGAAGCTGAATACTTTCTGCTACAAAAAGAAAGGTGTTTGACAGGTCATTTCTGTATTGCTCTTAGTACTCCATTTTTTTCTGTTGGGATAAATGCTTGTTCCCATACTGATCATCATAATTTCCTGAAGGAGAAATGGTAAAGGTGCTAATAACCCCCCTTTACAGCTGCTCAGTACAAGTCCTACCTCATATATTCACAGTAGTGTGATCACTTTATGGTCAAGGAGAACAGAAAGAGAGCTGAAAGTGCAAAAGCTATTTAAAAAAAAAAAAAAAAGAAAGAGGATCTATCTAGGTCTTCACCTCTCTAGTGTCCAAGTACCTTATAATCATTAATGGATTTGCTTTCATAACAACTCATTAGGTAGAGAAAAAAAGGGTTCATTTTATAAATGATGGTGTGAAACATAGGGTGAATTTAATGATTTAGCCCAAGTGGCTAAATCATTTAGCAGGAAGTCAAAATCTCAGTCTGCAAGAGAACTGAAATCTATCTAAACATAGCCCCCTAATGACCAAGCCAGCCTTTAGGAATCACAGTAACAAATTTATAGCCATTCTGCAGAGTTATAATCATATCTTTTTGAGGTATATCTGGAAGTTTTCCCCAACTAGAAAAATCCTTTTTAATTTACTATTTATGAGCAAAATGTATTTATGAAACATTCACAAAGAAAATTCCTCAGTTCAGGCTATTTAAAAGGAAACCCCCCACAAATAAGTGCTTTGATGAAGTATTTAAACATCATTTTATTTTTATAAATACACAGAAAATTCAGAGCATCTAGAATCTAAAATATTCCTTTTAAGACAGAGCTTTAATATAAAATTCTATCAGCCTCACAGAATCTACACTGCACTTTTCATTAGTACTGAATAAAATAGAACATTTGAATTTGCTTTCAGTGTATGTTGAAGCCTGTTACATAAAAATCTCAAAGATTACCTTAATTAAGCTAAAACTTCTCATGCATTTATGTAAAAATGGTGATTGTTCTTATAACTGAAAAAAAACCAACCCAGCACATTTTCAGATGCACAAACTCTGGAGTTTGCTGACCCTGAAAAAACCTTTTTAATGCTATGCCTTCATTTTTTTCTTCCCAGCTGATCCATTTAAAGATGTTACTCCTCTTGACAAACATTGTCATATTCCTGTGCCATCACATTGACAGCAGTACTGCTACAATGTGGAAGGGACCATCCTCCACAGAGTGTTTCTCATGTGTCTTGTGCTTTGCAAAATAGGACCCCTGCCATGTCTAGGGGAATGAGAAGAGAGGGAAGCTTTCATTATTATAGTCATAAAACTAACATTAGGTAATTCAGGGTGATTTTAAATATTGTGAGCTGCTGGTCACCTCATGGAGCCTACTGCAGCAGAATTAGGCTGGGTCGTTATTTATTGCAGGAGAAAAGGGGAATTTACCCATGTTTTTATGACATGCTGGATACTCCACTTACACAACTGTCTAAGGGCAAACACTTTAACCCCTTGAGATCTGCTAATCAGGAGCACCAGCTGTTAAGTGCCAGCATGCATCCAGCATTCATGCCTGAGGGGAAAGAAAGGCTTGCAAGGGATATGACCCTAAACTTCAGAAACCTCTTCTCTCCTTGGGGGCAAAATATCATTCAGCTTGCATCTTCTCCTGTTTTCCTTTAGTTTATCTAGTTAATGTTCCTGATGTGGGTTGTTGTGCACTCACTGTGAATGCTTCAAGCCTTTAGGAAGATGATAGTTAATTACTGAAGTTAAAATCTGGCTTGCACTGGTGTGGAAGTGCTTTCAGAGGTATTTACTCAGCCAGCTCACTGAGCTGCTAGGGGCAGGGGAAGGCTGGCAGTATCTGGCTCACAGTGAATTACTGCAAATGTATGTTCTGTTTAAAAAAAACAGCACACTGCACAGTCACTTTTCCCAATACTGTTGGTACAGTATTAGCTCAGTCTCACACTAAGTTACATTTGTATATTCATTTAAAACAAGCAATGAAATCCATTGTGAAAAAGCCTGTCCCAAACACAACCCAAATTTATTCCCTGCAGAGTAAAATACAGTCAAAAGGTGAAAAGGCAGCATTTATTGTTTAAAAAATGCTTCTTCTTTTATCCCTCTCTTTAGCTTATGAAACCAGTGGCAGACACATATATATTGGTGGGAAGAAAAGATAGAAAATACTGTATTTTTGACATATTTTGTTTTCTTTTCCAAATGGCACTTGCTCTCCAGCCTAGTATTTTTAACCCTTCCTGTAGATTATTTGTTGTGTAACAATAAGTTGACATCTGCATCTATTACTGGACTTAATAGTTTAGAAGCCTAAGCAAAACACTTTGAATAACTGGATATCCTTGAAATCAGAAGATCAAGCTCTTCTAGCTTTTGCTCTAAACCACTGCATCAAGTTTAGTTTGTTGGGCTTTCCAGATAATGTTTCAAATACCTTAGCAGTGTGTGGATATTTTGCAGCCATCTCAATAAGAGTATGATTTGACCCTAATGTCCTTAGATGCAATATTCCTCTTTCCTGATGCCATGGAGCATATGTTGTATTTTTTGTCACCTGAACTGGCTCAAAAGCGTAAAGAAATTGTTATTGGGTACTGTAGAATGTAATGCCATATTGTCAGACTCCCAGATGAAAGAGGAAGCCTCAGCATGGCAAAGAAAGTGTTGAATTTGTGTCAGATTTCAGCAAAATAATTCCAAAGAGAGTAGAAAGTTCATGCTGTCCTTAAACAGTGAGCTCTTCTCACCTGTGAAGGCAGGTCGGGTTCAGACCTCCTTTTGTGCCTTGAAAATCTCTTTCTTTGTCTGAGTCTGTCACCAGAAAACTTTTTACAGACTATTGCACACGCCAGTGGTAGTGAGCTGAATTTACATAATCCAGCAGCAGAGTATCCTAAGCTTGAATAGAAAAAAGCCCTCATCACAAAATGAGATTTAATAGAGGACTAGCAATATATATTTAAACACATTTGTTTTAGCCACAACAGGGAATAGATGCAGAACCTGTAGATGCAGAGGAGGAAGAGAGGCTTACACATGCAGAGAGAGAACAAGTCATGCTGGCTTTTTCCTATGCCATTGATTTCCTCTCCTGTCCTGTGAATTTTCTTGTTCCAAGATGTTTTTCTTCTGAAGCAGTGTCCTGTTTCAGAGGAAAAACAGCAGCACTAAGTTTCATTGATCAGTCTCTCCAGGCACTTGCATATTTCCCATCACCATAGCATCCAAGGCATTCAGAGGTGGAAAAAATGATGTAACAAACCAATCCCTGTCTCTGCTTTGGATTGCCTCTAATCCAATGGCATCTCTACAAGACACTTGATTTGCTCTGCTTTTCCTTAAAAATTACCTATGGCTGAGGACATCTGAAATGCTTTTGGGTGACCTCCTGATCACAACACATGGGCTAGGGACACTGGTGAGTAAAAACTGATGTTTGAGGGACTTTACTGACAAAACACTGCAGAACAAGCTTGCCATTAAGCACACCAACCCACTAGAACTGTTCTTATGTTCCAGTGCATGCATATGCTTTGGTGTTCTGCTAAATCAGGACTTTTTAATCAAGTGTTGTTCATACTATTAGTCATGTCATTCCCTTAATGATGATAAAAAAGCAAACATCAGTTCACTAGTAAATGCTGCAGTCTGCAGCACAGAAATGGAAGAATTAACTATTTCAAAGGTAAACTCAGAAGTCTGTCTGGCCACTCAAGAGTGTAACTATGTCTTGTCATAAACCTTTTCTCTTTTTGTTCTGAGGTTATTTGCAAATAAAGATCATCCCTCAGTGGTGGGGGGACAGAGATGTTACAGTCATGGGTACTTGAGCCTGCCAGCTGCAGTGGGAGGATCTCTGGGTTCATCCTTGCAGCATACACCTGGGAAGCTCAGAACTGTGGATAGCCTTGTCCATGGATAGCAGTGTCTTGAATATTTCTCATATCTTAATTTCTGAAAGGAGAAATCCTCTTGATTTGAACCAAGATGCTACTGGAACTTTTTGTTTCCTGGTAATCAAATGAGGCTACAAGTGAGGCTGTAAAGCACGTGCAGCACTCCCATAGCTCTGCTTCCATCCACAGCTGTGGTGGAACAGGAAAATCCCAGGAAATTGCACGTGTGTGTGCGAGAGTAAACACTGAAGAGAACTGCTGTGTTTTACCAGTGTTAGGGTTTGTGAAGAGGGTACCTTTAGTGATGCTTTCCAGATGAACTGCCACTGCAAAACCTGCTATAGATTTAAGGTATAATTACTGTCAGACTTCACAGTGTATGTAAGTATTGCTTTGCTGTGTTGTAAGGAGATTTGGGGGTTTTTCATTTTCAAATAAAACCTTCTATTATTTTTCAAAGCTCATCCCTGTAAATCCTGGAAAGGGGTGGGGAGCAAAAGGCATGCAATGCCCCAACCCATGGTAATTAGCAAAACTGTCTGTAAGATACCATTTCTAAGTTGTCATTATTATATTTACTGAAAGAATTCATTCAATTTCTGATACAGCTGAAGAACATATTTCATTTATTTGAAGAACACATTCCAAATCAATTATTTTTGTAGAGTTGCTGCTATTTTTAAGTATAATTTCATATTTTTTATCAAGGAAACCAAATGAAATCATTCACTATTCATTGCTTTTCTGAATTTTTTAAAAGATAGTGCTGAGATAAAAAGTTGAGTTGGATAAATAAGGAGGTGCATCATGTTTGCATTGATATGAGCCCAGCTACAGGTAGACAAGCCCTTTAATTACAAGAGTTGTAGGAAGAGTGGTAAGTGTTGGGTCCAATTCTCCAAATCCAAATCTGGGAACTCAACAAGTGTGTGTTCTAGATGTGTACAGGTTACACTGCAGCAGCAGTGCTCTAGGTGCATGGCCCACAAGTTGGCCACTGAGACCCCTGTGTATATTTGAGCATATTTAAATGCCTCCAGAAGGAAGTCCCAAATTGGCAGAGGGTGGCTCAGGAAATTTGTAGGACCAGGCAACTGGAAGCAGTTGACAAGTCTTCTTCAGAGCACACCACTGAGTATCCCTTAAAACAGAGCAGATTCCAGAATTGTGGCCAATCCCTGCCCTTTATAAACCATCCAATGACAAAAGTGAATGTACAAAAAAGGAGAGACCTGAGGTCAACACGTTTCCAAGCTCCTGTAGCTATAGGCCCACATCAGCCCTGGGAGAATGAACAGGGCAGTGGGGCATGGTATAGCAGGGATGGGGTGGTTACACTTGCCTTAGGATGATCCTCTGCCCCTCTGCCTGGTGCTTTGGTACCATGAGATGTTCTTGCAAGATGCAGAAAGGAGCAGATACAAGAAAGCCAAATTCTGCATGTGAAGTTTTCACCTCAAAGGATTTCCAGCCAGGCTTCTATTCTTGGGGCTCATACAGGAAGGACCAAAATCCTGATTCCCCCTCAATCCCTTCCTCAAACATCAGATTAGGCACTTAAGGAAAATGAGGAGGGTGGTCTTGAAATATCAGACACTGGAGAAAATTGAGGAGGAAATCAACATCTCCCTGTCCCCTTCAGTTCTCTAATCTTTGTGGGTTATAAGAAAGGGAAGGGGCTCAAGGACTTGCTTTGATCTCCATAGTTCATCTGTTGAAAGAAAGCTCCTCCATGTGTGTGGGAAGGGAGCCAGTCCCAGCCAGGCTGTCTGAGCCTGTTTCACCTGCCCTGGTGCTACCCATGGCTACAGGGCAGCTGTGTCCAGACACCCAGAGTGGAACCTAAAGAAAATGCCATCGACTGGCCAGGTGAAACTGTGGCCATGCAGCAAGGGGGTCTGACAGGTCCTGAACTAGGAAGCCACAGACAGGTTTTCTGGATGTCAGCTGCAGGTGACCAAAGGTCACCTAAATCTTGTTTTTACAGCATTAGTCTTTGTGTGGTTCAGGCCCTTAATTCAGTGCATACTCTTAGAAGTGACAAAGGGGATGCTCAGTGGCATTGCCATGACAGACCCTCAGGTTCCACAAAATATATTCTGCTCTGGTGCAGAGACATTTTTAAGAATTTGTTTTTCTCTGGCTTCTCTTGAATTAATGTTAGTAAAAGGTGCCCCAACCTCTTATTTTTCTATATGAAGACAAAAATTGCAGCTGCCTGCCAAGTCTGCTGAGAGATGGATGTAATAATTTTCAATTGGACTGTTAGCCCAAAGGGAACCCGATAGTAAGAGATTGACAGATGCAGCATGGATTATCTTGTGCTCTGAACTCAGCCCAATTTGTGGTTTGTTGCAGGTGCTAAAGAGATTGATATTGCCGCTACCCTGGAGCACTTGAGGGACCAGAGACCAGGCATGGTCCAGACAAAGGTACTGTCAATAAATCCACTGGGATTTTAAATACATTAAAGGTCTTCCACAGTAGTTGTTTTCATGACAGAAGAGAAAGGGTATGACCTAATTTAACGCAGGTCGCTTGCTGATTACTCTGTTTGGCTCCCTACCAACTGAGGTTTATTTATGCTGAAGATTTATCTAGGTTACTTTCTTTGGTGTTTACTGTTCTTTCTTGTAACATCTCCAGCATCTATCTTGATTACCATATATGAAGGGCAGTCAAGACAACAATCTATAGCCTGCTAAAGAAAATGTGCATTTGAAAGAATGTTCTTGCTTTCATCCTGAACTTTGGATTATTTTCTTAGAGTATCTGTGCTTAACTGTGCATGTAATACTTTTTTTAAAGCTTCTACTCATTAAAGAGAATGTAACTGCTGAATTTGATTTTTTTTTCTGAAAAAAAAAAAAAACTCAGAAGTTTTGAATTAAAGGAAATAAAGTTTTGCAGGGAATCAAGTAATTTTTAGTATCTTTGAATGGAGGAGCTTGCATCAGCCTTTATGGATGTAACATGGCAACTATATTTTTACCCTTTGGTGAGATGAATGCCTTACTCTCAAATTCCTGTCAGTTGTAATAGTTTTGACATTTTTCTACAATGTAAAACTTTTAAAAATAGTAGCTTATGGTGCAATTCTAGTCCCTTAAATTAAAAATGAAACTTTCTGTTATTAACAATTCCAGTGATGTATGGAATGATATTGTGGGATATGTGCTGCAAGTTAAGAGCTGCAAATATGACAATAAAAAAACTCTTTCATGGTATGAAGGTGAAATAAATCTGTTTATGGCCTTATAAAATATCAAATGATAGTTATAGTCCCAGACTGAGTAACAAGAGCAATGTGACAGCACTGTCTTGGCCAGGCTGGAGCTGATAGGAAATTGTGCAGTGTTTAGGGAGTTGAAATTGCTGAGGGGCAAAGGTGAAATAATTGTGTGTTGCAGAAATCATTGGTTCATAATTTTTCCTGAATCTCTTCCCAATTATGTTATTTCCCACTAATACTAGGGGGAAGTACTGCTGAAGAACAGCTTGGGGAATGTTAATTATTATTTACCAATTAAGTAAATGCATGAACAATAAAGATGAGCCAGTCAAAACTAACTAATCTTTGTCTGCAAGGAAGACATAAAAGTGCACAAGTCTTTCTTCTGCTTTGATTATTCCAACTGGAGAAAAGGCAAATAGCACACAGTATCCAATGTCATATATATTTTCTCTGAGGCAAGATGCAAATCCTGGACTACTCTGCAAATGCATTCAAAATATGTAGCAGCTCTGCAGCAACATAGAGCTCAGATTCCAGTTTCCTTTTCAAGGCAGAGAAATTATGGCTTCTTGCCTTCAACAGAAGAAAAAGAATCACTCCAGAAGCAAAGAATGAGGTTATGTGAACAACTTCTCCTACTTAGCTCAGCAATAGTTACCTGAGTTCCATGAAAATCTCCCTCAAGACATGGTTTTTCCCTCCAAACATTTGTCTGGAAGAGCTTCAGAAAACAAATGTAGCCTGTGTTTTCATCCAGGATGAAAAATTTTCTCAGGATATTGCTTATCTCTCCTCTTGCTCCTTCTTCCATCATTGTCATTTTCTCAAAACCACCCAAATCACTTATTCAAGCTAATGTCTTGCAAATTATAAATATCTGGTTACATGCTAGCAATGCATGATCCCCAGAGAATTTTTCTGATGGATTTAAACAAACCCCTGTGCTTTCCCAGCTGAATACAAATGAGGAATATTAGACTCTTGGAGTAATTTAAAACGATGGATTAAAAGTCAGGTTAGAAATGCCAATTACAGAATATCCCTAGGCAAAATAAACACCAACTTCCTTCAGCAATGTTATTTTGTTTCCAGCAGGCAGCGCTCCACCTTTCCAATAGGCATGGGAAAGATTTGTCTGCAGCATTTTGTCTTCTGGAAAGGATCTTTAATTCAGAAGCACTGTATATAATAAATTGTAATGAAATCATCACAACGATATTCTGCATTTCTGAGAAGCATAATAGAGGGTTTGTGGGTTTGTTGGATTTTTTTTTTTTCAGGGAAATTGTAAAATAGAATTGATATGTCACATATGAGAGGAAAAAGTAATGAAGGAAGAAGTGTATTCTCTGTGATGGGAAAAAGATATATTTCTTATTTTTCCTGTCTCCTATATCCTCTCACAATCTATAATAGTAGATAGATTCTTTACTGTGGTATATATGCTACATGAACTCACTTTGTTTTCCTAGGAATTTTTATCTGTAGACTCAATGAAACATAGCCATAGTTACTTTTTTTAAGTATATTCTATTTTTAGAATAGAATTTTTAGAATATAGTTTTTATTAAGTATATTCTATTTATTAAGTATATTCTTGTCACCTCTGCATTATTGGTGAACTGACACCACAGAATGTCTGTCCATCTCTGTTTTCTAGGCAAAGCTAGATGTTAAAATTCCTCTCCAGGCGGTCTTGTATATGCAAATAGAATATGTGAATGGCAATGGAGCTGTACAAAGCAACAAACTGATCTCCTTTAAAAATTGCTGACATTAATTTGGTCTAACTGCAGTTGTCCTCATGGAAAAGTGTGGAAGGTGTGGGAAGGCTTTTCCTGGGAGGGTGGTGATGCACATCAGTGGAAACTGCACTCCCTGCCTTTCACCTGGGTGTGTTATGCAGAAGGATGGAGAGGGAAGAGCTCAGCTGGCCATCCCTGGCAAGCCATGTCCCCACACATCTCGTGTCTGCTCTCCTGTCCCTTTGCTGCAGTCAGTTCTGAGCTCTGGCTGTGCAGATCACACTCTGTGGATTGTTTTGCCTCAGTCATTAAGGTCCCACTGCCTGTTGCTCAGTCCCTGGGTGAGGCAGACACTCTTCCTCAGGCTTTTTGAGCTGCTACAAGCATCCACTTTGGTTCTGCCCCAAAATGGCCCATATTTGCCCTCTCTGACCCTGCTGCTCTCCAGCTTCTCTCACTCACTGTGCTCCAATTAAAATACAACTGATGCTCCTGGATGGCCCCCAACATTCCCAGTGTTTCCTTTAATTGCAGAGACCTTAGACAGTGCAGGGAGCCTTAGGCAGTCATGCACACCATTTTCATTGCCTACTGAGGATGAGTCCTGCTCTTTAGGGTGAATTGATGTCTGATTAAAAGCTGTTGGCTGCAGTCCAGCAAGTGTACATGGGTGCCACTTTGACAGCACCAAGCAGACAGCAAAATTCTCGAATGGCAATGTCGCTGAGAAATTATTCTGAGTTTTATTCTGCTTTTTCTGCTCTGGCACTGTGCCCATCATTGCTTCTCTGAAGCATCTCCACATGGGAGCTGACTGCAGTTGGGTAAGACAAGGCAGAGAAGACTGGCACTGCATTGCAGGAATGAAGAGTCAGCTGCCATTCTGAACTATGAGTTGTTCATCTGTAGTTTGTTCTTTCACCCTTCCTGTACATTTCTACAGTAAAATGAAACAGTGGAAAATTAATGTCATTGGTTCAGTGATCACTTTTGGGGGTGGCTGTGTTCTGTAACCATCCCACACAGCCCCTGGCAGCACCAACTGGGATGCCAGAGGTACAGACCTCTAGTTTTTTAATGGGAGACACAGACAGTATCCCAGCAGTGGTCTTGGGATGCTTTGCAGGGTGCATCTCAAGCCTGCATCCTCAGAGTCAATTCCTCAGCAGCTCTTGACCCCAGCTGGCTTAAATCTTTGGAGTACTTCCAGTAAATTCAGGAATTTCTCCACGGTCCTTATCTGGTGTCTTTGATTTGCCTATATTTTGAGATAACTTTCCACTGGAAAGTTTCAAACTCCAAATCAGCCAGTCAGTTATTTCAGTAAGCTAAATTACTGAGAAAAAAATCACTTGCTTGGGAAATATAACACCTGTTAACCTTGAGGATTTAAAACTGCTTTGTCCTTCTGTAGGACTACACAGCTCAGGAGTGTGTTAGGGTTGCACTTAGAAGAAGCAGCCATTCATGGCTGTGTCCTTCACACCTCTGCCAACCCAGTTCAGAAGCTGGTAAATCTTTTTGGTGTTGAGGTTAAAGTAAATTAATAGCAGAGAAAAGCCTTCCCAAGTATTTCTTATGTAGGAGTGGTATTAACAAAACTGAGTAATTTGTGAGTGTGGAAAGGACATTAAAAAGAGAGGTTTAAAAAGATCGATGACAGGTAAGCCAAAAACCAGATACTGTTCTATATAATAGATATCAGGGGAGGAGATATTTATTTTATATTCTTTCAACTAGAAACAGTCCTGAGAAAAGCCAAAGTCTCTGCTTTACAGCATCTCACTTACTTCATATTTCAATAATGTATTGAGTTCCCATCTCTGTGTCAGAAGGAAATGGCTGGTGATCAGCTACTCCCAAACCCTTCTGACCATGCAATGGCAATAGATCATCATGTCCCAATAGCTTGGGTTCTGTTACTAGCATTTTTCTCCATTAAAATGACTCCGGCTTCGAGATGCTGTCAAACACGTTATATGACATCAATAATCCAAGAACATTTTGTTCCTTTCCATTGCAGTGTACAGTTCATCCTGCATATTCATATTTTTAACAATGTCTTGAGGAGGTTCAGCTGCAGAACAGAGCACCAGGCTTTCTGGAAAGTGTTTTGTTTTATTATTCAGGGTGTGCGTTTGTTCTCTCCGCAGGAGCAGTTTGAGTTTGCTCTGACAGCGGTGGCAGAGGAAGTGAATGCAATACTCAAGGCCCTTCCCCAGTGAGCAGCTCAGTCTCCTGAAGGTTCCTGCAGAATCCATCCCTCGTTTTCCTCATCCTCAGTCCCTGTGAATGTTCTTGGAAACCGTAACCTGACCTTAACTGTGTATCTTCTGTTGTAACCACGTAGTGATAGGGTCCTTACAAACTGCTTTAGCTGGTAAAAGTTCAACAGTTAAAATGTGTATTCTGTTTTTTTGGGGTTTAAACAAATTTTTAAAAGTACATCAAAGCCTCGGATTAAGTGACAGAACAATCCATCTAATTCCTCCTACATCCTTGAAGCCCTGAATGTCACACTTTGAAAGCACACATTCATGTTCTTAATAGCAAATATACAATGTTGTGGGTAATTAGTGCAGTCAATATAGTCTCAGAAAACAGTGTTCTGTTATATTTTGTAACTTCTCAAAGGCTGAATAAGAGTGGGGGCCTAACGAGGATGGTGATTGTTCCCATACTGTGCCAAGCTGGAGCATGAAACAGTGCTGTGGGTGTGAGCAAACACAGGTCCAGGCTCTGGCAAGGAGAGCTTGCACCTTCTCATGCCAGGCTTTGGCAAGCAAATGTTTTCTTAACTGTTGTTTACTTTTCAGCTTTGTGCCATGAGAGGAAGTCTGAACTATGAGTAAAAGAGGCTTGCATGGTTGTTACAACTGGGGAGAAAACATGTTGGTCACATTTATGGAAAGCCAGGGGATAATGAGCACAACTCTGACCATGTACCTGGCACTGACAGCACAGAAAAGAAGAGCATAGGCTCCCCTCAAGTGATGAGAAAGGTCCTGTCAGCAGTCAGGTAATTGTCTGGAGCTGTTATGGAAAGAGATTGTTGGTTTTACGGGATTACTGAGGAAGAAAATGGGATTCTCCCCTTTATATCTTTGCATTTCCCTCTGTAAAGCTCCGCTGTGCCATCCTTTTTAGCCAGAAAGTGTATTTCTGTAAAAGCCTGGCTGAAGAAGAAATCTCCAATCTGCATTTTATTACTCTCATCGAGTTTGTCTGATCCAGGCATTTGTTGCAGCTCTCTGCAGAGGCTTTGCTCACTCCTTGTTCTGCAGGACACCTATTTGAACTGAGCATGAAGGGGTAAAGCAGCACAAAGATTGAATTTCAGAGATTCATGTGTTCTCAAAAGCCTAATGCCTGCTGTTGCAAAGTAATGCTAAAATATGTCTGTAAATGGTTTGGATATGCAATCTTGCTTCTGTGATTTCACAGGTTCAGTTGTGGCACTCTTCTAAAGGAATTTACATTATTGATAGAAAGTACTCTGATATGTTTGAATGAAGGGCCTGAGAGTAAAATTATTGAAGGTACCTAAGTGATCTAGGCTATTAATTTCATTTTCAAAAGTGAATACTTGGATGCTTTTTCATTTGCTATCCTACATCTCCGTGACATAAGAATCTGGGGTGCTTTTTTCCCAAAATCTTATGAGTATTGTGTGCTTGAAACCATATTGGGTTAATTGTTTAACTTCAACACTGGAAAATATATAATTGAATTTAATTTGGGAAGGGGAGCTTTCATAAACTTCTAATCAGTGAAATGTTAAAAATACCAGTATTATACAGTTTTGCTGGCACAGAGGTGATGAGCATCAATCAAAATCAACCATGTTGCAATTTTGTGTTGTAGGTGTGGATATTGGTGATTTCTTCTTTTTAGCACTTAAAGAGTTCCTTAAAAAAAAAAAAAAGAAAAAAAAAGCAGAAGGCTTGTTACTTTTTGCCATACATTTTTGTATGCTTTACTTGATATATGCTGTTGCTTAATTTGTGCATCCCATTACTACAGCAGTGCAGAGCAGTTACTGCAGATGCCATCATCCTCTTAAGTACACATACTGTACATTAAGCCACATGTTTATTTTATGGCCTAAGCATTTTAGAGCTTTCCTAGCAATAACTAAAAAAACTAATGGAGTATAAATGAGAAAATTGCCTTTTTCATTTGATAATTTAGGTTTACCGGGATTCTTTTATTACTTTAGCTAACACAAAATTTCAGATCAGGGCAGATGAGATCAGTTTGAGCTTTATCAGCAAGTGTTTAAAGTAGATTTACTGTGAGCCACGTACTTCAGCTTTCTGAAAATACAGGTGTATGCAAACAAACTGTCCAAAGAATCAAAACTGGGGCATCCTAAGCCAAGCCCTCCGATTACTGGGTGGAATTATTTTCCAGTGTTAGATGCTGTGCCATCACCCACTGCCAATGGGCTAATGGGGTTTTACCACAGATTTCTGCCCTGGGATTCATTAGTGTTTGCCTCCTGACTGTCCCTGTGCATACCACAAACATGACTGACGAGCCTTTCGTTGCACTTCAGGAATATTTTTTAATTGTTCTTTTGCAAATATTTGCATTTCATGATAGCAATTTCAGGGTGATCCCTATTAATTCACAAGCAGCTGAATGTGGGACTTCATGCTTCAGAGTTTATTTAGCGTAGATTAGAGGGCATTAATCTTCCCCAAGGCTAATGGGGCAGGAATGTATTGTTTTACTCATCCTTGCAGAGCAGTTTACCCAACAGAAAGATGCAGTTTTACTCAGAGGGTTAGAGTATCTCCCACTGACTGTCATTGACAATCCTGTTATTTCAGCCATGTTTTGTACAGTTCTTCCACAAAGAGGTGCAAGGCTTATTCTGTTGACTGTAAACAACCACACAGAATATTTCATCTGTGCATAGCACACTGTTCACACCTCTCAATAAATGCCCTGCTTCTGGGGGTGATAATCTGCTGCAGGGTCAATTAGTGAAACACAGGTTTCAGGTGCACCAGGGCAATCTAGAGGGATCTGACTATCCATTTCCCAGGAAGATGCCAAAGCCATGGATGAAGCCACAGAGATGGATTTGCCATGCAGGGCAGGTATTTATTTTCACTGCAGTTAACTTAATCCTTGTGATCTGGTGAAGGATGTTATTTAGGCCAACCCCCAGTAACTTGCACTAGATGTGGGATGCACCCCACGTTCACTGTCAGGTTGAACTGAGCTTCTGCCTGAAGACCAGGATCACCTGAGAGCTCAAAGTCAAATGAGACCCACCATCTTTCTCTGTTCAATTTTCTGCTGATCTTTAGTAAACTCATTGCCATTGAGGCTGGGGCTGGTGCCCGACTTGGCCACAAACAGCACGTGTTTAATATTGGACATGCTCACATTCCTGACAAATGGAGTGCACAGGTTCTGTTTGTGTGCTCGAACCTTTAAATGACATTTTGGGGGGTGACCTGCAGGAGGGCAGTTTAACCCCACTGCTCCTCACTGGTCAGAGAAATCCCTGTTTGCCCACAGGCAGCACAGAGCTGCTGTCCCTGAGCAGGGCAGGGACCTGACAAGACCCCTGCTGATGCAGTCAGTGTGTCCAGAGAGGAGGGACAGAAAGGTGGCTGTCACCAGAGCTAGTATTTCGCAGGAGTAAAAGCACAGTTGCTCTCTCCAGCCTTTGCCCTTGCCATGACATGGGCTGGGACGTGGAGGAATGGAAAGGCAGGACAGCACCATTCCCCAAATCCCAGATCCTTGAGGTTCAGCCAGAGGCACAGGGCTGAACAACAGTGTGGGGTTTCCTGTTGGCTTCAGGTGTTCAGGTGTGACCTGTAACCATTGCTGTTGGCCACTGCTGTGGGACCTGCTGCAGCCCAGGTAACTCCCATCCCACTGGAAGTCCTTGGCCAGGAATGAATTTCAGCAGAAAATCACAAATCCAAATCTCAATCCAGTAACAAAACAAGCCAGATTATTTTTATAGAAGCTACTAAATATTTAACGCACTTCAAAATATTTTTAGAATCTACACCCATGACTAAACTTTGTCCCTGTCTCCAGCATGCATGCAGAACCAATCCCCATCCATTCCCAGGGGAATGACAGCTATAGTACCTGTAAGGAGTTCATGCTTTATTAGTCAAGTGGAACATTAATAAAACCTGGCCCACTTCATAATTCCAGAATAGTCATTAATTAAAAAAACTGTTTATTGGAACAGAAAACAAGTATTTGATTAGCTTTGTTACAGAACAATAGCTCTCCTCATTTTTATTCTGCATATTTTATTCTTTCTTTAGAAAATTCTCTTAAGAAGCATTTGAGATAATTCGCTTTTTAAACTGTACAGTTTCTATGGTTTTGCTTTTTAAATGAGAGTACACTTTGTAAATTTGATTATTATATTTTTCTGTTAATATTGCATTGGGCATTACAAAAGCATTCCCCACCACAGTGAAAAGAAAGTCATCCTGTTGGTTTATTGTAAAAGAAAAAAAATAATTAAAACAAAATTGCAGAGCTGTGGCATACTCAATCCAATTAGAGCATGACTCTTTACTACTTTTCATTTACCACATCAGAAAAAAAATAGTTACACCAGCAAGATTTCATTTGAAGCTGTTCATGCATGCTGTTTGTACTGTATTTGATGGCATAATATTGTTTTGTTTACAACCTTTTCTTTCTCGTCATTCTATTATATTCTTTATATGTATATAGTTAAAAAAAAAAAAGATTATACAAAGTATTTTGTTCTACCTCTGTAAAGATCATATTTGTGAATAAAGTCACGTTGTCTGTGGAGTATGGTATTGTGAATACAGCATTTAAAGCTGGTGCTTTCCTTTTATTTGGGGGGTGAGAGCGGTGCCAATGTCTCCTGCTGGAAGCGGGGGGTCTGACTGTCCAAGGTGGGAACAGGAGACTCACAGGGAGGGGCACATTTGCCCTGCTGATGGCTTGGATATGCACATTTCATCTGCTCTGGAAAGAGATTCCTGTATTCAGGCTAAAAATGAAGCAAAAGAATCACTAAGTTACAGGGACCCTCCTTGTACTGCCAGGAAGTGGAAAAAGATCCCCTAGAGCCTGTGCCACAGAGTGTACAAGTTAACAAACAGATTAAATGGAACCTGCTTTCAGGAAAATTAAAGGCAGGAAATTTTTGGGGGGAAGGCAGGTGGATCAGACCATCGCAAAATGGCCAAGGATTTATAGTTTTAAAATAGTAGAAGTTTATAGGAGTATTTGAACAGGTAATGGAAACTTCTCACTGTTATATTAAATAAGGTTAAGAGGAATAAAGTATAAGGTTACCACACAAACACAGCAGTCAATAAAGGGTCTTTTTCCTGGAGTATAAGAAGTCATTGTCCCATAAGCACTGTCCATGATATGAAGGTTTTGGATCTTCCCACTGAATACTCACTGTTAGGTGCCAGAGCAGTCTTTGGGTTTAGACAGCCCTGGCGTGGCAGTTTCCATGGTTCTGTGTTATGTGTTGAAATTTCGCTTGTGTTTTGAAGAAGACTTAAAATATGTTTTCCACTTACCTGGAAATCACTAGAAAAATGTAAACAGAAACCTAAAGTGCTCCTGGTCCAGCTTGCTTCCTTCCCATCAGAATAATCACATTTTACATTCTTTAACCTTGTTTATGTAGTTGCATGTTTTAATATCTGTGCCTTTCTCAGTGTAAGAAGGTGACTTTCATCTTGGAAGCAAAATATATGCACCATTACAGCTATTTTCCTGTTGGTGTAATTTAGGAGGTCTTTCATCTCCAAGACAGCTTTCTGAAAACTCTGGTAACGTCAGATGGAGGACAAAAAGAGAAATGTGTTTAACTGTATAAATACTGGAGCATTGTGAATCTTCTAGGTGAAACAAAGCCACCAGTTGTGCATCATTCATTCATGCAGGCAGTGCTGCTCTGGCCTCACACTGCTCAGGTGCACACAGCTGTAAAAACAAGTGCTGATGGCCCTGGTATTCCTGGTTTTGGATGCTGAGAAAAGAACTGCACAGCCACAGGGAGGGGTAGCAAGTAGGCTGGCTTTATGTGTGCTGGAAACATTTGAGTCCTTGGCCAAATTCTTCTCAGGTCAAACATTAATTTCTCCCCTTGAGAGTGCATCAGTTAACCCCGCACATGCAGGTAAATCAGCAATACAGATAAAAGACTCAATGTGGCTGACCAGTCTGGGAATTCAGACTTTGTAAGGTTTGGGCTATTTGGCTGATGTACTGCACTGCCCCAGTTTTTTTTCCTGCAGCAGCTTTGGTCACACTTCTCAAAGATGCAGGAATGTGTTGCTCCCATCGTTTCCAGCATATAGTACAGGTGGGATTCATCTTAACCAGCCTCTGAGCAGCTTTTCATGGACTTCCACAAACCACCCACTCATCATAAGCTTCCTCTGTGGTCAGTAAAGGAAAACAGAGCATTTTTAGTGTAGGAATTACCTGGTTTGGCTTCCACTTCACCATGAGGTGATTCATCCTATTCACCCCATACCCTGAAACAGGGAACATCAAAATTTTACTATATGCTAAGTACAAAAGCATTTCCTTTCTATACTGTAAGCCTATTCCTTCAAAACTGCATTGGATTACTTGTGTGAAAAAGGGAGGTGATTTTCTGATTTTATAGACCTTGAATTTATAGACATCCTTATCCTATTCCTCCTTAGTTTCTCCTGATCCATCCAGATGACTCATGTCCCCTCTTACAGAAGCTGTCCTGTGCCTTTGATCACCTCTGCCACCTTCACCTTATCTTGTCCAATTCTGTTTGTACTACACTCCAAGGTACACAGAGGCTAGGCTGTGGTCCAGTGTCACAGTGATGTTTTTAGTTATTTTAAATATTTTCCTTTTCTCTGGAATGTCTAACGTTTTGCTGCTCCTCTCCAGTGCTGACCATTGAGGTTCTGCTCACAGACATTCATTCACAGCAATACCAAATGCTTTTCTTCAGGTCATCTTTATATCTTTATTGTTAAGATGTATTTCATGATATGAATTACTTTACCACCAGTAATTTTATCTGCCATCCTCACAGTCCTACAGTATCCCAAGGTCTCTCCATGACACTTCACAGCTACTTTTGTTTTTATAATGGTAGGTAACAATGTGTCATTCACACTCTGCCACCTCGGTATCACCTCTTCCTTTTTCCTATTGTTTAAAGTGGGGAATCACCATCACAAAAATCGTCCCTTTCTTCACAAATGTTTCTTAACTTTTAATCCTTCATTAACCCACAAAAAACTTCCCCCTAATGCAATGGCAACTCGGTTTCTGTAAGAACCTTTTACGAGACAGCTTTTGCCAAATGCTTTTAGGAAAGCCAAATACAGAATGATCACATACATCATCAAACTCATTGATTTTTTCAAAGTCTCTTAGGAGGCTTTTGCAACATAACTTGACCCTGCAAAAGCCTTGTTGCTTCTTCCTCCTCTTTACACCATCATTTATGCAGGATCTAGACACAGGGGTGTGGATGCTGCTTATAGAGTAGGACACAATAAAATAGCTTTGGTATCATTTTGGAGTCAGTGGAGAGCTACTGGATGGACTAAAAATGGAGCTGTGGAGCTCAGCTAGTGCAACCCCTGCTCAACACAGCCCTTGGAGCACATAGCTCAGGGTCATTCCCAGGCACATTTTTAGTATCTCCAGAGATGCAGGCTCCTCTGGGTCCTCTGTGTGAAAGCATCTTTTGAAGATGTCATTGAAATTTCCCTTGATGCTGATTGATTGCCAACCAGCTCCCCAAAAGGCGATGCCTTGTGCAGACAATCCCTCTCTAGGTTCCACCACCAAGGCTGTCATTGTAGAGCACACTCAGGCAAGTAGCACACATGGAAGGATTTATTAATAAATTCTTAATCTGTGAGCTGAATCCCACCCTCTGGGCAGGATTCAGTGCCTGCTGGTGAGTGGTTGATGTCACTGCAGATGCTGTGGCTCCCCTGCCCAGCCTGCAGCACTCCTGCCAAATGGCTGAATCTGAGGTCCTGTGGTTTGCTTGCCAGCCCTGTGCTGGTGGCTTAAATCTCCTGAAGTGCCTCAAATGATGTTGGATGCTTACATTCAGGGATCTGAGTCCCACATCATGGGTCTAGCAGTTGGATTCTGTATCTTCTACCAAAATTGAAGGTATGGGAGGGAATTTGACAGGATAGCATCTTCCCAGATAATCCACCACTCCAAAAGAGGCAGCAGCATCTGAAAACCCTAATTTTGCTGTCAGAACTGGATTCAAGGCAGGGCTGTGACTTTTGCAGCATTACCTGAGTGTGTGCCAAGGCCAGGCATGAGGTGCTGCAATGACCACAGCAGGGCACAGCTGGAGAGCTGCCCTTGTGCTGGGTAGCACTAAAAGGCTTTGTGTACCTCACAGCCAGGGACAGCATTGTGTGGGATTGCAGGCACTGTTGCTTTCCAACACAAGAGGGCAAGAAAGGGAAAACTGGCCAAAAGCGTGAGTTCACATAAAATAAAACCCAGTGTACAGCAGTGTTCCATTAGCACTTGTTTCTAAATGTGGCATCCATTTCCTTCACACAGGAAGTCTGCTCTGTTTTCCAGCAGGTTTCATTTGTATTGACCAAGTTAGAAATGTTTATTCCTGAAGGTGGATTTTACACTAGAGAGCATCAGCAAGAGCAGCTCTTGAGGTGCTCCTGATGCTACACCTGAGCTGTTGAGCAGAGGCCAAAGTGGATCCACAGCTTTGTGATGCTGATGAAAGCATTGCCAAGGCTGAAAGGAAACCAGAGCTCTGGTAAGTGGCTGAAGGGGAAAAACAAACTTCCACTTTTTCCAGAAAAAAACTTTTGATTCTTTAAACATTATTTCCATAAGCAGGAATATACATTGCTTTTTGAAAAGGGAGATGGATTTAATATCTGGTGTTTCTAGTTGTGCATGGTTGAAGGAACTGGGTAAGTGACCTCACTCAGTGAGGTGTTCCTTGCAGAACAGAAGGTCTTTAGCATTGACTTTCTCGTCTGTTCTACTCTTCATTCTAAGAAGACATGGTATTTTCATGATATTTTATTTAAATATGGTACTATAGAAGCTGGAGTAACAAGCTAGAATCTGTTAGGGTTAATCTGAAATTAGTTACCTTTCTGCCCATGCCATATATTTCCATTACAAAGACCCTCAAGACAGGCAACCAAGCCAGGCTGTGTTCCTAAGCAGTTGGGTAGGATTTGGCTTTCCTTGCAGTTACAGCACTAAATGCTGAGCTTCTTGAAGAAACACTTTGATTGTGTTTGTTAAGTTAAATTACCTTCTTTATTTTTTTTTTCTCTGCAGTTCAGAGAATAAAGACACTAAAACAACATGATGAGCTAATGAGCTGACTTGGGAAATAAAACATTTCTTGATGGCTCATAGACATCCAGGTATTTTGTTCTGGAAGATTTTGTTATGGCTCTGTTTGCTGAACCAGACCCGTGTTGGATTCTCAATTGTGCCAAATTCCTGCCCCGCTCAACTTCCACCTCCTTTATCCTCCATGGCCAAGAGGCCAGATGGAGATGGATGTACTTTATAGGTTGGTCCCCCTCTGACATGAGGATGTGAGGCACAAAAATAGAATCTTGCAGGAAAGATGTGGGTGCTCGCTCTGCAGCAGAGAGCTTACAGCAGAGGTTCCTGTATCATCACATTCACCAAGGGATGGAATGGATGGACATCTTTGTAGTGATCTGCCAGAGCTGTCATCTCATTTCTGAGCAAGTTCCAGTCTCTAATAATCTTGTTCTTCTCAGTAAACTAAAAGAACACCTTTTTTGTCAGTCTTGTAGGTATTTATCCTGGGAGATCTTCACAGATCTTCTTTTTCTGCATCTAATTTTCTTTTCTGTAAGTTGCCAACACAACATCTAATGTGCACAGAACCACATAAACGTCCACAAAAAAAAATTTTTTTTAGCAGAATGCTGGCTTGAAAGAGCTTATTCAAGTCTCTCTGGTGATTTCCAGTCCTGTAAAAGCAGGATTTATGTAAATGGCAGACACAAGCAGCCCTGCCATACATAACCAATGCTGGTCCCCCCTCCTAGAGCAGAATCCTGTAGCTATATATACAAGTCTGGCTGCATCTGACCAGTGTGAGTCACTGAGACCATCCCATTTTAAACGTTTCTTCAGAATAGATGGCTGACACTGCATGAGTTACACTATTTCTAATGTATGTCAATTAATTAACAATTTAATGCTGGCTGAAAATGCCATTATAGCTTTTACTTTTGGCTTCTGTGAAAGCTCATTTAATATTATTAAGTATTTTAAGCCAGGGAAAAGTAATTTAATTACTTGTCTGAGTTTGCCTTTAATGCACAGTGAGATATAGAGGGTTGGGCAAGAAGGAAAGGAAGCATAAGGATAAACTTGATAAACTCTCCTGCCCATATCCAGGGGCAGGGAATGCACTGGCAGGTTAGACCTTCCAGGAGACAAGAGGTGAGAGCACAGCAGTGTGCCACTAACAGATATTTTTCTAAACCCTCTAAGTATTTACTTACACACTTTCCTCTCCCCATACCATCTGCTCCCCTACCCTTCAGTAAGTAATGTAGGTGTAGAAGGTGGGATTTGCTTCCTCTAATCCAAACAGCTAAAAATTAAGTAGTAGTCCCAGATAATCCTTTCAGCTTTCTTCCAAATCAGCAGAGAGAAAGAAACAGTGGTAAATTACTTAGCCCAGAATTATCTGTGGACTAAGAACAGAAAAATACTGTTCCCAGGGGAAAACACAGGCTGGGCATTAGGCAGGCAGGACATTACTGAATAGCCTCCCTTGCAGAAGGAAAGCATCCTGAGATGTGGAAGGACTCCCACCTGGCCAGGGGCTTCCCCTGAAAGCTGCCACTGCCCAGCGTGTTCAGGGCTCTGAGCAGGGACTCTCATCTCTTACAGGAACGTGGCACTGCCAACAGGCAGCTGCTGGACCCAGCTCCCACCAATCCTCACTGGTGTGCCAGCAGGACTGCAGCACAGAGCTGAGAGGGAGGATTGCCCTGCACAGGCCAGATTTGTGTGAGGATTATCAATAACTGGCACTTTGAAGTCAGGGGGGAAAAAAGACATCTGTTTTTCTTGTTTAGCTAGGGACTATAAAACCAATACCAGAGAGTGTTCCAAGACTTAGGTCTGCCCCTTGTACTGTGACACAGGTTTGCTCCTCAGCCATCTTCACACTTAAATTCACCAGGTACCCACAATGAGGGTGAAGGTGGTAGGCAGCAACTCTGGATCCTGAACCAGAGGGAGAAGCTGCCCTGGCATGGTGTGAAGTGGCTCAGGAATAGATGGGGATGGAAGGCAAACTGTCTTCAGCAAAGTTTGAAGCCATCTGGGGGATTTTGTTGCCATATGGGTTAGCACTGAGTCCATGCCAGAGATGCAGAATCACCTCCTGGCCCACAGTCCAGCCTTCTTTTCACTGTGTTTTGGCCAAAATCTCACTCTCCTTCAGCCTTTTGGTGAAGGATAGCGGAGTGTGTTCCGCTCACTCTGTGAGTGGAACAAGTTGAGTCAATGAAGGAGCTTTTGTGCAGTAACAGAATAAGCAGCTCCTGGTGTGAGAAGGGACAAAGGTGTGAGGTTTTTCATTGCACACTGTGGTATCTCCTGACCCCAAAGGCACCAGAGGACCAGACAGCAGCCCTTGAGCAGAAGAGGGTTGGAACTGAGCAGTGGTCTGCCCTCTTACAGCACCAAACACAGGAGGAAGGAGAGACCAGCACCAAGGAAGCTGAGCAGGAGTTTCTCTCCCTGCCTCACCTCAGCATGAGATATGCTGACAATGGCATCATTTTGTAAATGACAAGATCTTCTTCCCCTAGAGACAGGGGCATAAATGCATTAGCCAAGCAAAGGGCTCAGAGGTGAATCATGACAGGCCTGGTAATCTGATAAAAAGAAATGTTTCCTTATTAAAATACAAATGGAAAGCTTTGCTATTGTTATTTAAAAATCCTTCTGACCCACTGAAAGGCCAGCAGCTAAAGGATAATGTACAGATATTTTTTTGTTGGCTCAGGGAAAAAGTGAGCTATGGACAGAGGGGACAGGGCAGGTTTGCACTTTTCACCTGGCTGGTCTGGAGACTTTATTGCTCCTATTCCTTAAGTTCCTTCATGTCTGCCAGGCTACAGTAATCCAGTCTACTTTCCTTTCATATTTGACTTAACATCAGAAGCTCTGCTGTCTCTGAACATCTTCTGGCACTTAAAGGGCAACCAAATGAGTTTGTAGTGCCTTGCTAACTTTCTCCCTGATATTTTTTTCCCTAAGCTTTGTTTATTTTTGGAAATGAGTTCTGTCGACCAGTTCCAACTAATAGGACTGTGCCTATCAGTTTTGACTGCAATTTTGTGTTGGTTTCTCTGCTAACACAGTATTTTCTCTCCATGGACCATACCTTGCAACAGATGTTTATCTGTGCAACTATCTCTGGAGCTGTTTTAGAGAGATATATATCTCTTACAGATCTAGACATAAATAAACAACAGCAGGAAAAAAAAAGGAGAATAAATAAAAGCACAGCTATGTGGACAGCTAACAGATGGATAAATGTCCCTCCATACATTTGGATAAAATAGCACAGAAAATAGCTGATAAAATAGCATCACAGCACTCCTACCAGGCACATGTTCACTTACTCATGGTTGGACATCTGTAATTTTTGGTGTAGGAGACATCCAACCCTTCATTATCACATTGGCTCTGCTGGGATCTGGGAGTTATTCGGGATCTGCTGACATCCCCACACCTGGTTGGCAGCAGTGCCTCTCCCACCAGCCCATCCAGTGATTCCAGCAACACAAAGTGGTTCTAACTGGTAGGGAACTGAAAATCTGATAGGAGAGCAAAAGCTGGCAAAATCATGGGTTGAGATAAAGACATTTTAACTGGTAAAGCAAAAGCCACACCATGTGCAAAGCAAATCAAAGAATTCATTTACCACTTCCCATGGGCAGGCAGGTGTTCAGCCATTCCCAGGAAAGCAGGGCTCCATCACACATAGCAGTGACTTGGGAAGAAAAACACCACCACTCCAAATGTTCTCCACTCCCTCCTCCTCCCCCTTCTCTACGTACTGAGTGTGATGCCATATGGTGTGGGACACCCCTTGGCCCAGCTGGGGTCAGCTGTCCTGGCTGTGTTTCCTCCAATATCTTGGGCACCTCCAGCCACCTTTGCTGGCAGGGTGATACCAGAGGCAGAAAAGGCCTTGGCTCTCTGTTTGGCCCTGCTCAGCAATGCCAAAAACCATCTCTACATTATCAAAGCTGTTTTCAGCACAAGTCCAAAACACAGCCTCATACTAGAAACCGTGAAGAAAACTAACTCTATCCCAGACAAAACCAGCACAGTGATACACCTTACACCATCCTTCCTTTAACTCATGGCCTGACAGATGATGCATTTACTGGGCATTTATATTGATTTCCTTGTTTCTCTGAACCTTTAAGAGAAGGTTTGGGTCTCACTACAGTACTCACTGCCTTTGGAGCAGGCAGGACAAAGAGCTTTATTATTCCACATCCAATCCTGACACTGCCTGGTCCCACAAAAGGGTGGTTAGGGGTTCTATCCCTACACAGCCATTCCACATAAGAGGGCAGGTTTGGCACTCTGAACTCTTCTGTCCCACCAGCTCCTGCCTGGGCCTACATCCCACGTGCTTCAGTCACTAGGGCAGTCCTTTCCATGGACAGCCTGGGCTTGCACATGCTACTTCCTTGCAGCCAACACTTGGAAAGTCACCCCTGCTGGCTCCAGGGATAAAGCTCTCCTCCTGCAGCACAGGGAAGGGAGCACTTCTAATAAGGCTGACAGGGCACTGCCCTGACACGGATTGCCCTGCCTCCAGGAGCAATGTACCCTCCTTCACTGACTGTTCTGTGGGAGGTGCTCCCACCAGCTTCTCCATAGGTCTGAAGTAGCAGCCTGAAGTTATTTGCTCATTAGTAGTTAAATGCTGGACCCTGTGACAAAGCCCACCTGCTCCTACAGTGGCAGAGGGAGCTGGGATCTCACCTGCAGCATTTAACCCAGACATCAAATCTTGTGGGAACACTGCTCCTCTCTCAGAGGTAGGTGAGCCTGGGCATGTCCCTGCCAAAGCCCTGACCAGGTCATATTGGCTTGGCCAGCCTCAGTCCATCCCCGGGGAGTGTAGGAGCGAGGCAAGCTACACTGCTGGTTATTAGAGTGGGAGAATGAATAATTTTCACAGGTTCAGTTAGGAGATTTCAGACAAATTGCTGAGACATATCAAGTGTACGTGATGGAAGACTAAAAGATGAAACTCTGAAAACATGAAATTATTCTTACTCTTAGCTCCCCTGGGCCTTATCCAGAAAATGCTTAACTTGGCTTTTCCATACAGCACTATTCAGGAACGATGTTCACAGCGTGTTGTATAGAGCTGGGTCTTTATTTTACCCATCTGCATTTTCTCCTCTAATTTATTGACTTCTCCAGTTCTGATGATTAGGTCAGGCAGTGTCACATGCTTCAAGTACTGAGGCCAATTAACACTCTTTCTGGGTGACCAGGATTGCTGATCGATTAAGCTGCTCCATCCCACTGAGATTCCTTGCTGTTGCAAAGGCAGGCACACGGTCACATAAAATACATTGAAATAGAATTAATGAAAAGGCAGGCCTGAATGACAGCCAAGATGGGGTTTTTATTTTATTTCTGGAAGGAACCTAAGGAGGGGTTTATTGGACTCCTCTTCCCAGCTGTTGCAAAGAAAAAACAACTATTATTAAAAGAAAGCTTTCTGGGGAGGGTGGAAGGAAAATGGATAGAACCAGCTAAAATAATCTCTGAAAATAACTCTGTTCCTTCCAGAAAATAGTGAAAGTGGGAAATCATAGCAATAATAAAATTGAGGCTTTTTCTAAAAGATACACACATTTACCATACTCCATCTACCCAGGAAAGATGTATTTTTAAACAATATTCAAAAGCTGTATAGCTCGTGTTCCTCAAATCTTTTACATGTCCAAATGAAAATGAAATTAACTGGGTACAGCAAGATACACGACCTTGAAGTGCTGTGCTAACAATATTTGGTTTTTGGACAAAAAACATTCCAGCTTGCATGATGTTAAGAGGGGCAAGAGTCTGCTGGATATCCTTGCACTAGGTAATGAGGGTGGGGAAGAGATGGAGAGGGGGTTTTGCTGCTGGAGGTGACTCTCTGCCCGCATGGCACTGTCTGGCAGTGGATCAGACCAGCCTGATCAGCCACCAGAGACACCCCTTGGACATCAATTCCATTTTTTCTCGCTCCCAGACAGAATAGCTTAAAAAGCAATCCACATCATTGCATCAAAAGCAAACTCTTATCATTTTCTCTGACTGAATACATCAGAAGAGCACTGGGCATTTGCAGAACTACCACTTCAATGTGAGCGAAACTTGAATGAATAGCAGCACTAACTACCAGCCTGCATCAGAATCACTGGCTTGTCAGACAGTCTGGGTTGGAAAGAGCCTTTAAAAGCTCATCCCCACTGCAGTAAGCAGGGGTAACTTCAACTGGATCAGGTAGCCCTGAAAGCCTGTACAACCTGACCTTTAATGTTTCCAGGCATGGGGCATCTACCACATCTCTGAGCAACCTGTGCCAGCGTTTCTCCACACTTACCATAAAAAAATTCTTTCTTATATCAAATCTAAATCTACCCTTTTTTTAAAAAACCATTACCTCTTGTCCTGTCACTGCAAACCCTGATAAACCTCTGTCCTCATCTTTCTTACACGCCCCTTTAGGTACTGAAAGGAGCTCTAAAGTCCTCCTGAAGCTTTCTCTTCTCCAGGCTGAACAACCCCAGCTGTCTCAGCCTGTCTTTGTAGGAGAGGTGCTCCAACCCTCTGATCATTTCTGTGGCCTCCTCTGGACTGACTCCAAAGGTCCATGTCTTTCCAAGGCTAGGAACCCCTGAACTGGACACAGCACTCCAGTGGGAATCTCACCAGAGCAGAGAAGAGGTGTTTACCCAAGGGCAGCCATGATGATGTCCCAGCTCAGGTTAACACCCTCTGGACCAAGGACAAACCCACCATAAGCTTTCTCCAAAGAGTAAAGCCTAACTGCACAAGAGGCATGAAAGTTAACAATGTAAGGACAAACTATTGCTTTAGTCAAGGTAATACAGAAAACCCGAAGAGGTTCCTGGGCTGACAGACTGGCTTTGTGTGGCAGAACATCCTTCTGTGGGACAAAGTCCTGTTTCTAGTCTTGACCCCTCATCCTGGAATTTTCATGCATGGCAAATCCTGTCTCAGCCTGGCTGAAGATCTGACAGGCTGTGCATATGCAGAATATCCTGTTAGCATCACTAAAGGTTTGGATACAACAGACCCACACAGGACATTGTGAAAATGGGATTGCACTCTCTCCAAACCTTCTCTTGGGTATGTGCATGATTTCCCCTGTGATCTGTACCTTCTGGCTCCTTGGGCTGGATGGTCTCTAATGCCAGTCAATTCATCAGCTTTCTGCAAAAAGAGAGTAATTTTGGAAAGCTGAAACATGGTCTTAATTAACACGCTATTGTGGTTAATCTGTTTTACCAATCCCTTAATGCAGAGAATCAATAGTTACAGACATCAAAGTTGATGAGTTTCCTCACAGGAAAAGAAAAATCTATAAAACATAGATGGTTACACTTCTCAAAGCTGCAAATTAAAAACAATGAGTTTCACTAAACCTTACACCAAGGTGAAAGTTGCTGGTATTTTAAATAAGCCTACAGCTGGCTCCTGGGCCAAAATTATTGCACAGCCCTTTGAGCAGCAGAAAGACTGGGACAACTGCCTTCATAACCTTCCTAGCCTGAATGGCACCTCAGTACATGACTTGCTGGATTTGCAAAAGTAATATTTTTCTTAGTACATGCCAACCAAATGTCTGTGCTATTGATCTAAATACAACAAATCTTCCAGACTTGTTGAGAAAATTTACCAGGCACAGTATTAAATGGTCTTGCAGAACTACAGTTATTGATGAAGGGCAACTGTGAATAATAAGATACTTAACTGCCAAAAAATTTCTATGTCATGGAGTACAATATTGTTTAGTTTCAAAGTATGCAAGCAAGTTGTATCTTTGCAACAATATTTCATCTTCTTTAATATTCTACAGACTGAAAAAAACCACAGAGACCTGGCTAAATTCCACCTACCCTGGAGAAGTGAAAACCCAGCCATTGGGGGCAAGAGTTTAGTCCATCTTTGCAGATGGTTGTTATGGTGTAGCTAAGATAAATGGCTCTCAAATTCATCATCTGTATAGGGTTTGCTCCTTTGCCTCTGGCAGATATGGCCACATTACTTGTGAAATGTTTTTAAATCTTTTTTCATAGCAGATTTTATGCAAAAATAAACTTCTCTCAACCTTCACAAAATATGCAGGAATTGAGGTTTACTATCTGTGTATAATCACATATAATTTTACACTGACAATTTATTTAAATATTTTACTCTTTAGGTTTTTTATTAAAAAAAAAAAAACAATAAAACAATACCCATACTCCTCAGACAATCTGAATATTGGAGCAGGGAAGAGTTGTAGTTCTGAATCTGGGGAAGCAAACAGCCATTGAAAAGAAACTTGTCGTTTCAATGCCAAAGTTTTGCTGGATTCCTTGTAGCCTCCCTATGCTAGAAGGCATTTCCATTAGGTATTTACAGCTTAGAAAAGAAGACTTAATCTAGTAGGGGTTTTTTATGGGTATTCAATGGGACACAAGGAGATTTATGGTGCCTTTCCTTGGACATTTGGCAGTGGCATGAATCCCTTTTGGTGTGAAATCACAAGATCAGAGCACATTTACCATAAATATCCTGGTTGTAGCAAAGAGAGGTTTTTTCTTATGTTAGATACTTCTCACATAGAAACACTGAAATTTTCTAGCCTTTAAAGATTTTATATTTTCCTTGGAGAATAAATTTTACAGAGCTGCCTAAAAGCTAACCAAGAACTGAGTACAGAGCTCTGGGTAAGTGTAGTAGTCAATCCCTGCTCAGAAGAGCTTTTGCAATTTCAAATACCTTTTTAAAGCCTTTTTTTTTTTTAGCTGTTGCTGTTTGAACATGGCTTTCAGTGAGGAAGCTAAGCAAACAAGTACCTTCTCTGTAAAGGAACAGCAGTTTTGGGGGTCTCAGAACCTCTGGGCAAATAGCAGAGTTCATGGCTGGAATTCTTGCTGCTGCCCCTGGGGCATTCAAGTAACAAAGCTTTTGATACCTGACTGCCAGGGAGGTGCTCAGGGTGAGTGAGGTGCAGCACCACAAACCCAGGTATCAAAGCAGACCCCTCATTGCACATCTCCTGTCATGGCAGCTTCTGTGTCAGAAACATTCCCTCCCAATTTTCCAGTGAATCCTGACTGCTCTCGGCCTGAGTTGGTGATATTTCAGCTTTTTTCAGATTTCAGATTTTTTCACTGGGAGTAGGACCTTCCTAGTGTGGTTGGTTTCACTGGACTCATTTAAACACTCTGGTTTTGGTGAATCTCCAGGCTGGTGTGCCTTGATCCACAATGATATTCCCTGTGCTCTCACCAAGACTGATGTCATCCTGGCAGCACCTGAACAGGGAGTCCCAATGGTCTAGCTCAAGGGACTGTGTAGTCACTGGGGGAGTTACAGATGTTCAAAGTGAAAAAAAAAAAAAAGGACAAAAAAAAGAGTTAAGTACCATTCCTCCTGGCACTAAGCAACCAAATTCCCAAAGGATTTTTGTAAAGCATCCCTCCTAATATCCATCTCTTCATCTGATTAAAACCCCTTCTTTGTTTAAAAATAAGTCTTGAATCCTTTCAGTTTTCTAAAAATATTCACACTTTTAGCTGAGATGCTGCTAATTGGTGACAACTTTGTATTCTGAGTCTTACTCATTTCTCATCAAATGTAAGAGTCAGGCTTCACTGATTCTTTATGCTGGTGTTAAAAGCTTTACACACTGGATGCACCTTCCCTGCTTTATGAAAAACAGAGCTTGTTTGAGGCTTTTTTCCCCTTAATGTGCATGAAATTTTGAAGGTCATCTCCTCCTAAGGCTTCTGACCTGCCTTACTATTACAGTTTTCATATGTTTCTGTTTTCTCTTCCTCTGGCATCCTCTTTATAACAACTGAGAGAAGACGCTGGGTCTTTTTAAGGTCTGCTGGTGAAACAAAGTCACGTCCATGAATTATTGAGCCCAAATCCAATGCTATAATCTATGTGGGCAGGATGCAGATCCATTAATTCCATTAGGAGTCTGTGTGTAGGACAATCCTGTGAACAAACCCAGGGAAATCAATGATTTCTGGTGAGTTAAATTCATTGACAGGAAGAGGACTTGCATATGGAATGGAAGTGACAGCACATATAGGATGAGATCCTGGCACTGTCCACGGCAGGGATGGGAGTTTTGAGTCAGTAGTTTAGATTCCACACATGGCTTGCTGTTTTCCTCCCTCAAAGTTTTACAGCCATGCAATTATTTGCACAAGTAGGACAGGACTGGCAAATTCAATAAGGCAAGTTTTTGATAAAGGTCTTTGGCTAATTTAGTGCCAGACTTTGAAAAAAAATATAGCCTTAGGTTGTTGAGATTAATGAAGTGCATTTCGGAGGTGTCCTGAACTGGATGCATTAGCAAATAAACCAAGAAAGCACCAGCAGACAAATCAAGCAAAATGCTTGACTTAGGGACTCCAGCAACTAAAGAGCTCACTGAGGAGCCAGAAGTAAATAAAGCTACAGTACAATAGGGATGCAATGGGCTTCTAATTGCTCTGGGCTGAGCAGATACAGAGCACCCTACACAGAAAGAGAGAGAAAATGGGAAATCCCTCTAGAAGTGCCAGGCTGACGTTGTCCCTGTACAGCAGAGCAAGCCATCTCTTATTATCACTTCCATCTCTCATGCTGTGTTTTTTAGTGTGATAAAGAATTAGGTTTAGCAAATTAGGTAAGGGAAAGGGAATTTGGAAATGACATCCCCAGTGATTGATGATACTAATAAGTGTTGTGTCAAGGAGGTCGGTCCCCTTCCCCCCACACACAGCCTTGCACACAAACGTCACTGCATTCCTCACATATCGAGCTATTTACAGAGGGGAAAAAAAAAATGTACACAACAATATTTATGCATGCAAAGTCTGTGCAATGCTGCTAAGTATACACACACCATTCATCCAAGTGGAAGAACGCAAAGAGGGACACAATTTATATGCACAGAAATATGTATCTTTTAAAAATCCCCCTGCGTACATATCTCCCTTTACAAAAAGATAATGGAACCAAACCATGACAGATGATTGTTAATCTTGTGCTGCAGGAAACTCCAGCTCAGTTCCCTGGTTTTGCTTCATTTGAGGCAAAATTCGAACCATTCCCCTGAGGGGAAGGTGTTCTGCAGAGGAAATTTTTTTGCTTGAGCATGTTCATTCAAACAGGGAGAGCTGGCAGGAAGGTTATAGCAGGATGTGGGGAGGAGTCATATTTCTCTGCATCAAATGATTCCGAGCAAAATTTGAACCCGCCTGTCACACATCAGTTCTTTAACCAGCAAGCTGGAGGGGGCTGCCAGGGTGGCAAGAGTGGCAGAGGTAAAAATGAACATAGGGCCATATTTGTCCTTAGGCTGTCCACTGGGTGAACCAGAGCTCGTTTAATCATCTTCCCAGGGTTTCAAAGGCACTGGATAGTGAAGTGAGGAAATTCTGCATTTGGGGATCTTTAAGTCTTGTTTCAGCTTGAGTGGAACACTAAGCATACTCTCAGCTATGGGCAGCACCTGTATCCAGGAACTTTGAATAAACACAGGAGTGTGTGGAAGCTTAATAATCTTTTTGTAACTGCAGTAGCACCCAGCTGACAGATTTGGGTGCTGAAGGATACCTAAACTCCATTTGAAGAGCTGGACCTCTGTTGCTATGGTGATGAGAACTGTATAAAAAGCTACACAGAATGGAATAAAATATTGTATTTAAATAGACCCATGGAGATCTACAAGTTTATTTCTTTTTTAGGTTTCATACTCATGCACACTGCTGTGTGCCTGCCATAGCTGCAATTTCCTTCTTCAGTTTGACACAGGGGGTTAGGGGACATGGAGTGCACTCTGTGCTCCCCGTGCAGCTGCCAGCCCAGACAGCCAAAGTCCTGGAGTACAGCAAAAACTGGAAATGCTACTTTTGCCCACTCAACAGGAATGTGTTCATCACATAGGAAGTATGTGGTGAGTGGTGCTAGAGTGTATTTGAAAGATGTGTGTGTGTGTGGGTGTGTGTGGGTGTGTGTGGGTGTGTGTGGACAGCAGACTGCTTTGTTGCAGACTAAAAATACTGACTTCTCTCTTCGAGGTATTTCCTTCTTTCTCCTCAGCATTTTATTCCAGAGCACAACCACTGTCAAGAGACAGAAGGGGCCCCACACACACACTCGCTCCTTGGTCTCTGTGAGAATCACTTTAGAGCATAGAAAGACTTTGTTCTGCTGTCAGCTGAGAGACAGCTTTTCACCACTCCAGCAAGCAGAGTTTCCTTCCAGCAGGCTCCAGCTGAAGTTATCCCTAACTCTTCACATCATGATGAGAAACTCACAGTCAGCCCATCAATGTAATGGCAAACACACCTCTCCTCAGATTACAATAGCATATGGATACAATTCCTTCCATTTTCTGCTGCATTGGCTTTTAGAGCAAAACTTGTGCTCTCCTTTCTTTGTGTTCTAGTCTCCTGCTCTGACTTAGTTTCACTTGAAAAGTCTGGAACTGCATTTCAGCTACAAAATGTGCTAAAAATCTTCTAGATCACAGAATCACAGAAATGCTGGTTGCAATGGACATCTGGAGATCTCTAGTCTCCATCATTCTACACATCACCCACAAGGGACCCGCCTGTGGCTTTTTGTAGGTGAGATGTGCAAACTTCAAAATAATGAGGTTGAACAACCTTTCTGGTGAGCTCTTCCATTGCTGAAATCTTTTCTTAATGTTCAGACTGAAACCCCAAATCTCATTTTGTGGTCTTAGTGCTTCATATAGTGCCTGGAACTACTAAGAAGGGTTTGGGTCTTCTGTCTTTGCAGCTGCCCATCAAGTCCTTTTAGTTTCAAGTTTGTCCCTTAGCCTTGTCTCCACAAAGGCAGGACAGACTCAACTCTCTTGGCCTCTTCTTGTGAGCCATGAGCTCCTAACCTTGTGCCATTTTGGTACTCCTCCAATACACCTGCTGCAGTTTCTTCCTGTTCTTCTTCAGCTGGAGCCCAAACCAGACACAAAATCATAGATGGGATTTCATGAGAGCCCAGTGCTCTGTTCACTGCCAGCTATCAGCCAGACATCAAACCACTGATTTCTACCCATCTCTTCATAAAATCAAGGGGAACCTAAAAATCTGCAGGCACCACAGCTTCAAACACCAGTGTTCCTGAGGCAATTCATGTTGTATTTTCAGCTGTGCCCAGAAGTTTCTCAGTTTTAACAGATCTGAGCAGTTCAACATTCATCTTAGACATGACTCCTGTTGGTACCCACAAATGAGGCATCTGCCTTGCATGCAGGGGAGCCTAAGCCTGTGATCAAGAAGCAAAAGACCAGATGATTCACAGAAAGACAGAAAATAACCAGAAAGTCTACTGTGACAACCCACTGCCAGTCTGCTGTCAGTGACCCTACAGATCTTCTCTTTCCCAGCATACTGTCTGCTTATGACATTTTTTCTTCATCCAGCATTCAAATTGGAATGATCAGAGGCTGACCCACAGAGTCTAGTTCATCATGAATTTTTTTCTTACTGATTGCATAAATAATCACAGGCAGGAAAGTGCCTTTTACATCAGTACACAATTGCATAAGCTTTTGTAAGAACATAAGGAGGAGTATGCTGAGTGGTAAAGGCATGCTTGAATTGTCTTATTTATCTTGTAAGTCTAAAGGCCTGTCATCTGCAAAGTGACAAAGCTGTCTGTTTAACCTAGACTCATCTCCATTTTCTAACCTATTAATGCATTTGGAGTGCATGGATAAACAACAGTATTTAACACTGATGTTCTTTGGGATACTCTTTTCTCTGGGTTCTGAGAGATTTTGTATATTCTGCACCTTTTTTTTTTTTCTTTGTGGGATTAATGGCAGAATCACGGGCAAATTCAAGGGATTAGGATGGGATTCTTTCTTAAACAAAAGAAATGTGCAAAAGCAAAGGAATAGGCAACCTGCTATGCAAATCAAAACTATGAGGTTAAGTACAAAATAGACACGGAATTGCCTGGAGGAATATGATGAAGAGAGGCACAGATCTGTGAAAACATGACAAGGATGAGGTTATCAGCTTCCTGCATTCAACAAAATATAGAGACTGTACTCTGAGGTCAGACTGATGGAAAAATCTGCCTTTTGTGTGACCCACCTCATCTTTGGTCTTCCAGGAGAGATGGACAAATGCAGCACAGAGGTTGCTTCATCTCGGTTAGTGAAATCTCTGAATAAATTCTCTCCATTTCATCCCAGTGACGTGTCTTTCCAACAGATGATTGAAGGTCATAGGAAGGAAGATTGGAGACTCTGTTTGGTTATGCAGTTGGGGTAGCAAATAGAGAAAATGAGTCACAAGCTCTAATATTAAACATAGATGTCTTTCCATTTCCCAGAAAGTGGTCTTTATACACAGGCTCTGCAGCCACTCTGCCAGCTGGCACGGGAGCCTGAGACACCTTCTGAGCATTCTTTCATGTCACTGTGGCAGAATTTTCCTCTGTTCCCTTCTTTTCTGGCGCAGCTATGGAGCCTGCTTGTGGCTGGCCAGTCCCTTCAAGCTTCAGATCTGTGCTCAGCATCACAGCTGGGCCCTGCTGCTACCAGAGCTAATTAGAGTCCTGCAGGTCGCTGCCTTCATGAAGATGTTTTTGTTGTTTTGTACCAACTACCCCATTCCCTGGCAACTGGCACTTATCCTGCTTTCAGCACTAAGCCCTAAAGCTCTAAGACACCAGAGAAGCCAGATTCTCAGTACAATAATTAGGCTGAAACACAGAAGAAAAGCAATCCATTTTCTCCTGTCACAGCCAGCATCACGTCTTAGGTCCTCTCTCCCACTCCCCTCCCAGATTGCTGTGTGGTGTGTGTAATGGTAACATGCTCTAATTAATGCATGCTAGATAGGAAGCTGTGCTGGAAGGCTTGTGAGCGGGATCTTACAGAGGAATGACACTTGTTCACCTCTAAGGGGGAAGTTTCACAGGCAGGGAGGGCAAGTTCAGAGCTCACTTCTCTGGGGTGTAGCCCCTATCCCTGCACATCCCCTGCTGCTGGCAGTGCTGGCCCACCATGTCCCTCACATAGGCTCAGCTAGGACAGTAAACATCCATTTCTGCTTTTCTTCCTGTATGTTAATGGGTTTTTTTCTCTGTAGTGGTACAGACTAGTTGCTACAAGGTCCAAAGATCAGAGTAAATGCAAGGGAAGTAGTTAAACCACAGGATCTGTATGGGAGGAAATAAAATTTTTGCAGACTGTGAACTGAAGGCTGAGCTTCTTCACAAAATCTTACTCTAAGTACCTGGGCTGTGAAAAATTGGGGGAAAACAAACAAAAATTGACTCTGGTCTTAACCTTTCCTTGGGAATATTTAGCATTAAAAATGTGTGTGTACCAAGAAAAGACCAGCCCACGAGAGAGATGCTACACCTCTCCATAAAGTATTTGTGGCATTCTTTTAAGGGTGCTACACTGATATGCCATATCTTATGCCAAGAAAATCATAGACTCATCCCAGAATTAAAGGATGGTCTGGGTTGGGAAGGACCTTAAAGACCATTTAGTTCCAAATCCCTGTTCTAGGCTGGGACACCTTTCACTAGACCTGGTTGCCCAGAGCTTCATCCAACAAGGCCTGAAAAACTTCCAGGGATGGGAAATGAATACTGACTTTTGCATCCTGAGCACAGGTAACATCAGTAAAAGACTAGCAAGGAAAGAGTAGCTTTTTATATTTTGTGTAAACTGTGGAGCCTTCAGATATGCAGGGAATGTCTAAAGAGGAAATGCTGTGGCAATGGTAAAACAAGAGACACTTTCTTATGTAGGTGCATGGATCAGCCTGATGACAACTATCTGGTTAGGTATGGAACAAATCCCATTCTAAAAGAGGCAAAAGTGAAACACTGCTTTACTGATCACCTTCAGTGACAGTTGTGAAGGGTTATATCCATGCAACATCCAGAATGAGGCCCTTTGTGCTTAATTTCCAGGCAAGGCAAAAACCTTTTTGAATAATGAAAATATGTGAATATGGATTGCATACTGTGCTGAAGCCTCTGGGGCTTGATTCACTGGGGTGCTGGAGGTGTCTCACTGCTGGTTTATGCGCTAACTTCCAAACCAGCCATCTTCCAGACCTCCTTGGTATCTAAATTATACAGATACCATGGCTCTCCTCCTGTACAGAAATCCCTGTGGCACCTGAATTTCAACTACTGCTGCTCCCTATCTCAGGCTCACAAATCAAACATTTCCCTGCTTGCTGTGCTCATGGGACCTGAGCTATTCCATGCTGCAATAAAAACATACATATTCATTAAGGCACAGGAACAAGAAGCTGTAAAGAGTTGATTCTGCAGCCTTGAGGGTTGGATCCTTACCTGCACTGGAGGAGAGGCAGGGCTGGCTGACTTAGTCTCTACATACTGAGTTGCAAATGCAAAGGGCTTCTATTACATTGAGAATGACACTGAGAATCATTTATGGGATTGACTGAGAGCCACATCCTATCTCAGTCAGTACCCCACTGGCAGAAAGCTTCCATCAAGAGGGGAGATCTGGCTGTGAGTTTCTGTCCCAAAACACACAAAGCAGGGATTTTGTCCCAGGGATACTCAGAAGAGCTGGGGTTTGCATGTGTAGCAGGGAGGAGTGTTTGGCTGCGTTTTGTGGGAAGATGCAGGGATATGGAGGAAAAGGATGGCTTCAGGATTTGGTACTCTGAGAAAGAGAGAAAGTTTGTCAGTGAAACAGATATCAAGAACCTGAGAGTCATCAAATTGCAGGTGAAGGTGTATCTGTGCAAGCACAGTGCCATAGCACCTGGAAAAACTGTCCAGTGGAAACATTTGTATTTAGGGAATTAAACATTTCCTAAATGTTTAATTAAATTTAACTAAAGGGAAGAGAAAAGAGGTTAAAAATTTACATTTAGACTTAGAGCATAAAATGACAGGTAGTACCCTGATCTTGTAAATCCGTCCCCAAAGCTTTTACTCACTTTTTTTATTTTAAGTAAGTATTTATAACAGCTTGTTCCTTCTCTACAGAATTTTCCAAAAATAGCAAGAATAATAACATGGGTGGCAAAACCACAAAATCCAAAGACCCTAAGGGGCAGAGCCAAGAGCACACAAATGATCACCCTCTCCCCTGAGTGCATGGCAGGCAGTTATCAGTGCCAGCCTAATTCCCTGTCTCCACTCTTGTGATATCAGCAAAACAAAAGGGGCCAAGCAAATCCCTGGTGTCACTGCAGGAAGCTGCTGAGGTCCCTCAGGCCCGGGTTTGCCCAGCACATTTAGCAGAGTGATGTATGCTAATGTGCAGCATCTCCCCTGTGCATCTGCACCTGGCCTCGGGTCCACACCGAGTATCTGTCCCTCTCTGCATTTCTCTACTTGTGTTTTGGATTCCTGTGAAATATATTCTTGCCTCTTTTGTTTAACCTTTGTCTTCCAGTTTTTGTCTGCTTTGTGAGTTTTGCCTAATTAGGAACCTTTCAAATTCCCTTGTGGCCTTGAGTTTTCTCATGCAGAATTTGGAATTAGTGTATTATTTTGTGGCTAGTTTTCAGGGCCAGGTTCATGCTTTTAAAGTGCTAAAATAACAATTAACAATACTTTGCACTTCCATACAATTTTTTTCCCCCCTCTGGGAATCCAAAAGCACTTCATAAGCAGCAATTAATTAAGATTCAACATTATGAGGGGAGGAATGTATAGGGAGGGACACATTTCTACTGTAGGAATACAGCCATTTCTGGGGTAGCTAGTAATAACTAGCTTAAGAGAGTTACTAAAACATGTTCAATACCAGACAGCAGCTTTTAGACTGTAAAGTAAAAGACCGATGCAACACCCAGCTGATTTTGCAAAAGAGATTTATAGAATCAGAATGAAACTACAGAAGTTAATTTTGACTGCGATGTCAAAGTCAAGACCCCTGTCACCCATGGCCAGAGGTGCTGCTTCATGTTCTGCCCAGAAGCAGCCAGCCCTGACAACTGACTCAAACCGGGCCTTAAGGATCCCACACATGGTGCTGGGACTCAGATTTGGTCCTAAATCCAGAGGAAATAGTGCCACCTACTGAGCCAGCACCCCACCAAGGACCAGTGCTCGGGGTGAATTCCTGTAATGAGTGATACCCACACCCAATCTGTAAAATCCAGCATATTTTCTAAGTGATGCATATACAATACATACACAGATAGACAGGCAGACAGCAGAACAGTCGATATGCCAGAAAAGATGCAAACTTGTGTGATTATATCACTTTTTGATGACAGTAAGGAGAAAAGACCTGAGCATGGACTGAAGCACCAGCTGGGAGATGTGTATTTTGAGGCCCCACAGTAACTAGCAGTCATGTCTTGCTTTTGCTTCCACAGCCTTCAGCATGTTAATGAAGGAAAGAGTGTTTATTATTTTCAACACTCCTCCTCCCTACAAGGATAGTATTAATGATGTAAGGAAGTAAACAACTCACTGAGCCACAAAGCTCTAACAGTTATTAATTTCCAAGGAACTATCCTCACACCAATCTAGGAACTAGAGCATTGAAGAATGGTGTGAATAAATATGAACACAGACACATGCTGGTTTACAAATATCAGACACTGGTCCAGTTTGTCAAAACTGCTCCTTTTCAACAGTTTCTTATTTGGATGATGACAGCTAAATCCACACAGGTTTAGCCTCAGTTTTGCCCACACTCTCTGCTGCAGTGGCTGGTGCAGGCAGCATGGTTGAGGCTACTGATCCTAAAGCAACCCAGGCATAGATCAACAGGCATCTGCACCCTCTCTCAGCTTCCATCTGAGCCAGGACTTCTCATACCACCAGGGTGGTGCAACCATTTCCCTGTTGCTTTTGTGGCTGCTGGGCATGATGGGGCAGATCTGCTGGTGGAGTCCAGAGTGACTGGATGAAAAGTAGGAGAAAGCCACGGTAAAACTTGTGCATTCCTGATGACTGACCATGCATGGTTCCCCCCTGCTTGCTGTCTCCTATATGTAACTCTTGGCTGTACCCTGGTGTGGCTTGGAAAGAAGAGCTGGTGATTGCTCTCATCCAGGACACAGTAAATCAGGGCTGGAGATCTGGGAAATGGGAGAACATTTTTTCCTGCATCAGGGGAAAGCGGAGAGCTAAATAATCCCCATCTAAATCAGTGCTCTAACTGCTGCCACATAGTTCATAACATAACAAATGGCACCATCCAGTACTAGAATCCTGCCTTTCTAGAAAGGGGTGATGGAGCAGATTGCAAAGGCATGGACAACTAACATTTCCAGTGAGTTCCCTCTTCCTTCCTCACACATCACCAATATAGGAGACAGGAGCAACGTCTGGAAGTCTTCTTTATCATTGTTTTTGCCTTTGCATTGACTGCAATCTTAAAAAAAAAAATCTTTTTGAAAAGATTTAGGTAGCTGTGTCCGTCTCTTTTTCCTTCTGCCCAGGCCCCTAAAATTTCAACCATACATGCAAGCTAGAGCAGCTAAATTCATCAGGCCTCTTTCATAGATTCAGAAAATCACAGAATAGTTTGGATTAGAAGGGACCTTTAAAGTTCATCTAATCCAACCCCCTTGGAAAGAGAAAGGATATCTTTCCCTAAATCAGGTTGCTCAGAGCCCTGTCAGCATTCCTATTTCCAGGGATGGGGCCTCTACCACCTTTCCAGGCAGTAGTGCTCATTAGCCCTTTGTGGTACCTCTTCAGGGCTTTTTGTGCAGTGTCAGGAGGTCTAGACCTCAGAGAACTCTGCAAAATCCAGGCAAAATCTGCAATTCAGGATCAGCTCTCAGCAGAGCTTAAGAGGGCAAAGTCAGCTCAAGGCTGATCCCTACTACAGGTAAAATTCAATTCTTCAAAACAAAAAAAAAGAAATTTGGAGGAAGACTATTTAGAGGAAAAGCTGTGAGACACCAGTTTGGGGGAAGATTGCATTTCTAAGTTGTCTCTGAGCTATCTACCTGAACACTTAGTGAGTGAGAACAGGAGATCAGGTGAGAAGGGGAAGGCACAAGCCTGGGAAGGAGAACCAGACTTGCTTCTTTAATTGTTGCTGAGAAGGAAGAAACAGATTAATAATCATTGTCTCTGACAGTATCTTCCAGCATCTGTGCAATAGAGACTGGCCAGACAGGGACTGGGGACCAGGGATGGGGGGGCTTTGCCACATGCCTTGTGTAGGCAAGGCAGTCTGCCAGCCACTGATGCCACAGGGAACCACCAACTCTGCCTGTCTGCAAAGGCAGTGCTGGAGGAATGAAGACAGAGCAGTGAGTTTCTGTCTTGGAGCACATTTTTCCCCCAAAGCTCTGTGTTACTGCAGGGACTCATCTTGCTGGAGTCTTTTAGAGATATAGGATCCTCAACAGGAAGCTCTGCTGCACACTATGGCAGCTCTCTCTTCTTTTCAACCACCTCTGTCTGAGGTCACTTGTTGACCTGTTGGGAAAGGAATTCAATTTTTCTGAAAGGGAGTAGTTTTGTTTTCTTATCTATGAATCCACATTTGATTGCAAGCTGTTTGTAACATGGTACTGAGCACAGAGACCCTAATCTTCACCAAAGCCCTTGGGTGTGTGTTCACTACAGGAGCAAACAAAAATAGTGATTGCATTAGTTACCCACTCAGCAAAGCTGGCTGCCATTTAAGGATGTTGGTTCTTGCTGTCCTTCTGCAGAGCACTATCCTCAAAAATGAAAATAATTTCAAATAATCATTTCAGTTTCAGGTTGCTCAAAGCCAGGCACTTGGAAGGGCAGGCTGTCAACTTTCCTGCACCAATTAATGTATTGATAAAGCTTCTGGAGTAGTGACATTAACAGCATTATCTTACAAAGATACCTGCAGGTAATATCAACACAATTACTATTGAATCTGAAGTGGGGAAACTGGTGAGCCTGCCTTAACAGAATTACCAAGACACATTGAATTATTTCTACCAATATGGAAACTTATATAAGAACAAAGCACTGAGTGAGGCGTATTTGTCTTTGTTGAGCAAAGCTGAAGCACAGATGTTCCCCAGGCCATTCTGGCCCATGCTGGTGATATATTCAGAGCTCTGGATGTTTCAAGTAAATACATCTTTAGCTACACTCCCTCCACTGTTCCTACTGCTTTTGCTTAAAGAACAGACCCTTAAAGCAAAGGGTTATCCAGCTACAGAAGGTGATTTATATCTGTAGCACCAGAGCCAGGGGAGGAGGCTCAGCCCCAAGGTGGGATGTCAGAAGAAGGAGCTCTTAGCGAGGTATGGATGGGCACAAGGCATTCATCCACTTTCACTCCTGCAGCAAAACCCAGTGGCCAGACCAGTGTTTAACAAGCTTTGGAGTTAGTCCAGCCAGTGCAGAGATGTTAGCTTCAGGGTGAGGAGAGTGGGGAATGTGATCAGACAGGAACAGTCACAGGACATCTCTGTGAAAACAAAGGAAAGGATGCCAGACGAGAGAGAGTTGGGATATGTCCATCTTAGCCCTACGTAGCAAATGCCTCCACTCTCAAAATTTTAGCATGCCCTTATAAAATCTCAATGTGCCCTAGGCATGATCTGTCCCTTTTTCATTTAACCCATGTATGTATGTATGTACATACACAAATATATAAGAAATGACCCATTGAAGAAACAAAGGAGCAAACACCACACAGGGTAAGCAATCCTACTCAGAGACACTGCTTTCCCTGTTTCACTTGCTTTGGTAGACTGCTATATTGTGCAGAGATATCTCCTCACTGTTTCCTCTTAATTATCCTTAATTCTATTAAACAGACAAACATCAACTGCAAATAATGCATGCTTAATTATGCAGTGTTGGTGGTTGATACTGTATTATCACCAGCTTTTCTTTTAATATTTTGGCAACACTCAAATGAAATGCTACAATATGCTTAAATAGCTTCTATCAGAGTGATGGTCATGAATCCACTGCATGCCCAGTAACCTCACCTCTGCCCACAGAAGGCCAGCAGGGGTGGTGAAAGGGAGCAGTTTCCATCCCAAATGAGCTTCCAGATGCCCTTGCTCGATATGGAGCTGATGGCAGGAGGCTAGCAAACGGTTGCCAGGCGACCCCAGAGAGAGGCAGGAAGCACCACCATGCAACACAAAACAATCATTTTCAAAATAAAGAAAAAATTCTCTGGGTTTTGTCATCATTATTATTTGTAATTGCTTTTGAGGATGGAGAAGGCTTGTCAGACCAGATGGGACCAGAATATATAATGAAGGACACAGTACATTGCACAGGAACCAGAGGTAGCTGAGAGCAATAGGGCCCCAGGACTGTCACTATTGCATTAGGGACAAACAAAACCACAGGGACATCAGTAAAAGATGCATCTATTTGCACAATGACATTGCAAAGATGCCATATGACAGACAGCATTTTTAATCACTAAATAATCATCTCATACAGACACTCTTTACCTGTCATGGTAGACTTGGTCTGGGCCTCCAAGGGTCTAGATCTTCCTGGGTTTGGCTCTGTGTGTCATATTTGCCATAGAATATGTAATTCAAACCAAAATAATTTGTTTTCTATGTTGAATATCTCCAGGAATAAGGTGTAAAAACTTGGTGAAGTGGGATTTCTTTTGCTAGGTGCTTTATTTTCTTGTACCAAGCAAAAGTGGTACATTTTCCTGCTGTTACACAGCAACTTAAATAGATCCATGAGCCACATCCCCATTTCAGAGGACACAAAACATTTGAGGCATGGCCCTATGCTAGTATCCAGGTAATGAGAAGAGCTGAGGGCCCAAAGGAGGGTTGGGAAGAATTTAGATAGAACAGTCATTTTACAGTGAATTGGTGAAACCTTTTCAAGTAGATTTATCCTCATGGTAATTTATAGGAGTCCTGCTCGAAGACACTGCATTTGCCCAGAATGAGGCTACAAAGAGCACCTGGCCCTTGATAAGTACACACCATTCCAAACATAACAAGCCAGGTGCAGCTCTCCTTCCAGACCTCTCCTAAATACTTGAAATGGGTTGGGTGAAATAGGTCTCAAGCCAGTGCTTGAAATGGGAGTTTGGACAGAATAATGCCCCAAGGCACTTTTGGTGTGAGCAGTGCTGGGGTGGTGCAGTGATGAGGAGGAAACCTGGGCATGGGGAAGTGCCTTCAGAGCCCTTGAAGCATCCTAAATTCATACTGGCAGAAGTGCAAGGAGTTGAGATTCCTTTCTTTGCTGACCGAATCAGTCAAGGGCCTGAAACACCTTCAGGGTGCAGAACAGCTCCTGCATTCACATGGCTGAGTCACACAGGCCAGAGACAGCCTTGTGCCAACGTGGGATTGGCACAAAAGCTGAATAATGAAGAGATGTTTACGCTGCTGCTCTGCTGCTGCTACTGCTGCTGCCTTTACTCAGGGACTGGTTTTATTCTTGCAGGCTCTCAGGCAGTCACCATTCATGCACAGGTGCAATCATAAAGGGGGCAAATGTGGAAGGCAGGGTGTGACTAAGCCCAAAAATGAGCAATGCAAATGCATTATTCATGCAGAAAGCTTACAATGCTCCACAATTCCTTTCTTCAGAGCAGATCACTCCACTATCAACGTCAGCTACACGATTCTTCATTTCTGACACCTGCCTTTGTTCCTTTTCTACCTCAGAAGTGAGGAGACCTGGGCATTTGCCTGAAATGGTTGCTCAGGACAAATTTTCCAGCAATGCTGGGTAACAGCCTGAGACATTTAGGGGGTAGAAGCAACAAAAGTGATGACAGGGTCCTGCCCTCTTATGCTGTCTGCCTCTTTGAGCACAGGAGTCTGTGTGATGTCAGGAACTTTGCTAGAGAAATGTATTAGAGGATAAGAAGGGTTTAAAAAAGTGAGAGGAAGAGGAGACCAGAGAAAGCAAAAGGGAAGGTGAGGATGGGAAGAGAGAAACTTCCAATCAACATTAAAAAAAAGATGGAAACTTTTTTTGTTGTTGAAAATAATAGGGATTTTAACAGTTAAAAGGTTTTAAAAGGTCATTATGCATTTAGCAGCAAAAGAGCAATATGAATTTCTAAGCAGCAACATCTGGAAGATCAAAAGAAATCATACTTCAATCAACATGAAAATCTCTGCTCATTACACACAATCATATTTAGTTATTAATAGACACAGGCTAGACACTGACATTTTGCACATTTCATCCTATGATGCGCCAGGGACACTTCTGGCATTTAGTTTATCATTTTCATCAGTGTCATGGCAAGAGTGACCGATATGACCCCAAAAAATCTCACACTGTCAGTCATCGTAAGTGAATTTATCAACACATACGAAATCCGAATCCACATGAGAGTTTTAACTGTTTGCATACTAAATTACTTCATTCTTCACGCTTCAAAAAAAAAAAAAATCAGTTTTGCATAATAAATAATGATAAGGGCCAGTGGACAATTATATAGGTGGAAACAGTATGCAAAATACTTGGAATTCAAATTTGACGTGTGAATATATCCAGAAGTTGCTTAAGTAATCAGCTCAGCAGCTGTATTAGCCATTGTTAGAGCTTAATACAAAAGCTCTTCAGCTTATATTAAAAGCAGCCCAACTTAAACTGCAGTTGGCACATGTCCTATTAGTATTTTTGTTTTGTTAGACAGCTTCCAATGGATTCAGATGTGCAATTAGGTCAATATTAAATTAAATGGTCTGTTGTTTTAAGTCAGAATACAAAGAGGTCTTTGGGAGGAAGGAGTCAGTCCAAAAATAATGTTGACTCCAACATGAGCACAAAAACAAAGTGCTGTAAGCCAGCATTGCCAGCCTAAATCTGTACCTTGTGGTGTGAGAGGGAAGGCTCTTAGCTGAGAATCGTTTGCTAAACTGGCATATTCGATTTCATGACTGATTTTTGTGTGTAATAATTGCATTAAAAAAATAATGAGACTGGGTTTCTTTCTAGTTTTAGCAATCACTATGGCAAACATGCTGAGATGCTTCAGACAGAAATGTGATTTTACTTCTAATGACAATTATTTTTGGACTGAATTGTAATTTAGTTCGTTAATTAGATCTGTCATTGCATTTTCTAACTCGGTTATTGCATCCTTTGATGATTTTACTAGAATTATACTTCTATTTCTGCCACTTTGCATTCTATGCTTTAATAATTCTTCAGACAAGTATGCTAGGCAGTTGATTACATTTTGTGGCAGCAGTAATGTAAACCCTCTCCTGTGTTACATTGATTCGAAAATCAAGCTGGTCACTGAACCAACACACCAAGCCAATGCTGCTCTGAATGAGTGAACTATTCAGAGGAATTCAGCCAGGGACAGATTGTGGACATGCTTTTTTAGTCATTAAATGGACATAAACAGTTATGAGGAATTGTAAATGTAAACAAGATTTTTTTTAAGAAAACCCTGAATGTTCTAAAACTCATTTAGTTATCAGCAAAATGAGATCTTATCTACTAAATAATTTCAGGCCAAGCTGGCGTAGGTTTATTATATATTAATGAACTGACAGATTTTTAAAGATCTTGCCATTTCAACAACTTTAGAAAATTGATTGTTTTTATGCAAGGTCTGGCTTTTTATTCACCCAGAACTGTGGGTGTAGTTAGAAATTCACTTTTGGAATAAAGAAAATACGATCAAAATAGTCACATCCAAAAAAACTCCAGCACTCCCAAACTACTGATTCCCCCCAGCCTCCCTGTGTACCCAGACATCTGCCAGTCATGTGCTGTGTGACGTGGATTACAAGACAAAATCCTGCTGCTGAAAATACCCACCACTAAACATAGCTGGTAGGGCAGTGAGTAGCCCACTGGACTATGCTGGCTGTAATTCCACTGCCTGCCCTGCACAGGAGACAGCTTGGAGCTGCCCTGCAGCCCAGGCAGAGCAGGGGATGATCACAGTTTCCCTCTTTTCTTTGCTTGCTCAAAGGAGAAACATTTGCTCTGCTTCCTTTCCTGGAATTAAACTGCTTCTGTTGTCTCTCTTTCAAGAGAGGGATCACAGAGCCAGAATTCCAGAAATTACCTAGTTCTGCCTGACATATCCTTAGTTCTGTCCCATTCCTAAAAGATTGCATTTGATAGAAGATTTTTATTTAACACATTCTGTGATATTTTAAATACCAGTTTAAGAGCATTTTCATGCTTATTGTACAGCTGGATTTTTTTCAAAGTAGCTGTGCAGGCTCTAGGAAGACATCCTGTGAATCCAGTATTTGGTTACTTGGCTTTAGAGGTGCTATGAATTTCCTAGCAGTGACTAACCAGACTTCCAGGACACAGGGACTGGCTAATCACTTCCCAACAGTCTTCTTCCCACATTCCATTTAATTCATCCAAGTGGGCTCAATTTTCAATCCACTAAGCAACAGCACAGTGTAAAAATATTTGTAATTCTAATAGTTGATTTGTAATTATTTCTTAACCTCCATGGATTTCTTTTCACTTCTTGAAATATTGGGCTGCAGAACAGAAATGGATATTGCTTTAAAAGGTTCCATAAGCCTGGAAAACAGCAATGCTCACGTACCAGGCTGGGTCAGAAAGGCCTTGCTAGGGTATGAAGGAAACACTGACTCAACAGCATTCAGCCCCATGAAGAGGCTGTCCATTATTCCACAGACCAGCCCAGAAACTGAGCACTAATTTTCTTTCTTTAAATGCTCTCCCATATGTGGTTTTTGATCATAAAAGTGCACCTTAAAATAACTAGGCTTAATAATAAACCATTTGAATCTCAATTGTTAAAATTTCCAAGGGTTTTACTTAAAATAATCAATAATTCCTCATGAAGGTGCTTTCCAGTCTCAGAAATACATCCCAAGCTGGTGGGAATGAGTTCATGGCTTGAAAGTGGAGTTGCAAGAGAGGATGTCTAGGAATTTCTGTCTTATCATCTCCACAGGCTTTTGTCATGTTATCATGGTTTAATTTTGGCAATTTACCTCCTCTACTATATAAATACTGTTAAAAAAAACTAAGAGGCAGTTCACTCATGGCTTTTCTGAACCAGTTTTTGGTTATTTATTTAATCTGCTAAGCAAAAACCCTTGGATGTCTACAGTGCTTTCTGAAGAGGCAAGAAAGAGAAAGATAAAGCACATGGGCATGAGGGAGAGGTGGGATATTTGGCCAATTTCTGCAAAATTGGACACTTTGAACAAAACAAAGCTGTTTAAAGTATAAAGCTGTAGAAGCACCATATGAGCAGGGCAGGAGGAGGGTAGGTTTGAAGAGCAACAGCAAAAAAAATTGTCGCCCTGATTTTTTAAGATTTTCTAAGCCTTCTGATGTTGACATTTTTGTAGCAAACTTTCTCACACACTTTCTGTAAATAACTCATTGTTTTACATTCTTTTATGGAGAAGGACAAATCTGATAGACTGTTAGTTTGTCCAGTGTCATTGGAGAGGTAGCACTGTCACCCTCCAATCCACTGTCACTTTTGGAAATCTATAAATGTTAGAGTCAGAAAATAAACTTCCCCTTTTGCTTTTCACCTTGAGAACAGCGGTGTGCGCTTGTGCTCTTTCGTGTCCTATAGTGACAAAAAATAATCACTTATCTTTTAACAACCACTACTTATAAGTATATAAAACTGAAAAATCATGTGCACAACTTTGGGTGGAGGGAGTAGCAAGACAGCATCTTTGTATTGCAGTAAAGCCACACATGTTCCTTGGATGATGTAGGGGGCTGGCCCTTGTCCCCACAAGTGCTTTCCTCCTGCTCTGCCCCAGACACTGTGAGGTCACAGCAAAGAACGGATCCAGTGAGGACTGGACATGCTTTTTTTCTGGGAGAGAAAAAAGCCCTGAGAAATCCTGAGGCATGACATCCACACTGGGTCAGTAATTGAATGGAAGAGGCGAGGGGGGGGGGAAAAGGAGCAAGAGGGTTGTCAAGCAAGAGGAAAAGCAAAGGAGCAAAAGCAAAAAAGGTTTTCTCTTGGCATGAAAAGTGCCCTGTGACATCTGGACAGGATGCTTGTGGAGCAGTAGGATTCATGCAGGTAAAAAACCTATCCTGATGCAGGCCTGAAGCAAGGCAAGGTGGGCTAGCTGTGGGAGGACTGTCAGAAGGGATGATGTAGTCACTCTGAAACAAAGATGCCTCTGCACAAAGCTTGTACCAGTGCAACTCATTCCAAAACAGAGTCATGCTGCTTCCAAAGTGGTTTAATTAAGGCAGAATCAAAATGTCAGCTTAAAATAAAGGAAAAAAGAAAAAGAAAAAAGAACTTTTGTATGAAGACACAAGGCATCTGATGCCAAAAGAGGCACAAAATTACAGGGGAGGAGAAAAAACATCTCAACATTTCCATCTTGCCAAAGACCTTTCTCACTGGAGGGAATTTCAGTTGAATTGTTGCCACTGCCAGCAGCTGGAGTTGCAAACTGAGCAGGGGAGCAGCAGGGTTCTCATTCTCCTGCCTTGCTGACCAAGGACTCTGACAATCCAGCTCATTATTTTCAAAAGCTCAGCTCAAAGCAGCAGTCCCAGCACTTGCTGGGCCCATATTAGTCCATTTACAGCATTTGTACCATCCAGTGACAGGGATTCTGGCAAGAACCGAGATAAAAATCATCTTGGAAAAGAGGTTTGGTGGATGGCAGCACTAAAAAGCACTTCTGGTTTTTCTCTGCAAGACGAAATTCAGTGAGAAATCCAGCACAATGCTGCAGCCAGATGCAGTTTTGGGGGAGCAGTGTAAAGAATGGGAAGCAAGAGCTTAATTCCAAGGGGAGAAGCCTTTGGTGCCCTTTTTCCACTAAATGCTTGCTGGAGGTTTATGAACCTCCACATGCACTTTGGAAGGGGAACTGAAGAAACTGAAACTGTGATTGCTGCTTTTGCTCCAGACTGGCTTGGGCATCTGGGTAGTTTCTCAGCTGCAAAGCAGCACCTGCCATGCCCTCATGCAAACCATAGGCAAAGGTCCAGGCAGCAGCTCCAGAGATGGTTTTGGAAATGGTACCCCAATGCCAGATTGGACCAAATCAGTTCATAACAAAGAGAGACAGAACACCTGCAACAAAGGTGGTTATTGTTGTTGGATGTTGTTTCAGCTTTCCTAATCTAAAAACAACAGTTAATAAAACTTAGCAAAATCTTATCTGAGAAATTTCACCATTGTGAAAATTTTTATGCCTGAGTGGCAAGCCCAAGTAATTAACAGCATTCCAATGGAAATGATAGTAAAGACCACACTACAGTAATGCTATGAGAAATGCTTTCCCTCTGTCTTGTAACAGTTCTTTTTTCACAAGCTGGAAATAAATGTATAAGTTAAACAAAATTAAAATGCCCACCTAATTGTGCAGATGCATAGTTAATTAGTCACTTAATTTAACCCACTTAGTTTCAACGGGAAAGAAATGCAATCTGACAGTCAAGGCAATTTCCATTCATTGTAGTGTTTGAAAACATCTACTTTATTTTAATAGCACCTGAATTCAATGGATTGATGCTAATGTTTTTGCTTAATTTGGTTTTAGAAAGGTTGTAGAACATTAAATAGGTAAAGAACATATCATGGGTAAAAATAACTGTCATTATGTTTCTGGCAAATATTAAAAAACATTATTAAAAATAAATATATATACATTTGTGAATAGATTGATTAAAGAGGTACTTAGCTGGGAAAATTTGCTTTGAGATGAAAGTTGATTAAAAAAAAAATCATGTGCTTATGGCTCCAAAGAAGGCACTGCTAGAAAACATTGAAGTGTGTGGTTTGTTGTATTCGCAATCCGAGATTCCCATGTTAATGGCTCCCCGGTATTCATTACCATAATGCAGCATTAAACAAGCTATGCTACACTGCCTCCACAACACACTGCTGTCCATCAGCAAGGAGCAGGGCACTGGGGACCTGATCTGCAGCTCTGTGCAGCCAAAGGCTGCTCTGCTTGTTTTCCTGCCTTTCCTTTCACCTACAGCACGAGGTGGCACCTGCGCCCCAGGAGTGCTCACGCTGGGCATCGCTGAGCAGGCTGTGCTGCTCCTGCTGCACCTCTCACTCAATGCACTCTGTCCATAGATAAAGGCAAAGGCAGCCCTGACCCAGGAGGCAGGCAAAACTGAGATATAGCCCCAGGGTGAAGGATCAGAGCCAGGTTGCTGGATCCATGCCCACCATAGAAGGCTTGGAACTGAATTTGCCTATCCTGATATTGCCAGGGATGGCAGCAAGAACACCTTCTCCAAGAGCTGTGTAACTACTGCCCTCAGCACCCTATGTACCACTGCCAGCACACGCATGTACTACATCACCATGGCTGCCAAAGCGAAAGACAATTTGGGGATTGGGAGACTATTAAAAGTGTTAGTAAAAAAATCCCACACTCTGTATTCATGGGAGATTTTTGGGAAAGACTTAAGGAAAACTTTCCTGCAAAGCTCAGTGCAAGATATACTCAAATATAACTGTGTGCTTAAGTCTTGGCCTGAGTCCAAAGCTGTAAAGAAATAATATCCACAATAATGCTGACTGCATGCCTCTCCATGAGCTATATGGAGCCACTACATCTGAGGGCAAACCCCTGTGGTACAATGCCCTTGTTTATAAATATATGCCCATGCTTTCATATGGGTGCATATATAAACACACATACACATATATATACTATACATGTGCCAGCACCTACCATCTAAATATCACAAGATGCTTTCAACATAACTCTCACAACTTAGATTCTCTAGTCTGAGCTTTACAGATAATGAGTTTTTTATCTCACTAGTGACTCTGAAAAAATGATGTTGAAATGACTGTCTCATTTCAAACTACTTTGTTACTTATCTGCATACAGAAAAATATTTTAAAATCATTATATCAGGTAAAACAAAATGCTTCATATGAAAATATTTTATTTTTCATCTGATGATAAGAATTTAAAACTTTTTTGGAATAAATTTTCATGCCATTTTTAGCTGAAATGTACTTTCCAATTAAAAAAAAAATCAAATATACCACCCTGACAGTATTACAAAGAAGCATACTTCCTATGAAATTAGAAAGCAAAATTCACAGTGGGATAACATTTTTTTACAAGTAAATATTTAGTATCAGGGAAACTTCTTGGTTCACCAGAAGTTTTGCATAAAATAGTTTAGCCAGTTATGCATTTGGGCCCTGCATTTGGTTCTTGGTTTTGAAGTTGTAGACAGACTGGAAGCAGTTTAAGGTATGTCCTTAGTCCTGCAGCCTTTTTTGTGAAATTATATGTTATATGCTGTTAGGGTAAGAGACATTAGGGAAGGGAATACACATGTCCTTGGTTCTTGAGCTGCATTAGTACTGGGAAATGAAATATTTACTTTGGCAATGAATATATTAACAGTAAAAAGGAAAAGGAGAGTCATTACTTGTTACAGTGTAGCAAACTTTTGCTGAACCTGCTTCTGGCATGCACCATGGAAAACAAGTCCCTGCACTTTTTCTCCCTCCAGCTTTGCCTTTGTCCAGAAGGAAACAATGCAGGAAACCCAGGTGAGTGCATCCTCCTGCCTCACTCCAAGGCCATGGCAAAGAGGCCGCTACCTGCACACTGCCACACGAGTGCAGGCAAGGGGAGGATAAACAGATATGGCCCAGCTCTCCCTGGGACGCTGGGCCTGCATCCAGCTCTTCTCTTCTCACCTTTGCTGAACAGCCAGGGAAAAGGGAAGGGAAGAAAAGGAAGAGGCTCAAAATCGAAACCCACTGCTGTGATTACAGCAACATACAAAAAGCTGTTTATGCCCTGCCTCACACACACTGGTGTCACATTTGTCAGGCATCCTTCTAGGACAAAACATAGGACCATGGTTAGTCCTGGCACTCCTGGGGTCTCCAGCTGCCAACAGCAATGGAGTCTGATAGCTCATGTCCAGGGAGCCGAGAAGGAAAACAATCTTGAGGAGCTGGAGACAGGGAAAGGGAATCAAAGGACACCTAAAAATTGTTATTGCCATAATGCATAGCAATAGATTTTAATGACTATTCAGCTGAAAAGATAAGTATCAGCATGTGGAAGAAACCCTGAGCAGGAAATAACAAAAAAAGAAAGGCTATCATTTGTTTAATCGTGAATATAACGGATGATGGTGAAGGAAAAGGTCTTGCTAGCAATGCAGCTTAGCTGGCTCCTTAGTGAGGCATCAGCTTTTGCTCTCAGAAAGTCTTTCCTGAAAAATAAATTCATATTGGCTTGAATACAGGCACTGTCACACAGAGTGACAACTGGCTGAGTGGCTGTAAACAAAAGGTAAAGATAAATGACACTACATCAGGTCGGTGTGTCTGCATGGAAATGATGGCCAACGAAATACCATCGAGGAGAGGCTGGAGCTGTCAGAGAGCTACCCTGGCTTTATTTCACATCTTTGCTAATTATCTGGCAAAGGAAGGGGAAATGCACCGCATTTATTTCATTTGATTTTCAAGAAAAGAGGCAAGACTCTCACCTGCTCCTGGGAGACCCCTAATACCAAAGCAGTGTCGGCAGGGAGATGGATTGCTCCGAGGCTGCTCAGGCAATTGTTTGGGAAAACGCCCGATGGTGGAGGTGGTGGCAGCAGTACAAAAGAATATGTAGCAATTATCTGCCTGGCGAGGGGGCTGTACAGGAGCAATCCAGCTCTTGACGTAAGCAAAATGCAGTAAAGCAGATAAATAAATCTCTGTGTGTCAAGGGGGGTGTTTTCAATAAACCTGCAGGGATTTTTGCTCCAAATTATTTTAAGTATCTGTGCTATTTCCATGGGGAATTTCTTATCTCCTCCTTCCATTGTGAGGGCGGTCATTCACCTTGCAGGCAGATGAGTGAGGAGAAAGAGGTGAGACAGCATTCATTACTTGGATGTCGAGGTTTTACATCACAAGGAGGGGGAAGAGTAGTAAGAGGAGTGTTTGAGTGGGCAGCCCAAAGGAGGAGCAGAAGCACGGAAAGAGAATGGTGAGGATTAGGCAGAGATCTCACAAAGTATGTTAAAGCCAGCAGGAAAAGGACTCTTTTCTTTCTGCCTTTTAGATGAAGGCAAGCCTGGCTCTGTTGTGTCCTGCACTCCTTACTGCCAAAAACAGAGCAACACTGTTTAAATAAGAAAGGGAAAAACTAAATAAGACAGAGAAAATAGAGTAAATAGTAGATGAAAAGAAGACACAAATAACCCTTCATGCTGGAGGAAGGGATAATCCTTCCACAGGACAACAGGCCCAGGGTATAGAGATTGCTTTGGTCTCCTGTGGCTAGAGGAAAGAGGAGGAAAAAAGCAAGCAAGTGCTGATGAATTTCTCTTTCACTGCGTCTGAATTTTCTCATTCAGAAGATGGTTCTTAGCAGGCTGCTCAAGAGGCAGATCACCTAACCACTCCCCTGGTTTCTTGATAATTTCTGCTGTATTGCATAGATGGTTCTATTGTCAGATGCTGAAAAGAAGAGAGAGCAAGGCTAGGAAAACAAAAACAAATTATTAGTAATATCTTCAAAAATTCAGCAGGTGACCCAAGAAAATAGGTCTGCACTTATGTCCTGCTTTTAGCAAATTAGGTGTACTATTTCCTTTTCTCAATTTTGTCTTATTTTTAGGTATTTTTAACAGTTATTTCTCCTGTAAACCAGGGCATAATATCCCTCTGTAGAGGGGAGTTCTGCCATTTCATTACAATGTGCAGAGGGAAGTCTGCTGTTGCTCAAGGTCAATCTACTTGCAAAGCCTTGAATGTTGAAGCTGAGAGGCAGGGGATGTTCCCAATAGCCTGAGTCTCATTCTCAGGTTGCAAAGGTAGAGCAACAGCTGAAGTGAGCTGACGCTGCTTCATGGAAGTCAGTCTGGTTGTTCCCACACCTGCCCTGAAAGCTGGAAATGATGGGCTTTCAAGCAATGTCACTCTGTATGTTTGCACCAGACATGTGCATTCGTAGGTGCCATTGGAGAACAAATTATTAATAAATACGACCATGAGTGTGTCCAGTAACTGCTTCTTCAAAGAACCTCAAGCATCAGTATCCAACAGCCTTTCAAACAAATCTTTCTACATTGCCATTATAAAATGGAAGTGGCCCTTGACTTTTAAAAAGGTTTTTTCCCTCAGTGCTGAGTGGTATAAATGCAATATGATTTCATATGACTTTAGATATGTGATACTGTCCAAAGCAGGCTGCTCTGTATCACTGAGATGCCAACATTTGGCTAGCAGAAGTGGAAACACAGCAGGTAACAATCCAGCAGAGGCAGGCTGATGGAGCTATTTTATTCTGCGCTGTGACCCATGTTACAACAGGAAAATATATTGGATTGCTGGTCTCTCCTTGTGATCCAAAAGAAGGGAAAGTTGTCAAGACACAGTCACAACCCCAGGTCAAGAATTACTGACATGATGGTCTAATAAAACTTTTCTCTTTCCCTATGGCAATCAGGTCATGCTGGGAAACTTCCACCTCTCTTGTCATGAGATTCAACAGTCAGAATTCAATCTGATTCCTATTCAAGGGCAGAGATGCCACTGGCATCAATAGGAGCAGCACTGGTATGAAATAGTTGAAATGTCAAGTGTGTATTTGCAGAAACTGATTCTGCTGAAGACTATGCAGATATAATTATGCTGCTCTTTTCCTCATTGCTCTCCTTTTATATTATCTAAGGCAAAGTGCCCACAGAGGACACAGATGTGCTCTATTAGATGTAGAGTGAGTATTGTTAAAAATATCCTCTCTAAAACCAACTAGATATTTACTCCTTTGTAACCTCATCAACTGTGACACAATGTAATTACAGATTGTTCAAGAGTCTTGTCTGCCCACTCAGTGCCAGACTGAAAAACAACTAAAGAAAACAGAAAAAGCAAACCAGACAACTGAGCATGTGCTCTCCACCATGTTCCCAGGAGGCTCAATAACCAAGTATACACTACACATCACAGGGAGGAGAGGACCCATCTACAACATTCTTCTCCTCCACGAGGCACTTTTACAACACTAAAGTTGCTGACAGAAGAAACCAGCAACATGTGGGAAAGTAAAGTTTAGACAGAATCAGTATGGATGAGTCACTTTTGGTTTTTTTATTTCTGCTGCACTAGCTTTCAGAAAAAGTCTATGGTTTTTTTTTTTCTGGGTAATGATTTCCTCTCTCATGCTGTGTTGGTGTACCCAGTGCTGTGCCAAGGCTCTGCCTAAAGGCCCCAAGGTCTGTCCCTGTAGCACAAACCTCAGTCCTTGTCCTGCAATCAGCCCCACCTGGGCAGAGCATCAGTACATGCAGAACTCTGCTGAGTTTTGGGAGCTCTGCATGGATGAGACAATCTTCCCACGCAGATCAAGGACCGAGAGTGGGGCTTAACAGAGAAAATAATAAACAAGAGGATAAAACCCACTGTGAAATACTGGGTAATTTTTTTAAATGTAATTTAGCAGGTGTTTAGTGATTACCCTGAAAATAAGGCACAAACACTTTCATGACTCATATTTGTGCTTCAGTTGAATTCTCCCTTCCATGCTACAGCTGTAATTTAAAACATTTGCTTCATCCTGAGAGGAAAAATGAAGATGTTTGAAACAAAGCACTGCTGCAGAACTTACACCCGTAGGGTACACACAAAAACGACACCGCCAGCAAAGGTTGAATTCTATCTGGGCTCCTCCTTGGGGAAGAGCTGCATTCACCTTCTTATTTTGAATTCCTCTCTCCTTTTACACTAAATTCTTAGACCTGGTCAGCTATAAATAGTGAATATTACAGTATAAATAGCTAATATTACAGATCAACATTTTGGTGTTATAGGGACTGCATCACATTTTTGTCCTAATCTAGTGATGTTCTACAATGGCAAGTCTGTCTTAATGTTTTCATAATGTGTAAGGTAAATGCTGATTATATAAATTAATAACTGGAGGGGTAGGGTGACAAATGACTTCCGGACAGCAAATTGGTAGTGAAATTGTAACTGTTCTTTTGTATTTAACATGACTTGCTAAATTAAGTGGTTGGGGTTTTCTGTGATTTCACTGTGACTCTGCATAGCACCACCCAGGTTATCCCTGCTTTAGCCAGGGATAACCTGTGTGGTGCTCTGCAGAGTGTTCCTGAACCTAATGTGCTTCTCTGTAAAGCACTTTCTAAATCCTCAAGTGCTAGAAAGAGCAACAGCTCCCCAGATAGGAGCTGACCCCACCACTGGAGGTTGGTTGGTTTGTGCCAGGTGTGGTCTAGGACATGGCACTGCTTATCAGTATTGCAGAAATGAGTTGAAATCAAGAGAAAATGCCACTTCCAAACAATTTCTTTTGAACCTCTCCTCTTTCTTCCTTAGATAATTTCTTCATCTTTCTTCATCTCTTATTAGAAGACAGCATTGGTTTATCACCATCCAGCATATAGTTTGAAGAAATCTCTGGCAGGAAAATGTGGGGAAAGCAAGAGCTGGGAAGGGATTTTTATAGGCAGAACATCACGTAAGTTATACAATGACTCTATCAGTTTATATAGGTATTCCCTGGTGAAAGAGATACCTAATAAAGGGCTTTCAATCTTTGTTGACAAAAGCTTGAACAAGATTGAATGGCTGGAAGTTAGACAAATTCAACCTTGAAACAAGATGTAACTTTCTGGCTGACAGGGTAATTAAACACTAAAACATTACCAGTAAAGGTGAGGGTCTCACTACTGGCTGGAGGTTGCAAGGCAATACCACACACCTTCCTAAAAGGTGTGGTTTCAATACAACCTGAGAGCAAGCCTGGGCTCAAAGGACCCCCTTCCCCTCTCCCTCTTATGCTCAACTGGTCAGATGGAGAAGACTGGGCATTTTTTTATGGAGATTGGGAATTTTTATTTATTTGACTGTTTGAGGGTTGTGGTTTGCTTTCAAAATTGCAAACTTGCTGTAACTGACAAAAAGGCACCAAAGATCTGGCTTCTAACCAGACAGAGACAAATGTTCCTAGATACCATGTACGTATTTCTGGCTTAAATGCACAGAACAATATCGATTAAAAGTTGGAAATAATTTCTCAGGTCAAATTGGAAAAAGAAAATTAGTTAAAAGATGGGAGAAAGCACTACTTTTACAAATTGCGATCAATTATGCATATCCCATTTAATAAACTTCCATCGTCACTGAGGCCTTACACATACTAGGCACTACAGCTTGCTCTTTCTGTTTTATGCCTGTGGCATGCAACTGCTACCCCTGAAGACTTAAATTCTTTACTCTAACTAAAACCATCATTTAAACCATGAAAATATTTGTGTTTCAACTAAGACTTATACAGGAGATCAAACTAGTGGATCTTATGGTGTTTTCCTATTTTAGAAGAATTACTCTTAAGAAGTCAAGCATTGATATTATTTTCCTTTATCACAATATGAGTTTTGATACCAATGCCAACAAAATTCCTATATATGCACAGGGATATTCAAAACTGCCACCTTTGCCAGTAGCTATAAGTTCAAGACCTGATTGAAAAGCTCAAACAATGCACAATGCAGCAGCCCACTGCATCACACAGGAATTGCTGAAGGTAAATTGGAGCTTTTGCTTGTAAATAAGCTGAGTAATGTTTTAACTATTACACTCCAATTATCTATACTGCTTTTATTCACACAACCTGTTACCATATCAACATCTCTGCAACACAGGCACTTATTCTCAATGAAATATCCATAATTCTGGTACCATGGTCCTTTCTCCAAAAGAAACTTATCCATCATGGTACCTTTTCTTCCCAGGCCATACATAACAGTAGCTGTTTGTAATCTAGTAGAATTATGGCATGTGGGATCCACATCCAAAGTGCTGTTATTCCTCTTATCTCACTGTTTTATTTCAGTTTTGGATAAATGGCAACATCTTGACTGATTCTATTTGATCACAGAGCATGGACAAAACAGCGGGACATGTCACTATGGTAATCATGGCAAACACACAGTGATTTCTGGAGATGTATTAGACATCTCACTGCTGGCTGGCTGCAGCTTCACAACTCAGCTGCCAGCTGTCTTGGAAAGCTGAAGCAGCCACCAAGCTGCTGTTAAAGCAGATTCTGTGGCTCCACTTGCCATGATCCTACCAACAGCTGCTGCTCAAATAGGGGGGAGGCCAGTAACCAGTTGCTTTGGAGTAACTGTTCCTGGCTCATTCAGAAAAAGGCTCTTTCCAGGCTTGTGAACAAATTTTGTGTGAAAGAGGATTGTGTGGCAGACAGCAAAGAGTAGCAGGGATGAGATGTTGCACAGAATCCTTTAGGCTGGAAAAGACCTTTAAGATCATTGAGGCCAACCCTTAACCCTGCACTGCCAAGACCACCACTCAACCAGTCCTTAAGTGCCACATCTACACATCTTTTAAATACCTCTAGGGATGTTGATTCCACCATTTCCCTGGGCAGCCTCTTCCAGTGCTTGACAACCCTTGAAGAGGGTCAAACCCTCCCCTGGTGGAAGTTGAGGCTGTGCCCTCTTGTCCTGCTGCTGACTCCTTAGGAGGACAGACTGACCCTCACCTGGTTACACCATTCCTTCGGGCAGGTGTAAAGGGTGATAAGGTCTCCCCTGAGCTTACATTTATCCAGGCTAAACAACCTCAGTTCCCTCAACTGCTACTCATAATATTTGTGCTTCTGACCCTTCCAGCTTTGTTGCCCTTCTCTGGACAATGTCTATCTTGTAGTGAGGAGCCCAAAACAGAATGCAGGATTAGAAGTGCAGCCTCACCAGCGCCCAGGACAGGGGGATAATCACTGCCCTGGTCCTGCTGGCCACCCCATTTCTGATACAGGCCAGGATGCCTTTGGCTTTCTTGGACACCTGGCACACCTGGCTCATGTTCAGCTGCTGTCAACCAGCACCCCCAGGTCCTTTCCCCACAGGGCCACTTTCCAGGCACTCTGTCCCCAGCCTGTAGCACTGCCTGGTTTTGTTGTGACCCAAATGCAGGACCCAGAATTTGGCCTTGTTGAACCTCACACCACTGGCCTTGGTCCATCAGTCCAGCCTGTCCAGATCCCTCTGCAGAGCCTTCCTGCTCTCCAACAGATCAACAGACCCACCCAACTTGGTGTCACCTGCAAATTGACTGAGGGCACACTCAATGCACTCACCTAGATCACTGATAAGGATATTAAGCAGAACTGACCCCAGTACTGAGCCCTGGGGAGCACACTTGTGACCAGCCACCAGTTGGATGTAATTTCATTCCCCCCACTCTCTGGGCCTGGCCATCCAGCCAGTTTTTATCCAGTAAACAAAGCACCTGTTCATGAGCAGCCAGTTTCTGGAGGAGAATGCTATGGGAAATGGTGTCAAAGGCTTTACTACAGCTCAGGTAAACATCTACAGCCTCTCCCTCACCCACGTAGGTGACTTTGTCATTGGAGGAGGTGAGCTTGGTCAAGCAAGGCCTGCATTTCTCAAACCCTTACTGGCTGGGCCTGATGCCCTGGCTTCTCTGTACAGAGATCTTTTGAAGCAGATATAAAGTGAGTTTCCTGAAGAGCCTGGATCATCAAAACACACTGACAAAGTACTCATTTTAGCCCTGTAATCCCAACACACCTACTTCCAGGACATGGGTTTGTCTCAGTCCAAGGAAGACAGAATTAAATAGATCAAGCAAATTATGTGCCAAATAATGTTTGTCTCCAGTTCCTGGGCTCACTAGATCTGCTGTAAATTTCTCCTCTCTAAATATCTAGAATATGATGAAATAAATGCTGTCACTGTGGAGAGAAAGGTTTGGATCCATGGTAGATTGCATCATATTGGCTGTTCTTTCTCACAGGACAATTACTCTGCAAACAGAACCAAATCTGAAAGACTGTCTGGCTCTAATAACCGTAAAGTATTATGGCACCAGCAGCCTCTGAGTCACTCATCTGTTTCTTCCCAATCTATATCTCCCAATATCCACTATTCAAACAATAAAATGTGAGAACATATTTGCATATTATGACAATTTCTAAATGAGTAGGCCTCATCAGATTGACTAATGCTCTGGCTGAGCTTATATGCTTTGTACTGAAGAAGTTTTTCCCCTAGTGCTGTATCATAATGATGCACAAGTCATATCCCACCGAACATTTCCAGTTTGCATGTTAGAAAACACATTGCAAAGTTCTGTACTGGGATTTTTCCTCTGGTCCAAAATACAGCCTTCAAGAACTAAAGATGCATTTTAAAGGATCCCTGAAAATTTGAAGAGATTAAAGAACATCAGCAAGAAAACAGTCATACTCTGCTGTTAACCTGCACAATTCTGAACAATCATTGTGAAATTCCTTGTATTTTTGGTGCACATCCACATCCATGGGACATCTAGAGCAAAGTGTCTCTTATGGCTCTGAATTCACAGAGCCAAGCTGCTTTGCTGTTCATTCCAGGGCAGTTGTCAACAGTGTTCTCATTTTGCTGGGGACATTTTGTCAAGCAGTATCAGCATATACCATGTTCATTCTCCCACACCAGCTCTTCTGCTTCCCAGTCACATGAAAGAGTGCCCCATTCTTCATGAAAGGGTTACCAATAGAGAGGTTCATCCAGTTATTACCCTGCCCACACTTTGGTCCTATTTCCTCAGATGTTCCACCTGTCAGCTTAGTATTGTGTCAAGAGGTAAAACTCCCTTAAGTGGTGATAAACAAGGTACACTCACAGGTACACGGCATAAAAAAACAGGGGTGAAGAAAATCCTTGCTGTCAAGACAAGTGAACAAAAAGAGCAGTTGCCCACAATTTTGTTCACTTTCAAGGTCTGGCAGTGAGCCCACAGATCTCCTAGGAGCAGGATTTTCACTGAAATCCTGGCCTTTAACAAACCTGATGGGGAACATTAGAGAGAGCAAAGAGGGTATGTTTTGAAAAACTCCCAGCAATCCCACAGAGGTGATCCCAAATGAGACAAAATCATGTCTGGGAAGCCAGAAGGAGGCCCAGGGGTAGATTAAAAAGAACTCACCATATCCTTGTTCATACTAATAACAAGAGCTGCCTGTCTTAGGGTTTGCTAACAGACTGTTCCCAGTGCCCTTGACCTGAAACTCACTTTACTTTTGACATTTCCTGAGCAGCTGGCATTAAACAGAGGGTTTCTTTATCTGGGCTGCAATACTCTACTTTATCCTTTGTTGATTCTCATCAACTTCATCACACTATACAATGTTTGTGGATTAATGTAAACTCTATGAAGATTACTGATAGCATAAACCGGCTGAAATTACTTCAGCAAAAAAATGTTTTGAATTACAGAAGGATCTTTGTGAAGAATATGTTTGTACTAAAGCACTATTTTAAAGCTATTATTGATAAATATACAGTCCTAATAGAAAAAGAGCATTAGAAAGTTTGCATTTTTTAAAGCAAATTGAAAGAAGCCCTTTGTTTCTAAAAGAAAGAAACTTCCACTGAAACAACAACAATAACATTTAAAATTTGAGGGAAAATATAAGTTTGTTATTTTCCAATGAAATAGATTTGATTTTTTTTTTCAATCAGATGCCATAGAAATTAAGAAAAAAATATAGTTTAATATTTTTCCTTTGTTTCTCCTAGCTGCTCCTGCTTTCTGAAGATTCCCTCCTGCTCCACCCTGGCCACACACCAACCTCCCACTCATCATGCACCAAAATGTTCTCTTTCCTCATTCAGCTCTTTCTTTAAGAGCTGTTTCTTTTGTGAAAGCTTCCTGCATCATTTTTCTCCCTGTTGGTGACTCCAGACCTTCTCACACTTGAACTATTGTCCAGCATGTATTGTATTCATTTGAGTCAGGTTGTTAGGTCCATACCCCAAAGGCCTCCAGCCCCTCCTTCGCCCCTCGGCACACAAACACAGCAAAGGGAATTATAAAATCTTAATCAGGAGAACTCAGCAAGGTTCCTCTTGAGGAGCTGCCTGCAAAAAGGGATAATGCAAAGCTTGCTTGAGTTGAGGTGTCTCTGCCCTGAAGGTTCAAGCACTGTTTTGGCGAAGTTTGGACCGATGCAGGAAGGCAAAAGCTGTGCTGCAGACATCATTACAACAGCTTTCCACAACCTGACAGCAGACTTACAGAAAGAGCTTGGCTGCTCATTGAATTTCTTGTGATTCCTCAATAGAAAGCATGGGAGAGATGCTAAGGCCATTTAAAGCACTGGCAATATGGATTTGTTTAAATTGCTTACGTGCTTAAGAAGTCATTTGCAGCCTCTCTGCTGAATATTTAAGCTATCCCAAATCTCATGGTATGTGCAACATGTATTTGTATGGGTGTGGGAATAATCATCTTCCAATGTCTTAAAGTATTGTATACAAAAATGAAGATCAATAAATGAAAAGTGTAAGCCACAATTATTTGGTCCACAAAAACCATAACCCACATTTCCTGCAAGTGCAAACAGTTAACATATCTTTTGGTTTAGTGCATGTTGCAGGGAACCACCGCCACAAAAAAAAAAAAAAAATTAAAAATACAACAAAATTAATACATACATATATACAAATTTTAATACTGTGTTTTCAGCTTAACATATCTCAGACATTTCTCAGCTTTCAGCACCATGGATTCTCTAATTCTAGAGTCTGGACTTTTTTTCTTAAATGGAATTTGATGAAAACTCTTTCAAAAGTGGAAAAGTGGATGGGGTAGACAATACAGTTTTGCCTTAATCATTTTTTTCAATAGAAAACATTTTAATAATAGAAAATAATAAAACATAAGGACCCTTACAGCTGAAGCTCTTAGGGACTGCCTGATGGCCAGTATGCAGTGTTTTACAGACTTTACTTCTTCTGTATGCAGTGTTTTACAGACTTCCTTATTTTTCAAGTGCTCATTGGTTTTTACACAACAGAACATTTTGTTTAACAATCCTAGAAACAAGGCATCACTCTACTCTGAATCACAGGAGGGTTGGATACATTTTATCTTCATCTCAGAGCTCTAACTGGAGTATTTACTTTGCCCAGAGGAAGAACTATGAACCAATCAGGATCTGAGGTGCAAAAGGCATAAAATTCCACAATACAAAATATGTAGAAGTTCATCTAATTGCTCAGTAATTTCTTTGCTGAGTAAACAGTTTAGTGTGGAATTCTCTGAAAAACAGGACTCTGAGGAGGAGCAGGGGTATCTCATCTCTCACATCCACGATGAACCTTCAAGGTACAAAGAGACCTCTGCTGAGGTCAATATTTAGACAGCTAAGGGTGCCCACTCTCAGCTGAGTCTGGCCAAAATTACACCATCTGATTCAAAACAAGGATCAGGTTCGTTATTTTTGCTAGAATTAAGAATTTTTCAAATCACATTTGTCCATGGAGGCTTGACACAAAAAGGATTGAAACAATTTGTCACTAGTTTGGAAAAAAACCCCAACCAAGACTAAACTTTTCATAAGCACAGGAGAGGTGTCTCTTCTGGCATCAGTATTCATTAGCTATAGGAAAATATTATAATTTCTGTAGTATAACACCCACTTTACTTCTTATTCAAAGAAGATTAGGAGAAATAAATGAATAAATGAACCTGTGTATTCAGGTATGAAGCACCAGAGGCTTTGTTCAAGCAGGGCTGGGGGGTTCCAGGTGGGGAGCAATCTGTGGGGAACAAGGTCCAGTTTTGCTGGGAGTGAAGCAGGCATGTTACAGCTGTGGCACTCACTGGGAATCTCCACAGCCAAAGGATTCTGGCACCACTTCCAGAGGCCTGAGCCACTCAACCACACTGATGGCAGGGCTTGGGTCACGTCTGGGCAAAGGTATCTTTCAGGAGGCCAGAAAAGCCAGCCTGGCTGCTGCGTTCCTCACGCACCGAGGGGACAATTTCCTCTCCAACTGTCAGAAAATACCGCTTCTGGTGTTTGTATCCTATTTTGTCTCCGAACCAAAGAAGAGGGAAAAAATAATACCCCAGCAGGTCATGGAGTTCAGTGAAAAATCCTACAAGCTTTTCCTGAACAAATAACAGATAGTGACCTCTGGCCCTGTCTTTGCATGAGAATTGCCATCGGCTTCGGGAGCCACTGCTGTGGCGGGGGATGAGCAAACGGCAGATTCTGATTTAAAACTGATCCCCCCACCCCCCGATTTTTTTTTAAACTGTTTTTTTTTAAAGAACCTAGAAGAAAAGGGGGGTGGGGGACCGGGTGGGGGGGGAGAGGCATGGCAGCTCATCTGCATTACAGATCAGGCCCTCTTTGAGCAAACCAAGCATCCATAATTCATTACATGTTTCCTGCAGGGCCTGGAGACGGCAGAGCCTCCCTAGCAACAGAGCCATGGCAACAGCGCGCGCCTCCCGGCCAATCCGCGCGCGTCTAACAGACGCGGCCGGGCCAATCAGGAGGCGCGGCACAAGGGGAGGGCGGGTTGTGCGGAGATTGCGTGGTGTGGGAAGTGTGTCCGTGCAATCCTGAATTATTGTGAGGGGATTGCGTGGTTTGGGAAGTGTGCCCGTGCAGTGCTTGACTTTTGTGAGGGGATTGTGTAGTGTGGGAAGTGTGTCCGTGCAATCCTTGACTGTTATGAGGGGATGGCGTGGTGTGACAAGTGTGTCCGTGCAATCCTTGACTGTTGTGAGGGCATTGCGTGGTTTGGGAAGTGTGTCCGTGCAATCCTGAATTGTTGTGAGGGGATTGCGTGGTGTGGGAAGTGTGTCCGTGCAATCCTTGACTGTTATGAGGGGATGGCGTGGTGTGAGAAGTGTGTCCGTGCAATCCTTGACTGTTGTGAGGGAATTGTGTAGTGTGGGAAGTGTGTCCGTGCAATCCTGAATTGTTGTGAGGGGATTGCGTGGTGTGGGAAGTGTGTCCGTGCAATCCTTGACTGTTGTGAGGGCATTGCGTGGTTTGGGAAGTGTGTCCTTGCAATCCTTACTGTTGTGAAGGGATTGCGTGGTTTGGGAAGTGTGTCCATGCAATCCTGAACTGTGAGCGCTGCGTGGCACTGAGGGAAACTTGAGGGGTTCGGGCACTGGGAAGCGGATTATTTATCTGCTTGTTTGTTTATTTTGAATAATTTCAGGATTTTTTAATTTGGTCTTCGCAAAGCAGAAATGCTCCTCGAGAGCGTGCTGTACTGCTCCGTGAATGACGCATCACTTTTAGAGAATCAGCTTAAAAATCAGATTATTTCTCCCTCCACTGCACCCTCCAGCAATAATCATTGCGTTGCGGCTTTGCCCTTCCAAGCCCATGGCTTGTCTTATCGCACGACACAGTCATTGCTCTCGGGTGATATATACGAGAACAAAGCAGAAGTGCAAGTGACAGAACAGTGGCGGAAACAACCCAGAAATTTGCTGTAGTAGAAGTTGTACCTGGAAACAAAAAGTGCTGAAAGCATTGAGCCTCACCGCATGCAATTCCTTTGCGGAGTTCTGTGAACTCTTGTTGTAGTACTGCCACTAACACACAAAAATGTGTAATTTCCTTCCTTTGAGGGGGAGGAAAGGGATTGAGCTTTGTTTCAATTCAGTAACAGAAGAGCTCGTTGATCACTGAAGGCACACGATGGTACCTTACTGCAACCAGCCTGTTCTGTAAAGTATAATTTTTCTCAGAATGGCATAAGGAAGTCGTTGCCTTTGAATATTTGTATTTAACATACATTTTAAAAGAAGCACTTGATGTCCATGTGGGTAGAGAGGTTTGTAAATCCTAGTATAAAACTGTATCTTTTATCTTCAGGAAAATGAAAAGCAATCATTTATCCAAACCTGAGCATTGCACTTGAAGCTGAGATACTGTGGGTTATCTAAGTAAGCGCTTCACCCCTCAACCTAAAAGCTGATCTCAAATTCCACTCTAATGTATATGTTGCTCAGATAGTGAGAGCAGAGATCAGAAGATTTGCTATGGATGCTTCAAAGTACATTTTGGGACCCAGTGCCCCGTATTGAACTTCAAGAGATGATGCATAAATTGAATAAAGCCGTGAAGGCTGCCAGGGGAAGATTGAAAAATACATTCCAATCTCCCCTCATATATTTTATAAAATGTTGCAAACTACCTGCCTTTTCAAGGCCATGCCTTCTGAGATGCCAGAGATGAAAAAATACTGTATCACTAACTTTTTGATCTAATAAATGGCTGAGAGCTCTTCTTTATCTTTCCTTTCTTTCAACAAATTAGTATGACTAATTACTATGTTTTCTGTTCAGAAGTGGCAGCTTCCCCCTTGTTTGAAGAGAAGCTGTTTTAGGATTTTCACAGCAGCATTTTGCAGCAGACAAACCTGAGATCAAAATACTTATTTTAGCTTAAAAAAACCCCAACAACAAATAGTCTGAAAACGTAATTAATGACCATAATTTTTTTCTCATGTCAAGAACGATCAATTTACCAATTTTATATTTTGCTTGTAATTGGACACAAATGAAGATTTGAACATCAGGCCTGTGACTGTTCATTAAAATCATTTAATGAACCTTGTGGTCTGCATAGTTAAAAATCAGAAACTGCCTTCCAAGATGGTAAAGTTGTCCCATACCTTTATCCTTAACTTTGACAGGTTCCACGGAGGACTGGAGGCATGCTCACTGTGTAAGGCACAGTGCTCTCTAATGAGCTGTTACAATCACACAACTTAAGCTAATGAATTTCTTATCCTCTTATGTGGATAAAAGTTCCTGTTAGAAGTCAAAAGATCTCTGCATTTTAAATGGATTTGTATTTGCATTTGAGAAGGGAGAGGAGGAAAGGATACTGCAACGAGTGAAATTCATTGTATTCTTCTTAACAAACAGCACTGTGTGGCAATAACAAAACCATCACAATTCATAAAGAATCTTCACATGCTCCATTTGAAGTGTGGAATGCTCCAGGGCAAAGACATGGATCCAAAGGCACAGGTGGAAATAGGAGCTCACGCTTGAATGAGTCAAGTGAGTCTGTGCAGGAGAGAGGACCCTGTCCCCCCTCACATCCTTGAATGACTGCGTGTGTGGGGTGGAGGCTCAGTGCTGGCAGAGGACCCCCACCTGTGTCACTGCAACACAGTGTGTGGAATAATCTGTCACTTCATGTGCAAAGGCTAAAATCTTCATTTGTAAGGGGGTTTTCTGATGCACTGATGAACAACATCAGACCTAAGCTTCACAGTGGTGAGATGCTGTTAAGTAACAATACTGTGCACTTAGACAGGGATCTGGAAGCATTTTGTAACCATTCACTGCTCAATCTCACAGCATCACGGAGTTATATTTCACCTAGGTCATAAAAACTGTGTTGTTCCACGTTTAAGGGCTACTGCTCCTATAGAAACTCTGTGTAATGTCAAAAGCTGGAAGGGAAAGTCCTGAATTATTTCAGTGCAGACTCTGATGTGCAGACTGCAGTCTGAGGGCCTGGGGTGCCTTAAAAAAGGAAGGCAGGCAAGGCAGGCAGGGAGGAGATGAAGGGGAAGGGGAAGGGGAAGGGGAAGGGGAAGGGGAAGGGGAAGGGGAAGGGGAAGGGGAAGGGGAAGGGGAAGAGGAAGGGGAAGGGGGAGGGGAAGGGGGAGGGGGAGGGAAGGGGAAGGGGAAGGGAAGAGAAAAGGAGGGGAAAGGAAAGAGGAGATGAAGGGGAAAGGGAAGACGAAAGGGAAGGGGAAGGGGAAGGGGAAGGGCAAGGGGGAGGGGGAGGGAAGGGGAAGGGGAAGGGAAGAGAAAAGGAGGGGAAAGGAAAGAGGAGATGAAGGGGAAAGGGAAGACGAAAGGGAAGGGGAAGGGGAAGGGGAAGGGGAAGGGAAGAGAAAAGGAGGGGAAAGAAAAGAGGAAAGGAGGGGAAAGGAAAGAGGAAAAGAAAGAGGAAAAGAAAGCCTGTATTTCATCTCCTGTACATGGTGTTGGACTGTTTCAAAAGGAATTTTTAATCTTGCCAATGAGTTCACGTGGAGGTTCTGGGCATATGTTAACTCATGCTGCTGAATTAGTTCCTCTACTCAGCAAGTGGAGAATTATTTTCTCTACTCTTTTCTTAGGAGTACATTGAAAGTCTGTGCATCTCTTTTGAGCAGTTTGCTGTTTGTGTCATTTAAAAGGCTGAAATTGTAGGATACCTTAGTAAGATAAAAGTATTTACTAGTTACATCTTAGGTCCAAATTCTTGTTCCAAAGTAAGCACCTAAACCATGCTTATTTCCCTGGGGTCTGCTTTGGAGGCAACAAAATATTGCTCATTGAGTTCAGTGGGAACTTCAACCCCTATCTGAACAAAATTCAACCCAAAGACTTGAAAGAACAGAAGATACCTATGAAAAGATAGCTCTTGACTCTAAATTCCACATTAGCTCCTTAAAGATCTGCCAGAGACCAATGTAAGGACAGAAGCCCAGACATGGCCTGACCCAAAGCCCATAAAATCAGCCAGAACATCTGAGTTATTTCAAAAGATTGAGATCAGGCTCTAAAGGAGCCACTTACAACAATTCAAACCCTAAACAAGTAGGATAGGTGGTTTTATTTACTGTTTCCTGTCTGACAACACAGAACGTGAATTTTCCAGTATATTTCACGTGATCCTTGCTTTCTTAAAGTACTTCATGGAAGCTGTGTTTTCCCCAAATTTCAGGGATGTATAGGAAGAGGTCAGTGGATTTGCTGTGGATTTGCAACTGCACTGAGAGTGTCACCAAAATCTCCAAATGGCTCGAAACCTGTACTTCAGCACTTCACTTTTATTTGGATTTTAAAGCTTTGCTAATCCTACTGTGTCCCAGCAGCCTGGAAAATCCCCAGGAAAAAAAACCCCTAGGGACTCCCCTTTTGCTATTGTCTCTTTCCGAAAGGGGCCCAGGTAGTGACTTGTGAGTTCCCTGTACACAAAGCAGAGAGAGGAAAAAAGAACTAATCTCCCCTGCCCCCCATGTGCAAGAGAAAGCCAGGGCTCAGCAGCATGTGTGCGTCCCAGCGAGAGTGGGGCTGGGGCACAGGATGACCTCCGGCTGCCTACCCGCCACAAAGGGACCATGGCATTGACACAGCCTGACTGCTCTCCTTCGGAGGGGACAGATTGAGAGGAAGTGACCCTTGGTGCCCCCCTTCTGCAGGGGATCTTGTGAAATAAGTGTTGCTCTTCTCTTCCTTCCTTCCTCAGGCAGCTCAAAGAATTTAACGATGAGAAATCGCTCGCTTTTTCTTCATCATTCAAAGAGCAAGCAATGAAGAGACTTTTCCCTTGAAAGGGATGAGGAGGAAGTGTAGAGGAGCTAGCCTTAACTATTTACTTCTGTCTTGGGAAATCCAAAACTGGTCCACAGGGTTCACGGATGACAGGGCAGCAGGCAGCAGCAGCAGGAGCTCTGGGTGAGGCTGTGGGAGTCTGTTGGGGGTTGTTTTCTAAGGGGACTCATAAAATGATCCCTGCGGCCCCATTCCCAAGAACCAGGAACATCAGGATGTTCAGAGCTGTTTAACACAACTCCCTGATGGCATCTAGTTAATTCCAAGTGAAAGCCAGATCTGGGAGGACAAAAAGGATTCTGGGGACTGTGAAAAGGAAAAGGCTGATTTGGGGGAAAGGAGGCAGAAAGGGTTAGGCCCATGTCACAGCTTTGTGATCAATCTCTGCCCATCTGTGCTGAAGTTCACAGTGCCAAACTTAGAAACCAAGGCCAGTCCTGGGTAGGTTTGAGCATCAAGGTACTCTGAAGGGCAGCTGGGGGTGTTCAGCCTGAAGAAGAGAGGAGCCTTATAGCTTTCTACAACAGGAGAGGTTGTAGCCAGGTGGGGGTTGGTCTTTCCTCCCAAGCAAAAAATGGTAGGACAAGAGGAAATGCCTCAAGTTGGGGAGGTTTAGATTGAATATTAGGAAAAATTTTCTTCAGTGAAAGGGTTATCAAGCATTGGCACAGGCTGCCCTGGGATATGGTGGAGTCATCATCCCTTTAGGTATTTATGAGACATGTAGATGTGGCACTTAAGGACATGGTTTAGTGGTGGACTTGGCGGTGCTGGGCAAATGGTTGGACTTGATGGTGTGAAGGTCTTTTCCAACATAAACAGTTCTAGGATTCTATAATAAACATTTCATGTGCACTGGTTCACATCTCCTGGCTGCTGAGGGATAGTAGGTAAAGCACATGGACTCAGTCTCTTCCGTACCTCTTCAAAAGAGCTTTAAATGTCTCTCAGATGCACTTGGGGTAAGTTGGGGAGGGAGGGAATGACCTTTGGATTCTCCCTCCAGAGGGAACCTGAGAAAATGACCTTTTGGCCCTTAGCTCTGCAGGGGCTCGGGAGAGGTCGGGAGGAATGACTCTGGGTCCAATCTTGCTCACCACAGGGGCTAGGGGAAGGCAAAAGAGAAAGAACTCCAGGAATATGTGATCACGGGAATTTCTGTCATCTTCTGAAAAAGAGGCATGTTTACTTCACAGCCCCTGTAAGAAAAATAACCTGCCAGTGAGAAACAAGCAAGTCCATTTAAAGCAAGAAAAAGCCTCAACTTGGTGACCTAGAAATCAATGCTGAAAGTAAAAGCTGATAAATAAATAAATAAGTAAATAAAATAATCAGGGATGTCGTGCAAAAATCAAGGGGTGCCCTCTGAAGAGGTGTAATCAAGGCTCTGAGCCTTCAGTTATAATGGTTTTGATTAAAGAAAGCTGTGCAGAAGTAATCTATTTTATTTTTAAATGGCCTGATTTTCCCTCACTACTCTCTTGGAGGCTGAACCTAGAACAATTTGGAGGAGGACATGAAGTGTTCAGTGAAAAACAAGAAAAAAAGCATGCATTTAATAAAAAAGAAAACCAACATCTGCTTAAGTTGCTTTTGGGGTTTGATGGCACACATTAAAATGCAGTGAAAATAGCAGTGCTCTGATAAAATAAAAACATGAAATCATGGCTGATCAAGTCACACAGTTCTGCACTTTTGCCCCAAAACCTGCAATATAATTACAAGCACAGTTGTCATCCAGAGCTGGTCATGGGGCTCATCATGTGCTGTGCACTTGGGGGTTTATTTACTCTTTTTACTCTTCCAGTATAAAAAACTTTAAAACTTCCTTCCCACAAACTTTATTCACAATTTTGAACTCTTTGCTTGTTTCTATTATAGCTGAAAACTTCTTCAAGTTTGAAAATCTTCTGTTATATAGGGTCAAACATATTTTCTTTGCTTGATAGATGAAGACAAATAGTAGAAAAGAGCGTCAAAAGAATCCCAGCTTGGGAGGGAGGGTAGGGAAGTTTACAATTTCTTCCGAGAAGGTCAGATGTTTATTCAAGCCTATCTGAGCCTTTTGAACAGAGCCTGGGCTGTGCTGGAAATCTCCTGAGAGCTGCGTTCCTTAGAGAATGGAAGAGAGGGCTGCCTTCAGAAGGGCTGGCCACAGAGTGCTCTGCTGGCTTCAGAGTCTGGCAGTGCCAAAGGTGCACTGAAACACAGGGTGCAGAAACAAAATTTTGAAATACTGTCAATGCTCAGCTCTTTCACACTTTATTTCTTTTATTGTTGAAATATGCTGCATTAACTATTAAAGCCTAAAAAAGCAAAGGGGATCCAAAACTTCTACCAAGTGTGCAACTTTGGTTTGGTGAGTTACATGTTTTAATGGAAACCCAGGCAACAACTTCATTTGCCTGTGGTCAAATTTTTGGGAAGATAAAGCAACTTTGATTACTGTTGGTTTTCTTTTGACACCTCTTAATGCTTCAGGCTTACAACAGTGTTATTTTCACTTTGGAAGTTTGACATACAGACTAATGTACACAGAAAGAAAGACATCATTGTGTAACTTGGCCTATAAAAACTTCAACAGCACATTTACAGAACAGCAGAGCTGTTTAGAGCTGAAAATCTTAACACTCCTTCATGGGAGGATGGCTGTGAACACGAGAACAGACAAGATGCTGATGTCCTCTTTGCAAAGGTAGGCAAGAGCATTAGACAGTGCCTGCAGCCTCAGGTTCCTCTGACAGGATTAGGGACTGGAATTACTCCTCTCCTAATAAAATACAAGAGTCCAAACAGACCTGCAAAATACAATTTTCGTAGAGGCTTGGAAATTATCTTTGGCCACAATGAATGGGCAAAAGCTTATTGTGTCCTCCAATCCCCAGTCATAATTAACATTTGATTTCTGAAAGCAATCTTGTATGTTCTTTGCAGGAACAGCATGTGTTCTCTATTCAGAGGAAATCAAAGTTGTATGATGTTTACATTTCAGCAGCACGCTTCAGAGAACAAATTTAGTCATTCAAAGCAGAACTACTTTTAAATAATATTAAGATAACAGGGAAGTTGTGGAACAGAGGACCAAATGAAGTTACATTTCTCACCTGTTAAAATTACTTTTATAATATGCTGTCTGCTGCCTTAGCTTCTGAGGTCTGCAGGTAAAATAAGGGTCTAAACCAAAAGTTACTTAACCCATTTGTGAGGAATAATGTCATGGCACTCATGGCCTTGCCTGTATCTAGACCATCCCTTTCCCAAAGTGAGACTCAACCTCTGCAGCAGTCTGGGAGTATCCCAGCACAGCAGCCATGTAGCACTTTTTCTGCTGGGAGATAATTTTACATCTTTTAAAAAAACCTTTTAGCAGGTACTACTTATGCATTGGTGTACTGCCCAGTCTGGGGGACAGTTATGGGAAGGCACACCAGATGTCATTTATAAGGCCTGTGGTACCCTAAGGTTGCCTTGGTTATCTCTGCATAATGCTGAACCATGCTTTGTAGGCACATCTTTGTGTTGCTCTCCAGGAGAAAATTTACTCCATAATGATGAGGAAAAGCTGAACAAAATTTGATTTACCCAGAAATAATGTCCTTTTTTGTCCTCTTGAAGTTACAGTTTTTTATGTGGTATCAAGAGACCTCTTTCACGAGGTGTAACCAGAAGAACAGTCAGCTCTAAGAAACACAGTAACTTGAATTAAACTAGAATTCACCACATAATTTTCCACATCAGTGTGGTGTACAAATGCACTGGAAAAATCTCCATGTTATTAAGGAGGGAGAAGTTTCTTGGAGTGTCACCTACAAAGCTCAGACTTGGCTTCAGCAAATCGTTTTTCTCTTGGTTTGTGTCCCAGGCTTGTTTAGTTCATGTGAACACTTTACAGGTTATGCAGGGATCCCTGGAGCTCACATTCCATGTAGATGAAATGTAAATCCACTGAGTTTTTGCCACTGATGATGAAAAATATGTTTAGAACATTATTATTAAGTGAGAAAAAGCAGTGTGTGATGGAAATCCATGTCTTTGACATCATTAAGTTTCTTTCTGTTACTATTGGTGAGCAGTGGTTGTAAGTCTGTGTGCATTTGTGTGAAGAGGATGAAAAATAATAAAAAGATGACTGGATTCACAGAAGTGCAGGGATTCTAATACAACCACCATTCTTATACAGGGATTGGCTGCCATGCCCCTGGCATGTGTTTTTTGCTAAAATACCACTGAGCAGTGCATGTTTGCTGGGTAGGTATTGTAACACATCCTAACACAAAACAGGGAGGGGGCATTCCGTGACACATTCTGATTAATTGGTTAACAGGAGCCTCCTCGTACTCATTACAGCTATTCAGCCATATCACTTTTGAAATCTGAAGGCACAATTTTATCTGAGAGTCCATATGGCTTATTAGGAAACTGTGCATATAGAAAACTACCACTATCCTGAACCAAGATAATATTTATCTAATAGACCATAACAACTCAGAGACAGTCAATATGGTCTCTCATTTGAGCATGCATTTTGATATGCATTCTACCTATGCAAACACAAGTCATTTACATTGCAAGCTATCTTTCTGGTAAATCCATGTTTAGGTAATTCTTATAGCGGTGGGCCTTTTTAACAAGAGAGATTATGAAGATGACTTGAATGTACTGTAGTCCATGGACTAATTTGGAAATTATTGAGTATTTGTCTGATAGATTGTAATGGACTCTGATGGAGCTGTTGGCTTTTATCTGCTAAACCCATATTTTGGTATGTAAGCAAATTTGTAAAAGCAAAATATTTGCAGAATAATCAGCCAGGCTGCTCTGTTTGACTTGCAGCATCCTGCCTGCTTTGAGCCACCAGGTTGATGGAGAGAGGGACTATCTGCTACCAGGGCACAGACCTGGCAGAAATGAGCCATTACTGTAAATTCTCTCGTGTCCCTTCAACTCTGAGCAGCCTGAGAGCGTGGAGAGCAGATTGCTGCAGGCTAATGGCTGAGGAGAAAGTGAAGAGGTAACCCTGCTCACTTAATCCCATACAGCTCTGCAGAGACTATCCTATGGTGAAGCCATACTTGCCCTGAGAGTCCCTGGCTGAATGCTTAGAAAGCCTTTAACAGGTTAATTAAATAGCCTTAATCATCCTCACACTCTCTGTGTTTTCTGTTCTACTTTCCTTCCACTGGAAAAGCAAAGGAAATTAAGAGAAAAATGGAGAGAAGGCAGAGAGTATTGGAATATGCAAAATATTGTTTAGGTATTGTTTAGGTTTTATTTCAGTTTGGATACTGTTCAAAGTGAAGGATCAGAAATTTTTCAAAGAACATGGGGTTTTGTGAAAAATGCACTCAAAGAGATTTTTTCTTTTAAGACAGCATTTTTGGCAAACCCCAGCCAAGAAAATTAAGTCTTCCTGAGGAAGGATTGCCAAAATCACAGTGGCCCCTCAGCATAAGCTCTGAGAGGCCACAATAAGAGGGATGAAGGTGTCTCTCCTCTTCACTGAATGTAGAGGGACCCCACGTGGCTGGTGTAGACTATGTGCCTGCTTCCTAAATTACTCCAGTTAGGGAGTTGCAGCCTACTCAAATTCTGCTTTTTCACCACATCGTCTCATAGAAGAATAAAGGAAAAGCACTCAGGCAGCACCAGCCTTTCCCACAATTTTCCATAAGTTACCACAGTGGCTCTCCTCATATATCAATGCACACAATCCCTTTGATTAAATTGATTTCAGTCGTGATTATACCATCTCCAAGTCATTTGGTGGCATTTCCAGAAGAGGCAGGAGGGGCTGACACTGGATGGAGTAGAGAGAGTTTTTTTGTGTTAGAACCACACAGAGAATGTGTGCTACACTACAGTGATGCTGTGTGCTACAGTTTTGGTAGGTCTTCATGCAACTGTGCAGAGCATTGCAGTTATTATCATTATGAGACATTTATGAAGTCTAAAGTAAAATTCTGATAAATAATGTAAACTGAAATGCGAATTTTTATCAGATCTCATTTTTCTGGAGGAGTATCAATAAAATAGCCGTTGATATGGTGCCAATAAGATATTATAATGGGAGGTAGTATTTAATTTCCTTGAAAATGAAGTTAGATTTGATTATTTGAGGGTGTGTTGTCAGCTGTTAAGCTGCTAGAACAGGCTTCAAGACCTACTAGGTTGACTACATAACCCAGACCCTTCCTATTAGCTAAATAAATAATCTGTATTCCTCTGTAGCTATTAAAGAAACAAACTGCTGTGTGGCAGAAGTGAAGGCGTCATGAAGAAATGAAGATTCTGAGCACAGAGCTTGCGCAAATCACTGCACAGGTTTGTCTTAGTTTTTAAGAACAGGATTAAAAGGAAATATACTGAAAAGGAATGTGCTGATTTCTGCCCTGCCAAGTCTTGCCCATCTTCTTGCCCATCTTCTTGCCTCACTTCTGCTGATGCAGCACAAGGCTATCTAAGAAGCTCCAGGCTGGTTCCTGTGTACTCTGCATGGTAAGTAAGGATGCTACATTTCATTTCCATTGAAACAGCAACACAGATTCAACAGTGCATCTTCCTGAGGCTTCCTACATACTTTTGTATTTCATTTGTCACCTCCAGTCTCTGTTCTTGCTCTTCCTCACTTCCTACTGCCATCAAACCCCAGTGATGGCTGTGCCTGATGTTCTCAACAATATTTCTGTCTCAAGCCCATCTCTGACTCTATCCTGGCCTTCAGCAATATGTGTGGCTTTTTACTCACCAATCTAAATTGATGCACACTTCTGACCATAAAATTATTCTAAGCACAGCCATCACATCATTCCTCTTTTAAGGAGGAAGGATTTGAGACAAACAGTTACTGAGTTCAGGAAAACAGTATTTGATGTCAGTGCAGATGGCCTGTGTTTGAAGGATATATTTAAGTGCTTTGCAGAATCAGAGTTCCAGTCATTCACCTATGTGCCTCAGTTTCCCCTCAGTTTCCTCAGAGGAGTTGCCATTTTCTCACATTACTGATATGTGGTGAGCTCCCAGTGACTGTGTGTTCATGATGTGCTTGGGAAAATGCCACTCACTTTTCCAAAGATCTGAATTGCCTCTCTTTAATTTTAACTGGTTTCACTCGTAGCCTCCAATGTTCTTTCCCTGTAGATTGAGTCTGTGTGATTTCTTTATGGGTGAAATTAAAATGCATCAGGAAAGTTCCTGAATAACAAAATGCAGCACTCCAGCCACCTGGAGTTTTGCTCTATTTGTATGCCCACTCGTACTTCAGTGACTCTTTCAGTGGTTCCCACTCACAGCTGCGGCTAAGTGGGCACATCTAAAGGTGATCGATTGAGAATGTATGTTCAAGTACATGTGTAAGTGTATATATATAGATTTCTATTCCTCCTTTGTTTCTTCCTCCTGTTCACTGATGTTAAAGTCACACACTTGCAATTTAAACCCCACCATACATTGTTATTTTGTAAAATAATAAAAATATTGCTCACCTTCATCCCTTCCCTTTCACAGAATTTCACAACATCATTTCCCTCACTCCTGGTTGACAGGGGGCTCTCATAAAGCCAGTGATCCTCTTCTTTGACCATATCCTTGTCATCCCAGCAGAAGTATTTCCTGCACCACAGCTTTCCCATGTACGTCTAAGCTGACAGTTGGCTAGGAAGGCTTCAGATCCAAATCAGACTTTCTGACACAACTGATATGTTTCTTCACAAGACTCTTTGAAGTGTCATAGCTTTTACTGCATTATATTTACCTGAAAAATTCAGAATCTGATCAATACTGTAAAGCTCTCAAAGTTGAAGGCGCTCACACTGGTGAGGGGGGGGAACCATGATTCTGGGCTTACGTTTTTACATCTGTTCACTTCAACCACCCTAGTGCTGCTTTTGTGTTCACTTTCTTTGAATATTCATGTGATTGAATTCTGTGTCCATTAACATTCACAGAAAGTGAACCTCAGAGCTGCACATATATTTGCAGAAGCAGCGGTTTACATTTGCACACTTAGGTATTCATAGCAAAAAGCACTCACTCGAGGAACAAAATCACTACCATTTACCCAGCCAGTCCCATGCAAAAGTGTTTATTACTCACAAAGAACTGATTTTTGATCCTGCTATAGAATTTTTTTTGCTTACTTTTAGAAAAAATTGTGAATGTAAATCACTACTTTCCATACATTTGTGCAAGTAGGAGAAAAGCTTAGACAGATTATGTATTAGGAAGTATTTGTTTAGAATTTGGATACTCCTGCCACAAAAGCGTGACCTCTAGTAGATCTTGGTGGTATAGAAACTATGACACACAGCTGAGCAGATACAGGCTTTTCAGCAGAGATGTTACACATCCACCTGACACAGTTAATTAAAATGTCACTTGTATAGGAGTAAAGGGAGATGAATGTGAGCCAAACAGCTGAGCAGAGAATTTTGTTTTGCCTTTGAGCAATTCACTGTAATTTTGTTTAAACACAGGGTGGGGGGGCGGGGGGGAGTTCCATTGTATTGATCAATAAAAAGCTACAAAATTTACCCTAAAAAACACTGGCATATTCAAACTATTTTCTTCACAACTTAGACTTATTGGTCCCAAACTTTCCAGCTTGTTCTGCACAGTGGCCTGACACTCATCCCTCCCAAGATCCCTTGTGATTTCAGTGGAAATTATAACAATCTTGCCAATCTTGTTTAACATCCAAGGCTTCACTAAGTGACAGCATGGGGTTAAGCCATACTCCATCAGGGTATGTGAAGTACCATGTGGTTTGTTGAAAATGTACCCTAAATTCAAGCACTGAGTTGGCACAAATGCCAGGAGTATTTGATGTTCTATGTTGATGGCACAAAGCTGGGAGGTGTTCCCAACAGAGAAGAACTGATATGGGGTACAAGAAGGGATTGCATGGTGCTTTGGACTGAAATAATGGAAATGGGGTAAAATTCATTCAAGGTGCAAAATATTAACTGATACATTTGAACTAATACCCAAAAAATAGCTCCCCATTAGATGGGAGCTCATCAATGGAAATGACTGAAAGGTCATGAGCTCATTGTGTGCAGCTGTGAGCCACCAGCCCTAGGGCAGTTCTGAGAAGCAGTTCTGCCTTCAGCTGTACCAGGAGTGAAATTCCTAGGAGAGCTAAGGACATATCAGGATAGGAGTCATGATCTTCTGGGCTGGTCTAATGGCTCACTCCTGCCCTAAAAACAGACGTGAGTCTTTTGCCCTTTTCCTACACTCAGACATGGCTCCCTCTGTCTCCTGTGCACCATCTCTATTCCCCTCAATCCCCTCTCATGGTCTTCTGCTGCCTGTCAATCCAGTCTCCTGCAATTTTTGGTAACCAAGGAACAAAAAATGGGCTTTTTCTGAGTGAATGAGCTGCATCCATTTGCAGAGGGATTCAGAGGGCCACATGCCTACCACATGGTTAATGGCAAGAGGGTGTAGCAGACAGCAGAGATGGGGGAAAGGGAAAGGAGTAGGCACTGATCCTACTGGGAAGGGGCTGTCAGGTAAGTTGATCCCATTTTGGGAAAACTGCTGCTGTAGTGGCTTTGAGTAAGGCTTTGTCTGAGAGGAGCTCAGCTAAAGCTTGCACACATGTGATGGTCTTTTGGTGGGGTCTTTTGGTGGTGTCTTTGCAGAACAGCCAGAGAAAGGAGGTTCAGGCTGCCTCACTGCCCTCCAGAGATTCTCCTGGGACAGTCAGGGTTGGGACGTGCCTGCCCAAGCTGGAAAACATATTGTTGATAGCCTCTGTGAGAGGCTTTTTTTCCCAGATATCCAGTTTGTGATAGCAACTTGTCAATGAGAAGCAGACCCCAGAGTGTGCCATGCCAGCACACGAGTGCTGCAAACACCATTATATGGCCCTTTTTGTAAGCCTGTTAGAGCTTTTTTGCCCTCAGCTGAAAATCTGGTCCAGAACCTGCCTCGTCTACTCAGTAGAATTGTAGTGATTTTCAGCTGAGTGTACTTAAGACCAGGGTATGCAGGGGATCAAGTAAACTCAATGGAAAAACAAGAGAAGGCAATTAGCAGGATATATGGCCGAGCTCTTAATTACCGCATTGAAAGCAAATGGTCACAAGGATACAAATACAAAAGACAAATCTGCTCAGGGATAGCAACAGGCTTCCAGCTCCTAGACACCCTAAGAGCCTTTTCAGCTACCAGATCTGGGAATTAGGAGCTCCTGGAGACACCCTACCTTCCAAATTTCTCCCCCATTTCCATGTATCCTTCTATTCCTGGTGTTATGCCAGCTTCAGGAGTGAGTGAGCTGTTTTTATCCAATAATCCTTTCCTGGGCCAGCTTCAGGAGTGGGTGAGCTGTTTTTATCCAATAATCCTTTCCTGGGCATTCCTCAGGACCAGGTGCTTTCACCATACCAGCAACTTACCCCTCTTTGTCACAGAGGCTTTGGCACGTGTTGCACAAATGATGTCTGTCTCAGGATCCAGATCTGGAGTAGTGAGAGGGATCCTTTCATCCTTTCCCATGCCATCACTTTGCAGTGCTCTCTCCCCCTGCAGATACTCCTTGGCTGCTGTGCCCAAGACTGCAGGTCTCAGCATCTTGGAAGCAGTGTCTGAAAGGATCCAGCAAAGTGATGAGGAGTGCCAGGGAACACATCCAACCAGTGCAGGAGCATGAGGAGGCTGGGGAAAACATGAAGGATGAGGTGTTTCCTGCTTTCCAGAAAGAGAACTGGGAAATAGGTCTGGGAAATAGAGCAGGAGGTGTGAGAACTGGATGATTTATGTGTATGTACACATGAGAAAATGAGAAGCAAACTTTCAAACTGACAATTCATTTGGGTTTTTTATTGATTATAAATTGAATCTGCAAGCTATAATTAATAACCTGAGCCTGAACCATACCTGTTATAGAGAGTTGCTAACACATCTCTATAAAATGTCTAGCAAGGCAGTAGCTAAACATAAATTCTGTGAAGCTTATGATTGCCAGCATGTTACCAACTTCCTATAAAGGCAGCCTGTTGTTATAAAAAATGGCAGTAGGCATGGCCATGAAATGCTGCTTGAAAACATCTCTTCTAGCAACATCTCTTCTAGCAACATCTCTTCTAAAGTCTACACTTTTTGTGTAGACTTTAAGGTTTCTGTGGCCCATTTTCACCTCTTTCCTTTTTGTTCTTGAATAAAATAAATGCAATAATCATATCAGAAAGTATGTTCAAAGACCATTAATGTTGTTTTAATGCCTGTGTTTATGTCATAATTTACAGTTTTTCCTTTGGACACAGCTATTTATACCCCCAGCTGAAAATTCAGCTTTGGACTTGGGGCTGTGTGATTTGGGCTGAAGTGGCATTGCAAATTTTGACTTTGTGGATGGGGTCTTTTTGTATATACATATATAGACAAAATTCTTTTGCCTTGACAGGCCTAAAAAGGGGGCAAAAGCACCCAAATGCTTTTATCTCTTCTCTTACACATGACTCCAACAATAATATAATAATTTTTATTTTAAAGTGCACTAATGCCATTTTAATCATTTTTTGAGCAAGCAACGTAATACAAAGGAAAGGATGAAATGGAATATTTGTGGCTGCAGAGACAGATATCATTATTCAAGGGTAGAAGCATGTGAAAGGGTAGAGGGGGTTTAAAGAGATACTCTTTTGTTGTACTTAACACTGATAAATGACATACAAGTCAGGATAACAGGGCAGAGCTCCTGTCAGGGAGACAGTGATAAATGTGGAGGCTGGGACAGAAAGGTCCACTAAACAGAAATCTGTGTATGACATGTTGTACATTTGATAGACTTGTCTGCATGGTCTGAGCCACAAAGTGTTCCTCTTGGCTCAAATTATGGCCCTTGAGCACATCTTATACAACCACTGAGCTCATGTTTGTTTTCCCATTTCCATGTGGCAGCAAAGATCAATTCCCCTTCATCAGTGCAACACACGGGGCTAAAACCAGTGAGGGAAAAAGGTTCTTATACAAATATAATTGATATCTCTTTCAGGCAAATCATTGTATAATATGAAACAAAAAGCAAACAGACCATTTCATTATTACTTCTGTCTCCTTTTAAAAAAGTCCATCATCCTTTTAATCAAAAGATTTATTTAAGAGAAAACAAAATCTCCTATTATTTCTTTATGAATGAAACAGAAGGTCTGTGATTTGTGCATTAAGCTTCCTACATCCCATGCAACATGCCCTGTACTTCTTGAATGCCCTCAGCTTCAAAAATGAAGACAGAGGAGTGGAAACATCAGAAAAGGCATTTATGTCCTCCTGAAGCAACTTCAACAGCTCACAAAGAAAAAAAATCTGAGAATTCACTCATGTAACATTCACTGCGCCCTCCCAACAGGTGACCAAGGCTTGTGCTTTCAATAGAAGGAGCATGCATGAAGGAGTCCATGTGGTGCCAGGTAAAAACACAAGGAAGATTGAATGAAAGTGGTTCTGCAAGACTGGTGGAGGATTAGAGACTGATGGTCAGTCACTTTTGGGTCCCTTTAGGGACATTTTGGCTGCCATGTTCTGCCAGTCTCGTTGAGTGCTGTGAGTCTGGTGGTGCAGTGGGGAAGTGCCAAGTTCTAGGTGGGAACACTTCCTCTGTTACAGCAGGTTGTGGATGTATCATAGCTTGGGTGGAGTTGCCAAATATGTGGGGACCAATATGATAGGAGCATAGAACAGTTTGAGTTGGAGGGGAACCCCAAAGACCACCTAGCTCTGAAGCCCTTGCCATGGGCTGGGCCACCTTCCATTAGACCAGGGTGTTCAGAGGCCCATACAACCCAGCCTCAAATACTTCCAGGGATGGGGAATCCACAACTTTCCTGGGCAAGTTGTGCCAGTGCCTCACCACCATCAGTAAAGAGTTTCTTCCTATTATCTCTTTTTAACCTACTCTCTCAGTTAGAAGCTGCTCCCCCTTATTCTATCACTTCATGTCCTTGTTAGAAGTCCCTCTCCAGCTCTCTTGATCCCTTTAGGAACTGGAAGGTGCTCTGAGGACTCCCTGGAGCCTTCTTCTCTCCAGAGTGATCAACCCCAGCTGTCTCAGCCTATCTTCATGGGAGAGGTGCTCCAACCCTCTGATCATCTTCATCGCTCTCATCTGCACTTGCTCCATCGGGTCCATGTGCTGACACAGTTCAACAAAGATGAGTCACAAGGGCAACATTGAAACCTGAATTTCAAAGTTATCCAGCTCCATATCTGCAAGTGTCACCACTGGCTGCTTTTGTCCCTTGCCATCTCCAGCACAGTCTCAGGGAGTGGAGAGGCACATTCGTGCTCCAGGCCATGCTCACGTCTTCCTTACTGAATTTAGTGCTGGGAAAAGAGATGGGAAAGAGCTCCCCTCCCCAGCACTGTGCAGAGGAGACAGGGACAGCAACACAGGTATCTATGTTCACTTTTCTGCTGAGAACTCCCTTGTTCCAAAGTCTTCTGGGACTGTAGGAGGGATCAGCAACATTGCTGTCAAAAATGCTTTATTGGGAAAAAATATTGGAGGCCTTCCACTGAAGTGGCTTCACTTTCCAAGCACTCACTAAGTTCAGGAACAGGTTGTCCAAACTGTTCTGCAGAGGAGAGAGGGTAGAAACCATCTCTGCAGCCATACAACAGAGATGAAATTCCAGGGAAGGGTTCCCATGAAGGTGGCCAATCTCAAGACTCTCTTATCAGTTATCAGTGTGGGAGGTGTAAGAGCCACAGATTTTAACACAGTGAGGCCAGGCAGATGGGTGCCCACACAGAAAATGTGGATATGGGGGTAATCTTAAGAAACAAGACCCTTTAATCAATCCTGCCATGTTTCAGACCCTTGCTTTACAGGAGCTGTTTAAATTTAATAAGCTGCCCCTTCAAAGCATCCCTTTTCATAACACACTGCTTTGACACCACAGCTGACATAGTCCAAACAGATTGACTTGGGGAGGGAAGAGGGAGAAGGGAGGAGAATAATGTGTTGTCCCCCACATGCTGTTTTCTGTCTTAATTTGCTACCTCTTGCAGTGTGGGTGAGAATTGGCATCCAGATACAGAAATCTCCTGTTAGTCCCCGGAATCAAAGAGAGCATTAAATAACAGACCTCACCTCCATGGTTTTAAAACTCTATTACAAGAGTTTCTCTGTTTAAAATGTATTTCTACTACCGAGTCTAAATATTGACTTCAGGCTAGAAAATTTTGCATGTTAGGATAGAAAGAGAAATATGCTGTGTTTTCCCATTTTTTTACTATTACATTACCTTTTTTGTTATTAAAATAGTAAAAAAGGAAGAATTTGTCAACTCTTAGCTGTTGTATGTCTTGTCTTTTTCCATTTTAATCCTGTAAATTTTTGACAGGAACTGAAATAAGCTCTACAGGGATTTTTTGAAGAAGCAAAGTCTATTCAATAGTAATGTAAAATGCAAATTAAATATTTGTTCAGTGTTTAGTCATTCCTCAGAGACTAAAAGAAATTCTTCATCACGACCTCTATACTGACCTTCACATCAAATTAGAAAGTTATGGTGTTTATGTGGAACCATATACACTGTCCCTGTTTTAAAGAATTGAATATTTTACAGCGATTGCAATTTGTTTCAAGCATCATTTTCTGAGATCTCTGCTTGTTGAAGACTACAATTTACCTTTTTACAATTTCATTTAATGATCTGACATTTGAGACACTTCCTAATTAATTCTGTCGCTGCCTAAGCCAGCTGTGATAAATATAACCTGTGCATACAGGATTACATTGTGGCTTTCAGAAAATACATCCAGTGAGAAAAGGTGAAGCTTCCATGATAGGACATTTGCATCGTCCACACTGGAAACCCTGAAACTCTGGAGTAGTCACTGCACTGGGGAGCTGGTGTGGAAGGCTGCACAAAGGATGAGAGCAGAGACTGCTTTGTGCTTTCATGGTTTAAGTTGTTTTTTAGCACATAGAACCAGCTGTTTCAGAGTTTGGCATTTGTAGGATTCTTCTTTATCAGTAGTTCTGGAATGGAGCTCATTGGCTGGGCTGTGGTCAGCCTGAGGCAATCCAGCAGGAAGATGGGGTGTGTAATCCCCTTGGAAAACCAGAGGGAATGTCCTGAGCTGGCCAGAGCGTGGGCTGCAGCTCATGGCTGGGTCAGCTGAGGGCTGCTGTGGTTAAAGAAGTCAAGCTACAAAAATGGTCTTTGCAAGCCAGCGATGGGGTCATTTTTAAAATGGCTTTGCAAGCAGCAGCTGTGCCAGCTGATGACACAATTTAGAGTGACCACTGGGCCCCCAGGCTGAGCAGATTCTTTGTTCCGTGTACCTTTGTTCTGTGTACCAAGTCATGGACCTTGCTTATCAATCAGAAAATAAAACAGCATTTTTAAATCTGGCAAACACTCCTGGATACTGCCCAAAAATTATGCACAGCATGTGCAAACTTCTTCTTTATATCTTTACTTCCAAGTAAATATTTCAAGCGTTTTTTATCTTTTTGATCAGTGAATTAAAGCAGGGATGTGAAAGGGAAGTTTTTCATGCCACAAAAGTTGGGGTTTTTCCATTAAAGAGCAAAAATATCTAGAATAAGATTATAACAGATCTTGAACTGTTCATTATTTGTAATATAACAGATCCTGCTGTGGAGGAAATAGTAATTGCAACAACTGGAATAAGTCTAATACTTCCAAATTTCTGTTTCTATGGTGACTTCAATAAATATTCTTTTCAAGATAAATTTAGGTCCTCAGGAACATAAATGCTTCCTGCCTTCAGTTTCAGACAAAAATAGAATCATGTTTGCACAAAGATATGTTTTGGATACATTTGGCATATTTTCACCAGATTGCCACTTTCTTGGTGACTATTATTTTTTTCTGGAAAAGTAGCAGATAGCCATAAATACTACTTCATTTTGATTGGAGAAACTGTGATTGCAATAGCAGTCGACCTGGTGTGGAAAAGAGAAAATCTGCAGCTTCCAGGGACCCAGAATGAGATAATTTCACTTTTGCTGTGGCTATCACAAAACCCTCAGCAGCAGGAGGAGCAGCCTGGCCATCAGAGATTACTTGGCTGCCTGGATGTGTCTGGTGGCTTCAGACTCGAACTGTGGCTCTTCCCCACTCAGTCTTGGGTGCTTTTCTCGTGCCGGCACAGGTGCCTTGCAAGCAGGGCTTTGCCAGGGCAGGAATTCCAACATTATTTCCCCATTGTTAAAGCTGTGAGCTTTAACTCTGGTCCAAAGTGACACAAACATTTTTCTTTTCTTTCTTTTCCTCCTGTGCCTATAGAACCAATAACTTTATGTCATGTCAGTTCTTTGATTTTAAACCAGAAGTAATCTGCAACCGAAAAAATAACAACCGTGTTTGGAGTGTACCATCCGAGAAGGGAGCAGGAGAGACGAGGCTGTAAGTGCTGGAGCAGATTGCAGCTGAGTTCGGTTTTATAGTGGAGGTTTCCCTCCAGTGGCTTCTCCAAAAAGTGCAGCGCTGAAGAAGCAGCTGGGGTTTTATGCTGAAATAAGGCTGACTGAAACAAGGTGCTCTCACGTGTCCCAAAGCTAACCCCATGCTCTGTTACCCTAGGAAAAAAGCCAATGAATGAGGCAAAGTGATGTCTACATTCACAGGTCCTAAGGGAGCTCACAATAACCAACCAACAGGAAAATTAGGCCTGTTGGATGAAAAAGTTATTACTTTTCTGTTGAATGAAAAAGTTATTACCCTTCTTAATTTATCCTAATGATGTACTTTGGTTTTCTCTTATAACAAACTCCTGAATGCAGTTCATACCCCAAGGAGCTTACAATCAAAAATAAAAAATATACAGGAAATAAAAGAAATCATGAACAACTACATTTATTCTGTATAATAAAATACTTGTATAATGTACTTTGTCAAAGGTGGGTTTTTTTTTTCCTTAAGCCTTATGGCAAAGTATAATTAAAATAAGAGCTCTGAAGGCGGGTAATGATGTCATGTTGTGGCTATTTGCAAGATGTCTCTCCCAAGCCCTAGGGCCTATGGAAGAAAGTATACAGGTTGTTGCTGGAAAAGTGAACCAGGAGTGATGGCACCCTGGCAGGGAGAAGGGCCTTGACAGGCAGTGGAAGCTGAGGCAGAAGGTTGGGAGCTGGCCAGGCTGTGCCCAGACAGCCAAGGCAAGAGGCTGATGTTCAGTGTCTGAGAAAGAGGGGTCAGAATGCAAAAAGAAAGGTGAGAGGCAATCCAGGCTGGAGAATGACCTTTTGTAGCCCATGGGTAGGAGCAGGGTAGGATTGAATTTCTCAAGAAAGAAACCTGCAAGGATCTAAGTGTGAAAATGGGGTGCGTGGAAGAGAGGCTTACCTGTGGGCAGTGCTGGGAAGGGTTGGCTGATAGAGAAATCATAAATGAAGAAACATTGAGATTTCAGTAATCACAGCTCAGCCAAATCCCAGCTCATACAGTGTCTGGGCTGGCAGCCTAAGTAGCAGGCAGAACCACCTTATCACCTGCCATGATTGGGAAAAGGATGTGGAAAGGAGGAAACATTGTGAGGAAAGATTAAAAACTGAACAGAAAACAACTGACCAATCACAAAGATTTGCCAGGGTTTTAGTCTGGACAGGAAAGGTAGGATCCAAATCCTGCACAGGACACAGAATGCGAGGGATCTTCCACAGTGGCTGCAGGTAGGGCCCTGTTACGTTCACTGTCAGGGTGAGCTCTGGAGCCCAGAGGGGGAATCATGCAGCCAAAGGCAGGTCAGAACTTCAGGATGAGCTCCAATATTCCTGTGGGTCAATGGATTGTCCTGACCAGAGCTCCACGGTCTGCTGTAGGTGCTCCAAGGACGCAGCTACCTATGGGGGCTTTCCACCCTAGGAACCCAATAATCCAGATGTTGTCAGCATTGGGAGGACACTGGGATCAAAACCAGTGACACCCCAGAGAGGATTGGGAAGAGAGCAAATGGAGGTAAAACAGGAGAATCAGTAAGGGACAATATTTAGTTCTAAAATTTTATGTAGCCTAAGTGAGAAGGTTTTGAGTCCTAGGTGGGGTTCTTTGAAAGGCAGCTTTTGTTTGTTTGCTTGCTTTGTTTATCTGTTTATTAGATTTAAAACAGACACTTCAATCTAGAGACACTGTTTTCACATCACAGAATGACCCATCACTGGCCAGGTGAGAGAAATTTTGACCACAGTTTAGCAAAGCACACTGCGTGCAACATAAACACTGGTCCCTCTGAAAGCCAGGAAACAATTCACACATTTGAATGCATCTAAAGACTTAACTTGGTTTTAATCATAATCACAGAAAATTACGCATTTAAATACTGCCAGGGATTATAAGTCTGTTCCCTACACTCACTGATTTTTACAGCACTTGATTTTTTATCATTTAACATTAAAATATAAGTGTTATGATTTTTATTTTTGGATGTGCTTTTACTTTGCTCTAGAGGTGCTTAATTCTCTGCCATATCTGGAATGACATTTGCCATGGATGTCAGCCAGTAAGTTTGTGAAAGTTTTTCTGGTTCCCTGGAAACCTTCCCTAACATCCCACCCTGCCCAGAGTTTAGACAATGACACATCTCAGTGTTACATACTTCCCATGCCTCAGTTCTGAAGGGATTTTTCCCCTTTGCATATGAAGAAGAGCTGACATAGCCTAGACTGGCTTTTGAGACATTCTTGGAATAGTCAAGATGCTCAGTGTTTAAGAGAAATATTTATTTTACAGTTCACAGCCAAGGGCAGCTGGCCTGGCTCAGAACCCGTTGACTCCATCGGGAATTGGCTCCGGCTGAAAGAAGCTGCTCCCTGCCTGCCAACAGATACACGGGCAACCAAAAGTGTAAACCTGAGAACTGGAGGATTTGTGCTACCACTTAATAAAAAAATATGACTTTACACAGATTGCACGAAGAGAACAGTGCTTAGCCTGCAATTTTAGAAGGATTGACTTTTCCCAAGACTTAGAGAGTTTAAAGAGCCCTGAAATGCAGATCTGAGCCCCAGTCTAGTGCACCCTGGGGAGAGAAGAAGACACATATCAGTAACATGGAGTACCAGACTCCAACCTGAGAGACCCAAGCAAGGGATAAGCAGCTCCTGTGGCAACATTTCCAGAGGACAAGCACTCAGAATGAAAGGAATTAAAATCAGAATACAAGTTGGTGTACTTCAAGAAAAAAAAGCAACCCACAATATAATAATTGATCTGTAATAATATTCCTCAGGTTTTCTCCACATAGTCAAGTCCTCCTGCACTTCCTCTGACTGTCAGAGAGATTTCCAGCAGCTTCCCAATTCCCAGCAGATTTCCCAATTTCTAAGCTTTTTGCGCTGTCTCCTATTTGCAGAGCATCTGTTTCTTCCAAAATAAGGACTTATTCCTGCTGGTGCTATCCCTTTTACACATGAAATAACCTGGGTAGAACAATAAAAACCAGATGTGATATATGATGTATCATAATCTGTAACAGCAACATCTCTCTCCAGCCCAGGAGGGTTATTTCATTCATCAGGTGTAACGAGTGTTCAAGCAGTTTATGACACATACTGCTTCACACAATCTAAATGCAGCTATGTCATTAAATCAGATAAATCTTCCTAAGCAAGATTCTGTGCTATCACACACACACACACACAAAAATGGTATCTGTGCTACTCCAAGGGCTCAAGCTTTGCCAAATGAATTCAATTGGGATTTAGGTTAAGGACTTTAAATACAATTATTCTACACTAACAGTGAGTTTAGGGCTTTCTAATATTAGTTCTGCTCCTGGGCTGGGTCAGTAGGGAGGTTCCAAGGCCATGCAAAGAGTGAGTAGCTCCCATGAGACCCCTGGCAGGCAGAGTTTTGGGGTGTCCTGCTAACAGCATGATTTTATTCCAAGTCTGTGAAATCTATAAACTGTATTTAGTAATAAAACCTACACAGATTAGAAGTAAAGAGAAGAGACAACGTGAGACTTTTCAATATTGTGGTTTCCAGGCAGGGGTCAAGGTCAAAGAGCATTTTCATAGTGAAATCAGCAGCCATTTTTTCCATGTGCCCGTTTCTTGTCCCCAGCCACACATGATGCTGAAAGAGCCACATATACATCATGAGCAGACTGGTGAGAGCTTCTGGCAATGCTCCAAAAGTAGGCTATAATGAGCAAATGACAGCTGGGAACTGGCAAATTTCTGGTTTCCTTCTAAGAGTTTAAAATATGAATGGGTTTTCCAGGGAGGGAGGGAGTTACCAATAAAATATTTCCCTGGCATCAAAATTATTAATCTGAAATGTAGTGGTCTGCAAAATCCCAGTTAGAAGAATTTTTAAAACAGGAAAACTAGGAGGAGTAGGGATTAGAATCACTTTACTAACAATATGGAACAATACAGATATGTTTATTTTGAAAGGTTATCATTAGTGCCAGTCACAATAAAATGCCTGGAGCTAAGCATGTAAACTTGTAAATATATGGAATCCATTGTAATCACATATTGAGCAATGAGCAATGGATTCATTGATAGAGTTTGCCTCAATACAGCCCCATCTAGACCAACAGCATCCTTGAAAATTATTTGATAACATAATATTCATATCCTGAGGCAATTGTTTGCAGAAGTCTTGAGGTTAAAAAGAAGTGATATAAATTCAAACTGGATTGATAGCTTCAGAATAAATTCTATTTTAACTTGGGTGAGTTACTTAGATTTATAAGTAGATCTTGACCACTCCCATGCCTAAAAAGCACTGTTGCAAGTCAAACACCTTAAGAAATGGCACCAAGATAAGGTAAGCTGACCTCACAAAGTGTTATAGGGGAAGGGGCTAACAACACAACTTCCATATGAAGCTCTCCTATGGAGAGGACTCCACTGATGCCAGATGTTAAGGTCAAGCTTCCCCACATTTATGAAACCCTGGAACTGCTCTTTGAGATATGCCCAGTTACTCTTCTCCCTACAGCTGCAGAGCCTTGTGGGCAGCAGATGATGCTGCTAAAGCCTTCAGGCAGCTGAGGGAGGAGAACTTGCAGCTACTCCACCCCAGTGGGAGGTTTCATCCCCTGAGCATAAATCCAGACCACCTTCAGGCATGTGGCCTTTTCAGGGCTGGCTCTGAAGGTGAGAATGGGCAGGGAGCACCTCGCTGGTGACTCCCAGGAGGAGCTCAAGGTGCTGCACAGACTTGGTGGCTGTGTGTCTCTGAATGCAGAACACGTAGGGGTGTTAAAGGAAATCTCCAAGGAGAACCTGGTGAGGCCCCAGGCTTTGGACACTGTCAGATTTGGCCAGGGAGGGTTGGTGGCTGAAGGCTAGGCAGGTAGACTTTGAGCTTTGGCTTTGGAATTACTTTTTTATCTCTTTCATGCCCTGCCCGTAGGAAGGCGATAACAGGTTTTTCTCCAGCTGTTGATAAAGTGGAAAAGAAAATTAAAAAAAAAAAAAAGGAAAAAAGAAAGAGAAAGGGAGACAGTTATATAAAGCTAGACAGACAGAGACACATTACCTCAACAGCACCAGAATCTGGGCTGAAAAAGAGAGAGAAAATTGTGTTTGTCCTGGAATTAATAACTTTCAGAAGAGCAAGTTGAAAGCCCAGTAGACTACAAATTAAAACCCTATCTGTTCTCTCTTTGGGGGAAAACTGATAAAAGGACTGAATCACAGAGGGACAGTGAAGGACCAGTCAATGAACACACAGGTCTGAAGATGGGCAGGTGAAGATGCTCAGTTATGCAGCCCTGGCACAGTTTACTGTCCAATGACAGCAGAAGCCGTGCAACAAGAGAGACAAGGGATGCACCAACTTCTCTGTGTCCCTGGAAGGTGCCACCAGCCCAGACTGAGAAGATGCAGAACTGAAGAAGAGAGGGCTGGAGCTGGCCTTAGCCTAGAGGAGATGGTCCCTGGAAGCTCCTTGGGAAGAAGGAGAGGATCAGAGCAATGAGGGGACTTGTGCCAGAACAAGGACTGCAGAGCAGTAATGTGACCAATGTCCTCCCCTCGGGGCTGGGGCTCAAGGACATACATGAGCACAGGCACAGCCTCAAACTCGAGGGCTTAGTGAAAAAGTGCTGAGTTTTAATAAGGAATAATTTCTTCCCACTGCAGTGGCAATTTGCCTGATTTCTGCTACTTGTAAGAGCAGTGATGCTGTCTCTGGCACAGGGAGGTGCCCGGGGTTGAGCCTGGGGCTCTGCACGGAGCCAGCGAGCTCGGGGCGCGCTGTCCCCGCAGAGCTGTGCCAGAGGGGTCTGCTGGGGCCATGCCTGCTGAGCAGATTCAAACAGCTGAGCACTGATGTGTCTGGGATCAGGAGGCCAGGTCAGAGAGGATTAGGAGGAAGGATTTGTGGCTGCCTGCAGCAGGCAGCGTTTGGGAGCCTTTGTCACCAACTGTGTCCTGTCCTTCTCACAGCCAGGCCAGCTCACTCTCGTGCTCAGCAGCGTGGGACATGGGTCCTCAGAGATTTACCCAAAGGTGTTAAATGTTTCACACTGCCTTTGGTCACCGTGCAAAGCACTTTTAAAATGGTTAAAGTGGGCCTGGAAGGAGGACACAGGCACTGGTCCTGCTGGAAGGACTTCACTTTAGGGGTAATATTGGGTATTTTTTTCTTCCAGCCTTTGCCACAGCTGGAAATGATAAAAAAAAAAAAATCCAAACCCAAAACTCCACCACTTTCTGTTTAAGTTGCTGTAAAAATCCAGTCCCTGGGTGCTTTGATAGGAGATAGCCTAATCCTCTTCTTGCTTGAGTAGTCTCTCCAATTTCTGCTGTAGAGCTGACAAGTCCCTTTGGGGTTTATGGTGAGGGATTTTTTTTTTTAGTCCATTTTTTTTTCCTTCTTTTGCTCTACTGATTTTACCTCAAGGGAAATCACTGAGGTTTTGGGGTTTTTTACAAGCAATAGCTTCTTATTTATTTAGCTAAGATATCTAATTCCATTGAAGATAGCTGCTTTAAGGGTCTTTTTAAACATTCCTCCTTTTGCTCTGGATTCTTGAGATTTTACAGCATTTTACCACACTAGTTGGCTTGAATAGTTAGAGTTCCATTACATTTGTCTAATAAGCAGGAAAATGTATTTAAACCCTTCAGAGAGGAGAGTCCCAGGGTCTGTTCCACTCCAGTGGGACTCATCCAGTGTGCTGGGGCAGAGCTGAGGGAGAGCCAGAAGACAGCTGGGTACTTTGCCACAACTGGGTACTTTGCCTCTGCACTAACCCTTGCCCCCAAAAGTGCCTACAAAAGGGCAGGTCACAAATACAGAAGATAAATAACTGAAGGGATTTAATAACTTAATTGGTAATGGATGTGCTGAAATTTTCCTATAAATCAAGATGGTGTTTTCCTGTAGCACTGTTCTGTGTCACGTCCCAGAGTGGGGGACATCGTGGCACAGGAACAGCTGGACAAAGAGCTGCAGGCTGAATTATGCCAAAGGGCAGGAATGTGCTGCTCCTCCAAATACCATTTCAGCTGCTCAGTTTTGTTTTCTCTTGACAAACAAGGGATAAATTAATTACATTCTATTGCAGATAGCTGGGGGTGGAAGTGAAATAGAGCCCCTTATCTCTGGGAAAGCCCTCGGATGTGACTGTGGCTGTACAAATACTTGCACTGCAAATACAATTACTCAGAATGAGAGGGGATGCAAGGAGAGCCACAGGCAGAGGGTGGAGCAGGGCACTTAGCAGACCTCACCCATCTCCCTCTGTGGTGTGTCTAGATTTCAGGGACAGGGAGAAATGTGCTGTCTCAGTGTTGGCTCTAAGGAGAAATACCCTACAGGGTTTCATTTCATCTTTATAAGCTGAAACAAGGCTATTTGTTGTGTATTATTCCACATTGTTTCCCTGTCTGTTTGCCTTGTGAAGCAGCATTTTTGGTTTCCTGGTCTGAAAAAATAATGAGCTAAATGCACTGAATGAAGTGCAAGAAATTTACAGGGGGAACAGAGAGGCTGACTGGAAACCACTCTAAAATTGGCTCAAGAAATCAGGAGCAGAGTCAGGAACTGCATGAAAATCCTCTGAGTCCCAGTCTCAACCCTGAGCCCCACCTTGCAAAGGACAGAGTTCTGTTTGCAATGTGGCCATACATTGCACATCAAGCCACTTTCTGCTTCAGCTTTGATTTTCATATCTATAAAGGCAAATTCCTCCAGAAAAAAAAAAAAATGGTTCTTCCAAAATAATATGTTCAACAACCCCAAGTACTCAGGAACTGCAGAAAATCAGAAAGATTCAAAAGAAAGAGACACTGTTTTTAACAGAGCTGATAAATGAGGCTAATATGCTGGGAAATTCAGCTGTATCAAAAAGGAGGTTGAGGTAGTAGCTTACAAAGCAGAAAGCACTTGGCTGATGCCAAAAAGCTCTTTCAGTATCAGTTTCCTTTTGACAAGAGTCAGGAACAAGCAACCTCTTCCCAGGGGGAAGGCAAACCTCTGCTTTATTTATGAAGTCAGGAACCTGACTGGAGTACTTTAAACTTTGTGTACCAAAGCTCCTTATAGGCTCATAAATGGTGTCAGGATTTGGGGGTTTGCTGTGGGTGTTGGAGTTCACTCATCACAGCAAAGTGCTCCACGTTTGGAGCCATACAAATCAGCTGGTGAAGGCTGCTTTAGGGTAAAGTGCCTTGATGGGATTTCTTCACCACTGCACTTGGAAGGATGCATCAAGATTTAATTCACTGAATATCAGCATATATTAGTGCAAATAGCACAGCAGCTGGCAGGATTAAATTAAGGAATGGTTAGCTCCATTCAGAAAAGCATTGTGCACTCCACAAGGTTTAATTTAAATAGGAAGACCTTTTGGAGATCTTTTATAGAGGACACATCCTGATAATGTCATCAAATTATGACTGGATTATGAGGTTGCAACATGGTACTTCTGTTACTTGGCTTCTCTGTTTTCTGATCAAAGTAAAATATCCCTTAAGAGTGAGATTCAGGGTAATGATGCACATAACAATACTTTATGTTACATGCATGAAGCCTTAAATAATTCCAGAATCTGTGTTGGTATAATTATTGTTTAATACCTCTTTAAGTTCACATGTCATTATTCCAGTAAAGGTCTTTATCACTAGAAATGCAGTGCTAAAACACACAGTGCTGAGTCCTGCACCAGGTGAGCCCACAAGTACACACACAAATAGATCCCCTCCAAAAAGGGGCAGCAAAGTGGGAAAAGCTGCACCTGCAGGAAATGCATCCACGTGACAGAAATCCCAGACAGAAGGCAAGGGTCTGGTATAAAGAGCATGGTATTTATTTTAAATTAATCTTCAAAGTGTAAGAATACAGCTGTGTCCTGGGGCTCTAATTTCAGATAAGGAAACAAAACTGTGCACTCCCTTTGACAGCTCTCTATCTCTTATCCAGCTCTTGCAAGTGGAAGAAATAAAATACACCAAAATCCCCTTAACAACAGTGTAATTATGTTTATCAAAGTCTGTGTAATTATAGCTACCCTGGAAGCTGTATTTATGCCATTTCCCCCACTAAAACCCATTCCTGGTAGCTAACTCAGGACAAACCCTGTGTTTAGTCCTGGCCAGAGATGCTCCTACCTGTGCAAAGACCCTGCAGCCAGCCAGGCAGTTGTGTAGAAGAAGCTGCTGTTTGAGGCACTGGGTAAACTGAATATCTTCTGTATGGGATGATGCTTAAAAGAGGTAAATATTCCAGTTGTGGATGGGTGTTTCTCTATGAAATACCCCCTGGGCTTGCCATGAGATCATAACTTAAATGCAGGCATCATTAAGTGAAATTATATGGTCCCACGTAATGTGGCAGATCAAACTTTCATCATATTCCCCTCTTGACCACAAAACAAAGGAGTTCCACTGAGGAATCCCAGGTCAGCCTTAGATCCCTCCAGTGTTTGGCACTGCCTGAACATAAACTCAGAGGCCTGAAAAATAAAGGCTCTGCCCAAAGATATGCAGAAAGCTGCTGATTCCATTGCTTGGAGATTGATAAAGACAGCTCCAGTTTGCTTCAGCTTCCTACTGCTAGGACAGTATCCATCTTCTTGGCCTAATAAAAGTAGGTAAAAACATCCCAAAAGATGCTTAGGGTCCATATACATGTGGATGTATATGCTTGAATATTTATTTCTGTGAAGAAAGAAACAACTTTAAGGTATTCACTTCAGCTTGAGGAGAAATTAGCCCCAAAGCAGAGCAAGCAGGCTGGCAGGAAGGAGTAGTAAAACCAATCCAAAATACAATTTTATCTGACAGAAAATTGGCTTTTTTAAATTAATGGTCCAACTCTTCCTGTCTGATGTACCTGCTTCCTCCAGGAACATTCATCTTTGTCAAAAATACCTTAATGAAAATATCTTGATTAACTGGTTTTCTTAGCAGCTCAGTTCTGCATAGAAAAATAATTTGGTCCCTGTGTCATTGGTCCTTTGTGCAGCAGTAACAGGTGTGTGTTCAGTGTTGAGCCTCTCCTGTACAAATGTGCAGGTGAACCTCTTTGGATGTGGAGCTTTTTTTACCAGTAATTTTGCAAAAATAACGTGGCCCCTTATGCATTGTAGAACAGAAGTTGTTGACTGATTTGTTGATTCCTATAAAGTGAAAATTCCCACTCTACAGGGAGGGCTTCTGTAAGAAGATTCTGGAAGCTTTCCCTGTGTCCAGCAGAGCCCGTGCCAGATGGTTCCAGGGTGGACATGCCCCTGGCCAAGGCTGGGCCAGTTAGGAATCATGGTCATGCCTCTGGGATGGCATATTCTGGAAGAGCAAAAAGAGCTTTTGGGCAGGTGGGATTGTGGCCAGAGTGGGGTGAGAATATGTAAGAACAACAACTCTGCAGACACCCAGGTCACTGGGAAAGGGGGGCAGGAGGTGCTCCAGGCTGAGGTTCCTCTGCAGCCCTGGCGAGGCCATGGTGAGGAGCAGCCCCTGCAGCCCAGGGGGATTCAGGGGGGCAGAGGGCCAGGAGAGACCCATGCTTGGAAAGAAGGCTGTGAACCCATGGAAAGCCCCTGCTGGAGCAGGCTCCTGGCAGGACCTGTGACCTTGTGTCAGTGGTGCAGGCTGAGCCTGAAGGACTGACCCCATGGAAGAGAGACCCCAGAGCACTTTGTGGGAAACTGTGTCCCTTGAGAGAGACCCCACACTGGAGCAGGGGAAGGACCTGTCTCCCTGAGCAGCAGCAGAAGCCATGTGGATGAAGTGACTGTCACCCCATTCCCCAGCTCCTGAGAGCTAGCAGGGGGAAGGGAGAGCCCAGGAAGAAGGAGTGGGGGAGGAGAGGACGTTCAGGGAGGGAGGAGGCCAGGTGTTTTTAAGATTCATTTTGCTTCTCATTATCCTGCTCTGATTCTGATGGGTAAATTCAATTAACATCCTCAAGTCAAGCCTGTTCTGCCTGGCTGTTAATCTGTGTGTGATCTGTCCCTGTCCTTATCTCAACTCATGAACCCTTCCTTGTATTTTCTCTCTCCTGTCCAGTGGAGGGATTGGACAGAGTGGCTTTGGTGTATGCTGGCATCTGGCCAGGGTCAACCCACCACCCCATGGCTATTTTTAATTAAAAAAAAAAATCCAAAGTGGTGCAGGGAATTTCTTAGTTCATTTACCCTATGAAAGGTTAAAAAAGTGTTCACAAGTAGGTGAGACCTTTATTTATTTGTCCTTCAAGAAGCACAAGACATTTTCAGCATTGGTATCAGCAAGGAGAGGGCTCACTTCTGTTCTGGCTGGGGGAGAGCTGGCCCAGGACAGCCAAGGCCAACCAGCTGGCAGCAAAGATTGCTGAAAAGAGCAGGAAGGAAACAAAACCCAGACAGAGCCTCACAGATCTCCGCAGACATTTCTGGGCAATGCCTTGCACAGCTCTTGGGGAAGAGGCTCTCCCTCCCTGCAGTTACATTGGTCCATTTTGGTACCAGGATCGTGGGATTTTAGTAATAAATCCTCAGTGCTGACCATCATCTCTGCCATGAGTGGAGGGAAGTGACAGCAGGTCCCAGGTCAGCTTTCCCCTTTCCCCTCCTCCTTCCACCATCTCCAGCATCCACAACACGTCCTTCCCTGCCAGCCTGCTTAACTCCACACCTACACAACTGCTTCCTGCACAGGCACCAAACCCTTAAAATGATAACAGATGTTTTCCTTATCATATTTTTAAACATCTTTAATGAAAGCTGAGGTAAAAAAAAGTATATATATATATATAATTGCTCTGCAGCACTAGACAAACAGCCTTCACACTCCAAAGGTAAAAGCCTTATTTCAGGAAAGCAAGCATGCTGATGGCAAAACACAGACCACTATCAATTGCTGCTCCCATAAATCACATTTATTTTCCAAATAATAGGAAGATTCATTGTTTTCTGCCAAGAAGTGTCACCTGGTAATAGGAGCCAGTCAAAGCAACAGTAATTTTCATGCCATAAAAACAGTATCAAGACCATTCACTGAGTAGGATGAATGCTATTGATCAGGGAGGAAAAAAACTATAAAAACAGGAGACAAAAGCAAAGAAATTAAGTAATGATGTATCGGGTGTGTTAACATTTCCATTATTCAGCTTGCTTCCCTGGATGCCTCCTCTGAAGTATTTATGACCCCACTAGGAAGCCTTCTCCTCAAACCAGGGCTGTAAGGGGTTAATGGTGTGAGACCAGCACTTAGAGAAGAGCAGTTCAAACCATTGTACAAAAATGAAGGGAAAGGTCCTGCCCTGGCCTCTGTTTATTGACACAGCAAAAGCCCCAGAGCATTTAATTGAATTGACTTTTTCTGCTGCAAAAAGACACAGGGCTGAAGGGAGGGACTGCACAAGAGCTGTGGTCAGGACAAGGCACAGGGCTCTGGGAGAGAAGACACCTCTGCTTACCCCAAATCTGTCCCCTGTATGGGGGGCTGGAAACTACAGGGCCCCTCCACTGAGTCCACTAGTAATCAAAGAGCACAACAAGAAAAGCTGAGCACACACATCCTTATTCTCAGTATTTACCTAAACTTCTACCAAAAAAATGCTTTTCCACTGTGACCAGATACTTCCATTCTGCCTGGCTGAGAGGCTGTTTGCTTGTGCAGCCTTGGCAAATCCATGGCCATTCCAGCTGGAAGCTGGAGGTCTCACCAGACCAGTGGTGGGGAGGCACCAAGACCCATTGGTTTGCAGCACTGCCATCATCCATGTCCCACAGACATGATTTCATACTCAGACTTCTGCAATGTCCTGAAGGAATGTCCTTTGTCCTTGTGAATGGCCACCAAGCACACAGCCAGCAGGGACAGAAATGCAAAGCCTACCTTGAGCACTCTGCCTGTGTGCAGGTGTCTGTCCCTGTCTGGGTTAAACTGAGAACAGGGGCCTGTTCTGTGGCCCCCTGGCTTTCCAAATGATGCCTCCATAGTCTCACTTCTCAGCAGCAACAGGTGATGGCAGCATCACCTCCTGGTCACTGCCAGGAGAAGGTAGACCTAAAATAAAGGCTGTCTCAGAACCTTTCCCCTCTGCCAAGAGAGACAGTCTCTTCCTGATGACTGGGGTTCCTGAGCACATAGAACCCTTTCTAGCAAGAAACCAATGACTTTTCTGGGTGGAAAATAGATTCTGAGGCAGCTCATTGTTAGCAACTTAAAAAACCACACTGTTAAATGACAGACCAAAACCTATCTACTAAACCAACCTAGGAAAAACTTACTAATTCCTGCATGAAGCAGTGGTTGTTTCATAATTGGGCTGGTGGAAACACCTATAGCTCTCTGCCTTTCTCAGCTGACACATCACAATAAAGCATGATATGAGGTGACTCATTACCACCGTGTTCTATCACATCCATCTCATAATGCAACCTCAGACTTGCATTACATGAGCTGAATAATATTTTCCTAAGAAATCATGATAGAAAAATCTGTGGTTCCAAGGGAAGTGATTTTACTGATTAAAGAAAATGCCACCACCAGACCTGAATCCTGCTGAGAAAAATAGGGGCTCAGGTGCACCCAAGCACCTCCTCCCTGTACATCCCAGCAGGGCTGTCTGCTGGAGCAGAGGCACAGCAGGCAGGGGTCACCCATCACCTGAGTCTGTGTCTGCACTCAGGGCAAAAACATATTGAGCAAAATCACATTTACAGTGGAGCTGGATCTGACCCAGAACTGTAGAGCCAGACACACTCTGAGCTTTGACAGGTGCTGACAACCTTCTGGGGGCTCAGCTCAATGAGCTGGTTTTGCCTCTGCACTTTACCTCACTGTTTGCTGTCCTGTGCCCTCCCATCTCTCTGGATGTTCCTGTCACTGACGTTTCCTCATAACTATTTCCCCAGACATTTAAGATTTCCCAGATGACGTGGATGACCCAAAAACCCAGTAAGTGAACGCTTGCATGCAGCTGTCCCTGTACAAAATATGCTGATGGGAACAGAGAAACTCACAGTCCAGATTGCTACAGATGGGAAATACCTTCTGCATATTGAACAAGAGGGGGTTGGCAGTGGGAAAGCCATTGCAGTGCCACGGGCAGTGCTGCAGAAATCGGGGACACGTGGAGTGACACCAGCCAGGATTCCCAGCACTGCCTGCAGGGATGTGTCACTCCAGGAGCACGGTGCCTTCCCGAGGTTACTGGACCCATCTCCCTGGCTGGCAGGGATCCTTCAGCCAGTGCCAGCTTTCTGTGGGAGCAGGCAGCCTGGCATGGCCACAGACCCCAGCCCGGGCGCTGCCAGCCGGGCAGAGGCACAGACAGAGAACGCTTGGAGGAGCAACGAGTGGAGGCAGGAGCTGAGCCTGAGCCAGCAGGAGCACATCCCAAATGCTGCCAAGGAATGTCCCATGACGTGATTCCAGCTGAGGGGGAGGGAAGGTGTGTGGGACCAGGCTCTGGAGATACCATCACTGCCATGAGCTCATGCGTTCGCACCCCGGAGCCTGTGAGAGCCTGGTGAGACCGAGGGCAGCAGAGCCTGGCCCCAGCTCTGCCCTTCCTGCATCCCAGGCTGTGCTTCTCTTCCTGTCAGTGGAGTATTAACAAGCTGATAGCATGCTACTCATGCTTGTCCAGATGGTCAGCACAATTTATGGAGCTGAGCCACTGTTTAACCATCTTTCCCCATTCTGAGAGGGTGATCGAAGGTAGGAAAGGCTTTCTGCAAGGAATGGCTCAATGTGCTGAACCTCTTGAGCCATAAAAGAGTTAACCAAAGTCTGGCATGAGTGTAAAATCACGAGTGCCATGGAAAAGGTGAGTGAGGACAGGTGGTGGGCAGTGTCTGTTCCCATGCTGGGATGGAGGGGAGGAAGGCAAAGGAAGATGTAGGAGAGAGTTTTAAAACACAGCACCTATCTCATTACCCAGTGGAGTCACATGAGGAATGCCTTGTTACAGGACAATGAGTATTGAGCAGCTTTCTAGGTTAACAAGTCAATGGGGAAAAATACTGGGTAACAAAAAGGCCATTTCTGGATCCAGGAGCCTCTGACCCCCAAAGTGCCACGGCTGGGAAAACACTTTGGGGAGGTATAACACGCCGAGCCTGTTCGTGTTCTTTCCCCTAGGCAGCCACCATTAGTCACTATCACAGCCAGGACAGTGGGCCAGGCAGCTGACAGATCCTTTTCATGGGTACAAAGGGTGACTCACAGCCCAGGGAAGGCTCCAGTGCGGGCACCTCCTCCCCGTGCTGCCCCAGCACGGCAGCTTGGAGCTTGTGTCTGCTGCCAGGATCAAGTCAGCCACCTGTGGTGAATGTCCCTTCCAGGTAGTGTGGGAACTGTGTTTTTAGTGCCTCAAAACCTCTCCTCAGTGCTCCTTCGCTTCCTTGGCTCGGAGCGTGCAGTCTGTTACAGAGGCTGCAAACCATCTCCTGGTCTGACCTAGCAATATGCAATAGCACTGCTCATCTAAACATACTGAACTGTCCAAAAATGCCACACATCTGAACTCAAAAAATCAGGCAGAAACACATATTTTATAGGTCTAACCCCATTACATTTAGGGGGTGTATGGGCATAAAAGCTTTGGTGTGATCCATGATTTTGCCATCTCAGTTTTCATCTCAAAAGCCTGGAAGTAAGTTTTGGTTTTTAAGTTAAAGGAAATTTTTCCAGCTGCAATCTCTAACATTAAAATAATGTTAAAAAAAAACCACCTGCCACAGAAGACTTCATTAAATTTCAACCACCAGCAGCCTAAAGAACAAGCAAATTGCTCAGCATTGACCAAAGGATGAGCACTACCCAAACAAGGGATGGAAAAAATGACATCTGCTGTTTCAGTAGAAAGGTGCATGCGTGTGCCAATGGAAACAGACACAGAAGAGATGCAATTAGACATCCAGCCAGCACAGTGAGGTCCCATTCCCTCCTTGAAGACATCCTAGAAAATCCGTGATCGCTTCCAGACAGATATTGAGGCGTTTCCCTGAAATCGAAGCATTCAGATTCATTATCAGCACAAGTGCTTTAATCTCCCTCTCACACTCACTTCTTACTTTTTGGGCTGGTTTTGAAGTGACAACATGAGGTCTTCAGGAAGAGGCAGGATCCTGCCTATCTCAAGTCTGGGATCCTTGAAACTGTAGTTCAAGATATGCCAAATGACATGGTCAGTCTCTTCTTGTCATGATGAGAGCAGGACCTACCCCATGCTTGGAAATGTCATCTCATGTCAGCTCAGCCACTTTGTAAGTGCTTCAGGGGTTAACAGCTGGTGGCTAAGAGGGCACCAACAAGGTACATAACAAATCAGACACTTCCTAACACCCCACCCAATCCTTTTGGGCTAGAAGAGCTTGTGAAGAGACAAAGTGTGCTGACACAGGGCAGGTCAGTCGATCACAGCTCCAAATATGAACATTTACTGAGATCTGTATGTGAGGCTCTAAGTGCCCTCTTAATTCTCATCCATGGGGAGGAAAGTTCCCTTGCCTAGAGGTTTTAGTGCAACAGGTAGCAATGAGAAAAAATTTTCAAAGAGTGATAAAAAGTCTCAAGACCAGCTTCCCCCTTGGAAAAAACAGAATTAAATATAGCTAATCATGGGCAAATATGCCACCCCCACCCTCCCATCAATGTGTGAGTTACAGGGCAGCAAGGTGTTCTGTGGGCAAGGAAATGTGAGAGAGCCCTAAAATGTGAGCTCAGTTTGGACATAAATGAGAACTGCACAAGATAACCAGGATCTGAAATGCAGGAAGGACTAACCTGTGCATCCAGGGAATCCTGTGCCACTAGTACACAAAGCAAAAGGGAAAAAATGGAAATTAATAGAATAAAACAATGACATTTGATATAGTAACAAGCTAATCCCACCACTTGATAGGCACCAGTTTGGTGGTACAGGGTGGGGAACATTCCTGAAGAACAAGTGGGTACAGGTCACACATTTCAAATGTGGTTGGGAAAACAGGCAGGTTAATGCTTACCTGATGATTACTGCACATTTTCTAGATATTTGACTCATCATCTTTTCAGTTTGTTATTTCAAGAAATACATACAAAGGCTCACGAGATAGTTTGAAATTTGGGGAAAAGGGAAGCCTCTGTAAATGCAGCCAAGGTGACAGAAGGAAACAGAGCTTTGTGTCACCTCTAGGAGCAGGACGTACAGCTCTGCAAGCTGCTCATGAAGGTGGCACCAGCACGGAGCAGCTGAAAGCTTGAAAAATACTTTTTTATCATTCTGACACCTACACACTCTGAGATCATTTATTTCAGGTCAAAGTCTTGCCAAATCTTGGTTCAAAGAATAATCAGTGCACACCTCTGAGAGGTGTGGGAAAACAACTGAATTTAAACCATTTTCATAGTGGCAGCTTCCAGCTGAGGAGCAGGAACATTTATCTGTCAACCTTGTGGTTTTTTGCAATTGTGTCCCCACTATTGCAAAGCTGGGGTTTTTCCAGTGTTATCTTTTTAAGGGATACCTTTCAGTGTATCCTTCCTGTTACTCAACTGCTGTTTACCCTAGTAAATGTATTTTCTTATGGGATATATTTCAGGTCTTGGAGCCCAGGTATCTGCTCCGTAAAGAATCCTTTTGCAATACATTTTAAACATCACATCAGGCCCCATATTTAAAGTAGCTCTGTTTCTGTTCTCAGCTCCTCCACAGAAGTACTGTGGGATGGGCAGGATTCATTTCCCAACTTTCACAATACATTTTATTCACAGCCACTCTTGGGCCAGCATCATCTGTTATCAGTTGTGTGTGGTGTCTCACACCCACCTGCATTTTTTCCAACCCTGACACATATTTAAGTGCCCACATCATCAGGCAGCCTTCACCTGTGGCAGATGGATGCACTGGGACACAGAACCATGTGCCTGCTCCTACAGACACAGCACAGCTCCAGGCTGGCCTGCAAGCAGCACAGACATGAGCACAGTGCTACAGCCACGCTACACTTGAGCAGCTCCCAGCTAAAATCCAGAAATAATTGGGCTGAGAAAGAAGGAATAAGGTCCAACAGCCATGGGCCCACATCTCTTAATTTCCAGGCAAGCTCGGACAGCTTCTGGGTTGTTATGGGAGAGATGACGCCCGTGGTTCCCTCCTCTGGGGACTCTGTTTCCCAGGAGTTCCTCCCAGGGCTGTAGGAGGGCACCTGCATGCAGGGCAGCACCCTTGCAGAGGGGTAAGGATGCCTTTGTTGAGACAGGCTTGTCCTCACTAATTTAGAGCCTGCCTGCAGGTCTCCTAATTAATGCTCTACCCGCCTCCATTGAGCCTAACGCAGGGATTGAGTCAAGGAAATATTTATGTACCAAATCCCTGTCTGCTCAACTCTTCAAGGCACATTCCTGATCTGGAGCCACTCTGTCCCATTACGTGAGGCTGCTCACAGCACAGGGACAGCCCTGGGGAGACCAGCCCTGTGCTGGCATCTCCCTTCCTCCACCTCTGCTGCTTTTCCAAAGCATGCACCATGTCCCCAACAAATAATGAGCAGTAACAGCTTTAAACCAACATATGTATGGGGGGATCTTTCTCCTAGAATATGGAAAGCAACCTAACCAGGATGCAGTTCAATGCTGTTCATTACCCAGGCTGAATATTCCTTGCATGGCAAATGTGCAAGCTCTGCTTGAAGTATACACTCCTCATATGATGTTTCCAGCCAGAATGAACACTCATTTTCCAGTAGCAGCCATTTGACACAGGGACTGCATTGACTTGCTCGTGGATTTAACAAAAGGAATTACCTGGAATGCTTGTGGGCGTTGTGTGAATGAGGACTGTCCCCCTGTGCTTACAGCCTGAACTCTAATGGAAATGAACCAGACAGCTGATGCCAGTCTACAGCACAGTGCAAGAGGACAAAGTATAAAGGCAGATTTTCTTTATTTTTAAATATTAGTAACACTGCACAAAAAAAAAAAAAAAGTGGTACTTAAGTGACAGAAAACCGGTTCTCAGTCCTTATTTAATTTAACCATAATTTACAGACCCTAAGAGAGTTCACAAATGGTTATTGTGTGTTATATGGTGCCTGCAGAGGGTTACATTGGGTAATTGAAGCTAAACCATTCAGATACCAGAGACACCAGAATCTGTTATATCAAACCATGCTAGAATGCAGACTTGGGCTTTTCTGTTTAGCTCCTCTCTTAGACCATTATGTGCATTCCTGCATCTTTGAAACGTTAGGATGAGTGAGTTTCTCCAGGAACTGTGGACTTTCAATATTGCCAGGTTTAAGGCTGTTACATCAACAACATATTGGCAAGAGGAAGACAAAAGAAACAAAACAAAACCATAAGCTGCTAACTCCTGCCTGGAGGTTAAAAAAAGGAGACAACACACTGACAAGAAACATGCAGGTAAATGCTTAAGGCAACAGAGGGGCTCTGTACACACTAAAAGGTTAAGAGAAGCAATGTGTCATGCACATGAGACAAGTATGGGAAGCAAGGAAGTCATCTTGCCGGGAAATATGTATTTCTTTTAAATCTAAGACATCTTTTCGAGCTAAAAAAAAATAGTCCTGCAATAAAACTGATACAAAATGCTTTCATACATAAAGGTATAAGTTCTTTGCAGAAACAAGTTGATAAAATCTAAAATGGATGCTGAAAAAATGTTTGTTATCTAAAACCTACTCAGGAGAAACAAAGAGCAGTTTTAAAGTAGCACTTGGATCATTTGTCTCTAGGTTCTGAAAATAAACTTTTAAAATAAGGAATGATTTCACTCAGGAGTCAACTAAGCCTAAAGAAATCAGTAGGAGTGCTTACAGGAGACCCTCATTACACTACATTTCTTAAAATCAGAAGATGTAACTTCAAGATACAATTTAATCTGAGGAAACATTTTAATAGGGACAGAACTGCCCAGCCTGGGGAAAAAAAAAAAAAAAACAAACCCAACCATAAAAGTCACTTATTAGTCTTGCATAAATTACCCTATAAGAGCTCATGTCTCAGTCCCACTCCCAACAACATGAGTGAACAGGACTCTTCTTTACATGGGCCTGATTTGATGCCAGTGACCAAACAAGCAGGCAATCCTACCAGACAAATAACAAACACTAGACCAGAGTTGCCTTAGTCCCAGGGAAGGAAGAGGTAAGAAATTCTGTAACTCTTTCCAATCTTCACACGTAACACACGTCTAACCACGACCTGCCTCGTCTGAATTCCCCAGCCTGAACAGGCAAGAAAGCCACTCCGTGAAACTAAAAGGAATAACATAGTGCAATTTTAGTACAGTTTTAAACATGAGTCACTTCCTTGGTAGCAGTGTGAACAATCAAAAAATATACACAAAAGAGAGGTGTGCTCGAAGGTACATGAAGTTGTTGTCATTATTTTAAAGGTACTGGCATAGCAGAGAAGTCCATTTTAGTAACTCGCTTTGGTTGACTTCTTCTTCTTCAGTTCCTCTCTCTGCTTCTGCTTCCTCCTCTTGCTGCCTTCTTTGTATCCTGAGGAAACATGGCTTGTAAAACACTTTTCACAGCATTCACAGACTTTTCTCTCTAGCAAAAGCACATGTTCTCTGAATGGTTTTAAGACTATTAAAGAAAAGGTCTGGCTTCCTAATGTGTTGGGTTTTTTTTTAATTGCCATTTCCACTATATCCCCCATTCTACTATATCCCTTACATAGGATAGAAAGAAAATACTACCAATCTTTGAAGTTTTAAAAGATCTGGAGAACTTTCAAAATACTTCAAAGCCATTCAGGAAAAGCTTCAAAATTAGAGCACATGCAAAACCAGAATAATTTTCAAAAAGGAAGCAATAAATAAGACTTCTGCAGCAGGAGCAATTTAAGTACTGGCATTTCCTGCTCACGGTCGTCAGAGTTACCACGATATTTGCATTTCCATTTTAAGACTGGGGAATGCCAAGAATCCTGAGTAAATAAGAAGGTGCTCAGTGTTTACCAATATATATTTTATATGCTGGTCATCAGCCTGCTCATGCTTAACTATGCACCACAGGTTATATTCAACTGCAGCCCCAATGGTGCATGAAAGCATTGAGTTCAAGCAACAATTATTTGCTACAGGTTCAGTAGGCACAAGCTTCCAGCCATGTGATCATCATTCCAATGGTTTGTTACCCCCACAGAAATGTGTGTAAAACAGGTCTTGCTCAGCATCACACCTTTTCCTCCAAACTTGCAGTAAAATCCAACTTGCTGGCAGACTTGCACGGGCAGTGAACTGTGTGAACCACCACATCTACCCAGGTGCACTCATAAATCTCAACTGAGAGCCAGTAAACATTTCCCTCAGACAATCATTCTGTGATGTTTTGAGACAGCTGGAGGGATCTCTCTGCTCAGTGGTGCTCTGGCACTGGAAATCAGCACAGTCCAGTGACCAGGGCCAGCACAGAGCAGAGCAGCCCCTGCAATGCAGCCGAGACACAGGGCTGGGAGTCAGAGGAATGGCTCTGTGGAAAGGCACAGCTCTGCCTGCATGGAAATCTCTTTTTTTTTTCCCCTCTGTCCTGTCAGCAGGAAAGCAGAGGTGGCCCCAAGGGAGCAGTTTCACCAGTGCACCTGGTTCTCCATCAATTTATCAATAGCAAAATTAAGATGGGAAAAGGAAGTGGTGGGAGGCCAGGGGAGTACAAAGCCACACTGTGGCTGCAGTTTGCTCCTCACCAGAGCTCCTCCCAAGCACAGTTAGAGATGTGCCCACAGCAGAGCTGAATTTTTCAGTTTAAGACTTAGGGAGAAGCACAAGGTAAGTCTTTTGGCTAAAACCATTTGAGACATTACCAAAAGCTTAGAGGAAATACACTCACTTGTAGCAACAGGAAACTGTTCTAGGTTATCACTCTAGCTCCTGTGTTGTACCTACAGCATGACTTCATCTTTTGTAATTATCTGAGTCAAGAGGAAGGATATTTCTTTAGAAATTCTGCCATGAGCGATCAGCCTAACAAAGTTAGAGTGGAAACCAGTTTTCTTGTTTAAGGAAGAGAGAAACTGGTGGTGCTTAGCAGAATTGCAGATGACACTGGGTTTTCCCTGCACTCTGTCACCCCCTGAGCTAAACTCCTGTCCCTGTTCACTGTGTGAACATCTCCTCACTAAGAGCTCCATCCAGGAAGTTTCCTTCCACGTCAGCCCCTCGGTCACTCGTACATCACCAAAAATAGGATCCTTTTGCATTCAGTTCACTGAGCAAGGTGCCCATTCCTGAGGGACTCAGGCATCCCCCAGCTTTCCCACAGAGGTCAAGGGAGGCAGAAGAGATGTGCTGACTCCTGAGAATCAGTCATCTGGGGGTGTTATTCAAAGGATTCCTCCCTTTACTGGAAGGAAAAACAGCGTCATATCAGCTGATCAGAACTAGCTCATGTAATAACTATGAAACAATAATACAGAGATTTGGGAAAGGATCATTAAACCCTAGCAGGTAATAGCTTAATAATTTTTTTCATTTTTCATTCTCAAAATGGTGTCAGTATTTCTAAAAGATTTCCACAATCATGAAAGGATTTGATGCTGCTATTTTATATAATAATACTTTTTTTTCCATTTTCTTCAAATGCTTGAAATTTTGAAAGCAATTCTAGCAACTGTTTCTTAAAAATACTGAGTCAATGTAAATTATGACTTGAAGTCAATGCCACATAATTTATTGTCTTATAATTGAAACAACTCAAACGTTAAAATATTGTGGTATGAAGATATTTAGGCATTTGACAACATGGTCTCCTACCAGCCTCTGGCATGATAAGGCTGAACAGTGGAAATCTTTCAAGCGTTATCACTGACACACAGAAAGAGATTGCCCAAAGTAGGAGATAACACACAAAAACAGAGTATTCCTCAAGAGAAAACTGCCAGGTCTTTTCTGTTTTGAGCCTGCTGTGATAAATAATTTCACTGTCTGCCATTTCCTTTTCTACCCCCACCTAAGAAGAAAGGATAGGTCAAACTTTGCCAGTCTGTTGCTCCAGCGATGCTGGCTGATAACAGCCAAAAAGCTGATCCAAACAAGTGAAGCAGCTCCAAACATAAATAAGAACTGCACACTAAAGGTGTAACCCTTCGGTGTCTATTTCACTCCAATCCTTCAACCAGCACTAATTAAAAGTATATTTAGCTGCCTTGGTTACAAGACTAGCCCCAAAGTCATGAGCCAATAAAATCTGAATTAGAAAGCAGCAGCCCCATGACTGATCCCTCTGCAGTGAGCCTGGCGAGGCGCCGGCATCCCAAAGTGTCCATAGAAACTTCCCACAGTAAGTGCCAGGCTGAACTGGCATCAGCCAAACAGTGCTGGCCTTGGAGAAGGCTGCTCAGATTTCCACCCTTAGCAGCAATCTTCAGCCACCCAAACTCTAGAAATGCCTCACAGGGCAGAGGGAGAACAGGTTGCCGAGAGCTTCGCCAAGCTGTGACGTTTGGAAAACAGAGTCACTCAAATGCAGATAGAAATCTCCCTAAGTTGGTATTTCTTGCTTTTGTCAGCTGCCAGGGGCAGAGATGGGGTAAGTAAGAATCCACACCATTTGGAATTACACCTGCTTTACTGCTTGGATAATTCTTGCCTAAAACAAGCAGCATCAGCTAACCCACTCCTTCCATGTCACCCCCTTCTTTTCTACCTCAGGCAGAGCCATAAGGAGCACATTCAGGAGCCATTCCAGCTTTCATAGAGCTGCTGAAGGCTGAAAACAACTTCCAGCAACACTTAGGTGCAACTCCTCCAACCATCACTCAGCAAAGACCCAAACAAACAGGGAAGCTTTTCTGCTGTGTCCCAGATTGACTTTCCTTCTGCCTTTCCACTTCCCTGCATCTGCACCTCCCAAAGTCACGAGTGTGTTCAGTCACTGGCTGTGACACTCATCGCGCTCTCGGGTGGCAGCTGCAAGGCAGGTGTGCACGTCAGGCAGCTGCTCCAAAGGCACAAGTGTCCTGGGGAAGGCACTCCTACCCAATGCATTTCTGGCATCCTGCTTTTTCCTGCCCTGCCTGACATCTGCCTGCTCTACCAGGATGCAGAAAGTGGCCACGGGTCTGCTCCACCTTCCTTGTGCCAGCACAGAGCAGCGTAGGAGTGAGCAGAAGGAAACAAGGTGTTCAGTCAGAGCTGACAATTAACACACAGCATTGCTGCTGCTTGACCCACACCAGTGAGCAATAAAGGCCACACCACGATTTTTATAGATGATCTGCCAAGGTGAAGACTTTACATTGAGGTTGGCAGTGGGAGGGATTCATATTTTCTGCTCAAGTTCCAGAGAAAATGTTCCCCAAGATCTACCAACTTTTTGCTAAGATTGTGGCCTTCTTTCAAAGCATGGAAGCAGCCATGGCCCCAACACCCAGAGAGCTTTAAAAGGGTGTGAGCCACTTTCAAGCTGGGTTCTTGTAGTGCTCTTTCTAATTTTCTGGTCCTAGAAACATCTCTCTCATCAAAACAATAAACTGCTATTTCAAAGGCAACTGGCTTACTTTTGAGTTGCAGCCACCCTCTGTTATTTTAGACTGACCACACTCACATATGCCATTGTAAAAATTCACCCCAGATCACAGCTTGAGTATAATTTCACGTGTGACTCAATTTGCAATTACAACTTTGCACTTTCACATCCCCTCCCCTCAGCCTGAGCCACTACCCAGCACACAGCCTGACCTACTAATTCCCTCTGCTCACCCACAGCTCCTGCCTGTGCCACGGAGCATCGTGGAGAGGGAGCCTTCAGTCAAGACCTGGGGTGACAAAACATCCCACCCTGTCTAGGTATGCTGTTCCACTATTCAATTATCCACTCTGTTAAATCCAAGGGGTGACTTCTCCAGTTTCACTGGCCAACCTGGTGATGTAATCCCAGCTTTGATGTTTTAGGGGACTGAAAATCGTTAGCAGCTTGCAGAGGCCTTCCTTCCTCCTTGCTCACCAGGCCATTTTCTTTACCAATTCTGCCTAGAATTGCCACAAGCCAGATGCCACCTGCTTGCCTCCTGTTAATTAGGGTAACAAGCACTGAATGGATTTCCAAGGTTTTACTCCCAAATGGCAAGCAAAAGCTTGCAAGGCTGTGCAGCCATGGAAGCCCTTCCACACACAGCCCAGCTGTCTCTGATGGGTAACAAGATGATTTGTACCAGCAGCCAAAACACCTTGAGTGAAGGCAGCTCTGAGCTAAGCCTGGGGGCAACCAGCCAGTCTCCAAATCCACCAGAGCCAGTCTCCAAACCCACCAGCCAGCCTTCCCAGCCCTGCCCCACACAGGTACAGCTGTCACCCCATCCCACTTGCACAGTTCCAGGGGATGTGGAGCAAAGGGAGGGCAAGTTCCATCTCTGCAGCTCCAGCATTCCTCATGTATTAGACTTCCACAAAAGTCAGTGGCTTTGCTTTCCTTTCTCTTTCCATTACATGCCCAAAAAGAAGTTTGTGATGGAATTATAAAGTAATTAGTTTGGATAACAAAGCACATCACTGTTACTAGTTAGTAAAGTGGAATTCAGGAAACTGCACATTGGTAAAAAGAACAGAGACTGAATTAAAGATGAAATGAACTACAAACAGCTCAACTTTTCAGCAGAGGAAACCATGCCAGGAAAGGATCAAGATTAGTTAAGCTAGTTCTTTTAGAGTGGTTTCCTCTTCACAGATGCCAGCAGATGAAAATGCAGCAAAAACTGAATTATTAATGTTGTAAGTTGTAGGTTAATGCAAGCTATTTCTTTGAAAAGGAAGAGCAAACCTTGCAATATTATCTTCCAAGTAATGAAATTTGTATCTTTTTTTTTTTTTTTTTACTATTTTAACAATTAAACATTTCAATCATTCTTGCTGGACGAAGGTCAAACCCCTCAAATCCAAAGCAGTGGTTTTTAAGGGGTAGTTACCACTACCTCTGGCATTAACAGCTGCCATCCCCAGGTCTCTGCTGGCATTAGCACCACTTTGACACAGCTCAGATCCCCCCAGTCAGCTGTATGTCACACTATCAGGGAGCACATCACTTGCAGAATCTGAATTCTTATTTCAAAAATTTCTTTTTGGAGCTAGAGAACTGTTTGATATATGCAGCAACTTCAGAGCACAAGAGGTGAAGTTTTATTCTAAAAGGCCATTATGAAACCGAGAACAGTTTCCAGAGCAATTTCTACTAAAACACAAAGTGTCCATGGGAGATGGAGAATTAAATTAAACTCTCAATTTTTTGTTAAATACCCACTGTGATAACTGGCAATCCAGACTAAGGAGAGGATTCATCTCTCCTCTGGATATTGCCAGTCTAAAGGAGTTGGCCAGCCTTTCCTCTTGGGCACTAGAGAGATGCCACTTCCAGAGGGATTCCCACCACACAGTCAAGATGAAACCTATCCCCTTCTCCTTCATTTAAATTTCCTACAGACTTACAAATCAAAATTCAAACAGTCCCACTCTTAAAGCTGGGAAAAGAGAACCACTTCACTGCAGGTGAATCATCAATGACTGAGGGTTCGCTCGAGATGCTCCAACCAGGACAACATCTAAAACTGCTGCGTGGTCCCGCTGTCAAGAATCCCACGCTGGTGGTGGCAAAAACATCTGATTCAAGGTGGAACTGCACCTGCTTTGAGGCCATTGAGCTCAACTACTTCCCAGTGAACTGAGAGGGCTTTGGAGCAAGGCAGAAATGATGCCATTCTCTCCCGGCGCCGGCCCGTGTAAGCACGGCAGTGATCGATGAGAAGCCAAGCGAGTCGAGTGGTCTCTGTAATTACAGAGCTGTGCTGGTGAAGCTGCTTGCTGGGCAAGGCACTCAGCAGAGGTGAACACCCATGAAGGGAAATGGCATTACTGGCCAGGGCTCGTGCACACACTCCCCAGGGAGGGATTAAGACACTCACGTCGGTTTTTATGACTGACTCGACCAGTCCTTCAGCAGCCCTGTCCATCACAGGAACAGCAGGCAAAATATTTAAAGCAAGAGTAAAATCTTAGTCTTACTGCAATCAAGTTCTCACCCTGAGTCTTTTTTGGCAACTCACAATCTACTGGTAGCAGAGAGCATTTCATGATTGCACTAATACTTCTGGAAATTAATTTTAATTGCAAACTTGTGCGTCTTGGAGCATAAATAAATTCACAGCAGAAAGTCCTAAGCAATCTTAAAATTGCTCCAAAAATTGCACAGTGCATGTCAAACTCAGCTGCTCCTTGGAATCCATTGCAAAATATTGTGAATGCAGAGACCTTTGTGTGTCCAAAGGCAGAGCCAAGGTTTTGTTTTGCCAGCCACAGACACAGGAGACCAAACGTGTAGGCCCTTCCTTGTGTGGGAGGCTTCAGGCCAGAGGTTACATTCAGGCCTCTGTAACTTTTTGCTTTTTAAAAAAAAAAAAAAGATTCAACTTGGTCATCTTTAAAGACACAAACAGCAACTTATGAGGAAGACTTTAACCCAAATTATTCTATTTTTTTCAATGTGTCATCTATCATAATATCTTTACGTCTTCCATACAAAAGACATTGTTAGGTTTAAAGGCTCATAAACACCTTGGAAGTTGGTATAGCACTGGGAGTACATGAGCACCTGTTGTGGGATACAATGCATGTTCTTCATGTGCTGTGTTTACCCTGAGAAGCCTCATGGGCTCACACTTCCCAGCGCTTCACCTGATTTCACACTACTGAGAAGGGTCCTTTCTTTGGGCATCCAAGTAGAAAGGCATCTTTCATGCATCAGAAAAACCTGTCCTCACACTCCTGGATGATCTCTGACCACAGGTTCCAATTAAATCAAGTAATTACGAGGACTTCATTGTCCAAGATAGCCTCTGGACTACATTGCCAAAAAATTACAGACTTGAAATATATCAAAGGACTAATTACTTCCAGAAATAACCCGGACAATTGCCACGTTGCTACGTTTGCCTGAACATTCTCAGCCTCCTCTATTAGGAGCTACTTGCCTAAAACTGCAGCTTCCAGAAATAGTATCAACTTGCTGAACTTCTCCTCGGACAAGGAAGCCAAACACAATTTAAGCAAATGAACGTGCAAAGTATTGTGATGAGTTAACCTCTAAAATGCCTTCACTTTTAACAACAAAGAGCACAGGCACTTCAGCAGCACAACAGTATTTGCCCTGGATCCTTAAATATCTCAGGGCGTTAGTGAATCTAGGCTAAATGGAAGATCAGAGCTAAAGCAGGATGAAGCCAAACAAGCTGCTGTTTATTATCTACCGGGGGACTAACATTAAGTCAACACACAGCACCAACTCCTTGCTTGGCTTTTTGTGTTTGGCTTTCGACTATGTGATGGGTCCTTCTCTGCACCTTTCTCACCAACACGCTTGTGCACACCTGATAAATAAATAGGGGCCTCGAAGCTGCTCATAACCCGGCTCTTGTCTTGCTCCTCCACCTCATCACTACTGTAATGGCAGGCAAAGCGGGGGGAGTTGCCAGACTTGTGGGGCTTCAGCAGGCGGAGGTTGGTGGGCTGGGAGGGCAGCGCGTGTTGTCCTCTCCGTCTGCACTCCTCGGCAAAGGCTTCTTCATCTGCCACCCCTGCAAAAAGCAACAAAGGCAAGAAAGGTAAGCTGCACCCAGAATGCATACAGTCAGCCTGGAAAAAAGACTTCAGAAGTGGGCTGGGCGTTAGGGGTCACAAAGCTCAGACGTGGTGGGACACGGACAATCCCGTGTGTCTGCAGACTGGGGAGTGTCTGGAGCAGAAAGCTCCATCAGGGGCACCCAAAAAAGCCCACTAGATATGATAGAGTGGGGCCACTGTTCCCTTTGTCCCAAAGGGTGGGGTGAGGGAGCTGAGCACACGGCCCTGGACAGGATTTCTGTCCGGTGCAGAGCATGTCATCCCATCCCACCTCACCTGGACTGTCCTGCTCAAGGAAAAGATAAAGGGAAAGGAGTGATAAATACCCAAGCTGGCTACAGGGGTGGTGGGACAAGAATTAAGCCAGCATGGGTTCAGAGGGGCCAGATGTTGGACATCACAGCTGGAGGGATGGTGGAGATGTGTGGTGGAACACAAGAACTCATGTTGAAGCTGTGAGAGGTAAACACAGCCCAGAGGCAAGGCAGGCACACACAGCACAGGCCAATGCACACAATGGAAATAAAACCCAATGTTTGCAAAAACTGCTATGAAAGATGAGAGACTCCTGTCATACTCATGCTGTTTTGCAGATGATACTTTCCTTTGCTGCAGAAACCGTAACAGTACCACTGCTGCAAAGCAGAGAAATCAACTACCATAACACACACAAAACTCAGCAAAACCACACACTGGAAAACAAACAGATCCCAAAAAGTCAACAAAAGATGTTCAACAGGGAAAATAAGGGGGGCAGGGGGGAAAGACTTGGAACAAAGGTGTGTACCACATTAGTCTCTTAAAGGCATTTTAAAGTTTCATTAGTTCAATTACTCCAGTACTTCTAATAGAGCTGATGAAATATGGCATCATTTTATTTTCATCAAAAGTGGTGTGTCATATTCTGGAAGTTTTTCCTGGGATGTGCCCGGCATCAGCTGCTCAGGGAGGGGTGTGTGCTCCCAGCTAATGTGTGTGCTCTTAGTTCATGGCTGGAAAATGCTTTGAAGATGAAGAAGGCACCAGGTACGCAAGACAGGACAGAGCAGGAATCCCCACTTTGTGTGCACCCCACACCACCACTCCCAAACACAACGGGCTGCATTGTCTTTACCTTGTAATCCTACACGGGGAGATGCTTCTGAGGGCATGAGGAAAGGGAGGCAAGGTGTGTTTAAAAAGTCATTTCACAGCACAGGGAGGCACCCGAGGCCCTGCAGCAGAGGAGGACTCCTGAGCACACAGTGGGCTGTGCTTGGGTGCCAGCAGAGGATGCTCCTTCCCAAGTGGTCAAATGGCCATGCCCAACCTCAACACTCCTGCTTTTGTACCCTGGAGTCCCCCACACTCCAAAGGCACCAGCAAACACCACAGAAACACGAGTGATGACAAGACAAGGATTTCTGCCTTCAGTCTCTGCCTGCATCACACCAGTGTAAAACCCTGGGTGTGTGGTTCTCCTTGCAGTAGGACAGGGCTGTCAGGGTGACACAGGACTTCAGCCACGAGAGGCAGGGGGCGAGGAAAAGCTCAGGAAAAGCCAGATGCAGAATTGCCATCGTCACCCATAAGAGGCTACAGGATCTGACACACTATACAAACTGCACTGAAGAAGGTATCAGGCTGATAATACCTATGAAGATAAGCCTATAAAATGCCAAGACTAAGGAAAAAAAGCACATGGAACCTGTTTACATCAGCTGCACATACAAAAAGCAGTCAAGAGAGTTCACTTCCTAACAAATTACAGTGCACCAGAAATAGGGGATCCCTCCTCTCCCATGAAAACACAAAGTGCATGGATTTCTTTTTCATGGGCAAAGTCCTGCTTAATGTATGTTTAAAATTTATATTCACAAATAGGTGCAGAAATGGGAAACGTGCTGAGGCCATCCTTGAGGCTCTGGATGTGTTTGTGCATCACAGAGCCATCCCAACCAGGCACACTCACACAGCTCCTCAGCACTGGGCTCAGGGAGCCAGCACACCTTTGCAATCACAGAACACTTCAGCTGCAAGGAGCCTTTAAAGCTCATCTGGTCCAACCCTCCTATAATAACCAGGGACATCTCTCACTAGATCAGGGTGTCTCAGGGCCCCATCCAACCTGACCTTGAATGTTTCCAGGGATGAGACACCTACCAACTCCTTGGACAACCTGTGCTAGCCTTTTACCACCCTCACTGCAAACATTTCATCGTTGTATCTAAGTCAGCCCTCCTCCAGTTTAAAACCATCACCCCTTGTCCTGTCACTACGGGCCCTACTAAAAGGGCTGTTTCCATCTTTCTTATCAGCTCTCTTAAAGAATTTGAAAGGATGAAATCCATCTTGATCACCTAACAGAGTTCTTCAGTCTTCCATATCCCCAAAGCAAAAGCAAATTTTAATTCAACAAGCAGACCCCAAAAAATTGCCCAAACTTTTCCCCCTCATGAGTTGTGGGAGGGCAGGATGGCACCAGAAATTAGTTAAATGGTGCAACATCCCATCAGCTGTGATTTAAATACTGAATTGACTGCAGTGCTATGCATGGCACGAGCTGTCAGATCTTCCTCTGATCATCCACCTTTAGCACACCTGGCACAGCAAAACTAAAGTGTGCTTTGCATCAACTATTCTCTCCTGTTCTACATACTTGAAACATTTGAGCCAGACTGCAGCACTGCAAATAGAAAACTTGAACAGAATTTACTCTGGGAGGAGTCAGCCACAAAGGACATCACCACCAAGAAGTGCTAAATTCTGCTAGAGCTTTGTCAGCAGAGATGTTTGTCCTAGAAATGGCTTTTAGGAAGACAGCAGGTACTGGGGATGGGGGCTGGGTGTGGAATACCCGAGTTCTGAGCAGGAATATCCACCCAAGGAGCACCTTGCAGGAGTGCTCAGGCTTTAAGCAGCCCTCAGTTCCCCCAACACCTCCTTTGTGCCATCCCCTGCTCCTCCACACCCGCCTGAGAGCCTGGGCAGCCGCGCTGTGACCCCAAGCAGGGACTGAGCCAGGTTAAAAATAACCCTTTTTGCCAGCTTATTTTTAACCCAGCTCAGAGCCTGCAGCCAGCTCATCGTGCAGCTGCCCCAGCTGGGGCAGGGAAGGGGGAAACTGTTGAGGGCAGCTGGAATCAGCATCCAGGTTACGGTGTTAAGCCAAAGATCTTATTCTACCAATGCAAATAATAATTAAAAACCTAGCAGTTATTTCACTTGCAAAACCAGTTTGGAGAAGTTACATTTCTAAGAGTTAGTTCTGAAAATTACTGATTTGGCATTACCAGTAACATATAAAAACAATAATTAAGATGTGGGTTTGTGCTGCAGCAGGTTCTCTGAAACGAACAGCAACTTCCAGGGAAGAAAAGAACCAAACAGGAGCTGCAGCATCCTAAAAAGCTGTGTTAGGGCTAACAGCTAGCAAGAAGGGCTGGGAAATCACTTCTCACGGCAAAGAGGTGCTGCTGGGCGGTGGAAAGCAGGCTCCTCGGAGCTGTGATAAACCAGCAGAGGGCAATATCGGCTGGCGCCAGGTGTCCCGGCGGAGCGGCGCTGCCAGCCCGCACTCGGGCGGGCACACGGGGATGGTGCAGGGCTGTGGCAAACCGGGACAGGTGGGGGCTCAGGGGAGCCACCAGCTACGGCAAAGGGTCTGTGCGTGATCCTGGAAATTTGTCTCAGCATAGTCTGACGTGTCTCAGTAGAGCAGTGTCCTAGGGTGACTTGATGATGCTTGTATCCCCAGTGGTCTGTTCTGTTTGTGCTGATAGTATATTCTGAGGATGACACACAGGAACATAAACACCGGCAGAAACACGCAGGTGAGCTGGAACAGGTGAGTCTTGGAGCACTTCACACCACAGCAGTCCTGCACAGGCTGCCACTCACCATTATTTGTGTTACATTTAAGTAATACCCCTGTATGTCCAGGAATTGAACTGAAATCCTAGCAGGAATCAGCAGTAATTAATGGCAGGACAGTAATGACAGAACTACGCTGAGCAAAGCAGGGTAAACATCCTGAGGAGATGGAGCTGCTGATTTGCATTCACCAGCTCACTTCCCGCACTGCTGCCTGCTGTGCTCTTACACACCACAGCACAGAAATCCAGCTAGAATCGGGGTTTCCCCTCTGTTACGAAATAGAGAGCAGGTGTGCCAGTTTGCTCAGTGCCAAGGAGCACTTCCCTGAGGCCACAAGCACCAGAGAGCCCCCAGTGCCCTGGCAGCATCAGCACAGCTCCCAGCTCAGCTCCTGCCCCCGGGTGTTCCAAGGCGGCTTGCAGGAAGCTTCCTCCATTGGAATCATCTCTGAAGGATGGCCTGAGAAGTGTCTAATTCTTCAAGACTCTAAAGTTAAGGGGCAGTGTAAACTCAGAGCAAGGCATCATATTGCTGCTTCAGCCAGTCTGAGGCTCCCCTGAGCTGTTCCTGATGCAAGCCGACATCACAAAGAGTGCAGAAAGCTGGGGGTGGGAGGGGAGCTTTCCTTGAATTTCTTGCCCCCTCCATTACCAGGGTTTGGAATTTACCCCGTGCTTACAGAGGACCTGCAGTTCCTGATGACTCAGCTACATCTGCTGCTGCCACAGAGAGCTGAACTGCAATGGAAGGAGCAACCAAAAGTGAAAGAGAAAGACCCCCATTTAAACACACTTATCTGAAATCGATTGCACTGTGATCTTTGTAATCTATTGATAAGATTTTTCTACCAATGTACTTTTCCATGGTTACAGCAGCTCTGGTATTAATATTTACCTTGGCAGAAGGTACCAGGGTTCCTAGCCTGAAGTCCACCAGTTGCTGGGAAATCTTAGGCTTTACAGGAACCAGTTTAATCTGAGAACTCATCTAGCAGATCTGTCCACAGGCCTGGATTACTCTGGACTGAAAAAATCCTGGAGATCAACTGGATCTTTTGTTTCTTCTCATGAAAGCTTCATATCTAATGTATGATAGCACACAGAAGACAGCAGGAGACCAAATGACTCTACTAAAACACAGAAACGGCCTAATTTAGGGGACCACACCTTGAAAGTTGCCTCCAGAAAGTTGCCAAATCATCAGTTTTTTTTAATTCCTGTTGGAAACTAGGGATGCTCATTATAAAACACCCAGCCCAGGGTATTTTCCAAAACCACGTGCACACACACCCCTTACCTCTCCTGAAACTGTAGACAACACGCACAGCCAAGAAAATACTCCCTTCACCATTACTAGAGGCTATGTTGAGCAAGTTCTTCTGATTAATTGTTCTTAAACTTGTTTCTAAATGCCAGGAAACACTAACACTGTGACGCTCAGCAGGAGTTATAAAACCCTCTTTTTTCAGCCTGGGCTCTCTTGGGATTGTCAGACTTGATAGAAACCAAAATTTGCATTGAACCCTCTTTGGAAAATGTCTCTGACTTTGACAGTGACAGCCTTTAAAAGTCTCTCTCTTGCTATTTGATGTGATCCTTACAAGAAAAAGCAGCCATTTTAAAATCCTCTGATTAAAAAGATGCACATAGTTTTGAAAGCTGAAAGAGCCTGAAGTCACTCAGAAACTATCCAGGGAATGCTGGAGCAGCTGCCCCATCTGCACCGTCACTTTTGTAAACTGTAAAGGGAGTTTATTTCAACAGTGACGTTTACCAGCCAAAGCACAGGACAAACAACGAGGTTTTGAATCGGCTCACAACAGATCAGTGTCTTTCACCAATTATTGGCAATCATTTTCCTTCCAGAGCAAATGCACTGGGTGTTACAGAGAACACGGGGTGATTCAGGGTTTCTCAGAGTCTGAGACTCCTGTCCTGCAGAATTCAAGGAAATATTTATCCAAAGCGGTGCCTGGAGTGCTCAGCTGGGTATAAAGTGAAGATGCCAGCAGCTCCCAATCCATGCCCTGCAGAAACCTGCTCCCAGTGTCCCAGCCCCTCCTCTCCCTGTCTCACATCCTGCACAGGCTCTGACAGCTCAGCTCTCTCAGCACCAATGGCACTGCACTCTGATGTGGGTTAGGTCTCCCTGCTACAACCCAAAAACTCATATTAAGTTTATAATTAGGGGATTTGGGCTGGCCTTTCCCAGGCCAGGACCAGCACTAGTATCTTGCCTGCCATGAAAGCCAGGCATTTCTTGCCGGGGGGAAGAAAAATCCAGAAATGGCAGGAGATGGCAGGGGAGGTGGTGGCAAAGTCCTGGGAAGTGATGGAAAAAACAAGGGTGTGGGATTTGGGAAAAGGGACAGGCTGATGGAGTGCTATTTCAGTCCTGGAGAGGCCTGGCTACAGCACCTCCAGCGTCCAGGAAAGGGCAGGGCTCAGTGCTTTCTGCTCCATGCTCAGAGCAACCCTCTGCCCTCCTGGCTCTAGCAGCTGGCAGTGGACTTGCTCCTTTCATTTCTCGTATTCCCTCGTATTCATCTGCTCCAGTGCCGTACCCCTGCAGCACAGACCAGAGCAGGGTAAACCCCACGCTGTGTTCTCTCACCTTCCCTGCCCTGCAGCAGCTCCCTTAGAAAGTTCCAACTTTAGATTTTCCTTTTTTTTTTTAGGTGGATTTTACCTACCACCTCCATCCACGCCCAAGAACTCCATGATATCCTGCATTCAGCTCAGCGTGTCCCAACACGAATCCTGCACTCCCAGCTACTCAGGGCACATTTCACCACAAAGATTCCCCAATCTGCAACAAACTGGTACAATAAAGTGAATTTTCAGCACACACCAACCACAACAGCACTGCTTTGAAAGGAAATGTGATCATGCTGTTCCCCATGGTGGCTATCAGGGATCAATGGCTACAGCCACTCCTGTTGGACCAGGCTGAGCTCTAGAGCCTGGCCTAAAGAGAGGGAGCTGCTGGGAAAGCCTGGAGTTACCTCCTCCCCACCAAAACTTCCTCACCAGAACCTTTTAAAGCCCACTGGATTGGTCCTACATGATTTCTGAAGAGAGAAGGCACAGGCTGAGCACACCCAGGTTTCTGCAGCTACTTTCCTTCTGTTAAAGCACACCAGGGCATCCATATGGATAATGCCAGTTGCTCTCATCTTAAAGATCTGGGATGTTGGAAAAGCAAATGGCAGGAGGTAACAACATGAATCCTCATGTTTCCAGCAAGCTGAGAAATGACCCAATTTGCATGCTCAAAGGGAATTTTATTAATTTTAAAAGACTTTATCAAGCAGGGGCCTTATTCATTTCTGCATGAATTTTGAAAGGAAGCAAAGAATGAGGAATGAGCTTCACAGCTTGACATATATAAATACAAATTAGCAAGATTTCAAGCTTGGAGCTTGACCAAGTGAACCTGATTTTTAAACAGCAATCAAGATTACTTAAAAGATTGTATTTTCTACACTGTTCAGGGTCATGTCAGAGGTCCACCCCAGTTTCCTGCAAGTCTCATTGTACAGCACTGCATTGAAGTGACCAGACCCCTTTAACAACCTGTACCAGGGCTCCTGCTCTTGGGGCTTCCTTCTCCAACACACCTCACACAACTCATGGCTGAGATGGAGCTCAGAACACTGTACCTCTGTCTCTTACATGGCTCCTCTTCCTCTAGAAATTGTATCATTGACATCAACTTCTTTGATTTGGTTTGATACTTACAAGGGCAGACAGCGATAGGACAAGGGGGAATGGCTTTAAACCATTGAAAGGGGGCAGGTTTAGATTAGATATTTGGAAGAAATCTTTCCTGTGGGGGTGGTGAGGCCATGGCACAGTTTGCCCAGAGAAGCTGTGGATGTTCCATCCCTGGAAGTGTCCAAGGCCAGGGTGGACAGGGCTCTGAGCCCCCTGGTCCAGTGGAACATGTCCCTGCCCATGGCAGGGGATCAGAACTGGCTGAACTTTAAGGTCCCTTCCAACTCAAACTGTCCTGAAACAAAGAGGGTTTTTTCATCTCAGCTCTATTTCGACCTCAGACAGAAATCCCCATGGGTTTCATCTCTGCCACGAGGAAGCCTCGCAGCCCAAGTTTCACTTCAAAATTGTATTTGAAGTGCAAACCAAAATCCTACTGAGGGAAAAAAAAAAACCAGCCCTTATAATGAAACTTAATAGTCATTACTAGAGGAAAACAAAGAAATAAAAATTCCACAGTGCAACTGCATGCAGCCCTGCCAGGTCCTCCATGGTGTACCCAGACATGAGGTGCCTCCCATCAGTGTTTCCTCTGCCCCCCTGCCCAAGCAAAGCTCCATGACCTTCACATCTCTCACACTTGTTCTCCAGAACCTCCCAGTTCCACATGAAACAGCTCCTTCACTGTCCCCAAAGACAAAATTTGCTTCTTGTCTTCAGCCCTTCTAGGAGTTTCCACCACCAGGTCAAGCAAAATTGGCTTCTAATTAAAAAGCTCTTCAAACAGCAAAAGCAGAGGAAAAGTGCTCTTCTACTTTTGCAACAGATCTTTATAACTCTTAAAAACTAATGAGTTGAAGTATCAAGACGTCATCTTATATTCCCATTAGCGGCCCTCACTAAAGGAGCAACTTCAGAACAGCTCTGAGCAAGCCCTAATTTGCAAATTGTACAGCTGTGTTACATATTTTTCCATTGATTATCAGCTTTAAACCAGTCTTCAAAACCTTAATGCACAGCAAACCCAGATTACCGTAAAAGAAAAAAAAAATACATCAAGAAAGAGCCATGCAGTTAAATTTAAAAAGAAAAGAATCTCATGAGTGACTTCAGAAAAATGTGATGAATGACTTCCCCAGCTGTTTTGTCAACACTTCCATAGTAATTTGGCAAAAGCACAAAATCACTAAGTTTATACTTTCATCAAATGGCTATTAGTGCTGTTGAAATATCACAGACACGAGACAGTGAGTGCAAGCCCCACGTTTCATATTGCACTGTCCACGCGCCGTTTGCAAGGTCTCATCTTTTCAGGTTAATCATTTGAAAAATATTCTCCCTTCTGCCCCGAGGCTTAAATATGACACTGTGGCTCTGACACTACGGGTTCCACATATTAATTATAAAAAAAAGAAGAGATACCTGCCCTCTCCAATTATACCCCCCAACATGCAATTTATTCCTCATCCATCTATCCCTGTAGGACTACAGCACGCAAATCCCATCTTCCAGTGTGAGCACACATCCCTGATTTACAGAGCTCCAGAGACCATCACCTTTTAAATGACCCTGAAAGCATCACATGCTCACAGTAACAGGACATCTCTTCTGAGGTTTCAAAGTATTTCATGAACTTTCACCACAAAACCCAGTTCCCAATGACAGGAACACTAAGTTGTTAGCTGCTGTTCCATTTTTAACACAAAAATGACAAGCCTGAATTATAAAAAATTGTGTTTCAAGTTGACATTCAATGGTAGTTTTGACTAAATACTATATTTAATTATGAAACCTGTACAATTGGCCTTAGAGGAGACATGACTCCCAGGCTGCATCAACTTTTGTTGTTTGGCATCTCCAATCCATCTCAAAGTTTCCAATCATTCTTCCTTTCCTACCCACAGTCAAGTTCTTAAAACCCACCACAGTTTAGCAATACAATTTTTCAAATCCTGTCAATAACAAAATTTAAAAATGCAATGTATACACACAAATACATGCAGGTATTTAAACAGATAAAAATTAATTGTTCCATGTATGCTTCTCAAAATGAACTTCTGACCAAACAACCAATAAAGAGAGCACAGAAATGAAGATTTTTTCTACTGAAAAAACCCCAAACACCAAACGAGGAACATGACTGCCACGCAACACTAACAATACTTACAATTCTCTTTTGTGCCTGGAAACAGTATCATCAGTTTATACACTCCTTCTGCAGACATCCAGTGGGAGCAGGAAAGATTTTACCAAGAGAGCTTTGTGAGTTTTGGAAAGAGAAGGAGAGTTTGAAGAGTGGTATTAGTACCTCTGGGTGCACCCAGGAAGGCCATGGACCTCCCAGGAAGGCCACCCTAGGGCTGTCCCCATCCTGTGTGGCTGCAGTGGCACCATCCCACCTTCTCCTCACCTTGAGATCCGTGGGATAAAGCACCAAGGACAGGAACAACCACAATCTCTGGGGCCAAAGCGAAAAAGGGGGTACCGGTATTTAAGGACTTTCCATAATGGCAGAGAAGCTGGAGTGCTCCACGTTCCAGAAGGGTGGAATGCACACTGGAGAGCCCACTGGCTCTTGGTGCAGAAGTGGATGTGACCTGGGGAGGGCTGCCTCCACCAAAACTGCACAACTGAACACCACCTGAAGTTGTCATAACCAGCTTCTGCTCAAAATCACCCAGCATAAAGATGTACTCTCACTCCTGTAATTCTGTAACAGCAGTGAAAGCTTTATGCAAGAATGCTTAAGTGACTATTTGTCAGTGGGATCAATATATCATGGTATAAATATTTGAAAAATTATAAAAACAAGTATCAAAACTGCTGTGGTTTGAGCTGTGTAACTTCAATTTTGTAGCAGCCCAAAGTGCAGCATCCAGCAGAGCTACTCCACCTCCTCCTTGAACATCAGCAAACTCAGAATCTTCTCAGAAACACTGGCCAAGAGCATTTCTGAGTGTGAAGGTGTCAAACTCAATCTACACAAAAGCATTTCTCCTCAGCCTTGTGAGCCAGTGTGGCTCCCTTTGCAGGTTTGGAAATGTCCTGCAGACAGCACTGTGACAAAGAGAGCAAACCTGGAACAGATCCACAACAGGTAAGGCTGATGTTCACCTACATTGGTTATCATACAGTTCAGTGACTGACAGAAACAGTCCCAGATTTTGCACATTTGAGAACATTTTGTCACTTTCCAATTAAAATTCTGACCTTGCTTGAACTGCTGGTATTGGATACAGCCTGGTATTTCTACAGAAACAATCTCCATTTACAGTAATATTTAAAAATACTAAATAAAAGACTCATGAACTGTTTTTCTAAGGAGAAAGTTGCTTAGACAAGACTGAATAGTGGACTGGAAACAGAATTGGAGCCAAAAGGGCAGCAAAATTGCCTTCCAGGAGATGGAATCTGTTTGCAAAAGCCTTCAAAGCACTGAATTCAATTGAGAAGATAAATCAACAAATAAAACCACACTGTTATAAGAGCAATAAATAGACACTGATGACAGTTCAGTTAGGACCTGAGTGTCCACCTCTACTCCAGTTTTAACTGAAAATCTAGAGGACCTAGATTTTAAAAGATTAGCCAGAATAGTCACAAAAATAGAAAACCCAAGAGGCTTTGACCTCTGTTAACAATCTATCATCTAACCTACGTGAAAGCTGCACTCTAAGTTGCCAGCTTGGCTCTGTGCCCCTTACAGGCCCAAACCCAACAGCAGAGACACTGACAATTTGGGAGATTTTGCCACCACACCCAAAAAACACAACAGCAATCTGCATCTAGAGTCAGCATGAACCAAGGGCTGGTTTCAGGAGGAGCTGGGAGGTGCAAGGCAAAATTCCCCCCCACAAACAGCTCTCATAAAAGAACTTTCCACAACTGGAAACTATTCTGTGCAGGGCAACAAGCACCTCCCCTGCAACAGAGCAGCACGAGCATGCACTTGGCTTTGTGATTTATTCCACAGAAAGGGTTACCAGGGATGGAGTCATCACCTTCTATAAACATTTCGAGGGCAAAGCCACACATGTGATCTCAGAGCAAGTGCTAGAGGAGAGGGAAGAGTGGAAACCACGTTAAGAGAAGAGTAATCAGTTAATCTTATGTTCTCAATTTGGTTGATCAAGAAGAGCAGGGAGGTTCAAACACCTGTGTCTTCTCAGAAAAATGTTTTATTTCCCTGAGTTGAGTTTCTTGTTTTTAGGAGTGATTACAAGAAGCATCTTCTCAATTAGTCACTGCATTAAAGCCACTTAAACGTCACTTTCTGTTCTATGACACTTTTTGAGACAGAGTTATAGCTATTAATAAATAAATTATTAATGGCTACAAAACTGCTATGAGAAAGCTCCAGGACAAATTACTCTACTCTCTTTTAACCTTTAACCAAACAGACTTTCTTCCAATTCTTTCAGGCTAATACTTTCAATATAGATCAAAGTAGGTCGATAGCAATATTTCAAAAGTACTTTTGAAATTTAGATACACCTCCCCTTGCAATAGATCCTGCAATTTAGACACTATATAGGAGTAGATGACATTGATATGTAACACCTCTAAAATATGAATATGCATAGTAAAGTACACATCATTTTCTTTTTACTTAAGAGTGGTAAAAACCAATCATCTACTTGTCATTTTCTACCTGCTTCTCAAAAGAAAAGGATGTTTAGTCTATGAACACTGGGCAGTGACTGTAACAGGGGACTAGATCTGCACAGCAAACAAAACTACATTTTCCACCTCTGGAATAGGTTCCACACAGAACGCAACTCCAAACTTTGAAGGTCCTTGGAAAATACAGCTAAAATTGATGGAATTGTTTTGCTTTGACAACTTCCAGTTCCAGTACATTTAAAAACATTTTTTTTAAACAATTTTAAAGTTTTGAAGCCATTTACTGCTAACGAACCTTCAAGGTGTGCACTGGCTACAAGGTGTGCACTGTAAACTACAAAAATGTTTCTGTCCAAGCCTCCTTTTAGGCCAGAGAAGGGCAGAGCACGTACACTTGTTTGCTTTTCCATTAACAAGATTCCTTGTGTCACTACAGCTGGCTCTGGCCATGCTGGTGACTGGAAAAAGCCTTACACTTTTTATTACTTGCTCAGAAAGGAGACTGCACAAGGGCTATTTTCAGCGCTGAATATTTACATCTCAAAATACAGTTCATTTGACCACTGAAGAATAACATTCTGGAGTTCTAGTGCTCTTCAAAAGCAGGATACCTTTCCCAGAAAATTTGGGAGGACCTCAAGAGATTATCAGGATTTTACCACACCATAGCTTACCTTTTAGTTTTGTTACAAACTGTGTCTGTTCCTTATATGACCCAAATGCTAATGAATTATAATGCTAGGAAGTTGCCTTTCCTCAAATTCTCCTTAGAAATTAACCTAACAAATGCAGCTCTGAGTATATACAAAACCCAAAATATCATCCACAGAGAGGTTTTTCACACACAGCCCGGCAGGACACTTCCCTGCCTATTCTGTAGAACCATTTATCTGACATAATGCAGTCTTAGGTGTTTAGCACACTACCAAAGGTGACTCTATTAACAAAAAGCCAGTTCTTTTCACCACAGTCACTTAAAATTCAAAACACATGCATTGCTAGCCTTCAGATTTAACACACAGTAAAAATAAAAAAAATTTAGATCATTAAAACATTGCCAGCATTCAAGAAAACGAATAGCTTACTCTGAAATGTGGATCTTTGCTGCATCATTACACTGATTAACAAGAGACATCCTAATCCTCAACTGAGGAGTTGGAATTAGGCTGTCTCAAGGTGTGCAGTTAGTAGCTGGTGAGAAGACAGGACATACACAAGGGCTCATTGTATTGCAAATTCCAAATCTAACTCCCGGGCACAGTCATCACCGACCTCGCCCTGGTTCCTCCTCCTCCTCACTTAGCATCCAATTCATCCATTACAATAAAGCCACTTACCTGAACAGATCCAGAACATCTTCTCCCACATGAAGTCCACTCTTGGCACCTACACATCCCAAACTGGATGCTTTAGGGCAATAGTCATCAGGCTGCCCCAGATGCGCGTGGTGTTGGCTCCTCTCTTCCCAGCTGCCCTGCTTCCTCAGCACCTCCCGAGAGACAAAGCAGCCCCCACATCACAAAAGCATCCCCCAGTCTGAAAACCACTCTAAGGGAACATGACCTATGGATCAATGTCAACACATCAGGAGGGAAGAAGCCAAGGTACAGCCCATGGAGGAGGGCTGGAAGGAGCACTGTGCTCCATGGTGCATCTCGTTCTGTGCCCCAGGCTCCCAGAGCTTCCACTACTTCTATGTAAAGCCCAAGCAATCCCTTCTCACTAGGAGATATTTTTCAGAAAGCTGGTCTTTAAGACATGAAAGCCAGAGAAACTACTGGTCTTGGCAGCTTCTTCCAACAGTTAATCATCCATGTGTTAAAAATGTGTGTTTATCTTCTCATTTGAATTTGTCTAGTCTGATACAAATATTTATACTCTTCTTCCAAACAAGGCGACCTTTGATATGCACAGTTTTTTCTAATTGGTGTACACATTTTTTTTAGAATCAAAGTGGAATTTGGCACACCATCCTCAGGCTGCAGAAGCACCTCCCTTGCTTGTGCTAGCAGGGGAACAGCCTCCAGAGCAGTGCTGAGCCTGGGCAGCCAGAGAACAGGCAGGGTTCACTGGAGGAGGAGACAGACAGACAGCCACCACTTCTGCATTCACTGTGATAACTCGTGACCATGTTTTCCTGATGAGCAAGGCAAAAGCCAAATGAGGAGAAAAGTCCTTGAAATCTATATCAACAGCACAAAACTGTTGCCTTAGCACGAGTTCTAACGTCATTACAGTGCAAGGATTTCGTCTCGCCAGAGCTTCATACCTCCTCCACGTTCTCACAAGCAGCTCCTCTATGCACTGCCTGTTCCCAGTCCTTGCAGCATCATCTGACTCCTCTTACTCCAGACCCCACCAATCCACTCTTTTATACCACTTGTTCTTATTGGCTACAGGTGTGGCCCATTAAGATCAGGCCTGCTTCTAATCTTTAGTAATTGGTCCAGCTGCAGCTCATTGGGGGATAAGATTACCTTCTGTACCACCTTCATTTACCCATACTGTATCCCCCTACACAGAACAAGCTGCATTGTTTTCCTGCTTCTCCCTTACTGGTTTCAAGGACCTTAAGATTTGCTATTCTTTTCAGGGGTACACCATCCAATCCCAGAAAAGACAGAAGTAGCACTAGAGGTGTTTAATAAAAGAAGCATTTTGGTGGTTGTCCTAACTCTCAAGGTGAATGTCCCAAAAGGACAATCTTCCAATTACTCAGGAGCTGAGAAACTGAGGGCAGGAGACTTCTGAATGCTACTCCGGCTTGCAGGCAGTGCCAGATACAGCCAAAATAGCTCCAAGTGAATTTCTAGCTCTCTCCTGCTCTCCTGCCAGCTCCCACTTGGTGTAGAAGAGTTGTACAATGCCCTTTTATTATCCAAGTGCAGTACATTTGGTGATAAGGACCTGACTGTATTTCCATAGGCACCCAGCAGTAAGAAATGAGATTACCAGAGTAATTCTCAGCAGTGTCTGAGTGACTACTCAACAGGAGATGGCCAAGTAACTCAAAGCACCAAAGTGCCTTCTGATGAGAGGCAGTGATATTACAGAAAGCTTGGCCAAAGTCCTCTGGAGACAGAAGGCCTTGTCCTCTAGCTAAGGAAAGGCTGAGCCTTGGCCATTTGAGATTTGTCCGTTTTCCTTCAGAAATACTTTCACAGATAAGTTCAAAACAATTTTAAAACATCCACAGTCTAGCTCCCCCTGGAAGGAGAATGACAGTGACTGATACTGCAGAATGCTCTTACACAAAAGCAAAGCACAGTATTTCCATTGCTGAGTATGACAAATATCACAACAGGATGACAAATGCAGATTTAGTTTCTGAGAAGAGTAAAAGGCAGCCTCCAACTACATGTCTAGGAGAAAACTTTGCCAGAGAAGGCTATGGTGACAGTTATGCAAATGTGTGATAAATTACCAAGTTAATCTTACTCTGTATATCAGTTACAAAGATTAACACAGGCTTGACATGTATTTCTGGAGGGAAACCGAAAGATGGATGAGGCTGCCCAGCTTTTCTACCAGATGTCTCAAAGCCTCTGTAGCCTTATGACTTTTATTATTATTGGGAGGTAAACTCCCCTCCTGCACCACAATTCAATCAAGCTTGTGACTGGAACCAAGACAGAAGATTCCAGAGCTACTGCTTTGCATTTTCAGCTGGTTTAGCAACACCTTCGAGCAACTCCGTTACAGACACAGACAAGTAATTCTCTTTTCTGGTCATCATGAATGTGTGTTCCTCAACATGAATACTATGACCAGTCACCCAGGCTGGATCCCTCTCTCATTCTAGTAACTCAAATAAATTCACAAATAAGAAACAGTGCAGGAAATGTCAAATTTTACTTTTAACTTCAAAAAGGAGGAACTGAAGCGTTCTCAATGTACCATGTTATCTGTTCTATCACATAACAGAGCAGCAAGCTCACGTGAGCTTTTCCAAAGTAGGTGTTACTATTTCATCTCCCTCTAACATTCAGGTGAAAGAAAGGATTCAGCTTTATTTTCACTGCTGGTAAACTAGCAGCTACAGGGTTTTGTTTTTTCTATTTTTATGAAATTCACTTGAAGTTGGTTGCATCGAAAAGAGCTAGAAAAGCCCTCATTTGAGAGTCAGAGGTAAATATAAGCTATAGGCTAAAGCCAAATTTTAAGAGTTAACTACCAAAAGCCTCTAAAAATATTTTTTCTTGACTGTCAGTTTTAAGTCAGGTTCAAAAATTACCTCTTTTTAGTGAGTTTAAAATTAACTCAATATGCTGCAAAGTTAACTTTATTGTAAAAGCCAGAGAAACTAAAGAGAATTCTATTTAATCGTGTCCTTCTGATAAAATGTTTTACTTATCTTCTCAATTAAACATACTTTAATCCCCACCACAACATTTTGAATCTGACAACATCTGAAAGTCTTCCACTTCCTTTATTCTTTTAGAAGGTAATTAGCAGTCAGGCCATCAGTGCAATCTACCTCACACCAGGACAGCCCAGCTTTCAGGCCTGGGCACTATCACCTCCAAACTCCTGCCTATCTTTTGGCCACAGCAGCATGACAGAGCATAAAGTACTCATGTGGGGTTTTGATTAACTTTCTACCAGCTGTTGTAAGTGAGATAACACCTAATGCAGCACCGAGTCTGCCACGACAGTTTTCAGAGAAGTTTCAGTGAGTTTAAATCAGCACAGCTTGCACAAGTTCAGGGTTATGGCTCTGATCATCACGGGATTTTAATGCTTTCAGTTTTTTTTAACCTGACAGCATCTCAAACATAAGTTTTACTATTTTGTGAAATGTATGGCCTATATAACAGAGTACAAACCAATCATCTTCAGTTTAACCTTTCAGGAGTGCACTTCACTCAACAACCAGCTCTAGCCAAGGTATGTTTTTCAATACCAAGTAGAAAATCCCCTAGAATTATAAATTCAAAGGTGCAGTTTGTAACACTAAAAAAGTAAACATTCTTCATTCCAGCTCTAGTGCAACATAAGGACCATTTCAGCATTTCAGGTGGAAGGTTAAGAAGTTCTGTACCTACGACAACCACTTTAAGACAAACAATAACAAGAAAACCCAACTGCTGTCTATGTTGAGGCAAATCAAGTCTGTGATCATAACTTTCTTATGTTAAAAAAGAGAAAGTTTCAAAGTTTGGTTACTGCTGACTGGCAGATTACTGATGTCCATATTGCCATTAGCCCATGAGAATACCATGACTTAAGAATAAGCCTAAACACCAGAACATCCAAAAATCACAACCAAAGAGGCAGATTTTCCAAAAATACTAAGAAACACTTCCCCAAAAAGGTCAACAAGTATTTTAAGTCCTTTTCAAAGGTTCTCTGACCACAAGCATCAAACAGCTGTAGCATTCATTCTGCAACACAACCATCTTCAGAAGCACTATCCTGTTACAACCACAGATTAAACTCAGGCAAAGGAACTCACTGCTCAAACAGAACAGAAGCAGATTCAGGAACTCACATTTCCAAAAATAAAAAATAAAATCTAACTTTATCACTGGACTAGACCACAGATGGTCTGAAACACAGCACAGCTAAATACAAAAGACAAACCTCCAGTTACACCTAATGCCAAAACACTGAAGGAGTCAAGGAAACAGGATAACCAAACACAAACATTGAGAAGAGATACAAACCCTCTGGGCTTAGAGATGATGGGTTTTTAAATCTTTTACAATCTTGTTTTCAGCATTCTAACTCAGCTCATCAATTAATCACAAGTTGATACAGGATCCACCTGACAAATGCTACGCACACACTCTCTGCAGAGCAGCTTTGTCACCTACACCACAAACCAAGCCCTCTGATTCTCAACAGAGAAGGTATTGTGAGAAGTGAGCACTGCAGGAGTGCAGCCATTTTACAGTGTGAAGCATTCCAACACAAAATCCCAAACTCCTTCAGAAAAGCCAAGTGGAAGGGGCAGATGCCATGCACTCTACAGAGAAACTGGGGTTAGTGTGCTGCACTGGGTTACTGCCATGCACAAGGGACTGCAAAGAGGTTGCACCAGGAGAAAGCATCACAAAGTTCTTGTATTCACCAATGAACTTTGAAGCAGAGCATGACGGACTAAATGACTTAGCAGGTTCAAAAACTCCATCTTGGTTTTTCCAAACCACTGTTTTTCCAGGATGCTTAATTTAAATGGGATGGTGTCACTAAACATTCAAAATTAATCCCTCATGTATGAAAAGATGGCACTTTTAATCCAATAGCACCTGGTTTTGAAAGCTGCCTCATCCTACTGTACATTTGTACCTAGCCTTTGCCATCAAGAAGTTTTTCTGTTGTTAATTATTTTGTACTATTTTGGCCAAAACTGAAGTTTAAGGAAATGTGCTGCCCTTGATGATCTATCACTTCTAATAAACAGGTCTCGTACACCCATGCAAATTATTAAGGAACAACATAAAATTTTTTTCAAAGCAATCTAACAAGTGGGTTTTCAGGAGAAAACAACTAAATTCAGCAAAGAAATTCTGAATATAATATGGAATGTGAGTTTATTTTGTGTTTTAAAAAAGGAGCTGGATGCAAGAAGTTGCATCAAAAAAAAAAATGTTGGATGTGATGTCATTTCAAAAAACACTGACAGAAATGGAGACTGTTAGGTTTAGGTCAAGTGAACAATGACAGATTTTTCAACCTGGAACTGGAATTCCTGGTCCAATGATATATTTGAACCAAGACCACATATCCAGTTCAACCACCAGCCTATGGAAATGCTGGTGTGTGGGTATCTCACTCCTGCAGGAATCTACTGCCAAATTCTGCCTTCTGCTGACTCATTCTCTGTGTTTTGAAAGTTTCTATCAAGGAAATGCAGCACAGCCACTTTAATGCTGCATTTTGGCCAGCTCTGACAAGCAGCTTTAGGGATCTGAAGACAGAACAGAGACTATCCAAAAAACTGGATCTTGAGCAAATTTAGTGTTAAAAAATTTCACTATAGAATCCTGATGTGACCTGTTTGTGTGTAACACTGTGACACTTTCCTAGGTAAGAATATAAGCATGTGGGTACAGATCTGCCACCCTAATTGTGTTCTTAACCTGAGCAAGGCAATTGAAATGTTAAAGATGACTTGGAATAAAACCAGAAGGCGAAGTTTGGCACTTTAATATAAAATCTAGGGGTATCCAGAGGAAGGCATTCAAACTCAACTCCAGATTGTCCTAATTTTATTTGACTTGGTTAATCAATTTTAAAGCATTTTTTACAATTTACATAATTTAAAGGAGCACACTGCATCCCATAAATATAAATTAACATTTTTAATAACTCAAGACATCACAACAAAGCCAAATTTTGAAATAAATTTCATGTTTAGTTATCTGGATCAAGAAGTAACATACATGGGGAGGGGGAAAAAACAGCATTAACAAGAAAACACTGTTTAGTTCTAAACTAAGTTTGTGCTTCTACATCAAAAACACAACACTGAAGTGACAGGAACTCTGCAAAGAACTTGAAAAGGTATATAACTGCTTTAGTCCCAAAACCAAAGTATATATTTCTTTTTTCTTCTATATGTTATTTTTTTTTCAGTTCTATCAAATGAGCATTAATGGTAGAGGGACAAAAGTACAATATACTAACTTTACTGCAAATACAAATTCTGTTGTAGCAGTTTGTTAGCTTGGTTTGGCTTAAGTTAAAATGGTTTTCCTGCATGAAAAACAAGAGCATATCTTTTCAATGTATTTAATAATCAACGCGTTTGTTAGTACAAAGCAGATGGTGTTCAGCAAGAAGGCATTAGGTGATCATTTGAAAACACCATGCTTTTTTTTTTCTTTTAACCACTAAGCCACCCTGAAGAGTTTTGTGCAGGCCAGATGTTCAAAGCTGGTGCACAGATGAAAGCTGCACATCCATGATCTATGCATGGAACTATCCAGAACATGGCAGGTGTTAACATACACCATTAGTTACCTGCATGCTTTCTCTGTGACACAGCAAAACCAAATCATCTTTCACTAAACTTTGAAAATCTGGTCTTAACTACAAATGAACACTTTACTTCATTAATTTAACAAAGGGCATTAATCCATCTTTTGATTTTTGGTTGAGGACTAAAAATAAGAATGAGATATCATAATCCTAATAATTTTGTCCAAATCTTCGAATGAATTATTTGTTCTCAAAATAGCAGAAAAAAAAATCTCATAATTCTCAGTCTTTTTGCAATTATTAAATGTTAAATAAATTTATCAAATGTATATTTATATTTACTGCATATTATTTTTTGAAACAAATATCAGAATAACTTCAGAAAACTTTTTAAAACAGAATTGCTTTAGGCCTAGACTTAATTACATATTAGGGCAAAAGATGGAGTTAGAGAGTCAGCCTCTGAATGCTTCTTAAAAATAGGTGCTTTAAATACAGGTTTAGAAATGAAATTAAAAATAATGTTTTCAGTCACACTGAAGAAAACATCTGTGAAGAAAAAGGCCCTCATCCTTAAGATTGAAGAAAAAGATGGTAAGGGGAAAAAAAAAAAAAAAGCACCGTTTTCCCAAGTTGCCCAAATCACACACAGACACAGGAAGGTTACAAATGCCATTCATGAAAGAATGCACCACAAACATCAGCATTTATTCATTTTGAATTTTTTTTTTTTTTTAGCAAATGACAAAAGACTCAGCTCACTGGCTTCACTTTTGTTTACCTTTTGCTTACATTACACATTTAAACATTTGTCAAAACTTACTAAAGTTGTCTGCATTCATGCACAACTAGAAAACATCCTTAATTTATTTAAACCAGAAATGCATTACCAGAAATGTATTAACATTGTTCACTACTAAACATTAAAAAAAAGAAAAAAAAAAGTTGAAATTATTAAAAAGGTTATCCTGGAACTGTTAACTTCACAGCAGACTTGAACTACTAATTGGCTCACATTTCAAATTGGAAAAAGCAAGATTCATGCTAGTGTTAGTGTACATCTCGCCCTAGCACTACTGAAGGATCATGGTTCACCTTGATCACAGATAAGAAAAGAAAAGTGCATACAGAAGTTTACAACAATTTAAAGGACAAAAAATGGTCCAATTGATGTGGTCCCAACGATTAACTCAAAAGTCTATGACAAATACGAGCTTCTGTGAGCTACTTATACTACTTAAGATTGAGTACCGATATACAGAAAGTTGAATTCGTTTGAAATCTTCAAAAAATGTTCCTGTCAATCCTCAAATGGTGGCTGTTAGAGCTTAAAATTTCTGTTAAATGCGTGCGTTGAATTACTTGTTATCCAAGCGTAGCAGCTGCTCCTTACCATTTATTGTTAGCGACCTTAACTGGCCATCTTCTTCAACTTCTACTCTCTCTTGTCCATTCTCAACAATCCTGCAGGACAAAAACACCATGAGCCATTTTAGAGCACTGCAGGCAGTTTCAAACACACACTAGACCTCAGGTTTAGATAACAAACTGTAAGGGAGCAGCACCTGCTTAATGCAACTGTACTTGGCAAGCTTTGGCATTTACCAGCGCTGGAGCTGGCACCAGCACCCATCTGCATTTCCCCACTGCTTAGTCAGGAAAATTGCCTTCTGGAAGCTGGAATTCTCCAGGATGTGCAGTTCACAGTTACAGCTGCCACCTCGTACATTGTCACACTTGTGCTCACACTACACACTGTTATCTAGGCCTAAGTGCCTTGACAGATTAACTGCACAATCTTGACACTGCATTTAGTTCCTACCCATTTGTTAAATGTATGATATTCTAGATCCAATCACAATTTTGTATACGAAACAGTCTTAAATCCATTTTTAATTTGATCAGAGCAAGTAATTTGTAGACCTACTATATACCAACTTTATGACCAGCATGCATGTTACAAAATTCAAGTATCCCTGATTGAAAAGGGAGATTCTTAAAGAGATTTTGAGTTTTCTGGAATACACTCACAAAAATATGATGACCACACCAGCATGTGATCCAGAGGCTGTTTGTTATTAAGTGGCCAAGATGATAGGAGCTCTCCAGTACAACAGTTCACAGAAGAACCTTGCACTTACAAGTATAGGACCAAGTTAACAAACAAAAACAATTCATACTCCCTCACTTTTCTGTAATTTTCTATTAAGTAATGAAATTGCATTTAACTACTTGTTCAGTACTGCTATATTGATTATAATATTCCGTGTAGGTTTTTCTATAGCTAACTAAGATGGGTTCCCCAAACACAATGATTTCCCCATCACAAGCATGAAATGGAGAGAAAGTACACTGTGTACAGGACTTGAAAATTCCCTGTCCAACAGACAGGCACATTTTTCTCCAAAGCAGGCTTCAGTTCCTTATTTCATTTAACAGACAGACTTCACTCAAACACTGCCTAGGAAAGCACACTAAGCAGATGCTAGAGAAAACTCTCTTATAACATCTGCAAAACTAAAATTCTTCCCAATTCCCAGTTATAAGCCTCACAATCAGTAGACATCAAACACACTTTCCTTCCAGAAGTTCAAGCTCACTGGGCAGACCACAGTAAAGGACCATAATAAAAGGTGCAGCACTACATAGGAGATTCTAAAGCCTAAAAGAGCTCCAGCTCCAGCATTAAGTAACTCAACAATGCCAAGAAGAGACAGAGAACCCAATAAAGTATTTCAAGATGGTTTTAAGCATTCAGAGAAATCCAAGTAATATGATGAACATAACAACAAAAGTAAAACATAAAAGCATGTATCACTATATGCGTGTGTGCAAAGATACAATGTATTTATATGCACATAACTATAGATATGTAAGTCTCTACATATAGTTTCATATAAATATATTTATATCACTTACTTCTTTGTAATAATTTTTCTGCCATTAACTATTTTAGTTGAGGTTGATACTGATTTGAAGTTTCCCATTCCACTGCCACCAAATGACGTAGAGGAGAATGATGAAGTAAGGCCTCCATGTCCCAGGGAGCCAAACGAAGTAAAACCTATTGAAAAAGAAGGCATTTGAATAAAATGCATGGCTGTGGGATCCAAATTTATCATCCACTCAGACTATATCCTACTTTCAGGAAGCCCTCAGCATCAATGACTAGATGGCATTAACACCAGCCTGAGAATAAAACCATGGCTCCAGGCCCATCCATTTCTCTCATATGGACCAACAGTTCAAGTTCCAAATGCACAGCATTGTCCAAAAGCATTTGTCAACTCCTCCCCTGAAAAGGCATTCAACCTTTATCTACACTTTGTACTCAGGGGAAAGCCAGCAACTCTAATGAATCTGATCATCAGCTTTAATGCAGATGTTGGGATGCTCTGAGCTGGCAGACAGAACAAATCCTGTGTCAGTAAGACCCCAATCAATGCTCAGATTCCCAGCACTCTATGTAGTACCATGGGGTTTAGGCACATGTTTTTCAAGACTTGTAATAAAAGCCATCACACTCCTGAAAGCAAACAGAACAAAAGAATTCTAATGCCATGAAGAAGCTGTAGCACCAAAACAAAGAAAACAGAAAGTTCTACTTCTTAGAGATCTGTTCACTCTATATGAACTTTCAGGTAGCTCAAATACTCTAACTATGGATTCATTTTCATTTACACCTTACAGACAGCAGCTTAATTAAAAAAAATAAAAATCAGTCACAGAATTGCCTGAATGGAGAAGCCAGCTTGCTGTACTGCAATCCTTTATGAGCCAAAATTGCATTCTTTCTTAAATGCAATGATATTTACTTGTGTCAAATGAAGAGAAACCACCTCCAAAAGCAGGGAATCCACCAAAGGCAGAGAAAAATGATCCACCACCACCTCTGCTTCTGCTTCCCCTTGGACCACGCCTGCCACCGAAGAACTCCTCAAAAGGGTCTTCTACAAAACAGAAGACAACATTTAAGAGTCAATATTACTGAGTGATTCTGTATTTAACCATTAGGGATTATTTATTTAAAATTAAAAAAAAAAAATTGTTAACAGGTAAGATTCTTCCTTTGAAACATTTACTAAGACTCCTCCAAAGGTAACTGCTATGCTCCTTCTGGCCTAAATACTGCTTGCTTCTGGACCTAAAAATAATTTTATATATATGAAGTAGCTGATTTCCTTATTTTACCTGTTTAGCATTAAAAACTAGTAAACTTAATGGAAAATATTGCATACCTGAACTTTCTAGCTTATTTCTATTCAAGATTTATTGTGGATCACCATGATCTGAAAAGTAACTTCCAGATAGGTTGTATTAATTATTGAAATCTAAAAACAGCAGCCAGGGATTGATGACTCATAATCCTAAAGTGTTCCAAGTGTTTAATTTAGCACTTGCCACATTAGATACTCCAAACACGTTTTCTGATGCACATTTAGCAGCAAAGCATGGAGGTTTACACACAGCGTCCCAAGGAGGCATTCAGTCTGTACCAAGCAGGAGGGAGAGGGCAAAAACAGAGAAAAAAGGTCATGGATAAAATGTTATTTCAAATTCTAGTTCCACTGTTATGCCATTCAGAACAGCTATTGTTCCATCCCCACCAGGAAGACAATAGTCTCTTTCCAAAAAGGAAAAAAAAAAGATGGGGGAGGTGTCAGGCCGTGGGGTACAAGACCAGCACCTATACAAGCAGTCTTTATTTACTAGAATTATCAGAAAACTGCTTTTCTCTAATTCTCTTGAGACAAAGAACAACAAAAAAAATTGTAATCATAAACCAGGCAGTCAATAAACATAATAAATACTTGCATTAAAACAAGAAAAGTTTAGGAACTACTCTCTTAATCAATCACAACTCTTCCAGAATGAGTGTTATTGAGAACACCAATGATTTTACCAAGTTTTTCAGTATTGAAAGTTCAGAATAAGCTTTTAATGAAAACTGCAGAACCTGGTGATAGCGGCTATAGAGGTACGAAAGCAAGGAAAGACTTGTGACTGCCCGAGTGTTCAGAACTACAGCTGACAAAGTGAAGGTCAGAAATGCAGTATTTGTTCCACTTCTGGTACCTCCACAAAAATTCAAGCTGATTTATGATAAATCACCAAGTTAATACACTATGCATTATGCATCATTTAGTAATCAATATGATAATAAAACTATATAAGTTACCATCTGGTTTTGTGCAATTACTTAAATATGAAACGTCCCAATGTATTTATGTTGAACAAGGGCAGCTGCTAAAAAATATCCCTACCCCCTCCTAACCTCCATACTTATTGAGTAAAACAACACAAGACCAAACTTTTATCTTGCATAAACTGGCGAGCAAGTGGTAAGATTTTTTTTTTACCTTTGTCACTTTTTGTTTTGTAGCTTCTTTTTTTCCCATGTAAAGCAATTTTTCCTCAATATAAAGATGACCTATTAGTACCTTCATAGAAGTTAACCAACACTTAATGGAAATATGGGAAGCATTATAATTTCCAAAACAAGCACTATGTCCATTTTTAAAATAGGCTAATTTTGTCAGTCTAGCATATCAAGCAGCAAGTACAACCACAGCAGTTAATTGTTTTGTAGTCCAATTTATTCTCACAGGAATGACTCATAGGTTAGTTATGAAGGTCATTCACTCACGTGTACAAATGATCTATATACTATATTACTCCCACTGTTAAGCTTTCTATTTATAATCCAAATTTTCTCGTTACCTGGAGTTTGAATAAAAACAAAACAACCTATCATGTAAGCTCTGAGTTTTTCATCTCCCACAGTGTATCAGCCTATTCTGCAAGTGAATCTCTCCTCCCCAGCACAACAGCTGCAGAAACAAAGTTATTTAAGGGAAGATCATGGACTCTCCTAGAGATCCCTGATATCAACCCAGCTTCTCAGTGGATTACTGCGAGACCAAGGCCTAAGCAAGACTTGGCCATGCCTTATCAGCCTGCACAGCAAAGGAAGAGGTCAGCACTTGGTATCTGCACGTGTTCAAACGTCAGGTGATTGCTGTCAGCAGCCTGGGAACAATTCTCCAGGGCTCTTTCTGTAATTCTCTCAAGTGAGACAGAGCAACCACTCTACCGCAGTGCACTGCAGAATGCTCAGCAAGATGGATTATGCTGAGACAGGAAAGGGGGCAGGACTTCTCAGAGAAACTACTCCTTTATGATTCTGACAGCCAAGTACAGCAGGCAAAAGAAAAAATACCAAAAACATGGAGAGAAGGCAGCAGGAGGCTGCTGCACTCTCATTTGTTGTATCTACCACCAAATACACATTAATATAGCAACCTCACAGCTAGGCAGACCCTGTTTATGCTTTTACTCCCTAAATCAGGATGATGAATAGCACCACTCAGCAAAATAATAACATTTCAGCCCTCTAAGTCTATTTTAGCAGAGCCTTTCCATCCCTGATAACCTTTTCATAAAAAAAGGCCTTTTCCAAACAGTTCAAATACAGGGTGTTGGGGTTTTTTTAATGATTCCTCTTACTATAGTCATTTTGGTACTTCCAGTCCATTTTTTACTGAATGTGAGCAGCATATCAGATTAAGAAAACTAAGCAACAAAAAGAGAAGAAAAAAAAATACAAAAAAAAAAAGTCAAGGCCTTTCTAAAAAGGGGAAAATAATATATAAATACAACTTCCAAGCTTCAGAAAATCAAAATGTTAAACCAGTGATACTTAAGAGTATTACCAACCACTGTCTGGAGATAAATTCATTATATTACAATCTAGGTATTACCAGAAGCTTATGGGAGGACAGAGCATTACATTAAGTTTCCATTAAAATGTTGGAGTATATTTCTAATGCAGAATTTGTGGTGCTGTAAGAACAGCAAAGATCAAGAGAGAAACCTCAAGGAGGCCAATGAGAAAGACTTCTTATCTACCAACAACAGAAGATGCCATGAAACCTTTTGGAAAAAGGCAAATGCTAAAGCAAAGAACTCATGGTAGCCCATTACCAAAACACCAGGCAAAATGAAGGACTTAAAGGAAGGACTTCAGGACTCTTGCTGTTATCAGGAAGCAAAACTGAAGTTACAGAAGCAAAAAAGTTAATGTGGAGACTGGAACACAAAACCCCCAGCAACACAGAAGATTGTACACTAACAAACATGTCTGAAAATAACTGCACTGGAGGTAATGTTTCTTTAGAAAATTTCTTTAGAAAAATCATTGCCAATTCTTTAGAAAAAGAATTGCCAATTCTTTAGAAAAATCATTGCCAATTCAAATGCAACAACTGTCTTGATCCTCTGGGTAAAACATTAAACCTTCTCCCTGCAAACCATGGAATATCACCTTGCTTTTCTGTAGTCACAGGAAAAGCATTTCACCTCTAAACAGGTCAAATAACAACTACTGTAATAAATATCACACTGCGGCTCAAAATAAGGCAGGTTGTGATCTCTCCATTCTGAGGAGTCCCCAGCTGTAAAACAGAAACAGGATTTTTTTTTCCCCCTTTCAGCTCATGGCAGAATACTACTTAAAAGATGTGATTATAGGACCAAATAAATTGCACTAATTCACTGATCCAAAAGAAAACCTTGAGTTGCTACTTTCTGTTGCACCCATGAGCTAATCTCTTTCAGCACTGGAAAGACTCATGTATAAGAAAAAAAAAAATAGAAAGGAAAGCACCATACAACAGGGGAAGGGAGGAAAGGAATCAAACCCCACAATTTGAAGCAGTCCACAATGCAGCTAAAACTTGAAATTCATTACAGCACTCTAAGGCATTAGCTGAAGTTACAATACATGATAAACTACAAGTGTCACATTTCCTACGACAGTCACTTCTACCACTTCTCTGTATGCTGGCTGTTGCTTGGGGAACTAGACCAGGAATTGATACGCTGAAAAGAGCATCTCCAGATGACATTACGTTCAGCTACATCAATTCTTTGCTGGAGTTCACATCATGGCTGTAAAAGCAACTGTGCTGGTTACAAGACAGGCAACAGCACAAGTGCCCAAGGGTCACAGGCAGCACAGGAAGATTCTTTCAGCCACAGAAGGATGGGCTGAGTGTTGAGCACATTCCATTGCAATGCTATCATTCACCTCCAAAAATCAAAGGTGTTGAGATAAATGGTGAGCTGTCAGCAAATGCTCTCCCATGCATGTACTGTAACAGTCAGAGAGGTTGATAATCTTTTCAGGACAGTGTGCAGAGGGAATCACCCTGTCCAAGCAGGGCCACTGCTCAGGCCCCACTCACTGCACCACATCCCCAGCCAGTGAACCTTCTTTCCTTTATTCTCCACCACCAGAGCCTCACCACTGCCTCTGCCAAAACACAGCACCTGAGCTGAGTGCTCCTGTGCAGATGCAGGAGGGGGGCACTGGCACAACACAAGATAATGGAGGAAGGATAAAGGATGCTGTGCACAGCTAAACCCAATGGCACTGAGCATGGCTGCAGTGTTGCAGTAAGCAAAGGCTGCCTGCCCCATCCTTTCCTTGTATCAAAAGCATCCTGTAATGGCTTTATACATCCTGCCAGAAGACAGTCTCAAATGCAGGCCTGAACAATGTGTTTATAGACACAATACAACAGAATTCTTGCAGTAGGTATTTTCTACCTTGTATCCTATCTGAAAAAGTTTCAAATATGCAAATTTGCAGTAAACACACACAGAACCTCATGCTACAGCTCTGGAGAGCACTCAGTAACCAAAAAACATACCATCAGAACTGGAGGGGCCACCTGTAAGCACTTCTGCATGGAAATATTTTCTTCTTTACAAAGTAAGCACACTATTGATGCCCCTTACTAAGGAGAGACACCAAGATGTTATTGCAAGCACAGTTGCTTCATGTGCCTAATGTTTCAGCATGATCTTTGTAAATTGGTCTTTGGTCTTTTCATAAATTAGATGTGAAACAGATGTTTGTCCCACTCATATAATAAATTACAGAAGAAGCATTTGGAAGTCCTTCTAGTGATTTATAGCAGAGATCTTGGGATTCATTCATTTTTAGAAAAGGAGACCTAAACATCACCTTTGAATGCCATCCATCTACATGGTAAGTACAGAGATGCTGGAGTACTTAATCAGCATTTCATACTTATCAAATGAATACTCACATGTTCAGGCGCACCTTAAAAATGGAGGCAATTTCCACTACCTTCCATTCCTTATGACCTGCTCTCCTTAGAAGATGTTCAGCATTTGTGCTCTGACTAATTTAACCCGCTACCTGTCCAAGAAAACTGATCAAAACATCTTCTTGGGGACTAACAACCTCAACTGGACTGGGATTCCCAAGACAAACTTTGGCAAGTATGCTATCAAACAGTTTCTAACTCTATCTAATGGGACATTAGACAAAGATTAAACATAAGAATCTGGCGTAAGGCCTCCTCCTTTCAGCAGGGCTAACTACGTATTAGTTTGGCCATGGAGCCACAGCACTACCTACTCCTGTCTCATAATGCTGTCTGGGTGAGACAATTCCTGTGTTTCAAAAACCCTCTTTGAACCTATCAAGTAATTTTTGAAAAATTCTTAGTGAGATTTGGACCATTCAGTGGATAATTATGATCTAAGACTGGTGGTTATGAAATAAAACTGCACATTCATACCAAAGCAATGAATGCACATGCAAATCTGTGAGCACTTCATAAATTGCACCAAAAGCAGCAAATTTATGTCAACAAAAAGATTAATTACCAGAAAGACACTGCTGTTCAAGATAGCTTTAAATGAAAGCCACCTCCATTTTCAGTTTTAATAACCCATTTTACTAACAAATACATTTTGCATTAGAACATTTAAACAATCAATTATCAGAAATGGGATAGCATGTGAATTAGAACCATGATCTGATTCTTATGTGAATATTTTGCCACAGCAGGACAACTTTCTGTCCTTGAGACAAGCAGTTTGATGAAGCTGTCCCATTCAGGAAAAACATCCTGAAACACCTATCATGTAGAGTTTGCAATGATTACTGCATATAAAATTTCCTCTCTTGTCAGGTTAAGACTCTTTTGCCTGCATACTAAAAGTAACTCACTGTACTTTTCCAGAACAGTCCTGCTTCTTTTTATGTAATCAATATTACAGCAGTCAAACTGAAGTAATTCTGACCTTTGATGGAACCAAACTACATACCAGATAACCAGCTAGCTGACATTCTCTGTGACAAATATTTTATCTAACGAGTTGTATGAAGGTTTTAAGTTTCATTTTACCTTTCATTTCCAAGAGTAATTTTAAAATATCACATAAACCAGGTAACCAGAATTCTCAAGGGAAAACTCCACAGAATCCCTATGGGCACATATGCATTAAAGTACATTGTGAATTCTACTTCATAATCTAAAAAAACATTTAAGACATTTATATATTACTAACTCCACATGTATGTTTAGAAACCACAGCAAAACTGTCAAGACTACAGTCAATGTTTAAAGAAATCCCACAAACAGACTTCTCTTGGGACATCAAAATCTAGAGAGGGCATCCACCAGGAGCAATTTATCACATTATCTGCCAGAGAGAAAACCCTGGTTCCTTGTGGGATTTATTTAACTACACACCCAGGCACTGGAAGCAGTTTGAAACACCCTAAACCATCCTGTCAAGCTTGTAGACGCTGCTGCTGGAGGATATTGGGTCTGCTGTAGGCCCTGCGTTTTATTTCCTAGCCCATACACAAATTACTGAGGCATCATTGATACATCTGGAGTCAGCTGAGATGGTTTAGAGTGTGTATGCAGCTTCTAGTCCAGAAAAAAAGAATTAACTCCTTAAGGAGTTTCTGTTGGGTAACGTTCTGATCTTGTTGTATCAACTCCATCTTCCACAGTAACTCCTCACTGAAAACACCTTCCAACACAAAACTCACTCTTGAAGTGAGAATCTGAAAAGCCTCTAAACCAAAACCAAATCAATTCTTTAACAGCCCAGAAACATAGCCCAGCCTACACCAAAGCACATCAATTTCTGTTTCTCAGCCTGAAGCAGCAGTCACTCATCAATACACTTCCATTACCAGTGGTAACACTGGGATCCTTCCCTCCTGTGAACTGTTAAATTACAGAAGGAAAAAGGTCCTTGAAAGGTTAACAAGTAAAATACAAATAAAACACAACACAAACCAAATCAAGGCAAGCATCACATGGAGTGGGATATAGCTATAAATAAAGTGGGATATAGCTATACTCCATAAATGGAGTAAGATATAGCTGAAGTATAAAAGTTTAAATATACTGACATGAGAAAACAACCCCTACATTAAGAGTAAACAGTCAGAGAGCCAGAGGTGTGTGGGACAGACTGAACAGCAGATCACCAAACACTGCTATACCAAGGCAGTACCTTGCAATGCGAAGTGTGGTGCTGCATCGGAAGCACTTTTCTTCCTGTCACAAGGATCAGCACCCATCCATATGTCAGAGGCTAAAAACTATCCCTAGTAGAGCTCACCAGGAACACACACTCTGCTGTAACCACATGCCACAAAAAGCAAGCCCACAAATCTCAGAGTAAGAGTTAAGCATCTGTCATAGCACCAGATCAAGTTTTAAAAAGTACTTGCCTTCATGCACCCCTAGATTTACAAAGAATTTGCCTGGAAAAAACAGTGAAAATAATTTGTGACCGTCTCCAGTGCAACACACAGCACATAACATTAACTCTGCTCTATTTGGAAGCATTCAGAGCTGTCTCCAACAGTATCACAGATTTTCATTTGAAAAGTCTGAAGGGACTCATCATTTTAAAATGTACATTCTCCTCTTTCCTACAGATGAATAAAGATGCCTCTGTTTATAAAGAAAACTTTCTGTAACTGCAAAAGCAGAGCAATGTAGTTCAGTACAGTTTAAAAGACTCAATTCACAGCACCATTTCAGAAATTCTTCACATCCATAAATTTACAGGAATTATGCATATGAATGCTGCTCTTTACATACTCAATGACAATCAGGATATGGAGAGTCCCACCTGCATTCTGTGGGCTTCACTACATGCCACTTCAAACTGCATAAAAAGTACAAATGTTTTAAAGTATTTATTCAATTTCATCTTTGATTCCACCAGTACACATTTTTAGAAAACATGACCTCAGTACTCATTTAGTGGCTTAGAATATCAATTATAAGCTGAGTAGCTCCTTAAGAAGTTACTAATTCCACAGAAAATTCATCAACAAGTTCAAAATTCCTCATTTTTAAAAGATAAATTCTCTTATTATCCAGGACAGAACTGTTCCATTAGTGTTTCAACACAGCAGAACCTATAAGGGCTGTAGTTCACCAATACAAATATTTCTGCTATATGTGCAATTCTACTGCTTGCCTTTGGCACTACAAAATGCACTACACTCAGATGAAAGCACATATATTTTTATGTTGTACTATCTTGAAATATTCACGTATGTGCAAAGACCAATTCAAATACTTTTTACAGAAATTTGTGAAAAAAAAAAAAACTGTTTGGAGTCACAATTGCACATGTTAGAGAATGTCTTAAACATCTTAAAGAAAAAGAAAAATAAAGTGCTCACTTTGAAACCTTCCAACTAGAAAAATTTCAAGAGCTTATGCTCAAAATCCAAAGCTTAACTGAGGGTTTTAGGCCTCTGGTCACCGACACTGCAACTATTGCTGCCATTGCCAGAACCTTAGCAAGAAGCAGAGCCTGTGCTCAGTGCTCTTATCTTCCAGCTGACAAAGACAGTGATCAATACATGAAGTAGATAACCTGCTTCTGAATAAATAAATAAATAAATAAATAAATAAATAAATCTGCGTGGTAATCAGGGGGAGAGTGTCCCTCTAGGTCACTAGTGCAGAGGTATGTTGGGAGTCCACTGGTGCCCCAAGACGGATCACAGCTTCGACAGGAGGGGCTATTGCAGCTGCAGTAGCCCATGGAACACTGGCAGCAGTGGTACCTCCATTTGATAAGCTGGATAGCTCTGTGCACTGTGCTCTACAGCCTTCCTTCTAAGGAACCCAAAAGGCAGGGCCTCAGCTTTCTTTAAGCCTATTATATCTTTAAGCCTATTATATCTTTAACAGCAGAACTAAACTTCATGGCTTTAAGGCTAATCACGAATAGTGACATTCTCAGAGACAGCAAGTTAGGTCTTCTGCTAGTGTTGATGAAGTAAATACAATGAAAATCAAACAGCGCCTATGTCAGTCTCCCACTAGTAGCATCTCACCTGTACAATTTACTATAAAGATATTTGACTGAGAACCAACTGTTTTGTTTAATAGATCTTCAATCAAAAAATAAACAAAAGAACTGAACACACTCTCCCAGCTCCTCCACAGTTGCTTCCTACTCAACATCTTGCTCAGATTTTTCCAGGTTTTCTACCACACAATCACAAAACAACTGAGTTTGACAAGGACCTCTAGAACTCACCCAGTTCAATCCCCTACTCCAACAGGATCAACTGGAGTGGGATTTCTAGGACTACTCCATATGCCTTCTGGCTACCTCCAAACATGGAGATTCCACAACCTCTCTGGACAACCCACTCCAACGCTGTTGCCCTCGCAGTACAGTTGTGCTACTTTAAGTTCAGGCAGAGATTCCTGTGCTTCCATTTGTGGTGATTGCCTCTGACCTCTCCACTCCCTTCCCAATGCACTCTTACCCTGAGCTTTCTCTATACTGAACAATTCAGCAATTCTCCCAACCTGTTCTTCATGTGAGAGAAGCTCCTGTAATTATCTTAGTGGCCTTTCACTGGACTCTATCCAGTAGCTCTGTTTTTTCTACTGTGGAGCCCAGAAGTGGACCCAATACTCCAGATGTGTCCTAACCAGTGCTGAGATCACTCATCTAAATTGAAATCCTTGCCTAATACTTCCTAGAATTCTTATTCTCCTGCAGACAGCAAAGACGTTGCATCTACCCAGTTCAGAGCCCATTCCACTCATCAGTATTTTGCTAGAAGCTTCCCCCAATTTTCCCTATTCCAACTTCCAGCTGATTTCACACTGGATCCAACTGCCCAATTCAGCTGCCTATCTTCTACCAGATTCTTCCTCCAGCTACTCATCTAATTCATCAACTACCACTCTACTGCATTCAACCTCTAGCCCTTCAACCCCCTTTCTAATCCTTCATTAGTCATCTAACAGCTGATGATCCTGAAATAGCAAACCAGAGAAAGATATAATTAAAATCTGAACTGAACTACCCCCTTAATGCTGCCAAAGAAAATAAATTACTTTAAAAAATATTAAAACAATTACAAACAGTATTACAGAGCTAAATCAATATCTACATACTGAACAGGAAGAAAGCCTGGTTTTTCAAGTACACTTCTTGCAGTTTTCAGTATAGAACTTTCTCACAGTAAATACTAAACACAGGATCTGTTCTACTTTATAAGTCTGCATTTTGCTGAGTTGAACATACACAGAGAGATTGCATAAGAATTCCAGCACCTCTGAAAAGACCTTCAGTAGAGCAAGCAAGAAGACCTATAGTATGAGGGCAAAAAGATTACTTTGACAACTTTTATCACATATTGCTTCCTTTAATGAATGCTTCCTAAATGAAGAATTCAGGCCTCAAGAACTATTTTCTCTGAGTCTCTAAATGCTCTATACCCCAAGCAAACAAGTGACATGAATCTGGGAGAATGTTTAGATTATGTATGCAACTGTTCCTATTCTGATAGAAGAAAATCTGTCCTCCTAGGAAACAAATTCACACTGAAAGTTATGGTGTAAGGATTATAATTAAGCTGTCCCATTCAGAAGCTCTCAAAGTTTTATTTTTTGATTTATATTTACAGATCAAAAGAGGGAAAACAACAGACTAAGTAAGTCTGTTCAAATTCTCAAGAGAAAATTCCAGTATGTACATTTTCTATTGAATATTATTTCCTTTCAACTCAGAGACATTGCAGACATAATTTTATGTTTTGGGAAACCAGGCCTTCCAACAAAACATTAATTGGCAAGCCCTACCTGTTCTGTACTATAAAATTAACCAAGAAATGGGTATGAAACACAAATTTCAAATATACCAGTTGTTTGCCTCATTTTCAGAACTATTTCTATTAAAACTACATTAGCTCTGTTTGCTTTGTGAGAGTAAAGTTTTAGCCACACTTTAGATACACATAACTAAAACCAGGGGATCACCTACCAAACAACTCAAACGAAAAGGGGTCCCTTCCACCAAAAAACTCCCTGAAGACATCATCTGGGTTGCGGAATGTAAATCCAAAATCAAATGGAATATCATTATGATTTCCACCTGCAAACAAAAAAAAAAAAAAAAAAAAAAAAAAAAAAAAAAAAAAAAAGGAAAAAAGTTAAATTTCAGTTACCTTCACATATTCTTACTAATAAGAAAGTTCAGGCCTATAAGGTACTTGAATAATCTGAAAATATAAACAATTTCCAAACTTTCTCTTTCAGATATCATTTAAGTACACACATTACTACTCCATTACTTTTCATAGTAGTTTCTCTGTTTTCACATAACAGCAATATCTTTTATAGTAACTAGAAAAACTGTAAAACAATTGCCATCTTGATATTTAAAAGACTGAATTTTAGGCCCTAGTACAGGCATTTCCAGATTCCTGTCTTGAAAAGAAAGCTACAGAAAATAGAGAAAGCAAAAAACTCCTGGTTGTCAACATACCTCCACCTCCATTTATTAGGCCTTCTTTTCCATATCTGTCATAGATGTCACGTTTTTTAGCTACAAGGAGAAGTTGTACATCACGTCAGTAAACAGGATTGTTGGTTTTGTGAAAAAATAAAAACACTTAACCAGCATTCTCAGTTAAGCATCTTCTCAAAGCTAGTTTTATTTAAGGAAGGTCTGGCATGTAACGGCTGAGCATCTTCAACAAGATCCACCAAAGCAATTTAGTTCAGGAAGAACAGCTACTGAACTTCAAACTTAAGACCAGTAAGTTGTAGAAGGTCCAGTCCTGAGAAATAGTTTGGTTTAAGGACAAACTTCACAGAGAAATTTGCCTTTAAGAAGAATATGGCAGATTTCTTCTTTGGACAGCTATCATGAAAAGCTTTAAGGCTGTGAAGGACCTCTGGACTTCAACCTGCTCCTCCACAAAGTCCAATTGTGAAGTTGGTCACATCTTGCCTGAACAAAGATGTGATCACATCAGTTTCTGAGATAAGATTCTACAGGCTCTCAGGAGAGCAGTTCCAGCGCTCAAGCAATCTCTTCGTCCTCTCCCACTTAACAACCTTGACCATTGCCTCTTTTCCTTTTCTTGCACAAGACCAAGCCCATTGTGGGGGAGTTAAGAGAACAAAGACCAGTGTTTAGAAAAGTGGCTGCAAAATCCCTAAAATTATTTATAACCACTTCTGCTGGCTAAATTGTGGGATATGGAATGGAGAATGAAGTGATGTTCCAAAATGCCAAGGAAGGATGTGACTCAAACTGCTTGCTCTCTGTTATTTTAGAAGGCACAGAATGACTGCAGACCAGCCAGTATTCATGAGAAAGGAGAGAAAAATGAACTCTACATTATTGCACAAGATCAGATGGCACTTTGGTACTGGAAGGGAACCTGAAGACCTTAAAGAGGCAGACAGACAGCTCACTCTGCCCGCACTGTTGTGGAAGTATCAGTCAAAAAACAATCAAGGCATTTGATTTTATTCTCTTAATATTATTATGCTTTTCCCAGTAGAATCTCTTCAGTGAAAGATGTTTTTAAAATTTAAACAGCATCACTGAATGATCATGCAGTTACCTCAAACAGATGCTGGGAAGTAAAATACTTCTGACTAACAGGAATTAAAATTTTATATAATGGTTATCATCTCAAATAATAGGAGCTTGCAATAGGTTCACATGCAGACAAATCCCCAAAGCTTGATACATTATCTGTACTGCCTTTCTAGAGAGCAGTTTTTAAAGAAAGGAGGTTAACCGACCCATCAAATTATGAAGAAGAAAGCATCAAGGTAGATAAACTGTCATGGGCAGGAAACAGTAAGGGGGCCCTGAGGGCTCACAAAGACCAAAATTCATCTTGAAAGATGTTCCATTTTTGAAACCACAAGGTTTCCCACAAGGGAAGTGTGTTCAATGATCACCCAATTTCAGTATTTTTTTGCTTATGTAATCCCTTACAAAACTATTCTTCTGCCAAAAATCTGTCATCATTCAAGCCTGTAATGGTGTCAGAAAATTTCATTAAGTTTGCAGAATGTTTGACTGCCTCTCTCAACCACTGGGCTCAGGATTTTGGTATCCCTGCTGCACAAATGATTGTTAAGACACCAGTAACTTAGGATTTGGCATAGATCCAAAAACTGGAAGCACTTTTAGAAGCTATTCTAAAATTCTAGCCCTGTACTGTTTCCAAAGAACTTAGAGATCTGTTTAACAACCAGACCAGTATCCTATTTTTGTCCTGCTCAAAAAAGATTAGCTTTAGAAGGATAAAGTACTCTAAAAGACAAGAATACAATGATAAATTAAGTTCTTATTTTCCCCTGTTAATTAAGTATCAAAACCAAGCAAAGAAACACGGTGTACAAGACTGCAGCTCACTAAATCAGGCTGAACTCTGAGAGGTAATCTAGATGCTGCTAGAGCTTTAAATATAGCTTTCCCATGCTCACTGTCTCAGGTGAAATCAAGGACGCTTCAGAAATAGCATATAGACAGCTGCAGTCAATTACACAGGAAAATAATCAAAGTAGCTTAAATCACTTTGTTATGATTCAGGCTGCTTTTGTCAGAACATTGGCAAAAATTAATGATACTCTTCAAGCAAAAAGACATGGGTGAACTGTAAACTGCATTCCTGCACTGCATGGGTCAGGCTAAACACCTCTTTCAGAACAATTCAAAATAAACACTAGTATCACAGTTGACTGAATTTACAGAACTCACTCAAATGCAATCCAAATTTTCAGCAAGGCTTACAGTATGCTTGGGTTTGTCAAGACTAGCTTACTGTTACAAAAACTAGAAGCTGTAGGCCCAACAGCGGATACTTCAGAGTTCATCTGGCCTGATTTTAGAGAATAAACACAATGCCCCAATACTGACTGTAACACTGGCCTCACCTGCCAAGATAAAATTAATCTTGGGATTCACAGAAGTCTCTACAGAAATTTCTAGCAGACACTGAATTTCAGTTTCCAGTAGTTTGGTTAACTATCCATGGAGATCCTGAAATTTTTGTTTCAAAATTTCTGCTTATTCTATCTTAGCTGCAAGCATTTTTTTCTTTCCTTGCCTTTGAAAAGGAAGCAGTCAAGTTGGAGGGTGAACCAAAATTACAATATCCCTTCAAAGCACCACAGATCAACATTTTCAGTCTGATGCCCAGAACAGAGACAGGCAGTTCAAGAGCCCTTTTGAAATACCTACCATCTGACAAGACTTCATAGGCCTCAGCTACTTGCTTAAACTGCCGTTCCGCCTCATCTTTATTGTCTGGATTTTTATCAGGGTGCCATTTTAGTGCCAATTTGCGGTACCTGAGTGGAAGGAAAACACAGGATATTTTACTCTGAAATAAGAGAATATGCTATACAAATAAACACAATGTTGTCAGGGATTGAAATACGAAATTCCTGGTGCTTTGTATCTTGTATCTAGATTTGGGACCAACCTGCAGGTACCCAAAGAGCCACCTACTCAGATATGTTTTAAATTATAAAGTAGGTTTGGGGTTCTTTACTTATTCTGAAATTATTCTTGTGCATTTCTGATGATCAACATCTATGAGACCTAAGCAAAACATTCCAAAATATCTCTGCTGTGGGCTTCTCCTTAGAGGTCTGTAATTATTCAGTACTACAACAAACCAAGGGAAGCATCAAGAGGGATCTGGTACATAAAAAGTTGATAAAGCTCCAAGAACACACTGTGACATCCTAACATCAATGCCTTCTTTGACAGCTACACAATTCCTATCCTCAAATGAAACATTTTAGGCAAAGTGTTCATAACTTCTTACTTAGAGGGGCAGAGCTAAGCTTGCACCTAGATTGATATGCTTTGCAATCATCCAAGACCACAGTTCAAACATTTGAGTTGATAAAGTAGGAATTTGCAGGAATTTGCAAAAGAACAAAGGAAGACAACGAAGTGTGACTCCAAAAACCATGTAAATATATCTGTCCCTCAAAATCCATAACATCTACACCAGCAACACTCACGCTTTTTTGATATCCTCTGCTGAGGCATGCTTCTGCACTCCCAGAACTTCATAATAATCCACCATGTTTCAGGAGTTTTTGTGGTAACAACAGCCAAGTCTTTCCAGTCCTGTAACAACAACAACAACTTGTAAATGAAGCTTGTCCAGTACTGCTACTTCAGAAAAAGGCAGGTAGGAGCCTGGTATTGCCTTGTATCAAGCCGGACCGAAGAAAAAGTTCAGATTTTCCAAACCCCAAAAAGTAAAACCGCTTTACTTTAGGTCAAGAGATCAAACAATTACTTTAATTCAGATTTTTATGTTCTTTAATCCCACTGAAACACAGTACACAAACACATAGTGATATAGCAGCTCCTGAAACAGATTAGACTGATAAGCTAAGTATTTTAAGAAGGGTATCTGGATTACAGTTTTGATGTAGATATTAATAACTCTGAATGCAAAAGTTCACCTGTTATCTGTGACACCTGTCATGTCTAAAGCACATATGGGCATAAACAAAGGGACCCATCTTTCACATCTGTTCTTCAGAACATTACTTCCACACTAAGATGCTCCCTTCAGAAAAGCAATGTATGTACAGGTCTTGGAAATTTGAAACTCTGTCTTAGTGAGTCCATTTGCCTCCTTTACATTTACCAAGAGAAGCACATACCAGGCAAGATTGCTCCAACTGCAAGGTAACCAACCAACTCAAGTGCAGAGGCACCTAGTGTTTGTTAGTATAAAGGAATAGTTACCTCAAAAGTCCTGAAAAGCCGAGAAGTTAAAAAAACAATTTACAGACAGTTTCTTGTCAACATTGGAGAATAACTACAAGGAACAGTTACACTGACCCTTACTCCAACTAAATGACCACTAAGATGAAAGAACCTTTCGAAAAAGTTTCAAGAATGTTTCATGTCTTCATGCAACGCTGCCTTTCTCTCCACCACTAAAAAATCTCAGTTCTGGCAAAACTTCCAATCCCCTTTCCATCCTACCACTGCTGGTTTGTTTCAATTAAAGGAACAAGGAAACAGTGACCTTTTCCAGTAGTTATCAACTTGTTGCAGGGAAAGTCACCCAAATGTACTCAGAACATAATACAGCAATGTATTAGTCACATTTTCTTATCTTGTGCATCAAGAACAAAAATTCATTGAAATAACCTTCCCCCCCCAAGTCATTCAGTGTTTTTCATTTTAGCCCAGGCAGTCTCAGTTTCCTTTTCTTTCACAAGAAAACCAAGCATGACGTAGCCTAGTGAAATATTCTGAAATTAATTTATTGTACTACTTTTACACAAATCTTTCAACATCTTGGGATATAAACACTGAAAAAAAGACTTCCTTTTAAAATAAATTGGTACATCTTCAAAATATGTTCCTGCTGTAGGTTAAAACTTAATTCATTTTAATTATCGGTTATGGTTACACACACATTTCCTCAAATGGCAAAACCAGTTTAAGAGATACCCTGCCATGCTTCCTCCCCTCTCCAAACCACTTACAGAAGCAAATGTAATGGAAGAGTCACATGTTCAAAACTTGGTTGGTTTTAGCAATCCACTTAACCACTCAGTTCCACAAACACAAAATTAAAGTGTAGCAAGTAAATAGCCCTTTGAAGAAATCTCCACATGAAAAAAACCATAAGGGTATAGTTAATACTGTGACCAACACCAAAGGAAGTTGGGGGACGTGTATTAAAATTAAGAATACTAATAATAATATACTAATGGCAGGGTTCAAAATGTAAACATACAGATTACCAAAAATATCCCAGGATATTTGCTATCAACTGGCCTCTCTAGTTTTGCTGTTTCCCACACAACAATTAGAAGAGGTCTGTGAACACACAGGCAAAGTCAGTATGGTTAAGTATGTTATCAAATCCCACAGCCAGCCTTATGAGGAATAGCATATATGGAAATGTATAGTTTGCAAAGAAATCAGGAGGGAATCCAGTATGAGTCAAGCTTAAGGCCAGAAGTCAGAGTCCCTCCTAACAAGAGATACCAGCCTAAAACTAGTAAGCAACCAGCAAAAAGCCTCAAGATAGGAGCATATACCGTAACACTAAGTGTTCTTTCCATATTCTCCTTTTCTTACATACAAGACCTTTGTTAGCTCTCCTCCCAATTCTGGTACCTATCTCAGAGGAAAAACTTAAAACTCAAGCTTCTAACTAGAAAAAGCATGTAGGAAAAGCAACTTAGATGTAAAAAATAAATCACATCTTTCTTTGTACACACAGGTAGTCATATTGCTTTCAACACAGGTTTTTTTTTAAACTTTCCTGCTTGTTTAAAAGCAATGCTGCAGATCTGTGAAGTTCAGACTCAATATAAACACCATGTATCCTAGATAACAGAAGCCTGAAGCTGAGACAAAAAAAACAAAGCTGAAGCATGATCAGCTCTTAAAAGATAACTCTGACCCCAAAAAGTTACTCCTTCAGACAGAGAAATTATTTGTTTCAAAGAAATGTCTGGGAATTGTATATTCTGTCTTCAGTGAGTGTTATTGCTCAGTTTTAACTTGTCACTAGTATAAAGTCTGGAATTAAAATAAGCCAGAAGTCTTCTAAAGAAAACCAATTTTTAATATTCTCCTTCTCCTAACCAAAGTGCCACCAAAGTCAGGTGACAGGAAGCATTCATCTCTGATATCCTGTTATTGCTATCTGCTAGTCATCATAAAGCATAAACTGTACTTCTGAAACTTCAGTTATCATAGGAACTTTTTGTATGTAAAAAAGGTTTTAAAAATATTTACAAGAAAAAACTTATCTGCATCTTCTTTTGTCCAGCTAAAGAAAAAAACTGTCAGCTAGTATTTAGCCCCTCAACAGCCACTAAGACTGACCAAAAAAACACCACACACACCCACAAAACCCCCCTCCCCCAAAATATCCAGCAATATTCACAAACTAGAAAAGACCTCTATCTGCAGTCTTTTCAGGACAGAATTTTTTAAAATAGTCACTCAAGAAAACAGCCACCATTAGCTTATAATAGAGCAGAATATGGATGACCATTGACTTAGAAAATAGAAGATGGCCAATTAAAAAAATAAAAAAATCAGTACTTTTAAGGCTAGTAGGAATGTGCATGGTGAGAATGCCTAAATGTTTCAAAGATGCAAACCACCCAACTGTCCTAATCAAAATGACATGACAAAAATCTTCTCCAAACATGCAATCTGTCAAATAATTTGTCTCCAAACATACAAGCAAAGCTCATTAATTAGGCACTTGAGAGTTTTTTCTAAAGCCAGGAGGAAGCCAGCCCACATTAGCTAATTTTCTGCCTCCATCCACAGAAAATCTTTAAAATTTCAGAAGACAAGCCAAAAAAAAATAAACCAGCTGAAAGAAGATGTTGCATGGCCTTCATGTTTGCTCACAAATATCTGTAGTTCCTTGAGCTGGGAACTGCACTATGTTTACAGTGTGCTATCAGCTACTCCAACTCCTTCTCTGGGGCATGAAAACCAAACAAGCAAATGTTTATGTGAACCAAAGGTTTCCATAGTTTATAGATTTCTCAGGCATCACAGGAGAAGGAGGCTTTGTTCTGGTTTACAGAGCAGTGGCCCTGAACTACTGGTTCAAGGCAAGTGACAGAGCCACATGACCAGGCTCAGGCCCCCCCCACAGCTCAGCCCAGGGCTCAGCCAGAGTTACCCAGAACCTGGCTCATAAACTCTCTTTACAGCACACTCCCCAGCTACAGAAAAAGCATGAGAAGTATCACAGAAGACAGCTATGCAGAGTGCTCCAAACTTTCATAAGATCAGATGCCAGAGAAAAGCAAGTAATCAGACAAACAACCAGCAGGGATGACAAAGCAGGACCCCTAACTAAATACGGAATGGGGGAAAGCATCCAAACAAGAAATTCTTTAGAGCAGCCAGGAGGGAATTCAGACAGCAAGGGGCATGCGACCTTTGCAGTCAGCTTAGTCAGAAAAAGTTATCTATTTCTGGCCATGAAGCAATGGGCAGCACAGACAGTCCTCAAAGATGCCAGAATAGCTCGAGCTTAGTGACTCCAGCAGTCACCTGGAGAGCAGGATGGAGTTCCAAACTCCTGATTCACAAAGTTCACAGAGCAAGCACTCATCAACATCCTCTGCGAGCCCCACAGCCACCCAAGTGCCAGCATCTGCCTGCTTTCCATAGAATTAACTAAAGGATTGCATCCTGCTGTCAACTCTGGAGGAACAAACACCCTGCTCTGAATCCCAGTTCATTTTGGCTGAACTCACAAAAATTCACTGAGCTAACACAAAAATTCCCACAGTTTACCAGAAAAATTTTTAAGAGCAAGAATGCTAAGGAACAAATAAAATTACCTATGAGTGCAAGAACACGGAGCAAGAAAACCTGTATAAGTTTTGTGATTAATAAACCTGACAAATACATTAAAACAAAAAAAGGCACCAGCATTAATTTTTTCCTCCCACTTATACATACACAGTGCAGTGCAGACTAAAGCATATTAACAGCTTCAATACTTTTAGCTTTTACTTACCTAAGCTTAGAAAAACTGTCACAGTTTAACTTCACAGGTCCCTGAAATTTATTGTTTCATGGAAAAATGTCAATTTACCATATAATTTAAATTAATATGATGTACTTAAATAGCCATGTTTATGCTCATTATTTTAATACTCCTTCAGTATCCTCAGGAGAGGAATTTAATAAAATGCACATTCCAAAAAGCTTAGTTTAATCTCATGTTTACAGCAAACATCCTGCTTGTATGTCAGACAGCAGAGTGGATTTGGATACAGTTGTTATTATTATACCAGTTCACACAGGGAGAAGGCAGCTGGGCTGACTGCTTTACCTTGCAGCTCATGTTCCACTGTAGAAAAGCCAGCAATAAAACTGCACCACAGCCAGACAAGAGGCACCTGTACAGAACACCCTCACCCCTTAAGGCAGGAAGCTACAAAGAATTCTGTCCACTCCTCTCCTCCCCAAGGGCAGCAAGACACAACCCTGGCAGGAATTACAGGACTTGGTCTGTACTGCTGCCTGGCACATGGAAAGCCTGTAGAGGGCAACAAGCAAGAAACCATTAAAAAAGAGTGAACCAACCAAAAATGGAAACAGAAGAAATCAAAAATCTCCATCTGTGAAACAAATGTAAACTGGCTAACAAAAACCAGGAAAGGATGTTGATCAGTCAACAGGCCACCCTCATTCCCTTGGCTGAGACTCTCCGGCTTATCCATCTCATCTCTGATAAAAGGGGACTTATTCATGATCTTTTCTTAAAGCAAAGGAGCACTTTTCCAAAACAACTCAGGTGTCCAAATTTGGAATTGTGTCACAAATATCTGGAACACTGTCACTCTCCTAAAACAAACCATAAAAGGCTATTTTATATGAAGTAAAATTTATATCTTATTTTACAAAATATATGATCTGCATATGATTAAGCAATTAAAAACAGTGAAAGCCTCAACTGAAAGACATGGCCCAGAACGTTTTGGGCAAATAATCACATGCAAACAGATGATCCTTCAGGGAAAAGAAAATAGTTCAAAGTTTCTACACATTTCCCCTGAAGTGTTTTTGAGTCATGATAACTTTATTTAAGCCAAAGAAAAAGAAAAAGGAAAAAGAAACTTCATTAAGCAAAAAGCAAGTTCTTTTTCAGAGTGTTGATAGGCTGTCATGGATTCAGACTACATTTTAAGAGAGAAAAAACATTCTAATCAGATAAATTAAAGTTTTTATTAAAACTGACTACAGTGTAGCTTCAGACTTACTATATGGCATCAGACTTACTATATGGCCTTTAAGACCCTTGTTAAGTACTGAGTCCTCACTAATATCAGAGGGATTTCAGTATTCATTACAAATAGAAAACATAAAACCTACAACTAGTAACTGCTGGAGTGAAATGCATATGCATGAATTATTTCTTCCCTAGCAGTTAAATAAATTAAAAGAATGATTTCATTAAGTCTAAAGTACGGGAAATCTAACATCCATTCAAATGTATTTCATTCAAAAGAAAATAGAACTTAAACTACTAATACCCTCAACTACAGTTTTACTTTAAAGCTATCTTGAAAGAAACAATCATCATATGCAAGATCCAACAAGTTCTGACAAAGCTAAGTAATTTCTCATTAATCCTTCCATTGCTTAAATAAGACAAAGGAAAAGCTTTGTCAGGAAATGTTTCCAGGACACAACTGACGAGCTTCTTTACAAATGCTATTAGAGAAATGGAGCACTTCCTACTTAAGGAGCACAATGCTTAAACATAAACCTCACACAGCTAAGTCGAAAATTACAGCAACGAATTCCCTTCAAAGCAAGCACGACTCCACGGCTCAGAAGCAGTGGATGCGCTCCTGGAAGCGTGGAGAGCCTCCTGCCCAGGCCTCGGCTCCCAGGGGCGGCTGCGCCCGGCGCCCAACCCGCGCTGACATTTCCGTCCATTCCAGGCCACGACTGCGACGCCTCCGGACTGGGGACAACGCAGTCACCGCCCTCGTCCCACGCAAGCTCAGCTCACAGAGCTCAATGCGCCAACGAGCTCGGCACAGATGCAGAACAAACCAAAAACCTGGTATTTATTTCTCGTGTACTGTTAGGAACTCCTATATCCTACATAAGCTGATGAGGATTTAACATAAATTATTTCCTCTCCCTGCATATATTCCAAAACTTCTAACGGATAAAAGAAAGAATACAGTCGGTAAAGAAATCTATTTTTATCTATTAAAAAAAAAATCAGTAGCAAAACACATTAGTCCTCTAACTAAAACTTCAGTGTTAGACAGAAGTAAAGCCCTTACCTCCTTCTTCCCAAGCCCAGCCAAGATAAATTAGCAAATTGCATCGATCTGGGAAGGACAGAGAATATACCAGAGAGAGAAGCTATCTGGGTTAGAATCTGCTGTAGCTTGAAAGCACAAGTACTTAAAAGACAAGCCCGATGGAGAACAAGTGGAACTCTGCAGTTTACAGAATTAGTTTACATTATTAGTAGCACTGCAGTCTAAACAGTGCTGCCAATAAAAGCAGCAATTTAAACTTCTACTCCAATAGAGATTATTTAAGAAAATTTAATACTAATTTAACTTCCATTTTCAACACACTTATTTTTCACTGAGAAGTCAGCACAGGCGCCAAGGGGAGTACACAAAGTTAGACGAGTGTTGCGCAGTAGTTAAAATTCTGGTTGTTTGCAGTAAAAAAAGTAATCACAGAGACAAGATCTGTAAATACATTTACTCATCGGTCCAAACAAATCTTCTTTGACAACATAATCCATCAAACTAAATGGTATTTTCACTACTAGGCTCTTGATCACCAGCTGAACATAAAATCCCTAACTGGAGTACAAGGATCTCCAAAGAGTAAACAAAAATTAAGGTCAGCAGGCAGCAGCGAGTGCAACCTCTGTTGCAGGACCGGAGTGGCAGAGTCTTGCTTCATGCCCGTTGTTCTCTTTGTGTCAGCACTTTGTTCTTATCACTTTTTGACACTTTATACCCTAAAAGCTCTTGGGTTTGATCACTGACTATGCAACGACACGAGCCTAACCATTTGCACATTATAAACACAGCTTTCACGCTACCATGTCTAAATAAGGAGCACTATATTATCATCACAATTTTTGACAGATTTGTTCAGTATTTTGAATGATTTCTAACACCTTTGTTAGCACGGCTGAAGCACACGTTTTCAGCAGCCAAGGAGGGCTCAGACAGCAACACAACACGAAAGGTTGGGGCAAACAGGAACGCGAGTCGCAAACCCAGCCCACAGCCCCCTCCGAAGTGCAACAAATACTGACGACAAACAGCGTTCCTTACCTGGCAGTGTCAGTTTTCAACTCCGCTCGGAACCTGGCAACAGCGAGATCAAAACACGCGACCTCTGCCGACCTCACCCACAACAAACCTCCCTCCTGCCCCTACCCCGAGCAATGAGCACTGAGCGGAACGTATCGAAACTGCTTCCATCGGGGGAGAAACACAGCGAGTTTGGCTTAGGATCATCAGGGGTGGAAAATGCCTCTGAGATCATCCAGCCCAAACATGCCCCCAACACCCCCACTGTGTCCCTCAACCACTAACCCGCCCAGCGCCACATCCAGGCGCTCCCACACACCTCCAAGGACGCTGACTCCACCACCGCCCTAGGCAACCTATTCCAACGCCTGACCACCCTAAATGCGAAATATCTAATACATTATCTAATCTGAATCTCCCCCGTCTCATCTTAAGGCCATTTCCTCTGGTCGTCTCTCTGCAAGCACAGTCCGCCTCTCACCCCCATCTCCTTCCAGGGATGGTAGAGAAAGTAGAACACAATGCCACTCGCAAGCCGCCAAGGCAAGTACCCTGCGACAAAAAGCGCTTTAAGGACAAGGTCTGTTTAACGAAACGAGGCTCGTCCTCGTCCCCTGGAAACTGACACCACTGTGAGCAAAAAATGGAAATCCGGACGTTTTTTCCTGCCTTGCGGCGAACAGGCGGCACCGCGGGCTGGGACCGAACGTCCCGGCATTTGTCCCACTCAGACTGCCGGGGGAGCCCAGAGCAGCCGCTCCCTCCCCGAGCTCCCTGCGATCTCCGAGTCCCGCCAAGGCCAGGCAGAGCCCCCACGCCACCCGGGGCCGATCCAGCACTGCGGGGCCTGCGCCGGCCGCGCCGCGAGGCCCCGGTACCAGGGACGCCGCTGCCGAGCACCGCGGCCCGGCCGAGCGCCCGCTCCCCGCTGCCCCTGCCTCCCGCACGGCCGCGGCCGGGCAGCCCCGGGCCCGTCTGCCCCGCACTCACCCGCCGGTGGCTCCTCAACGCGGCCGCCGCTCCCACCGGTTCCCTCCCGCCGCTCCCGCCGGGACAAACGGCAGCGGCCGCAAACAGGAAGCGCCGCCAGCGCGCGCCGTCACTTCCGCCCCGCCGCTTCCGGAAGTTTCTCGAACGGCCCCGCCGGGTGTCCCGTGTGAGCGGAGAGCGCCCCCTGCCGGCCGCCGGCGGCGCTGCACCGGGCTGGGGCGGGGCCGAGGCAAGGGCGGGGCTTCAGGTGGGCGGGGCCTCCTGAGGGCAGGGCAGGGCGGGGCAGGGTCATGGCGCGATTGTTTGTGCACCGCGCTTTTCAAACAGCGATGGCTGCTCCCGGCCCCACAGAACCACAGCGTGTCCGGTGGGGCACACCGGTGTTCAGTCATGGGCTGCAAACAGCGATGGCTGCTCCCGGCCCCACTGAACCACAGCGTGTCCGGTGGGGCACACTGGTGTTCAGTCATGGGCTGCAAACAGCGATGGCTGCTCCCGGCCCCTCAGAACCACAGCGTGTCCGGTGGGGCACACCGGTGTTCAGTCATGGGCTGCAAACAGCGATGGCTGCTCCCGGCCCCACTGAACCACAGCGTGTCCGGTGGGGCACACTGGTGTTCCGTCATGGGCCGGACTCTCAGAGGTTTTTCCAACCTGACGATGTGATTTTGTGAAGCAATGCCCGGGTGTGCAGCTGAGGGGAAAGGAGAAGGAAAAAGAATAATGTTAAGAAACATTCTTTGAATAGGTGAGTTTGGCTGTTGGAAGTGAGATGACAAAATTTCTTGCCCTTTTGTGTCTTTACTCTCAAAAACTGGGGGCGCCAAGAGGATGGACCAGGCTCTGCTTGGTGGTGCCCAGCAACAGGACATGAGGCAATGGGCAGAAACTGAGGCACAGAAGTTCCACCTGAACATGAGGAAGAACTTCTTTACTGTTTACTTCTTCTACTTTAATTCTTTACTTTTTTACTGCGCTGTTCCAGTGCAGGTGACTGTGCCCGGAGAAGCTGTGGAGTGTCCCTCACTGGATATTCCAGAACCATCTGAACACAATCCTGGGCCGTGTGCTATGCATGACCCTGACTGAGCAGGGAGGTTGGACCAGATTGACCCTTCCAGCCTGACCCATTCTGGGATTCTGTGAGGGGAAATACAAAAAGTGATGCCTGGGTGTGGTGCTGTAAGCAAAGCTGAAAAAACAATAATTTTAAGAAATATTCTTTGAATAGGTGAGTTTGGGTGTTTAAGGTGAGATGACAAAATATTTTCCCCCTTGTGTGTTTAAGCTGTAGTCTCAAATGTTGTAACTCTGGCACACAATTCCTTTGAGGTGAGATTCCTCTCCCTGCTTGTAGCACCTGGATACAGCCCTTCACTGGCTGAATGTATTGGAGCATCCTTTGCTTATATTGAAGTGTGTGGTCTTATGTGCGCCATGGCTGAGAGCAAAGTATAGGGCAGCAAAGTTACTCTGATTTTAAAATGTGGACTTCATCCATGCTTTAAATTGCTGTAAAATTATATTTCTTATTTTAATACATCTTATTTTAAGAGTGGAGGCATTAATTTATAGATCACCAAAGTGAAGTTAGAGAGTTTCCATGCCTAAAATGTATGCTTCCCAAATAAAGTCAACTAAAAGGCTACTAATTATTTAGGAAGTGTTTGTGTGGGAGTGGAGTCAGCTCAAAAAGACAAAGCCAGCATGGAATAAGGCAGAGGAAAACCTAAAACAAATCAGCAGGACAAGTTGTAGGACAACCCTAAGTATAGGCTTGGTGCTTTGGGGAAATGCAAGCTTCAAAAGAAATATTGTTGATTGTTGATGCTGAGTTGTGGTCGTGGAAACAATTCTTCAAAATTAGAGCAGAGGGACAGCTCACTCCGTTATTAGTTTCTCATCAGCAAGTAGCTGTGAAGTCCAAGCCGTTGATCCACTTGGAAAGACAAAACCCAAAGGATTAGTAGGTTAGACTGGCTCTTCCTTAATGGGTGAGGTTCAGACCTCAGGATTCACAGCCTGGCAAATGCAAAGGCAGGTCAGTACTGTGAGGTGTGGGAGGAAACCGTATAAAATTATGATTTAATCCTTTAAACATTTCTTGTTGTGGAAATAATGGTTTTCCCCTGACCTTTCATAACTGATTACAGGGGAGAAAAAAATTGAAGGGTCCTAAAACCTGAGCTGCAGTAAACAAGACAGAAGTTTCACGAGGCAGTTTCTTTCCTTTAATAATTTAGAGCAGATTTTATATTTACAGTTAAGATATGATGGATGCCAACCATAAAACTTTCTGTTTATCCAAGCAAACAGAACATGGCAAAGAAGCACAATTCCATATAGAACTAGAGGGTTGGAATCAAAACACTGCCTGCATCAACCAGGACCATGGCTTCTTTAACACAATTGTTATCATTACATTAATCTGCCTAGAGATTTTCTAACACTGTTCTGACTCTAGACAGCATAGCCCTGCTTTAGCATCCTTCAGCTATAGGAATAATATTTGGGAAGGCTTAGAGACCAATTTTGCATTTGAAGAAAGGAAGATAAAGTGCCTGCTCATAGCTGAGGGCAGGGCAGTTTGGCATCTTCTACAGCAAAACACTGAGAATGTAGATAAATGTTTCCTAACAAAGTTATAGATGAAAACAAAATAAATTTTTTTTTAATAAAAAATATTTTTAATTGGTTTATGCTTGTCTTTATATGAAGACATTTCCCAGGACTTCTCAGAATGGGCACTTTACAGAGCCACTAATTACAAATGTCATTTATTGGGACACCTCTTTTTTTTTTAACTTACAATCTTTGATAGCTCAGATTATCTCTAATACTGAATAATAACAAGAATTGTTTACTTTTTTAAAGTTTGTTCCAATTGTGCACATGATATTTAATTTTCTGTTCTTTGTTACAGGGAAAGGCAGGTGATTTCAATTAAAATAGCACATGGCAAAGCCCACCAGAAGAGGTACTGCAGGGGGTACTGAAGCACATACATCCAGGATTGCCCTGGCTGAACTTAATATGGTTGGTGATTGCCCAGCCCTCTGATTTGTCTGGGTCTCTGCAGGGCCTCTCTTCCCTCAAGGGAGTCAGCAACTCCTCCCGGTTTAGTGTCCTTGGCAAACTCAGTATCCCTTCCAGCCCTGCATCCCAGTCATTTATGAGGCTGTTGAAGAGCACAGGGCTGAGGCTGGGGCCCTGTGGAAGACCACTAGGGACAGGACACCAGCCTGGTGTAACCCCATCCCCTGGAACCCTTTGTGCTGACCCGTGAGCCCATTGCTCACCCATCCCAGGGTGTGTTTATCCAGCTGTGTGCTGGACATTTTGTCCAGAAGGATCCTGGGAGAGACAGTATTGAAAGTTTTGCTGAAATCCAAAAGGATTACATAACTGGCTCATTAACATTTTTAATTAGTTCTGTTTATGGGACTAATAAAACTGAAAAGCTTTTAGATTCAGAAAACTTTCAAAGGTATTTGCTAAAGTATGAAGTCAAAGTGTCCGTGTTTTTATGGCTTGCTGCTTGCAGCAGGAGCCTGGAGTACTGTGTTAAGGGGCATTAAATCTGATGTTGCTGGCAGAGCATCAACATTCCAATAACAAAAGAAGGTTTGGTGGGTCTGTTAAAGCTGGTATCAGAGATCCAGGCTGATATCCAAGTGCTGAGTCATTGAGTCAGAATAAACACTGCTATCAAAGAATCTTAATTGTTTAAGAACTTTCAACTCTCCTCTGGGAACATGAGGGAAAGGTCTGGTCATTTCACCCAACTTCAGCTGTCTCAGACATCCAGTTTGAGGCCACTGACTGTGAAGAGAAAGGAGGAGAGGGCACCTCCAGGGCACAGCTCATCCCATCCTCTTTGGAGAGGATAAAATTTTTGGTTTTGTGTTTCAGTACAGAAGGAACCTCCTGCCAGAGCTCTCTCCTGGGGCTGTCTTTCTCCCCAAGTGCCTCGACAGCCACCTCACAGATGCCTGAAGTGAGATGAATTCAGGCCTAGCTGGTAGCTATAACCTAATGATGGAAGTCATGTGGCAGCATTCCAGGAGGTATTGGCAATTCACATAGTTCCCAGATTCTTTTTTAAACCATCTTTTATGATTTGTGGAGGTCAATTATATAAAGCCCATCAGAACACAAGAAATGCTTAAAAATGCTGCATTAGAGAGACATTAATATTAATCCTCCTGAGGTGATAATGGCTGTAGCCTTCCCAGCCTGCTGCTCTACCCTGCTGCTTTAATGCATCTCGTTGTTCTATTTACAGATTTACAGATTCTATTTTTGGTGTTAACAAAGAATATGAGCATATGTATCAAAGACTGTTATCACGTCATCTAATTATAGTACTGCTGGCAAAGTAATTCTGGAAAGTGGCACTTAATTAAATATAAGCATTAACTTTTTGCTGATAGTTTATCAGAAACAATTAGACTTGAAATGTGGGGAATACATCTAGCGTTTTATACTTTCACTAGAAGCATTAAAAGCACAAATTAACCCATTTTCCTTTGCATTCTCCAGTGTTTTCCAACATGTCAAGCACAACCTCAGTTTTCATTGGTACAGTGTGTCTAAGGTAATCTAGAGGCTGCAAGTCTCCTCTGGACTCCTCTTTGTGCGCAGAAGCCTGAGCTAAGTGGATGCTTTTGAAAGTGGTTAAACCACTTTAGCATAGTTTATGTTTTTGCCAATTCCTCCTGAAATATCAGATGTATTCTGCTGATTATTTGGGGTCTGCGCACAACAACCCAGCAACTACTGGGGGCAGTCAGATGATCTCACAGCTTATGCCAAGTGCTTATTTTTTGCAAGGACAGCTTGATCAGCATTTATTTTCATTAACTTGATCAGGGATATGATTTTTTGTCCATGTCACAATGTGAAATATTAGTTAATTCTATGTAATTTTTCATCAATAGCCAGATAGATCTACCAGGTAATTATACCTGAAGTATCTCAGCAGAACTTTGAGCTCTGCTGCTTTTTGCCTGAAAAATGAAGAGGGGAAAAAAGAAAAACAGAGCTGCAATGAAAATAATTCTTAAGTAAAGACACAAGGGCTAAAAGAAACAATTCCTTCAGAAGGTTTGTTTGACAACATACAGCAAAACTACATAGCAACTGAGGAGAGATGCTTTTCCCAGGTCTAACATTTGGGCAAGCAGCAGTAGCAGGAGGATCTGAAATAACACCATCTGGTGAATGCCTGTTTCTTTCTTCAGCAATCAAGAACTGTGTAACTATAAACAAAGAATAAAATAGAAATAATGCAAAACTACTTTTCAGTTAAATGTTACACAGAATGAACAAACAGCTGCTCTGGGAATGCAAAAAAGAATGATGTTAAATATAGTAGGAAATTTGAGCATGCTGCTCCTATAAATACATGAACCAACTTTGCAAACAGAATGTATGATTCTGCAGAGCTGTGGACAGGGAAGCTTAGTCCCAGACTGGAGAGCAACTATTCTGGCAATAAATGTAGCAGCGATTTAACCATCACAGAAGAAGATCTCATCCCTTGACAGTGTGAAATCAAGCTGCAGGACATCTGTGCCTGCCTTTATGTCCCATTTTTTGCCAGTCAGAATTCCTATATTTCTCCTCTTTGGCTGTCTGATGTGCTTTGCTGAATTCTGAGCTACTTGACCTTCAGAAGACAGTCAAAATACAGGAGTTTGCACAAGAGGTTGCACTTGGGTGTTTGATACTGCTGGTCGCAGAAGCAAATATACATTTAGGTGATTTAACATTAGTCCTATGGTTTTATATATCAATGTTTAGCATCCTATTTATAAAATTTTGTGAAAATAATTCAGAACTCAGCTTTTACCAAGTCTGCTATTTTACACTGATAAGAGATTTACAAAATCCTTGGAAAGTCAAAGCAGCAGTGGAGGTTGAAAAAGCAAAGCCACAAAATCTTAAATCCAGATTTATCTGGTGTCACTTATTAACAACCACAGGAATCTGACAAGGAAGAGATTTACTGTCACTTACTCAGTCCCCAGTCACATCCAAGTCCACAGAAGGTGTTTTGAAGATGCTGCTGGGGTCACTAACAAGCAAGCTAGAGAGAAAGATGATTACAGTCTTGGAAGCTGTGTCATAGGAGGAGAGGCTGAGAGAACTGATGTTTTTCAGCCTGAAGAAGGCTCAGATTCCTTAGTACTGCCCCACAGGACAAGAAGCAATGGGCACAAACTGGAATACAAGAAATGTGCTTAAACCTGATTAAAAAGGTTTCATTGTGAAGTTAATTGAACCCTGAAAACAGGTTGCCCAGAGAAATTGTGGATTCTCCATCCAAGATGACATTCAGAACTCCACAGGTGAAGGTCTTGCCCAACCTGCTGTAGGTGACCCTGCTTTGAGCTGGGGGTTGGAGTAGGTGATCTCCAGACATTCCTCCTGACTTCAGCTACTCTCTGTTCTCTCTAAAGGATTCAACTTGTAACTTCATGATCACTTCTTGCCTTGTTTTGTCTCTCTACATACATGAGAAATTTAATGTGCTTTCCAGACTACCCAGGTACATACTGAAAAACAGGTCCGATACATGGGCATTCCTGTTTTTATTAATGTTACAAATTAGGAAATGCCCTACAAGAGGAGTTTTCTGTAGTTCTATCTTTACCACATTTTTAGTAGCAGGTAAGCTGAAGCATATATGCTGCTATTTCTAAACATTCAAAAAGAAATATGCACACTACTAACTTTGTAAATATTAAAGTAGAACTAAAAGTGTATTTAGCAATGAAAATAATAAATAAGCAAAGGGAAGCAGGTAAGTCTAATTATCAAAGGAGATAAAAACGAAATTGCATCTTAAAAGGATCCCTCTTGTGCCAGAATTCCAGAAGCTGAAATTTTTGTGTTTGCTGACAGAGTAGCATTCTTCACTATCAATTACAGCTTCTCAGACTTCTATCCATGGAGTTTTATTCTTTCCAAAGATTCTGAAGAAGTTTTTACAAAGCAGAGCAAGTGCATTGTTTGAAAGACACCCTGAAACAAAGGTAACCCTCAGAGCTGCAGCTTCCTTGGCAGAGTGGGAAATCACAGCTCGAAAGCTGAAGGTTGGAACCATCCCAAAGCAGAATAGGAATGTTTGGAAAACAGTGATGACTGACTCCAGCCATCAACCCAGCCCTGCCAATCCCACCACTGAACCAAGTCCCTCAGTGACACATTTCCAGGAATTTTAAATTCCTCCATGAATGTGACTCCATCACTGCCATGGGTAGCCAATTCCAACAGCAGTACCTTCAAGACCAACTTGTAGAACCTATTCAGTACCATCAGTTTTTAACAAGAAAATGCCCAATTTACTGCAAAAAATGAGAGAGTGTTTCTGCAGAATTTCAAGAAAACTCAAATTATTTTATTCACAAAAGCAGAAGTCAATAAAAATATAGATATCCTGATCAGTTTTACAGACCATGTTAATTTCTTCTCTCCTTCACTGACAGGCAAAAGCATAATGAAAAAAAAGTAACAAGCATTTACATCACAAACCATTCTTAACACAGATTCATGTATATGAGCAAATATTACAGGTCCAACAAATATTCCTCTTTTTCCTTTTTTTCTGTGCTGTAGTGTTTTTCAGTGGTGGTAAGAATATGTGCTGTCTCACTGGTATTTAACTAACAGTTTTTGGTAGAAACTGAAATGTATGAACTCACTGCACTCAGTTTTTTCTCTGAATTCCAAACCCCCTTATAGGATTTGTTGAGGATGTTTGTGCTATATCGTTCAAGTGATGCCAAAACAAAGAAATCAACATTGCTACTAATAGCATCAGGAAGCTCATTTTTTATTATTTTTATGGAGCACCTCCCCAAAAAATACCTGAAGATATCCTCCTCATTCAAATCAAGCTTCTGTCAGCTCAGTGTTTATGCATGGAACTGGAGGAAAATCCTTCCTTTTTTGAAGCTATATAAACATTCCTTAGAAGTCAGCTTTGTAACATTTATACAAGTCTGGCTTTCAGGATCATGATGGAAGACAACAGAGATTAAGGACAAGGCCAATTATTCCTGGTTTGGTTTGCTGTGCTTTATTTTATTTTAATCCACCTAATAGGACTGAACCCCCATCTGGAAAAACTCTCATTAGAAGAAAGAGACCAAGTGCTAATTTTATTTCTTTATTCCACTTCCACGCCTTTGAACTTTGTAGAGATGAAAAATTTGTGAACTCTTCTATCATACAGACCTTGACAAAAAACTTGTTTGTAGAACAAGTTACAAAATTACAAACCCAAACCTACTTGAAAACAAAAACCAATCAGAAAATGCTTGCTTTTTCAAAAAGCAAGTACTGAACTAGGAGGAAGAAACACTCTAGTACAGAAACTTACTTTAGGGAAGGTTGTCTTGTACAGAAATCAACCCCAAAGTCGTAATTATTACTGCTTTAATTCTGATGATCAAATCTACAATAAAATTTCAGGTTGCTTGCATGCAGAATGCTCCTACCTCTGCCTATCTAAACCCTGGGAGCACCCACCACTGGGGGAGAGTTTGCTCTTCTTTTAAAATCCAGAAAATCCAGTTTCACATAGAAACAATTCTTGCTGCGTAAGTGCTACAAGAGATCATTTCTAACCCCCTGCTCCTCAGGACATAACTGTTACCTCTCACACCTTTACCTCCTGTTCCTTAAAATACCCAGAACAGATCATTGAAAAGCAGAACTCGTGCTTCATCCTGCCTGTCTGAGAGCAGCTGGCAGAGCTGGAAGCACAGGTTGCCAAGGAAAGCCCCACTCTCCTCTCACTGCAGCCTGCATCCTGAAGGTGGTGAAGCTGCACAGACCTGCAGCCTGTGCACAGTGAAATACAAGTGCTCTGACGGCCTGCCTGTGCCAGTGTCACACTTCACGTGCAGGACACACAAACATCACCAGGTGCTGCAGAACAAAGAAATAAAACATCAGAGTACTGCCAGCAAACTCAAGTTCTCTCCTGAAGGCTTCTGCAGCTCTGAGATTGCTGTGATTACAGCTCTGTGCAAGTCACACTTCCCCCAGCCTACCCTCCCTGTGACCCGCTGCTCTCCTGGCCACAGACAGCAATAGTGGGCACTGGCTCCTTTGCAAAAGCACAAAGTGGACAGTACCAGTCACCAGTACTTGGCATGACTCCAACACAATCTTCAAAATACAAATATTTAATAGAAAAATTTAATTTAATTTTACAAAATACAGATACAACACTACTCAATGTAGCAAAATAATGGAATTGAAAAATAATTTCAAAATATTTAAAGCATTAGGTTCTAAAATAAATAACGCTATCTAAAAGAAGTGTTCAGGTTTTGCAGTTAGGAGGAGGCAGTTTCACTATTACTGATCTCGTCAACTTCTTTACAAGTTTCATAATTTATGTAGAAAAATATACAAGAAAAGAATTTGGGATAAAGAATAGGTTGAGCATGTAACATTTAACATAAATAAAAAGCCTAAAGCAAAACCAAAAAGAAAACCAATCATTTTATTTCTGTACATCAAGACTACAAATAGTATTTTAACACTTCATTTATTACCCAAATTAAGAAATTATACATTTTTATATGGTTACTAGTAAACATCTTAAAACCACTCAGTTTCCCCACATTTAAAAGGATATTGCTGGTTACTGCTTATTAAATAGGAAATCCAGCAGAGTTTCCAGTAACAGCAAAATATTTTTTTGCATAAGAGATGAATACAAATTTGATTGTAATTTTTGATGATTTAAAATATAAAAGTAAAGTTCAGAGGGATGGACTGATGAATCTTACAGTCTGAACTATAATTCCTTTTCTAAACTCCCTGGAGTTTGCATACGAAACCCTACGATGTGCCTACTGTTAGAGGATCAGCTCCTTCCATATGAGAGCAATTTTCTCCCCAGATATCAAATTATATTAAGCAGCATATTCCCACTTACTTTTCTCAGCAGAAATACTGCAGGGAAATGGATATAAAAGCAGTTTAATCACCAAAAAAAGTTAATTTGTTTAGTGTCTACAGCACAGATATGGCATTTAAGATGGAAAGAAATGATAGGGAAAAGGAATGTGAACACCACAGGCTTCAAATATAAAAGATAAAGCCTGATAACTTTGGTTCAAATAACTTTAATAATTATTACATGTATATTTTTCCAAAGTGGTGATTTCTATATGTACTGTATGCAATAGGAGACTGATTCATTTAAAACCAACCAACCAATCAACAAACCTGTACAGGCACAAAAGACAGAAACAGGACAGAGAAAACCTGGAAAGTCACATCCATTCAGAACAGTGTCCAAGTGATAATGATGCAGCAAAGGTTGAACTTAAAATAATGCAAATCCATTTTCTTCGAAGTGTTTCAGAAAGCACAAATGGAATATTACACCCATTTTATCTCAGTGTCTACCATCTTGAGGGAAGGTAGTATGAATCAAAATCAGTTCTGCAACAACTGTCATAGAATCATGGACTATGCTGAGTTGGAAGGGGTCGATCAGGATCATCCAGTCCAACTCCTGGTCCTGCACAGGACACCCCAAGTGTCTGAGAGCATTGTTCAAATGCTTCTTGAACTCTGGCAGACCTGGGGCTATGACCACTGTTCCAGACCCAACCACCCTCTGGGTGAGAAACCATTACATGATACCCAACCTGAACCTTCCCCAGTCCAGTTCCATGCTGTTTCCTCAGGTCCCATCACTGTCACCACAGAGCAGAGATCAGTGCCTGCCTCTCCTCTTCCCCTCATGAGGAGTTGTTACTGCAGTGAGGTCCCCCTCAGTCTCCTCCAGGCTGAACAGACCAAGTGACCTCAGCCACTCCTCATATGGCTTCCCCTCCAGGCCCTTCACCACCCTCATGGCCTCCTCTGGATGCTCTCTAATGGCTCAATGTCTTCTTTATATTGTGGCACGAAAAACTGCCCCCAGCACTCGAGGTGAGGCTGCCCCAGTGCACAGCAGAGGGAACAACCCCCTCCCTTGCCCGGCTGGCAGTGCTGTGCCTGATGCCCCCAGGACAGGGTTGGCCCTCCTGGCTGTCAGGACATTGCTGGCTCATGTTCAGCTTGCCATGGACCAGGAGCCCCAGGTCCCTTTCCACAGCTGCTCTCCAGTTTCTCATTCCCCAGTCTGTCCACACAGCCCAGGCTGCCCTGTCCCAGGTGCAGAACCCAGCACTTGCCCTGGCTGAATTTCAGGTGGTTGGTGATTGCCCATCTCTCCATGATTTGTAAAACAACTCTCCAATGCAAGTTACAATGTTAGGTTGTCAGAAATGAGCGTTTTCATCCTCTCAGTTCTGGGATATCTGCAAACATCTGCTTGCCTTCCTTCTAAAAGATTAATTACAGGATGTTAGCCCTGTCTCATCCCAATGCACCGCACAGTACACAACTTTATTGCCAGTTTGCAAAATTATTTATGTTTGAACAGCACAAAGCCAAAGCTTCATCTTTGGTTAATTTCACTGAGATGTCACTGTTCTTTAAATGTGCTCTTTCTTCACATAAACACAGAAATCAGCCACGCTGCACACAGCATTCATTGTTTTGAGTCATAAAGCAGTGTCAACGCAATATTCAGTAATGGAAGCTAACTAAGAAATCGTGTTTAGAAATGAAACCTATTTGAGGGCATTTGGTAAGACACAAGAGCTGCAGAAATGTAGACAGAATTCCCTTAAAACTGCTCAGGTATGGGTGCTGCTTATAGAGTAGGCACTGGTTCGTTCTTCTGCAGATCATCCACATAAGCATGGGTTGGACTCAGCTGAGTTCAAATCCAGCAGCACATTCAATGGCATAGAGGAGCTTGCTTCGCATCAGGTTCTCATCATAAAACTCGGGAAGCTTCAGCAAGTTCATGCAGGTACTGGCAGTAGGCAGCCTGTCTAAATCTGATCCTCCGTTGTGAATGCAAAATGCAGGATATAACTCCTGGAAGATGCAACCAAAACAAAAAACAACCACGTATCAAAAAAAGGTATACAAGCCCAAACCACCCTGTAGTAGCTGGCACACATTTCTACAAAGTAAATCACTGGATGAAAACCTGTCACAATGACACTCAAGTGGCATTTCTTTCATTCCTCATACCACCAAAACCACTCTTGAATTGTGTAGTGTCTCCCTCTGCCTTGTCCCAACAAGATCCACTCATTTGGAACACACAAAGCAATTTCTGTGATTCTAAGGAAAATACAACGACTTGTTATTGTTCATACAGTCTATGGTAGAAATTTGCAGTGCTACACAAACATAATATCAGTGTGCATTGTGAGTCTGTAATGATAAAAATTTCTCAAACCCTGATTATTCTTTGATGTGTTAACTACTGATCTAAAGAACACACTTTAAAGAGGTTCTGTATGTAGTATTTAATTGGTTTAATAATATCCCATTTATCATCTTCCGAAAAGTAGCGTAGTGAAAAATATATTTATTTGTTACCTCCAAATCATTGTTTTTGCTGGCAACACAGTATTCATTTTATCAAAAGCTTGCCTGAGGTAAAAAGTTCTGGTTTCAGAAACTGGAAAAAAAATCCAGCTTCAAAGGCAAAAGGTCAATGAGATTCTAAGCTAAATTATTGTTCAAATGGAGGCCTTAAAAGTATTTCATGACTAAAATGTTGCATTTTTAGTGTTCCTTTCAAAATGCTAATTGAATTCCCCTACTCTAGCTTTAAAAATGGAAAAATGGAGTTCTAAATTGAAATGTCATGCCAAGGGCACCATTTGTTGCATAATTAAATCCTGTACAGCAGGAAAGTGCAATAGTTTGGAAGGGAAAAGTATCATCAATTTATTATGTGACCTGATTGGAACTTAACAATTTTCAACCACGCTTTAATGATTTTTTTTTTTTGTCTGTAACAATCACATTCATTAAACTTATTAAACTTTAATTAGCTTTAGCAAATGTTATTCTGAACCTGACTCTGGCAATGGAAGTTGAACATTTTTAAATGATGCAAAGCTAGACCATGTTATCTATAAGCTATGGCCATCATGATATTTCCTAATCTTAAATCAACATGCACTGACTTAAACATGCTGGTCTCACAATATGATATATAGAAAACTTCAGAGCAAGAACCAGAAATACACAGAAAACTTCAGAGCAAGAACCAGAAATTGTGTTTCTCTCAGAAAAATACAGCACGCACACTAGAAGTGCAAACAGATTTTGAAGATGGTCTGTCTTCATGTCTCCCATCAACATAAACATGTTCTCATGCTTACCTGGCTGGCCATACTCAGCACTCCTGTGGCTTCACACTCTGCACCTTCCAAGCTCCAAACAATGCGCTGTCAGGGACTACCAAGACATTCCTGCCTTTCCTGGCAAGCCCCTGGTTTGGAGGTAAATCCCTGTTCACAGGTCCTGCTGCAGCCACCACAGCTGAGGTCCCACTCAGAGCTGCCCAGCAGAGCGGCTCTAACGCCCTTTTAGCTGCTTTCCTCTGCCAACACTGCTGCATGTGGCTGAGCATACAAGCCCCTTGTACAGTCAATCCATCTTTTAACTTACTGCTTTCATGCTGAAAATCTGGTGACTAATTTGTTTCCATTTTTTCCTAGCCATATCTGCTACAGGTAGTTTGTGGCCCATCTCCCAAGTGAACACACAAACTGCAGCTTTCCACATTTAGCTTTTCTTTTGAGCATGTCACTGTCAGCCTTATTATTTTTAGACTTTTGATTAATTTCCTCCATCTCTCCAAATGTCACACCAGATACCTCAAAGCTGGGTACCTGCATCTGCATTTCCTCCTCTCCCTTTGTAATTAAAGAGGATGACAACAAACGGGAACTTCTGCTTACTTGGTTTCCCCAGTCGTTTCCCAATTCTCCCTTCCTAATGTGACTGACGTGCACTGTTCTAGCCTGGTCTCATCCTGCAGTTTTCCAACTGCTCTTCCTGCTGTCCTGTAAAATCCTATCCATTGCTAGAGTACTGTACAGTGATATCTCCATGGACTTGGGGGGTTTAGGAGAAAAGCCTGCAGACTTTTAAGTAAGGAATCACATATATCAATAGACAAATACCAGAGACAGGATTCATGTGATTCAACAGCCATGTTCATTGTCTCCATATCCATATCTATGGACACTCTTTACTGCTAAAGGGGACCTGGTAAGCATGTTCTGGGGAGTCTGAGACATGACTCATTTCATCCTGAAACTGACACATGGAACAGGCAGACCAATTACCAACTGAAAGTGCCACCTCCAATCCTAGATGTCTATAAAAGGAGTGTAGCTGAGCTACAGATTACAGATACTGAAGATGGAGGATGTTGCCCATCCATCCACATGGTAACACCACCACACAGCACTGAATGTTCCCATATTTTAGAAGAAATGATGTGATGGCTGGTTCTAAGCCAAAATTTTGCAGTCCACTGAAATTCATAGGTAGAACAACCCCAGAATTTAGTTTCAAAATGTCTTCATGTTGCCTTGGCCTCTCTTTCGTTTTATCAGCAATACAGCAGATTTTGATACTTAAGCTTCCCTGTAAATAGCAATCTGGAGACTGCAGCTAAATATTTTGCTGCTAAGGGTAATGAAATGTGAGCTATAAGCAGATAAATGGCAATTAGAAGAAAATACATGTCCTGCTTTAAATGGTTAATTTAAGAGCATCAAATTTAATAACTGCTTTTATATCCTAACTTCTCTTTTGCCTGACTTTTGCCTTAACTCAACCTGTTGCTTGAAACTGATAGCAACTCTCCTTCTGCAGAACATGAAATGGCAGCAAGGACCTTCCATCACATGCAGCGAGTGCTCTAATCAGTGATTTGCAGGCTTATCAAACTTTGCAGTTAAAATAGAAAGCAACAGAACACTTCATTACATATTTTAAAACTGTACTTATTATACATGCAAATGCAAACACTGAAGCTGATTCTGTACTCATGGACAAGTATTCTCAAACTGTAGATTCCTAGACAAGAAAAACTTGGACCAACATCTGCAGCATTTCTAAAAGCTTGCCAGGAAGTTAGAGGACATACCTTAAAGCCCAGAAGAGGTGGTCGAGAACAGCTAGTTACAAATTTGAGTAGTTTGCGTTTCTCTTCATCAGTGAAGCTTTCTACAACCCTCCAAAATATTTTAATTACAGGATGGTCTGCTGTGTAGCCACCTACAATGAGATTTAAATGATTTACAGCTAGAATACTTCTATGTAAGAAATAAATTCTTCAGAAAACCTAGCATCAACTTTGAAGGTTTGGGGAAGATGTTATAGCCAGCAGGCTTGTATTGCTAACTTCCAGTACCTACAGATCTGTCATCACTGCAATTTCAGTTTCATTGCTTACCTATGGCTACTTTATCCCTCAGCTTCTTGAAAGCAGTTTTCTTCACTGAAGCCTATTTTAATTTAGTTTTATTGAGTTTAGTATTTAGCTAGTAACTTCAGATTATTGCCTTTCACTCCAAGAGTATGCAAAATCTGCAAGACCCAGGACGCTACTGAATGAATCCGCTCACCCTGAGGTAAGCCCAGATGTGAACTGATGATTTGGTAACTACTTTTTGATTACATTAGTGATAAATGCAGGGGACATTAAGTAAGATACCTTGCATTTTTCACAAGGAAAATATATGATCTCTCTTCAGACTGTCTGAGAAATGGTAAGTATCTAAATGAGGTAGTAGAAACTACTATCCCAAAGTAATTTGCAGACTTATTTTCAGATCAGTCTAATTTTAATTTAGAAAACAAATGCCCTCAAATTATCTGGCTATAAACTTGCATTTAAGCATGTGAAAAAAATAAACTGTGTATCTCAATTTCCCACCATTAATAAAACTGGGTTGTAATTTTAGCCAATTTTCAAATTTGGCCAAAGGTAACAAGAATGACCCTGCAACTTTTTCTTAAAAGCTAGAATGAAAAGCAAGTTCAGTTATTCCCAAGTCAGTCATAATAGATTTTTTTTTACCTAAGTAAAATATGCTTACCTGAATAGTTTGTGAAAGATTTAAGGTCATCCAAACTAATAGGAACTTGTGCACCAGAAGTCAGAACCTAACGGCAAAGGAAATGAGACCGTTACATTAGAGGCAGAAATCAGCAGTTATTTCTGTTAGGAGCAGTTGCTTTGTGCAGCTTTAGGCACAGTACCTGTATTTCCTGCTGATCAAACATGCGAAGCCACTCGAGGTTGACCACGTTGGCCAGCCCCTGGCGGAAGGCCAGGCAGTGCTGGCGGATCTGTTTGTTCAGCCTGTAGTCTGCCACCAGGTGGATGTACGCGATCCGGTTGGCGCTGGTGACAGGAATGTCCTTCCCACCTGGCTTCAGCTCAACCACCTACAAACACAGCCATTCTCATCACCTGGGAAGCTACACTTCTGTGCCCTAACTGTGAAATGGGGCTGCAAAACATTCTAGTCAGTGATGTATCCCATTGAAGTTGGCTAGGATACACTCAGCAATATTCACCTCAAAGGAAGGTAGAAGATTAGGAGTTGTTCAAAGGTTTTCTCTGTTTATGTGTAAGAGCACATTCTGTGCACCCAGATATCCAGCTGCCAATGCAGCTCATCACACAGCCCCATGGTTTGTCATCAGAAAGCTGGATTAGGCAAGCTGTGCTTGACTGGCTGGGCTCCTCCCTAACTGCTGCTAGTGAATTCTGCAGGGTCACACTATGGTAAAGCAATGTCTGCTGTGTAGCGGGCCTGGAGACCAAGGGCTCCCTGGCGTTCAGCAGCCTAAGATAGGAAATGCCAAGTCCCGATGACTGGACCTTAGAAGCCCCTCTATTCTGCCTTTGGACCCTTGCTTATCTCTCTGTAAGACTAAAGGCCACTTTCCTTTGACCCTTACTACTGGACAATTTCTAAAACCCCTGGATCCTACAAAAACCCCTATTTTTGCCCAGCTCAGGAGAAGAGCTGTCATTGAGAACCTTTGCACAAGACTTCAATAAAGACATCGCTGTGGAACCTCATGCAGCCTTCTCCTCTCTCTCCCTGCGTCTGCCTACTGATGCCTAGCAAGCAAAGAGCTAAAATCACAATGAGCTGAAAATCACTAAAAGAGCTGATATCACTTAAGCTTGCTAAGGCTGCCTGTGGCTAAGAACTGCCTGGGAACTGGGACAGGTGGCCAGCCTGTGCCGAGCAGGACTGCGCTATCCGGATCCCCTGCAGCCTGCTGGGGACACCCTGAAGTCTGGCTGGAGGCTGCATTACCGCTGAGTCAAAATGCCAAGCTCAGCATTCACAATTCACCCTGTACAAAATGTACTGTTGTACATACTTGGTATATTCAATGAAAGTAAAAAAAAAAACCAACCAAACAAATCAAGCCTATGTATTGTTTTTCTACTGGGAAGTTCAACTTTTGTCCTTCAGCACACCAAGGTACCTCAGTATGGGAGAATTTTTAAAGAAGACCCCCAGAATTAAAGATACTGTACTTGCATTAGGATATAAACCAGGTTCAAAGATAGCTGAACACTATAGGCCTTCACATATTCTACTCTTTACTACATGAGGTTAATTTAGTTAAGCAGCAGCCCAATTGGAAGGTATTATTAGAGTACTTAAGAGAAGAATAAAAAAACCCTAAAAAACTGAAATACCATCACCTTCTGAACTCTTCCAAAAACTGTTAGTTTTTTTCTACACTCTGGAGTCAGCAATGTCTTCATTTAAACCAACAGTGCACTTCAGTATGTGGTATTAATGGCATCTTTAGAGCCCAGAGAATTAAACACAGGAATAGCTTCTTTTCTAACGTGCTACCTAGTAATGCAAGCTGTTCATGTCCTAAGCAAAATGTGCAAAATTGTATGATTAAAAATTCACAGTGCTTTTGAGCATTCAGGTTTTTTCTTGATTCATAGCTCTTTAAGACAAAAGAAACCATTAAGATCTGTGAATTCTGACCTCCCAGATGACACAGGCCAGAGGATTTTGTCTAGAGATTCCTGTATTCACCTCCATAAATCCACAGATGAGTTAGAGCACACTTTTTGAGATGTGCCATCCTGTGGTCTATCTACCATTTTGTTTGATAAGCTACCACAACCTGAATTATAATAGGTGTTAAAAATATGTCTTCCCACTTTAATGCTTCAGCTGCAAGCTTCTGGCTTTTGTTAGTTCCTACAGTAAAAAAAAAAACCTCATCAGTACTCCACCATGTCTGTGTGCAGGTACTGATAATGCTTAAACCCAACTCCTGCAAGAATTAAGCAAAAGGAAGGTGTCAGTGTAGGTGGCACCATTTCACACCCCGGACACATTCTCTTGTTCCTTCCACAAGAGCCAGGGACTCAGGAGCCAGGAGAGGTCGCTCTGGGATCCACCCATTGCAGTGCCCTGCCTGGGACACAGCCAGGGACCATTTCCAGAGGGTACAGGCCAGTGCCTGGGGTCACTGGCTGGCCTGAGGGGGAGGGTATTTTTACTGGTAAAGTCCACACGGAGTATTAATAGAAGTGTGGGACATGTTCCATACCACAGTGGAAACAGCTGATGAGAAGGGGCCCCTGCACTGCTGAGCTCTCTGTGTTTCATCCACTGTAGTAATTTTACTACTGCTGCTGAACAGTTAATCATCAGATTAATCCAATTATTGACAAAAAACATTCTAATTTTCACTTCAAATCCAATGGGTAAAGTTTGTTCATACCTATTGTCCTTATTTCCGTGTTGAAGAGTTTAGTCAGCTCTTTCCTTCCTCCCCAATATATCCATGATGTATTACTTAAGGGCAGCAACTTCATTAATCTTCCCAGAGACTTTTACATGGAACTAAAGACAGTTCTTTTAATTTCCTCCTATAAAATACCTTTTACAAAGCCTAACAAGACCAGAAAGCTTTCTCTTCTTAAATTCTTATCCTCTTTAGCTTTACAAGATCAGAGGAACTAGTGATGTTCCACATGAACAGATCAGTTTTGTGACCTCAATATTACTAATACCTCACTATCTGCCCACTTACAAACCTTCTCTACTTGTTTTGCAGAACTGCAGAATTCCTTGGGTTTCTGACACCATTTAATACAATCCCTCTCTCTGAGGTATGGACACACTGAATTAGGCCAAACTAAAATGCATTAAAGCATATTTGTATCACCTAACTCATCAAGCATCTCTTAAGAATATGGGCACCAACATTGCACTAACAGATATCACTCCATGTGCATACAACAATTTCTGTGAGCTCAGTATTTACAATAAAAGATGCTTGAACTGACCTCCTTCCTAAAATAGCCCAAGGGAACTACTGGCAGAGTGTTCTAGAGAACTTCTGTACTTTAAGATTCATTCCAGCACTAGGTGAAGTAAAACGTCTGACCTTCCCTGCAGGCCAGCAAACAGAAATCAGGACACAGATTAATTTACATTTGCATTGTAATAGCACTGGCTCCACAGTGCTCTAGGGATGTCAGGAAAGCTGCATTCATTCTATAATGAAAAGCTATTCTCTCCCCATAAAGTTTTTCCTTCAAAACAAAGGAAAAAAAAAGGTGTTGCACTCTTTCTGACCACTATTTTTAGAAAACAGGACAAAGTTGTTTTGTTTTGGTTTTTAAATCCTATTATTCCTTTCATTTTTATATTTTTATGTAGCAAATCTTGATTTCTGATCCAGCAACGTTTCTGCACCTGCCCTTCCACCCCAGAGCCCTGCACTGCCACAAGTACAGGCACAGCACTCAGTTAAGGGCATTTCCTGGGGTTTTCCAGAGACCCAATTATCCATTTTCAGAGTTTGTCAGTCTGAGGTTAATTTTATCGCTGTGTGTCAAAGTATCATCCCAGACCAAAAGAAAGGGGATAACAGAACCCAAATAATAAATATATTATGCCAAAAAGGTTAAGAAGGATGTAAAACAGAAACCAGTAACACTTGGTAAACATAAAATTGAAGTAAAGGTAGATGCACTCAGTGTTTTCATGGCATTAAAGGAACTATTATAGAATTCCCACTTAATTCTAAAAGTCAGGAATGACTGTTAAAGAGTTCCTTTTCAAAAAGGCCACAGCACAACTTAATAGATCTTAAACACTTCATCAGCTTCATTTTTATTTTATCCATGCAGTCTTGGCCACTAGATGGGGCAAGCCAATAACCCAGGTTACCCGGGATGGCCACACGAGGAAAGCACAGCCCCCCTGTGTCATCTGCTTCCATTCTGCAGATCTAAGTTTAAACAAACAAACAAACAAAAAGGATTTTAACTTGGTTTGTAATCAAAATCGCATGTACTAAAGGCAATCAAACCATAGATATAATTTAGGTAAGTATTCAGACAAATTTAATTCCCTACTCACGAAGTGCATCTTGAAAATGAAGGGGAAATACCAAAAGAGGACAGAAAAGTCTTTATGAAGACATAAGACAAATTATCTCTTCACAGAATCACAGAACCTCCTGTGCAATTTCATACAGCTCTTGCAGATATTCAAGAATTCCTACAAGATGACAATCTTTTCTCTTGGGCTCTGATCACTTTTGTTCATGTCACCCCTACAGTTTTTCCCCATTTTGAAAAGGATTCAATAAAGTTTTTTTTCCCTTTCCCTGTCATCTGCCTAGCAGATGTTCATGCAGGAGTTCCAGGTAGGAGATTGCATATGAATGCCTAAGAATGCATTTTCTGTAAGTGTTACAAGTCTGCCTGAGAAGGCTCAGCCTCAGCTTAATTTCTTTGCTTCTGGAAAACCTCTAAAATCATCCATCTAAGCCACTACATCCTAGTAAAGAGCTTGTCAAGACAAACTTTCAAAACTCTTTTTAAGGCTTGAAAATTTCCCCCCTAAGAAATTTAAAAGCAAAGAACTCCCCTTTGGTGAGCCACCATATTTTCAGGGACAGCAATGGCATTCACAGCTGTTTAAAAAGCCCAAGGCATCCCAAAACCAAGTTCTGCATGATATGGATTTCATAGAAACTGCAACCATATATATCATAGTGCTTCTCTGTGGATCTGGGCTTTTACACTTTATTTATGGAATCTTCTGATCACTCTTCAACTTGTGATCCATGTACTCTCAAGTATCAGTGTGAGACTGATACTCTCAAGCAGAGTTTCTGAGTACAGCATCCAACATTTCTGGAGGAATGAATATTTACATCTCCCTCTTGCCCTGGACAGCCACAAAACTTGCCTTCCTCACTAAAAGAAGGGGAGGGAGAAAGGTCTGAGAAGAGAAGGTGGTTTCTTGAATTTGCTAACCTTATTCTTACAGACCTTTCATAACCATCTCATCTACAAGATAAAACTAAATCAATATACAGACCTGTAACCACAGGCTGACCTCCTCTGAGACTTTGCTACTGGCCACCATTTTCTGCAGGAGACCCAACAGCTGAAATGTGGGCTGGTATCACTGCATTAGACAGATCTTTATCAAAAGCTATTTGGGGTTGGAAGATAAGGTTGATGGCATAGCTCCCCTAATTAGCAGGTCTAATGTGCAAATTATTAAGTACCTTTTTCAACTTCTGGTGAATGCACTTTGACAATAGTTTAATGGGGTCTAAAAGCACATTACAGGATTGGAATCAATACACTGATAATAGAATTTCTACCTTCTACTACTGACAGAGGCAATAGAGTCCCTTTTGAATGTGTCTTTCATTGCAGATAATGCTTTTGTGTCACAATTGGTGGATGGACACTGTCATGAGCAGAGCTATTTACAATGATAGATTTATGATGCATTTATTGGGCACTAATTTATTAAACACTAAAGTGGTTGTTTAGCTGAAAACTACATATAATGTACATTCAACATAAGGAGTGCAAATTAAGCTCTTTTCCCAAAGTGAATTAGCCTTACCTTGGCACAATCAATTAGTATGCAATGGTTACAAGTCAAACAGCAGATAAAATGTATTTATCCATATGAGGTTTATTAAGGTAATGAAATGAAGTATGAAAAGAGACTTGTTGCATTGAAAGGCAGAAGACAGTGACAAGAACCAATGGGTTCTGTTGGACTACACTAACAGGCAGCGAGCCTCATAAAAAGATGGCTGGTAGTTTGTGGGTAAAATGTTCAAGTATAAAAACAGCAAAACAGCATAGAATATTTATTTTAACTTACATTTCACCTTGTTACTCAGTCACTCACTAATATATTTATGCCAAACAACTACAAATCATAAGTCTTGAAAACAGCAGCCATAGCCCTCATTTCAGTTAGATACTAACTGGATTTGTGTTAGCTGTGACCAACAAAGCTATTACTTTAGGCAGAATTAATAAATAGTTTAAGAATGCAGACTTTTTCCTCAGTATTAAAAATAGCAGATAATACTGGAAACTGCCATTTGGGGTGCTTTTTCCCTAGAACCCAACCTCTGGGTGCTCAGTTCAGTACCAGCCACACAGAGCACTCTGAGAATGTGCTTTAGGGTACGTCTGTATCACATCCTTGTCTCAAGTTTTTGAGTATTTTTCTAAAGACAGTGCAGGGCAGATGTTTTCATATAGGGAGTGTAATCCAGGGAAGAAAATGACATATGACACTTGTTTAATATTAAATGTTACTTATATCAGGTAACTGTTGCCTCTTCCCTTTAGTGTGCTTTAGGAATCCCAAATCTGAGGGAACTATTTTAAAATTTATTCCAATCCAGATTTTATGATCTTCCACAATGACAGGAAACAGATGACAGAAGTGTAAGGTAAAATCCAAGCCTGACACCATTCAAGCAGAAGTCTTGGCCAGCAAACCTGCCATGACTTCAGCAGCCTCAAAGAATTCAAGCTCCCAGTTTCCAGGACAGGTTACTGCATCTCACTGGTGCTGCTGCACTGGAGATGTGCACAGTCCTGGCCCCCCTGAGCAGCAAACCCAGAGCACTGCTCACCCCTCCTGGAGTCTCTGTTCCTTCCTCACAACAGGAGGCTGAATTCAGCTGCTGCTCCTCATCACAATGTGGTCAGGTCTACTTTTTTCATCCTATTATTTGCCATAATCAAGTATAACTTTGAAATCCTCAATTTTAAATCCTCAAAATTGAAATAGGAAGCATGACAAAAGACTTTACCTAGGAGGTTACCTGCATTAGCACACTAAGGCAGGCTTTTAGAGCTCTAGTGACATGTATTTTCTGCTATGAGTGATCTTTAGTAGACACAACAGAGCAAATAAAAGCTGTAATCAAATTATATGGTGCAACTGCATTAAAAACTCAGACTTAAGGACCTAAGTAACTGCTTTTCAGAAGCACTAACACCATTTATCCCCTCTGACTAATCTGGCATCTCAACCCTTAAAAAAAAAGGGCAGGGGATAAAAAAAAGAGGTTGGTCAAACTTTAGGCTCTCTTATTTTGGAAATTACAGATAAAGGAGACAATGCTTATCTCACAATAACGGGTCTTTACTATCAGTATTATTTAAAACCTCTTTGATTGCTAACTGCAACTCTAAAACTAGGCAGTACTTCTGCAGTTTACACATCACCTAAATTTTGCTACTATTCCAAGTGCAATTGAAGAAACAACATTTTTTTTTCAAGAAACATTCTCAAGCAATAGAACTTTATATGTATGACTGTTAGAAAATAATCACTGCAGTTTACTACTTAAGAGATCAGACCTTTAAGTAATCAGCAAAAGTTTTTTTTTAAGTACACAGTTAGTTACACTCCAAATATTGAGTCAGAATCCAAACTGATGCTTCACAACACCTTTAATAGCTGTTTCCCATCACATTTAAATTAAAAAAATAGTTAGTAGGGATAGAAAAGATTCATCAGTCATAGATAAAAGGAAAATAAAAATTCAAAGCCATTCTTACCTGCGCTTCCCCAAGGTCATTATTTACCACGGTGAAGTTGAGCCCAAGTTCTTCCACATCCCCTTCATAGCTCTTTAGAAAAAGCAAGTTTTTGTACATTTCTGGGTCCAATGAAGCTAAATGATGAATGTCAACATCAGCGCTTGTCCCTAATAATTTTGAGAGGAAAAAACTAGCAAATGGCAGCTCCACCAGCATATTTTCATAAAGAGCCTGAAAAATAAAGCAATTAAAAGCACATTAGATATTACTGTTTGTACATGCAGGAATTCAGGAGGCTTCTCAACTTTTGAGTAATTCTGTCTTAATTTGGTGCCTGAGTAGGTTCTTCTAGCATGGAAATAGCTCAAATATTGCACAAATTTAAGAATATTCATCCAAAATGTGAAATGTGAATATTCTTGTGAAATACCAAGGTCCCAAATCTCACAAATTAATTATGTTGTGATTTAAAATGCAAGGTCATTGCTTATTTGTCATTACTCTTTATCCAAATTGCATTTATTTAAAGGAAAAGCAAGGTTTGCTAAAGGACAAAGCAACTGCATCAAGAATGTCTTATAAAATAAGTTTACACCTCTACTTCCATTAGCACCATCACAAGCAGTATTATTCCATTCCTATCAATCACTACATGTAGAACTGTCATCCCCCTCATCCCCTTAGGAAAACTCTGTAAACCCAGTACATTTTAAACTAATAAAAACTATCTGGTGCATGTTACAGAGATTCATGGCTGCCCCTTTGGTGAATTTCACTGCTCTAATGCCACAAACATCCTCGATTCCAAGCCAAAAGTTGACCAGTTCTGACTGTGTCACAGGTCCAATCCTGTCTCTGCCTGACACTGCTACACATGTCAAAAAATTCATGAACCAAACATATACCTGACCTAAGTCTTTTGACTGCAACCTCAAATTAGCCCCAAGAATTTTCAAGCATCATTCTAGGTTCATCTACTGTATAAGCACATTTCCATGCAATGCAAAGTATCTTTACATTGTTTTTTATTAAGTCAGTAACAATTGCTTGCTTGTAAGAAAAAAAGTACTTATGGTAGCTCTCAGAAGGAGAGGTGCACCCTTCAGAGCTATTCTGAATAAAGGACCACTGCTTTAAAAAGACCCATTCCTGGCACATGCTGCCTCTCTCATTGTCCACTCTGTTTGCCACATCAGAATCTCTACCAATGACAACCAAATCTTTACAGAACATTAGTATCACTGCCAGGCTGATAAGACAAGGCATCACAAACATAACATCACTGTAACATCTTTGTTTACTCCCTTTTAAGTCTCCAAGAGCAGAGTTTTGGTGTTACTGAATTCCTCCATAATCTGCTGCAAACTTAGAAAAGGAATCCCACTGAGGGGGAAAAAAAAAAAAACAAAACTGAAAAAAGATTAATAGATGTAGCTCTAATCACTCAATGATATTCCAACAAAGACTTTAAGAAAAATATACACAATTCCTTAAACTTCTGAAAGAACATTTTTCTATGAGGTGAGTTAGACCTTGCAAAAAAACCTGAGAATAACGAGTTCAAAGCCAAAGGCTGCATTATATTAAGAGCCATATGATTTATTCAAGGTGTAGAAGTCAAAATCCTCATTTGTATAGCTGACTTTAAAAGCAAACTAGAGGGATAAATCATTAATTTGCAATGTGTAAGGTCAGTGTTTGCTGTTCCTGCATTAGTAACAATAAAGCTATTGTAATTCCTTAAATATATCAAAGCTACCCGAATTTAAAATGGAATTCCATCTGTGACTCATAAAATGTAAATGCAGAGGTGTAATTTTTTACACAAGGCAGGTTTAAGCCTTTAGAGCATTCAATATACAAGGACTAATAAATGATAGCACTAAAAACTATGATCACATCAGCTAAATGGATTATAAATTAAATTTCCATAATGTATGCAACTGAAATACGAATGTAGACATAAATCAAGGTATTTTCTAAACACAGGTTAATTACACAAATTCAAAACCTGTCTATTTTTTATGCAAAATAATCCACTTAGCATTTTTCAAACTGGTCTTAAGTCTTCAGCACTTGCAACACTTGATCTGAGAAGCCTATCAATAATTCCTTGTCAGGAAAAAAACAGCAATAGGTATATTGAAGAAACTTGTATGTTATTTTTCAAGTGTCTGTCTTTTATGAGTGTTTATTGCTAGAAATTGTGCCAAAATGATTTGAAATAAAAAGGATTAATTATGGTAGAAGCTTTTTAATATAAGTGAGTGCAGCTGCAATGCAATTAATGCAAATTGTGATGCTATCAGGAAAATAAATGTGAACAACATCACTGGCTATTTCTGTTTGCTGCCAAATAACTTCAGTAATTTACTACATTAAGAATCAATAAAAAAATAATGCATTTCAAATGCATCACTATTAATCTTCAGGTAGTTCCAAAGTGAACATTTATAACTTCATCTAAAAACTATATAAAGCATTTTTAAATAAACTAAATTGTGCAACTTGAGAATAACTTTAATTACTCCCTCTCTTAGCTAAGTGATTGCAATATTCAAAATAAAGTATTTTTGGAAAGAAGACAAACAGTAGTGTTTTAATTAGTTTGAAAGTCAAGCTATCCTAATAAAGTTTAATAAAAAATGCACTAAACCTCTGGTGAATAAAGTCATGATGAACTTTGGTTTTGTTTCAAAGAGGTGAAGGCCACCATTACAGCCCCAGCACTGTGCAGAGATGCTGAGAACTGCTGTGTACAATATGAGTAAATAAACCAAAACTTTATTTTCTGGATTCCATCTAACTTTTCTGTTTCTCAGTCAGCATCAACTGATCAAACTACCTATTCTTGCTATAAAATGCGATTCCACACATTCCTGCCAGAGCAACAAAACTATCAGCTGCTGATTTCCCTGGGTTTGTTTGCAAGCAGAGCAGTTGTACAGTAGAGGCTACAGTACAACCTGAATAAGGTTCAAAACTTGCAGACTATTTGTGCTGTGCTTTTTTTGGGCTGCTGGATTTGGGGTTTGCAGGGTGGGTTGAGTGTTAGTGGCCACAGCAGGGACACTGAAGTTTCTTCTAAATTAGAGTAAGATTAAGCTCACAGCCATGGCTGAAAGAGGGTGGGAATTGCAGAACAATTTGTTTTCACCAGGAGCACAACCTTCCAGGTGCCCAGAGAAGCCCATCCTGATGGGGAGTTTTCTTACTAAAGCTAATCTAATGGCAAAGAGGGAGACTTCTCTCCTTGTTTTTCCATACTGAAGTGCCTTGGGACACTGTAAGTTACCCTGTTTTAAGCTCAACTTTTTCCCTATCTGAACTCTCTGCACTGGCTTTCTGCAAACATCAACAGCAAGGAGGCAGGAGCCCAGCATCAGCAACAGGCAAAGGAATGGTGACCACCTCTACCAGAGGAAAGCAGGTGCCAAATTAATCAGCTGCAGTGTAAAGCTGCATCATTAGAGTATACTTACACAGTCTTTTAACACAATATATTGCCATGCTCTCCACACTTAACTTGCTCTCTTTCTTCCTTTCACAGCCAATGAGCAACAATACTGATGGCAGAAACTGGCGTGCTCTTGGACAGAGATGTCTACTTCTGTTTGGCTAAATCAGAGCTTCCTTTCATACACTGCTTCAGGAGCTCAAAGTCAGCAAGCCTAACCAATGTCTATTTTAAAACTGATCTCTTCTCAAACTTCCAGTACTCTCACCCTTTCAGAAGTTTCCTTTTATTGCGCAGCAATCACCGATGGGATTGATGCCTTTCCATGATGAGCTCTGACAGTTCCATTCCCATTCTGAGCCCCTGACCCCACTGTCTCCACCCTGCAGCCCATGAACTGCAGCAGGCCTATGGAAGGCAAAGAGTCCAGATGGGAAATCATGAAAGGAGCGAGTGGTGGCCACATACATCCAGCTTCTTCCAGCTTCTAACGTTCAGATGTGGGGGTCAACACCAACAACCTCAACCCATCCTGTAGAGCTCTGCCTCCCTGAAAGGCTGGGATATTAACATTCCAGCTGGACAGAAGGGCAATTTGAGGTACAAACTTGGGGTAAGAGGCTGGTCTGAAGCAGAGGCAGTGATGTCCACATCAAGAGCAATCCTACAAGCACGGTAATGCTCACAGGGTGACACATTCCCAAGTAGCTAAAAGGTAATGTCTGCTGAAAAGGCCAACCTGGATTTCCCAGCACTCTTTCTAACTAATGTGGATTAGGGATACTCTTTAGTTAGTGACATCTCTAGATATCAAAAAAAAAAAAGGAATTTAAAAGCTTCTGAAATGACTTAGCAAAAGAAAAATTATATTTCAGTAACAAATTATTTTTAATACTCTCCAACCCAGTGTTCTAATTATGTCAAGCCTTTTCTATTTTCTGAAGAGATGGTTAAAATAAGGGTGTTTTTTTCCTGATTAAAAGACCAAGAGCAATTATTTCACTATGGAAAAAGTAGTATTCAGCGACAGGAACTTCAGTCACCTGTCTCCCCTTTAGCGAGAATGCCTGCAGGACACACCAGAATATTAAAAACCACCACAGTAACAGAAAGCCCACTGTGGTTAGTAAGTTTTCACTTCACATGCAGTCTGAAGTCTGTTGTTCCTCTTTTAAATAACCTCAGCTACCTATGATTACAGTGTAGTTCTACAGTAATTGATTGCTACAGGGACTGGACTTTACTCAGTTTGGTGACACATCAAAATATGGGCATTTGAAGTGATGAAAAATATCATCTTCAGACACAAATATACTGAATGCACTTTATCTGTGATATGGAGGAAGAGGAAAGAGTTCTTTAAAGCAAGCACCCTCCAGAACACAGGCATGCAATCAGTATCTGTAATATATTATGGAAGAAGGATCTAGGCTGAAGGACAGCTGTACATAGTGGCAATAAGACAAGGATGACAGTTCTCTGGACAAGGAGGACTTTTCTTCTTCCAACAAAATAACAATAGTGCCTGACAGTTACTACAGATGGTAGCTATCACAATAACATTTAAGTACTCCATAGTCACACAAGGTATTGTTCAGGTATGACCCCAAGATTGGGGAGCTGCTCTTCAGAAATAGAAGATTCCACACCATGTTTTAAATTTGGACAAAATGTAAGCTATTGGAGTCATTTAAGCCAGATTAGCTGTACACAGTAGAGGTGACACAAGCACTACAATGTGCTGAATAAAGTTCAACAAACTGCATAAGCAAATTTACAGATGAATTAATTAAACCTCCCTCCCTGTAAGGCAGCTTTAGTGCCTTTACTTACACTTTTAGGTCTACAACTAATTCTCATTTATTATTTCAACTAAAATCTTTCTTAAGAAAAATAATCAGTCACTGCTGCTACTTTCCATTAATCCTTCACAAGCCAGAACTGTATTTTAAAGCATAAACAATGCTAAAGTCATATCCCTAGAAAGATGCACAGTTTTTGTGGTAAGGCAGTAAATGACTGGACTTAAATTCAGTTATTTCCATAATCAGTCCCCAAGACCACAACCCTATTTCAGTTATTTTAAACAGTTACTATTAAATAATACTTAGCACTTACAGAGTGCAATAGATCTTCAAAGCTGTACAGAACCATTAATAAAAATGATCGAAAAATAGCAAAACCATTAGAACTTCCTTCTACCTTATTATTTATATCCCAGAAATATTTCATCACACTCACAAAGCTTTTGGGGGCAGCAGAGGCTTTTCAACCCTAATGAAAAGGATTAAGCTAAAAATGTAAGTTAAATTAAAATCAACATGTACTCATATTTTGAAGCATTTTTAGAGCTAACATTTTGTAATCTCTAGATAAAATAACTCCTTAAAGATGTGCTTAAAAACGTGTTTAAAAGTGAGCAAATCCCCAAAGATATTGTTTATAATGCCAATACAATAAAATAAAATTATTTCTCCCAGGTGTGTGTCCCAATCCAATGTGTCCTGTTACCTTGGAGCTCTAAGCCACTGTTTCCAAGACTCTGAGCAGTAGCAGATGTTTAGATGCATTTGTATATCACCATAGTAATGGAAAATCTGGTGCATTATCTTCCCTGTATTACTGTGAAAATTCATAGCTTGCCTTTGTTCTGTCTTCTAAAAGAACAGAAGTCAAAAATTCCACAGCTTGATGTCTGTAATGAGGCTTCTGCAAGCTTTAATAGCCCTTGCAGCAGTGTGAGTATCATTAGATTTTAAAATTATTGTTACTGTTTTTTGAGAAAAAGCCTTTTGAAAATTGGTTTTACTTCAGATTTCCCACTCAGTGTGACTTTGAAGGTCAGTAAGTACAAGTTAATAGAAGTTTCAGAGATTTGAGGTGGCAAGGCTCAGGTGTAAAGGATCTCCCTGTCACAGGTGCTGCAGTCGGTGCAAATCCCTGAAATGGATGGCAGGGGCGTGGCAGCACAGACCAAACTCCTAACTCCTGAACAAAGGACCAGGAAAATGTAAGGATCCATTCCCAAAGACTTCACTGGATCATATCAACTGTAATGACAGTGAGTTAATTTTTAATTTAAAAATGGAAAGTCATGCTAGTATTTTTATTCTAGGAATTTAGGATGTCTTTAGTTACATTAATGTTTATTACTAAAACAGAGTGCTTCAGAAATGTCAGCACGTGCAGAAAACTACCATTCCATCAGCTTGATACTTTCTTTCTCATTTAATAGGAACAGTCATCTCTGTAACTTATGCCATAAATATGATATAAATTGCTATCAATGTCATTTGGGGGGTTTTGAGGGATCAGAGAGGAAAGCACTATGGATACCTGTGGGTGCACTAGATAACTGATAGTTATCATTCATTACTGAGGTTCCACTAAAGGCTTAATAGATTTTTCTTGTCACAAATTTAAACATAATTTAGGAAGAGCTTTAAGATAGGAAAACTTCTCCTTATTTAAGCCTAATCTTCTGACATACTGAAACACTTAATACTATATAACTAACCTCTGGATATGCTTCTAAGATAAATCTGTATTTTAATAGCAGTGAAACTAGTAATTTTTCAAGTTCAAACCAATTTAAGAATTTCAGTAAATATTCCAAACCTAATTGATTGAAATGGATGTAGGTGTTCCCAACTGTGAAAAAAGATCAGGATACCATTACCACACACTCCAACTGTTTATTTATTCCCTGTCTAGGAACCTGATTTAGAGGCAATAAAATGCAATCAGTACACAAACCAGAAGCAGGAATCATCTGCTAATGGAACTTTTAATTGAGGAGTGACCACTGACATGAGGTAATTCTTTCCATGCAGAACTCCTTGCAGAGACCTCTATGCACTCTATCACGGTAAACAATCACTAACATATGCATTAAAGAAAATTTAAATACATTATGACCCAATAAATATCACAATCCATCAATAAACACTTTTCCTCCCTAAAGATTTAGAGTTAAAATACCACATTTCAGTAGTCTTTTAGCACTAGACATATATTTACAGGGTTACTACTAACATAGCTATTTGTAATCAAAAGATAATTGTTTTTGTTAAATGCACCAGTACACAAAGGAATTGTCAAGCTGAAGAACTGTGTCAGAAAATAGATTCAAATTAGTTTACATCTGCATTCATAAATCAGGAAATAACTTCCATAAGGTACCAGTTCTGCTCCCGTAGGATTGTGCTTCTGCACTGGAAGTTTATCATTAAAGGACCATGCTACCTTCCACGGTAAATTCCTGTTTTGATTCCCTATCAGATGGTTCGGGATTTTCTGAGACAAATGATCATCAGTTAACTTGCTCTTAAGCAAAATGCTGAATCTACAAAAATCATGTGAGAGATAATTGAAATTAATAAAACCAAGAGTTTATACCAATTACCTCCTCTTTGCATCAGTATCACCAATCCCATACCTACCATTCCAGGTACTAGTAGTACCAACTGGGGCTGCAGCACAAACTAATTAAGGGTGTACTGACTTAAATCAAGCCAAAAAGGGTCTAATTAAGTGAACAGTCAGAAAAGGGAAAGGGCAGCCTAAAAATCAGAAGGAAAAAATCACCACTCTCCAAGTCAGAGTAGCAGAGCAATGCTTGACACCAAACAATCAAGTACATGAAAGCCAGTTGTCATTGTAGTTTTCTTGCTTTGTTTTCTTTCCACAAGCTTTTGGTGCATGAATGGCACTCAAATATGTTATCAGAAATGTCTTCTTGCATGTTTTGACTCCATACATGCAGCTTATTTATAATTTAAGAGTTTAGGATCTCATGCAGATCTTGCTGTGGAAAGAGTCCTCTGAATCAATACTTCATAGATAAGGCCTGAGAATGATTAAGAACTACTTTAGTTTTTCTGCAGAATGGATTCTACAGACACTGCTCATCTCAGAATTTTACCTTCCACAGAGGCATAATATTCAAAGTTACAAACAGTAACCATAAGGCATACTCTCTAATACACAGAAAAATAATCAAATCAAAAATTAGATCCCATTATTTTACTTGTAGTGTAATAAAATCTGTATTTGATCTACTATTACTCTTCTAAAGCTCCATTTTACTCAAGGACTTAGTTTGTAACTTTTTTTTTAATTATATATATTTAATAACATTTAGATGTGTGCAAAGAACAGTCTCTTCTATCTTAAATCAATAAACTACAAAAACTCTTAGGAAAATAAACAACTTTGACTTTCATCAATATCCACAAGTCCATGCAAATTACTGACCTCCTATATACCATTAAATATTAATGATCAAAGAACAAAACCTAGATTGCATCCACCATCAAAATAATGCTAAAATTTAAAATGAACATATTTGTTTTTCCTCAATCCTTGCTGCTTCCTCTATGAAACTTTACTTGGTTCTGCAAAAGAAGGACTCAATTTAAAACAATTTAAAAGACATTTTGTTCTCCATATTGCTTGCCTAAACATTGAAGGCAGAAGTTGGGTCTTGGCAAAACAATCTAAATCTTTTCAGAAAACCTTAGTGTCTTCCAAGGACTGTGGGTTCTATTGTTTAGAAAAGGGGACTTAATATTATATTGCAAAAATAGATGTTCTTCAGCAACATGAATGTGTGACTCACGAGTGCTATTTAATATTCTGGAATAAGAGAGGAGGTAGAATTCAGTAAATGCAAAGACACTGAGTGTATTATACAAAAATCTCTACTGTCAGAGTCCCTCTGCTTAACATGCAAAGACAGCCACTGTAAAACAAAATAAATGCAAGAACTAGCAGGTTTATGTCAAAAGGGAAGAAGAGGAAACTATAAAAATTATCATACTAATCTATCTATGGATTTCCTGCCATATTCGTAAACTTATGCTGATACTTCATGAAATTTAAGTAAATTATCCTAAGAATTAGCAGCTTGATGTCAAAGAATTCCAAATGCAAATAACGTCCTTTTCCACAACATCTGTCACAGTAACATCACTGAATAAATGCAGATGTAAACTGGAAATGGAGATGTATGTTGTATACTAGACTGAGTTTAGGTCAGAACATGGTGTAGATCAGATTTTAATTCTGTCACTGCTCTTCTACCTGGACACTGTTTCTGCTTGAATGTTAACCAGTGTTTCCTTCTTCTCAGGTTTGCAGCAGACAACTCAAGAATCAGCACTGAGAAAACCCCCATTTAATATTCTCAGGTGTTGCTTCCAAATTTCCTTGGAAATTTCCAGTTGTTGTTTCTTGGCAGCCTGTCAAAAAAGCACCTTTAGTGTTCTCCTGTGCCAATTCCACTACACCCCAAACCTGCAGCAGCAGAGTTTGCACGTGGGGCGACTTTTAGTGCAGCTAGAACAACAAATACTGCATGTGGAAAGGAAGTGGAACTGAACCAGGAGCCTGCCCACAGCCCAAAAGAGAGGAAAAGGATCACACCCATCCTTCTGGGACACCACTGGGACAAGAATTTACTTTGCAGAGAGGACAACAAAGAGGATTTGGGGTTAGAACTCGTCTGCCTGAACGCTCCTGACAGCCCAGGACACCCTTGGCTCTCAAGCAAAGCCTGGGGCTCAGACAGTCCCAGCTGTGCTTCCACTGAACAACACTGAGAGGTTCAAGTCTCTAACCCCTCTGGCTGTAGGAGACTCTCACTGTGCACAGCAAGCTGAGCTTAAACTTTTAAGGAAGAGAAAGGAAAACGCTTAAAAGGCACCACTGCTAAGGTAATATTTACATTTCAGAGTAAAGTCACTGACAGTTGAGAAATGTAAACTTTGGAAGTGTTTGAGTAGCTGCTGTTTAAGCAAACTCATTTCTGTGTTTTTAAAGGATGATTTCAGACAACACATGCAATTACATGATCACAAAGTAATATTTCCACAAGACCTTTTGCTCATCCAGTGACTACAAAAGCTGCATGAACAAGCTGTGCATTTTGTACACAGATTTTCATTTCTTCATTAACTAGAAAGATGTCCAAAAGTCAGTACTTTACTCAGGACTTAAATTACTTATATTTTCAGATATACCATTTTTCAAGATATGTTTTATATTTTAAGATGTTTCTGCTTCTGAACTGACCAATTAACAAAGAAGATGCCAAGCTGTTAGAAACTTCCTGATGAGAAGAAAAACTCAATTAGGTGTAACTTCATGGTGCCAAAAGTTAAATGCATTTGGATATTAGTATGAAGTGGTTACCAAGAGACAGAGAATTTCTATAAATTATTATATTTTAATGTATTTGTTTTCTGATAACATTGAAGCTTCTTACGTGAGAGGTTTTGGTGGCAGTACTCTTTGCACACTGATTTCCACAAATAAGAAATTGCTGTGGATGCCTGATTGCTTCCGTCGCATTATATTTACTTTGTTTGCAAAGGGGCTTTTAATAATTCACTATTGCTCACAAATAACCCTGTGCAAAGCACAAAATGGACACATTTTTGAAAATGGATGAGTGGGTATTCAATAACCTAACCAAGATCACAATACCAGCAGGTTTGGAATAGAATGGTCGTGCCTTATCTTTCTGTTTAATTCATCAGGTCTCTAAATACACTACTAAAAAGGTGTCTGTGCACCTGGGCAAGGGTAATTATTAAGTAGCACTGTCAATTCTTAGCTTATCTACACATACTGCAAATACAAAAACAATTTATGCTTTCAAAATGTTAAATAATAGATTTTATGATTTAAAAAAAACAAACTCGTAGCACTCTGTGAGATAAAACACATTTTGCAACTTCTTTCTCTATGCTAATATCTGAACTTTCAATTACAGAAGGCAATGTGTTGTTTTGACAAACTGAAGACTCAAAATTACAATCTTTTTTTTTTTAAATACTATTTCAAACTTTCCATGACAGTTGAGCCCTTCCTAGATATACACAAAACATTTTTATGGCAAAGTAACCCCCTTAACAATACCACAAGTGTTTGCTTTCCCACTCCAAAAATCTACACATACAGAAAGAAAATGAAGCTTGGATATGTAGTAACAGACATAATTACAACTGTTGTATTAGTACTGAATCCATTTCCCAACAGGAGTAGGAACATCACTCCAAGATTATTTATTGAAATGGCTAATGTGTAATTTTATTCTTTAGGACATTTGGATATGGCAGTGTCTGGGATGCATTAGCAGGGTATTTGCTTACAAAGAGGCAGTTTGATCTAAATCAGTTGACTGGCAACTCCCAAGCACAGCACTAGTTCAACAATTCACTGTTTGCCAACAACATCCCTTGAAACCTCTTCCAGCTACAGTACAAAGACATCCACCTGCACATCAAACCTCGCTACAAGGCAGCAGCAAGATTTTAGCCTCCAAAATACTACAGGCAATTAAATGAGACTTTTACATCTTAAATACCTTCAGTATTAGACAGCTAAGTAGCAGTTAATACTTTTTTTTTCTGAAATGGAATTTGTATTCCAAATTTTGTTTCACAATTATTAGCTTTATAAAAATTATTTCAAGTGCTTAGAATGAAATAGCCTCAGTATTAAACCTGACCATAAAAGAAAATTGAATGTAATTAATGTTTGTAATGGTTTATGTCTTTGTTCCTCTCCCTCCATTTTTCATCTAGCTCAACAAGCATCTATTAGCCCTTGAACATTCATATCACCGAATTATCAAGCACTAAAACTCAAGAAATATGAAAAATGTACAAAACAGAATATGTGAAAAGTAATTTGCATGTGCCTCTTAAGTATGGTAAATGCTGATGGCAAATTTTAAATGCTACCAAAAATTCTATACCTCATACAACTAGTAACTTTAAAACATTCATTTCATATATTCCAAATGATGGAAATGTAAACTGCAGTCATATTCCTAAAAGCTCCCAGTTGAAAATCAAGGATAACACAAATTTCCTGTACCTCCCAAGTACATAATTTATTAAAATCAACCAGAAATTTAGTAGTAATGTCCATACCCAATATCTGAGAGTTACCGTCTCTCAAGTCCGAGAAAATCTTTGGTTTTTCCCATCCACTCTTCCTAATTGGAAAAAAACCATCACTGCATAATTTCAGTGCTGCTACAGCTTTGCATTCCAGAGCATTGGTTTTACCTTTCCAAGCATCCTCCCAAGGAAGTAGTAATGTCGGGCGTACGAGTCTCCAACCAGCATCTGCGCAGCAGGGTTAGGGTAAAGCAGCCCCTCATTGGTGGTCTTAAAAAAACCCTGGTTAGGGTTGAATCCTGATTTGAGGAGTTCATTCAGAAATTCTCTGAAAATTCCACCACCATCAATGCCAGCTTCATCAAGACCGTGGGCATTAAGTAAGTGAACACGAATGCGCTTTTTTAGGTCAGGTTCTGCAGGGAAAGGAGAGTCAAACTCAAATGCAATTGGCTGCTTCAGTTTTGTATGGATAAAAACACATGTAACTAAACAAGCTATACGTGCTAGAATAAAAATTGAGCTAGTAAACAGTAGTAAAACTCTTATTACTGGCTTGAATTTTGGAATATTCAGTTTGTGAAACACTCACTTTGTAGAAAAGATATTGTTTGAAGAGACATCAAAAAAAGAAGTGGATAATGCCATAGGTAGGGGAAGGAAAAAAATCCCACAAAATATTAGAAGAGACCAAGGAATAACTTGAAAATTGTATTTATATAAAATATTTTGAGTGCAAGATCACACAGATTCACACAAACATGTGATCTAATTCAGTGTAGTAAAATTTATAGTACTACATCCCATCATTAAAAAGAGCCCTGCGCTATTATCAGACACATTGTACCAAGCAAATCCTACTCAGTCCATACGTATTTATTGGCCAAGACTACCAAAGCAGATAATATCTAATGAATAACACAGAAAAATATACAAATCACAATTATTTGGACAAGCAAATGGGAAGAAAAGCACCATAAAAAGAGGGTGTAAAGAGGTCATTTAGACTGCAATAATCAGAAAGAATATGGGTGAGAATTACCTCTGTAAAAACAGGGAAATTTAACTTTCAGGAACTTTCACATCTCAGAGCTGATACACCTATAGCATACTAGTCAAATAAGCAAACATGGAACCACATGGTAAGAACAATAAAGTGTTGTAACAAGCTGATAACTGCAAACCTACCATTCTCAGGAGAAAGTTTATCATACGCATCCTCATAAATATAATTTCTTCTGATAGTGACATTAATTCCATCCAAAAATGGCCCATCTCCTTGAACTTCTTGTTTATCAGCATAGATCAGTCTTTGAAAAATCTGTTTAAATGAGTGAAAAGAGCAATCATGTCATTGTGCAGATCTAAATATTCAATGAGGGATAGTTATTCACTACTGTTACTGTCCTTTGAGCTGCCTTTGGCACTCACTTTCAAGTTATTTGTCTTCTCTCTCACTGAGCTGCAGAAACTGAATACAGAGCCATGACCCATGGAAGGTGAGGAGGGGGACAGAAATGCAAAGAAATTTTCTGTGCTAAAATAACATCCTCAGTTTTTTCTACATAAAGAAGCACATCTACAGACACTGCGCCAGTGCTTCCAGTTTCCTCTCCCTAACTTTCAGAGCTCTGAAATGCAAAGTACTCAAAAACAAATGAAAAAAATTCCACAAGTATTTCACACACACACAGGTTATTCTCAATACTGGTAAATAATTTTTTTTGCTGTTTGCAATGTCAGGAACATTCTCAGTAATAAGAAAATAGATACCAGTTCCCCTTGTATAAGCAGTGAACAAATAATTCAGATTAAAATAATGGATATTACCACCATATTTTAAAAAAGAACCGGAGCATCATGAAAATTCAAAACAATTATGCCAGGTGAAGCACAAATTGAACTTCACACTGTCCGTTTTCAAGTCTTCCTAACAGGAACCTGTTCCCCTGAAGAGTAACTGTAGCTCACTGTTTTTCTGTGCCAGGATGTAGCATGGGAGGGGGTTGCCTAATGTAAAATAGTATTCCCTCTATTCATGGAGTGTAGGTTTATTGTATTCTCTCTTGCCATCATTCCCATATTCAAGAAATACTATAGCACATTTTCCGAGGGATATAATCCCCCAGTGATATGTCAGACCATTTTGTAATTAAGAACATTAAGTAAGAGTCTGCAGGCATTTTTAAAAACAACAAATTTACCATGAAAGAGGAAATCTGACCACGACAAACAAAGGTAGAATAAGGTCTCAAATCTACTGTTTTTATGTGCAACTGTTGCTAGTGGAGAAGATGCTTTCCAACCAGGAAGATTACAGTATAGACAAAGCAGTAATCTTTTCTAAGGTACACAGCAGGAAAACAAGAGAAAATAGCCCTAAGATGCAGAAAGAGAAACAAGGGATGGACATAAAGAAAAAAGTTCATAATGGGAGTGATTGGAAAAGGTTACGTGAGAGTTTGTGAAACCTTCATTTCTGGAGATAGTCAAAACTCATCTGGACAAGTCCTTGTGCATGCTGACCCAAGTTTGAAGTTATTCTTTTGTGAGGAAGGATGTGGACTAGAGTACCTCCAGAGGTCCCTTCTGGCCTAAATTTTCCTACAGTTTTATAACATCTAGACATGTAGTCACAACCAGCTTTTTTGATGTACAGAGCATGAGAATATGCTCACCATCACTCTCCTTCCTGAAGCACCCCTAGAGACAGTTTATTAATTATTGTTACCCAAATCTAGATGGAAAAAATCACCTGGTATTACATCTCATAGAAAAACTCATTTTGGTACTGACTCCCTACACAACCCAGTGTTCATGGATATGTTAGTCCTGAAAATGAGAACTCTAATGCATAACTGAAACATTTGCAATGACTTCAGACAAACAGAGAAAAACAAGCAAGGCTGACTGAAGCACACACCATGGAAGTAGCATCACCAGAGGCAAGCTGACCAAAGTATGGCCTAAGGAGGTGAGAACCAAGACACTGCTACCAATTGGATTAATTACCTCCCACAGAGTGAAAGGTGCACCCTAATGTGCCTTAAGGCTGAAGGGGAAAACACTCCCTAAGGCCAGGAAGCTCAAAAGCCTACCAAGGAACTGGACTCTGCAACTGCTTGTTAGAGTATCTGTAATCTGGTAAGTCAAGGTAAAAATGGCATGAGGAAGTCAGAAAATGAAAGGCCATATGGAACAGCTCCCCCACACAAGGAGCATTGAGCTTACCATATTAAATTACAGAGCAATAGACAGCAACTGACCAAAAGGAAAAAAAACCCTCATTATGGTCATGGTATTTTCTTCCCTTATTGCAATTTGCTCTGTAGAGGCAGTGGGAGACTCCAAGGAATGCTGACTCCCACTATTACACAAAAAGGACTGTACACTCTTGTTCCAAAACACAGTGTAACAGGATCTCTTCTTTGAGCTATAGAAGGTCAGTTGTAGCTTTATCCTTATCTCCAAGCTCCCATGCCATTGTTACTTCAGTTTTTGTGATAAAAGCACACATGGTTCTATGAATTCCAATTCCAAAAAAAAGCTTTATGAATTCCAAAAACATCACATGTATGCATCTCAACACAGCTTTAAGAATTCCAGAGGTTGGAAGGCAGTGACTAAGTCATGATATAGAGACCCCTGCTTGAATCAGTTCCTGTCATTTCCCTCTAATCCTGGGGTGGCATTGCCATCCAGTAATAAGATGGTTTGTTGGAACAACTGTTTCATAGAAGCCTGAGAAAAACCCACATATTTTCTACCAAAGCTGCCTCTGTCTGTTTTGACAAATAAAGACTGACTTTCCCTGTGGAATTACTCTTCATTCCCTTGATGGTGTCTTGAAGCATAACATTTCCAAGACAATTTAGGGAGCAGTTTTGAAATAATTGATATTGCTGAAAAGTAAACCAGTTTTAAAAAAATGTGCTTAACAGAAAAAGAAAGCTTTAAGAATATTAATGATGCAAATTGAAACAGGTAATGGAACTAACAATTACATCTATAAAATCTCAAAAAACATTCAAAAGCAAATCCAATCAAGAATCTTGCAAGTTTAAAGGTATACACTCTACTAAAGTTCAGCTACTCAGCTATGAATGCAGGAACTTAATCTGTAGGTGTTAATTTCCCAAAATGGAGATCCATAATCTCATTTGGAGCAAGCCCACCCAGCGCCCCCGAGTCCCCAGCTGTGACCCTGCACTCCGGTACAACACACAACGGCGGTGCTGTGCCACCACAAGAGGGTGCAATCATGTAGAGCCATCTCTGAGCCGGGACTGCAAACTGCTCTCAGCTGTCCCGGAATAAACGTTCCTAACTTTAATGCAAATGCTATTAAGGGCAACATAAGCAGGAAAGTAAGAGAGAAGTCATTAACTTCAAATGTTCAGCTGCTGCATGAGTACTGCAGAAAAACAGTGCAGAATGCCCTGTAGGGAATCCATCCCGTTTCTACTTCACTGAGTGCTCTTTTTACACTTACTCAAAACAAAAAACACCAACTGCATATTAAAGTAGAAATTAGATACCTTTACTCTTTCTTCAAAAGGAACTACAAAAGGTAGCTCTGTCAGAATTGCAAGTTGTCGTTCTTCAGATACAGAAAGAGGTGCTGGTTCCAAACCCACTTAAAACAGAAATAATAATTTTTACAAATTTTGAAAAGAACATATTTTTAAACAATTTTATTTTGTATCAAGTGACTCAATCTACTTTGTATGAAAATACATACATTAAAATAGTTTATTTATTACATAATCACTCAAAGCCTTACCTTTCCTTAAACATTAGTTGCTACAGGTAAACTGAAATAGAAGTAGTGAAAACACACGAATACAAAATGCATAAAAAAATATGTACTTCTGTACTCTCTATTTTATTAAAAAAAAAAAATCTCCTTATTAACACTTTAGCTTAGGAGTTAGGAAAAAATGCATGACAGAAGACAACAAGTAACTGTGATTATTTAGAATTTTTACCGCAGGAATATACAATATTCCTGTTCTCATACTCAGAATTGTTTACAGTTATTGTGCTTTCAACTACATAATCTACTTTCAATCAAGTTGTTTTAGGTAAAAACCTTAAGAATTAAACCAAATCTAAGGAAATCAACAGAAAGATAACATTTATTTCAGTGAGTTTTCTCCCCTAACAACAAAGTCACAGAGATCACATTAAATCCTAGTGACTGTAGAAACAATGAAAACATCATCAAGAACCTGTAAAATGTATTTAAGACAAAAAGGAATTGAAGCCACAGCAGAGAGGTTCACTCAAGCAGTTCCCAAACTCCTGTGCAGCTCCTTTGAAGTCACAGGGCATTTTTAGGAAACAACTCAACTTTTGGTGATGAACAGCAGAAATTACAATCCTGCTCTATCTTTATGGGAGGAAACTCAGCTGGTGAGCACATATCTGACTTTAAATTAAGTGCAGCCAGTATTGCTCACTGATGAGCCACTGCGGCCAAAGGTCCACCTGACTTCAGCCTACAAAGGTCACAACACCCACAGTTCCTTGATTGTTTCATTTTCATGTTTAATAACCACCTCTCTAAAGAAAGACTCCAGAGTCTGGACAATTCATAGAGTGTATTACAAAATAAGTAAATTACTCTGTCTGCAAGTTTTTGATTACAGTTTCAAGGTTTTTTCTTTGGCTTCTACCCATGGTGAAAAGTATCTTCTGCAATCTTCTGGACTGGACACTTCAAGGTTCTTTTTTGTTTGTTTTTTATATCCTCAAAGCACTTTAAGTAGGGTTATTTTAAGCACCAATTTAAGAGGATATGACCCTAAACATCACAAATCTTGATATATATTCATTGGGAGCAGGTTTCAACATTGCAAGCCTGTGGAATTTCTGATAAAATGCTGATTTGTGATTACCTTTAGTTTACTTAGTAAACATTTTTAATTAAAGTCAATGTATGAAGCCTATTAAGCTAACAGTTAAAATCATTTTAAATGAAAAGTGCATGTACAGCAAAGGTAAACTACTACATGACTTCAACAGTTCAATTATTTCAGTCAATTAGTCAATTTTATCTGCATTTCTCCATCACAGCTTCTTTCTTTAGAGAGAAATATGGGATGGAGTCATCAATACAGAGGGCATTTAGAACTCACAAGTCTGCCATTTAAATAAATGAAAAAGCACAAATAAACATGGCCATATGTGATTCAGCAGTACTTTCATGCTAATTGGCTTTAACCCATATGGAGTCAAGAGGGATTAAACAAGTCATGTGCACAAGGTTACCTGCTTGTTTTCACACATTCATGGTGACTGCACTTTCTTTTTAGCCTGACTTTGTATGAAAGTGAGGTTTACATGAACACACTGTGCCACCTTTCCTCCAACACACCTCTTGAGTTCATCAGCTGAACTTCAACTTTGACAGAGAATAGGAGATTGAAAAATACCAAGTACTGTGAACATTTTCATGGGCCAGAGAGGAGAAATTCCTTCAGCAACCTGAATGCAGGCACAGCCAGGAGAGCAGTGCTCAGTGTGACAGCTCACCTGGAGCCAGCCAAGAAAAGAAGGGCACACAGCTGCTCACACCAGCACAGCACAGGCATTCCTCATCCCCCAACTGCCCACAGCAGGAGAGGCATGAAATGGAGGGAAACTGGGGGCATCTGGGGAAGGAAGACCTGGAAGAGAGCTCAAGGTACTGCAGGTGTGAGGGCAAGGAGAGCAAGAAAATGTGGAAGTGATTAAATGTGGAATAGGTTTGGCAGTGGAGAACATCCAGACAGTATGAACAGCTGTGGAGAGTCATGTAGGTCAGTGAAAGAAACAAGGATTGCTGATGTGGAGAAGTGGTGACTTCCAAATAAAGAAAGAAATTAACTGGAAAAATATATAATCAATAATTCTCAGCAGTACTCAAACTGAGCCAACTAGTTATTATCTGACAACTACACTAATAAGGTAATCAAAATAAACTTTTACCATCATAACTACTCAAATAAACATTATCACTAGAAGTCTTTAGGTTTCAACCCTGGCCAAAGCTTTTAATTCAGTACAACCCTACAGCAGCATTCAAAGGCTACAGCCTCTCCAGGATCTACTGGATCTGGCTAAACTACCTCAAGCAGATTGCATCATCTTGAAAGAGAGAAAGGACTCCTGTAGATGAATCATTTTGCTGCTTAAAGGCCCCATTTTCAATTCATTATTAATTCTGCACAAGTGCCAGTAATTTAATGGTTATTTTACCTGATCACAGGGAGGTAAAATTCTAGAACAGTGAAGCCGAAAAGGTATGAAAAGCTGGAAGAAACAGACTGTCTACATGAGAAAGCATATTGGAACAATCTAGTGTAAATTTACCCTGATTGCCAAGTTTGTCTCATTCTCTAATCTCTCTCTGCAAGTTCCATAAAATCCTGATATTTTGAGTACTTCAGAGGTTTATATTTCTGCCTTATCTAATTAGACACAATATTTATAAACAGGAATTAAAATCTACCATACAAAGCCTGTTTGTTACAGTTTAATATGTAACAAAAATGTTTCTTTATAGTATACAGTAAAAGCAAAATCTCAATGCTTTACATCTTCTGCAACTGTATTCATTTCCTGTTCTATGCAACTGCCTTTTACATATATTAATACATTATATTAAAAACACATAATTTCTCCACCGCATCATTTCTCCTCATCAACGCCAGTGGAAGCTTGGGCAAGGAAATTATTAAATTAAGTAACATTACATATTATCAAGATTTACACACATGCATACAAGTACACAGTTTTTTAAAATATCTTAACCAAATTATGAAAAATCGTCTTGCTTTTGGTTAGCAAGATTTCACTACAAAATACTCAACTGCATTCTAGAAAAGACAGATTTCTTTGCATAAGGCAATCTCTTATTTTGACTTGGCAAAGCTGAAATTGCATGGACAGTGTCTTACCATCCAGAGTGGACTGCAGTGGTCCTATTCTCCCCATCCTCCTGACTCTCCAGACGTGTCTGGCTGATGGCACATACAGCTGTGTGACCTCACAAATTAACAGGATTTCACAGTTAAACAGGACTAATCACACATTATGATTTACTGCTGCATACTAAATACACAGAGCTGTCACATGCAGGAGTGTGTCTGAATGCCTTAATTCCCAGAATTACCAGGTTGGAAAGACCTTAAAGATCATTGAGTCCAACCCAGCCCCAACACCTCAACTAAACCCTGGCACCCAGCGCCACATGCAGGCTTTGTTAAACACACCCAGGGATGGTGACTCCACCACCTCCCTGGGAGGCCATTCCAGAACTTTATCACCCTTTCTGTAAAAAACTTTTTCCTAATATCCAACCTATATTTCCCTTGATGCAGCATGAGACATCTTCATTTCTGCTGATCCCTCCTTACACATGTGCCTTACAGGAGAGCTGCACGATTAACAATAGTACAATATAAATTCCCTGTATTCAACAACACCACACAATGCTACATTCAGTTCTGGTATTTAGGACACTAGAGAAGCTGACTTTGACTTTTGAGATTTCAATTTTGAGATTTTCTGTTTGTTTTGTACTGAGCATGTGTCACATGATTCAAAATAATCTAGCCCACAGCAGATATTAGCTTTTCTTTTTGCACACACATACACACTTTTTGAGATCAATGCCATTTTTTTCAAAAGCTCTTAGGAAAAAATAGTCGTTTCTAGGTGAAGTAAGTACAGAAAATGCTGCTGAATTTTGAAAAAAAAAATTTCCCTGTTACAGAGCAATTCTTTCATTTAGCATTCTTACTATGAGAAGATAAAACTAAGTGCTACCAGATTTCCCATTCTCCTCTGCTATAAATGCCAATTATTTACACTCTTGCATTGTAGGCCAAATTCACCTTTATGGATTGGAAATGTGCTTTAACATACAAGTTTCTTAACATGTGGAAGACTCTTACATTAGAGAAAAGCAACATTATTCTACATTTTAAACCATACAATCTGTGCAACATCAAGATCACCAATACTGTCAGGAATCAAAGACTTTACCACTGAAATTTTGGCACCTGTAGGGCTTTGTGGAAAAGAATATGACTCTTACCTTATCTGCTTTAATGTTTTCTTGTTCTGAGAGCCAGTGATTTGGTGGACAGAAATTTCTCCTTGTATCCCTAGATTTCAACATTTTCACTAAGTTTGTGATGACCTAGGTGTCAGAAACACATATACATTAAGCACTGTGAGTTAAATTACATAATCCACAAAGCAAAAGCTTTTTAAAAAAAATCAGTAACATATAAAATTGCCACTTATTTTTAACTCACAAAAACTTGCTGTTAGACTTAAATACCTTAGAATGAAATTAAGTGATCGTGGTTCACTTGCAAGACATCAAAAAGCCTGGCAAATTAATGTCTCATTGCAAAATCTAGGAACCAGGACTACACAGGATTTAGCAGTACTACACCTGAAGTGCTGCACTCCAGTTCAAGGAAGCCCAAACAAATCATAATCAACATTAAACTACTTATTTAAAGAAAATAACATCAAATCAAGTATACACACAATGTATATTAGGTATGTATATAATGTTCTTTTATCTTCCTAGCAAAACTGAAATGGCTGAGAAAAAATTGTTGTCATGGTATCTTTGCAATCTTAGTGTTTGCCCAGGAAGTTTTCTACAATCCAGGAAAAAAAAAAAAAAAGTAGAGAAACCAAGCTAACAAATTCTCCACCTCAAGGAGAACTGCCATACTCAGCTGCATGCCTTCTGTCCAGAGCTGAATCAAGTTCACCCACCACTACATAAAACATCATTAAGTGGAATCAATACAATAGTAAATTACTAGGCTAAAAAGACATTATCACTGCTACAATGAACAGCCATCTGTTTGGCAACTTCAAAGTACACCACTAGAAAAATGAGTACGAAAAAAGTGTACACAGAGTTTTTCACAGAAATAATCTTGCTAAAAGACAGTCTTAATAGACAGGTGCCAACAGTACCAAAGTTCAATGGGCCTTCTAAAGGATTCTGAGTCTAGATGCTACACAAAAGAGCTTTTAACATCCAGTTTTTAAGGTAATGTCTTTATTCAAGACAGAACAAAGAATGCTATTAAGTGAACTGTCTGATTACATAGGAATTTTCATCACCTTTCCCTTATAAAATTCAGTGCAGGTTACATGAATCGCTGAGGCTCTCTGGTCCCATTACCACTGTAAGCGAGACAAACGCTTTTAAAAATAAAATCAGAAGAAACTATCCATATGAAGGCCATGAAAATACAATATCATACAAGCAGGTAAAGAAACCTTAAAGGAAGCTGGATCTGATTAGGTGAAATTGGAGTTTCTCCTGCAGAATGCATTGGTACTGAGAACACTAACACAGCTACCACCCCAACTCAGCATGCCTTTGTAAAAATTTTCATAAGTATGTATTCCATGGAAAGGGAAGATGCACTACTATAAAAACTTATTAAAATGGGGATTTCTTTCCAATAAAGTGTCCAGTGCAAGCAGCATTTAAAACTAAAATTCAGTAAAATTAGACACCTGATTTCACAGGATTAACTCAGGAAAGTGAAATAATTATTTTGTTTAACAAAATCCATTTTCATATACTCATAACTTAAGATTTTCTATGGAATCTGTAACAGTTGACTATACTACTCATCATTCTACCAAGCCAAAAATGGGTGATTCTGTTAAATGAAGACATTTGCACAAGTAAATCATACCAAAGACCTCCAGTCTGTTAGCAAACGTACATCATTGTCAGCAGCCTCCCTGTTTCCAGATCTACCATTACCTTGCAGAAACAAAGCCTGTATTTGCATGTATGTGTGTCTTTTTACATACATAATTTCACTCACTTCATATATACACGTAAGTATTTCATTAGACACCAGAGGCATGGAAAATACACAAAAGAAGTGAGGAGTTAAAAGAAAAAAGAGAAATTAAAAGCACAGATAAAGAAGAAATGTGCTTTTTTCCACCAGCAGCTTGCAAAAGCTTTAGCAAAGATAAATCCCATATATTTGATAGATATATTTGACATAGTGCAAAAGAAAGAAAAAGCAGTTTCTACTTGAATTTACAATTAACTACTTTAGCTTTGTTTTAATGATTTGGAAGAAGGTATTGCTGCTTATTTACTGGCAGGAAGCAATTTTTTGAAGCTGCTGTCAGGAAAGACTCAGGAGTCTTCTTGATGACATTAACTTTAGCCACATTCAAACTTTATCTGTAAAAACAAACATGCTTCTATAGAAGTAAACAAGGGAAGCTTTGCTATTATTTTCTTTTTGGGGTAGAACTGGAGCCTTCCAGAAACTCTCAAGATCTATATTTACAATTCTGAGGGAAGACAACCCTGGCTCCTGAACATAGTAAGAGTACACCCAATTTTGACAGTTCCACTACAAGTTTAATTTCAGACTGCCAAAGTGGGGTAATGTAACTCAGAACTTTACAGCTCTCTGAATGACAGCAAAATATGATCAAATCCACGTGAAATCCACCAACTTACATGAAGATTGATTAAGCAAAACAAAAAGCAAACAAATAGGAGGCATGATGAACTGTATCCATAAAAATACCCCTGGTCTGACATCTTTCTCAGGAAAAAACACATATTGGGGGTTTCATTAGTGACCTTTAAATCAAAAGTTTATTTGGCAATTTAAAGACAAGTAATTAAATTACATTGTGCAAACATATATTAGATCAATCTGTGCAAATTACAGATTCAGTGGTGCATTAGGACTGTATTCAATGCAATCAAAACATTATCAGTTACTCTCACTGCTATTAATGCTTATGCTCATAAGTGAAATGTGTTGTAAAATCAGGCAGAATAGGCTGGATAGAGGCTACCTTAGACTTGTAGAATGAATAAGCATTCCTTAATTAGCCCATCAGGTTAAGTGCAAGCCTTAATGGGCCTTTCCTAAAGTCTAGCATGACATCTTTCTCCAAACATGGCCAAGAAGAAAGTTCCATTAGCAATATTAATACAAGCTTAGTTGATCATTTTCATTCAATTAACTTCTTTCAATTAAATAGATAGCTTGACAAAAGCAGTGATAAAAGACCTGAAGGGACAGCTGATGACTCGAACTGAACATTAGTGTGCGAGAGGTCGCCAGTATTAAACAGACTGTAAATCTAGCATTCAATTTGGAAAATGCATTTCTTCTGCTCCCACTTCTTTAATGAGCAATTTTAGCTGACTAGATGTGTTTGCTGCAGAATTTTCATGACAAGTCAAGCACTCCTTTTTTTCAGCAACAGTTATATCAGGTTTTTTTTTTTTTCTGCCAACGTTTCCAGCTTCTCTTAACTCATGTCTTAGCTAGGATAAAACCAGCAGAGAACCACGGATAAAACCAGCAGAAAAATACTGGTAGATATCCAGAAAAAACATACATTAAATTCATATTTGCTAAGCCAGATTCACCTTCCCTTTAGTAGTCCAGCAAACCCAAACTGAGGAGTACCAACAGTTTTTAGGAGACTACAAAAAAAACCAATACAGCATGGTACCAGTCTGGTGAAGTCTCTAATACAGAGGTACCTGATAATCATTAGATTTTGTTAGAAATCCTATACAAAGTTATGACAACGTGCTTAAGCATCTTGGTTAATGGGAGTCCAAGTTAAACCTCGTATTTTGCACAGCAACTGTTTTATAAACAAGACAAGCAAGAAGAAAATTAAGAGTTGACAGAAGGAAAAAAAAACTTGTTATAGTTATCAGAATTAAATTACTTGAAGTTTAGCATATATGCCAAACAGCAATCTTCCCAAATCTATATTCCTTGCTGCAACAGCAATAAAATTACAGAAAAAAAAAAAATCTAATTTCCTATCTTCAGCAGAATCATGAAAATTTTATTCAGCTATGTTCTGAAAATTGACACAATTTACCTTGAATAACTGAATCCACCTTTTCTGTTCTGTCTGTATACATTGTTGCATTTCTGTGTTTTTTGTTACTCCAACACTTCGAAATGCTGCAATATATTCCTCACGAACCTCTGGCTTGGTTTCTGGGTAAGCCAACTTGATGATTCCTAGACATGCATCTCGAAGGCAGCGGGAGAGTATTACAAGCTCTTCTAGTGTAAAAGGCATCATTGATGATTGTCTTTGACCTACAACTACATGAAACACAAGATAAGTTTCCTTAAATAACTTTTAAAACCTCTAATTATTTAATTCAACTTTAATATTCACACACATGATCTAAATGTAGAGAAAAGAAACATCACCCAAAAAAAGAATGAGTAAACATTTAGAAAGGAGATCAAATCCTGGGATTGTGTATAGTCACAATTATTTTAATTACAATACCCCCTTGATCTCTTGTGATTCTTGCTATGTTAAATTTACACATTAAGCTACAGGTTCAGTCCAGAAGAAGTTCACTCTCTTCAGTAACTCATTAAAAATTATCATGATTAAGAACTTCCATAACAGACCCTGTGTAAAGCTAGGATTCCCAAGGTGCAGACCATTAATTTTTCTCTCTTTTTTCTAAGTGCAATCACCATAAAAGAGCCAGCTGACAGCTGAGTGCTCAGGGGACCATCAGCAAGCCAGGCCAGAAGATCCTTCCACCCAGATGTCAGCAAATCATTGCCCAGGGAGCCCCCAAGCCTCACACAAGAACATTTTACAAAGCACTGCTATTTAGCATGTTCTAAACTCACCTTCTATTGGGTCACCAAAGAATTCATTATCATGAATAGAAATGAGTGAGTGACTAAACAAAGAACTGAAAAGGTAGAAGAGAGGGATAATTCGGCTGGAGTCCTCTAAAGACATTGGAGAGCCTCTTGAAATCACTTGAAGGAGGGGCACCATGGACCTTAAAATAAAAAATGCAGTGTGAAAGAGAAGGTTAATAAAATACTCTATGATACTACTGCCTTCAGCATTCTAGTAAAAGAATGTGTTAGTAGCTCAAACAGCAATATAACAATGGTGTTTTCAGTTAAATAATTATTGTTGTCAATTCCTGGAAAATAAGGTTACTCTTCATAAGTTCTTGTCACTGGTACCTCAGCGTCTGCATGACAAATTAACTAATACAGACTGCAGATACTTTAGAGACTCAAAGCAAAGAGAATAATCCTCTGCATGTCAGCACTGAACATATCTGTAGGTCCAGTGCCTCAGCTCCCAGGAACGTGCTTCTGCCACCATCTACTTCTGGACTAGTCAGAGCATGTGAGATAAAACTCACACGCTCGGGATGAACCACCTGGAGCTTCAGTGTTTGTTACACTGATGCTTGTAAGCACTGCAAGAACTACAAAATATTCAACTCATTTTAAATAAGTATTTTTTTTTTATTCTGTCCAACTTTCAAGATTTTGCTCAGTTTTATGAAATCATAGGAGGTAACTAACCATACCTCTAACTGTCCCATTCCCTTTCCACTAGATATGTTCTATTTTAACAAAGAATCAGTTCCAGAAATGGTACAATACATACCCTGTAATCATCCGTGTAGTCATTGAAGATATCAAATACCAAAGATGCCTCAGGAATCTGGCATTAAATGCTAAACTATAAAGAAGCCTGCAAGAAGAAGTTAAATTAATTGGGTCTTCCAAAATACTCAAAATTCACAAAACAAAATGTTTCTATAAGATCTTTCCAGTCAAGCATTTCTCAGAAATAAACAATTTAAATTTACTTTTTCCACATGAAAGGTCTTATTCTGATCAAATATGGCAAAAGACCCAAAAACTGACAACCAAATAATATAAAACCTTATACCAAAAATAACAGCTTTCATTATCTCAGCAACAAACCCTACAATATAAACCCACATTTCCAATCTTTTGCTGAATTCAACATATATTAATAAAAATAACGTAACACTCAATTAATGATCTGGGATCTTTTAAATTCTAATATAGAAAGCTACAGCAAACTAGTTAATAGGCCAATTTTGTGGTTCTTCTGACAGTAACAAACATAGCCATTTTTTGGAGAAGGTAGATTAAAATACCTTCATTAATGTCAGAACTACAGCAATTTTACTGATATACCCAGCTTGGCAGAGTGAAATAGAACATCAATCGAACAATGTCAGGACTGCTACATGTACACTAACCCATCTACAGACTGAAAACTGTTTATCGTTGGAAAACATTTTACTAGTTTGTAAAAGTAAATGTGTGATTTCACAAGCCAGTTATACACAGGACTGAATTTAACCACATTACTTCACACATGATTACACTATTAAAAACTTTTTATCGAAATGAGAAATAAAAAGCTTCCTGAAACTAAAAAATCATCCCTAGCATATTTTCTTCCCTTTGTAGGAAACAACAAACGAGACATAATCATTTGAAACAATGCCTTCTAGGAACCAAACTGGATTTCACTGACCAAACTGTCATTTTTTCAGGTATCAAAGAACAATATTTAGTTAATTTTTCTAGATGCTACTTTTCTAGGTCTCCTGATTCCTATTAGGGAGTAAGTAAAAGAAACACTGGGATCAACAGCTCTCAGTGGCCAACAGTTTTGCAACATCAAAATTCTCTGTGACCAGGCATACAAGAGATAGGAGGCTGGGAAATGGGAGCAGGGAGGGGAGACTACCTGCTGCCAGAAAACAAAGTATTTATAGTAAACCACGTGGAAATTAAAATTTGCCAGATGGCAAAAAGGAAAAGAAGCACACATTTCATCAGAGAAAAAAAGTAAAATACCAATAAAGGCTTAAAAACATTGGAGAATGGTTTAACTCCCACACAAGAACACCTACACACCCTCTCACAAGCACCCCTGGGTGCTGGCTGGCTGCTCCTCCTGCTGCCTTCCCACAAGCACAGCCTCCATCCTGAACCCACAGCTGGTCCCTTCCTCGGGCTCCCAGCTCAGCTGCATCCCCCAGACCCAGCTGCACAGACAGCATCTGGGCTGGGATACAGCAGAAGGAGGCAGGCAGAACGCCTCACTGAGCACAAAGGATTGTTTCACAGGTACAGGGAGTTCTGGAAACAGACTAGGGCCATGCAGAAAAATGGGAAATGAAACAAGCAGCCTTAAGTTTGCAGTGTGCCTCTTTGAATTTTAAATGCATAGATCATTACATTTAAAAGGAGCTGGGAGCTTCCCTTATTTCAAAGAAACTGCACATTGGGAACATTACCAAGTCCAAGTCAAATTTGAAGCAACTGCAGCTAATGGCAGTTTAAGATATGCTTTGCTGTTACATTAAATACTACTTTAACTCTGTGGGTTTTTTTGAAAAAATTCAACCTGAATTTGATACATGAGAATTCTATTCCCTTCTAAAGTCACATCATTTTGACATTTGGCGAAAATTATGCATTAACATGTAAGGGCAGCCTTATCATACCTAGCTAATTTAGAATAAGGATTTGTATTTTAATGTTTAAATATCTGAATGATAGCTCAGACGTCTTGGTTTCCGAAATGAGAAATTTCCTCAGTGACCTTCAGTTTTCAGCCTCATATTTAAAATGCAAAGTAATTTGGCACCTTGCCTTCAGGTCTCATGCAGCTTCCACATAAAAACTTGTTAATTTCTCAATCATCCCTGGAAATTATGTAACAGTTTGAGCAGAAATGAACAAACATTATGGACAATGAACCTATCATAATGTAATTCATTTTTTCATTCCAGCAATATTCAGCAGTAATGAAGGGGAAAAAAGGACAAACCTTAAGAGCTTATAATAATAACCTTTGCCTAAGTTTTAGCCATTTTTATTCCATATCCGTGATTCAGGCAGTCAATTGTAGCAACTGCTCTGTTTCATGGCTCAGATCCAAAAATGCTGAATTAATTCACCTTTCACATTTCCCTTTCCTGAAAATCTGGTTAAGTACAAAAATGCACATTAGGTAGAAAATGGCACCAACAGCCTCTTTCATTAATATGAAATGACTGTACCTATGAAGCAAATGAATTCATCTGTTCTAAAGCTTCCATTCTAAACTTTCTGTGCTGTGACCAGAAAACAAACACAGAACTGGAAACTGAACAGAGAATGGCAAATTAGGCCATGTGATAAAGAGACTTTCATTGCTAGATTCACCTGAAATTTAATCCATTGCAAGAGTAAAGATGGCAGAAAAAACAGCTACCTTCCCACTCCAAGTACAGAAACTGGCTTTCAAAGTTGAAAATGACAACTTTAACCAAAAAACACAAAAAAGAAACCCACCACAAAACGCAAGGATGACTTTGGAAAGCTACACAAAATTGGCTGTAATAAAGTTTCAAACTTTTTGGTTTCACACTGACAAAAAAAAAAAACACTGTGAAAAGCAAAAAAACAACTAAGTAAAAAAAAACAAAAACTTTGAGAATCAAAATGGGTCAAAATCTACCTTATTTGATCTTTTTCCTTGGCAGATAAAAGATGTTCATCTGTTTAAAAACAGCCTTTCCAGTAGAGCTACATTAAAATGACACAGAGCAAAAATTCCTGATAAACTGCAAAAGAGTACAGGGATGGCTCATACATCCTTAGGAAAGAGCCTTATGAATCCACAAAGTTTAGAGATTAGCTTATTTATATATATAAAAGTTTTTGAGTGTCAAAATAAAATAGTCTTGACCACTTTTTCCTTTAAAGAAAACAAAAAGAAAAAAAACACACAGAAAAAAAAATAGGAATAAAAAAAAAGATTACAGACATTTTGATTTCTATGTAAATTTATAAAATCTAACTCAGGGGTTTCATTTTCACTATTTGCTCTATTCTACAAAGAACCTAAGCAAGTAAAGTCTAAATTCCTCATATCTGGAGGTTTTGCATTTTCTTGAAAAGCTCACTGAATGCCACCAACTTCTTTATTATGAGATCATTATACATGTTTTATATAATGGATTCATTAATAGATTTTCTGTGAAGTCCAATATTAAGATTTAGCACACTTGTTTGGAAGAAAGAAACATTCTTCTGCTACCAGAAAGGATAAACTTTTTTCAAGTGCAAAAACACACACTGCCTCAACCTCAGGCTGTGATAGAGTTAAATTCACTTCACTGATTCCTGTTAAGTATCAATTTTAATCATACCAAATTAAATTATCTGTTCCCAAAAGTAAGTACATAACGATCATTTATTTAGAACCTTGTTCCTCTCTCTAGGTATCTAATTGTCCACAAAGGCCACATGATTTATGCCTACTTGCCAGATTAGCATTTTGGGCACCTCTGGTTTAAAAAAAGTGTCAAATTCCTCCTGTGCAATGGGACAGATTAAATGACCCATTAAGCTTAATTTAGCTGAGGCACCACTACAAGTTAATTAGTTAAAGGCAAGATTTTCAGTCTAGGTCATAAATTGGGCTCAGTTTCCCACTGAGACCATTTAAGTTAATGAAGAGAATACAGCAGAATGAGAGGAGCTCATCCAGCCTGCGACAGGTCACTGCTGCTGGGGCAGCAGATTCTGTCACTGCTGAACTGAGAGGTGTCACAGGTACGAGACAGCAGCACAGCACTGCTAAATAAACTCTCCTGATCTTTAGGCTGCTTTATGCTTCTACCTCTCTTTATACTGGACCATGAACATAAAGCAAAGCTTAAAAAAAGAAGATTAAAACTGCACATGCAATGATGTTGGCTTTAAGAAAAACACAGCAGTGTCAGAATGCTGCCTAAAGAATGACCCCAGCAGCCCCACACAAAGCCTGGGTAACTCAGCACACATATGAACACAGGCTGCTCACACCACAGCAGAGTGGCATTTGCCAAGCAGTGCTGAACCACAGGCTAGTATGAGCAGTTTCAGTAATTAAGCAGCAGTGAGGAACAGGGACTGTGCAGCTGTTAACCCAAGGGGAATGAACTCAGGGGCACTGGTCAGGAACTGACATCCCAGCACCAACACAGCCTGCACCACCATTTAACACCCAGCTGAAATAAGGATGCAGTCTAAGGTATTAAATGACCCCCCAAAATATCTTAGAGAAACAGAATTTACTTATTTAAAGTATCGGTTTGATGAAAAAGTCCTGCAAGTCTCTCCAAGAACTACAGTCCAAGACAAGTTCTCTTTCTTTTTTTTTTTTGGTAACTGTTTTCAATAATATGTATCAAATTCATCATGAAAAGATTAAAGCCTCATCCTTTCTGAAAACAAGCAGAACTCTTAATGGATCCTTTAAAATCAGGATTTTATTTTACATCTCTAATCCAGGTTACTGAACACAAGCCACAGGTTTTTTTGTATTAGTACTTTTTACAGGTTTTTCTTGTATTGCAATCTTCTTTTTTAATTTTGCTTGATTGCTTATTTCCAGCATTATTTCAGAGTTCATCAAAATTCCTAATAACTAACCTAAAGCAATGTGTTTTTTCAGTTATCCACCTCTGGATCCCACCACCCTGTCTACAGCATCAGAAAATAACTTAGCAGGCTTGCTCTTTCAAAACTATATTATACTTGTGGGCATCTTGTTTTGGTCTTAGTGTCTGTTACAAAACCAAGGAAAACATTAAGTTGATTCAGCAACACCAGTGCTCCTAACATCACACATTATCATCATCATCAGTCAAATTACAAAAGTACCAACAAGCCTCAAGAAAAAAAAAGCATTCAGCTTTAACAGAGCGACGCAAGTCTATATTCTGAAATTCTCACCTTTGTCCAAGAAGGAAAAAAACCTCAGAACTATTAAAACAATACTGAGATATTTGTCATTTGCTCCCTTCAAAATCCTGTGTTGATCTTGACTCAATTTTCTCATTATTGAAAAAACTTTTTACAATTATTACTGTATTTATTATCCCATTTTTCAGATTTGAAGCTTCTGTTTTTATCATTATTTTGTATCACAGATGCATATGCTATTAAATAAAGTCTTTTTAACAACCCCTATTTTAAACCACTTGACCCAGTATGATTTCAAACACGAAATAAAAGAGCACTATTAAGCTTTTAGAATGTATTAAAAATTGAGATAAATTATTTTTGCTTAAATATTTCTACATGGTTTTATTAAGTAGATATACTTTACTCTGGATATTAAGTAAAAGTTTCAAAGCAAGTTCAGCATCTTTCAAAAGACTATCATTAAATTTGATAAAACTATTTGGGCATTAAAAAAAATCTCCAGACAAAAAAACTGAAACTTAATGACAAAATGTCTTTTAATTATCTTTTAAAATTCCACAAATAAGCATCATCTGTCCTTCAAAAAAACACTCCAAAATTATGTTTAGAATAGCTACTTGGTAACCTAGGCCACATCTAAAATGGATGGAGAATAGGACAAAAGACTGACAGCTGCTGAAATGATGACCACTGGCAAACTCAGTACTTACAGCTGACTTCTAAGTCAGAACTAATAATTAAATGTCTACTTTAATTTAACAAATATCTGTGTAAATTAAGTTCATTTTGACCACAAAAGTCATTGCACTGGTATCACTGACAGAAATCCTAGTATCTCCTACTCATTTCTAAAATTCAGCCACTCAAAAGTCACAATTTGTAAATTATTTTCTACTAGAAGATGCTGAGTAGAACTTTCATAACTTCTGAATGTATCCAATGTGTAAACAGCTTGTTATCACAAATAACTGCAAAAACCCAACTGAGCTTCTCAGAGGAAATAGATGCCATACTCCTACAATTAAAGTTGGGTGACTTCTTTATACATTAAACACCCTTTTCCACACAGTTCACCAGCAAGCCTCCAGTCAAAGCAGTGATGCATTTAAGCTCAGTAATTACTATCCAAGGCAATGTACTACTTGCAACAATAAAGCTGGCACACTAATTCAACTGCTGCTATGATCTTCAGGTCTCACATCCTGCTCTAATGCAATTAGTCTACAAAGAACTAATTACCCTAATCGAGCAATCACAGTTTCACTGACATCTTACTTCCTCTAGCAGCTATAAACACCATTGGGCTAAGATAGCACCTAATTAGTTTTCTGTATCACTGTTTACAATGCAGTTTGAATTATGTTTGCAACATTCCCTGAATACTTGCTTTACTACCAGCAACTACATAGGTACTCCAAACTACTTGAACAAGAAGAGTGTTAACACTTACGGGTCTCAGTCTGATAATAAAAAGGTCAAAAATCTTCTCCCATTGTTCTGACATTTGTGGTTTGCAATCTTTGTAATAGAGTACTGCACAAATGAACATGTCCTTTATTTTCATCTCAGGTTCCAAACCCTCCCCAAAAACCAACAATTTTCAATAGTTAGGAATTATTTTAATTTGTAGCAAGAGATTTTGGCATATACTAAAGAAGGGTGTGAACAAGCCAGTTTCAGTGCTCAGTTAGCCAGAGAGACTGGGGAATTCAGAGCACTGAATGTTTTAGAAACAAGGTAGTCCAGTTTCTACTAGAATGACACTCAACACTGCTTCTGAGCAGGGGAAGAGATAAATGCTTACAAGAATCTTGAGAGGGCATAGTGAACAGCAAGAAAAGTAAGAAACAGTCCACTCTTTGGTTTACCTGGAATTACTGTTTAAATTCTGAAATTCTAATATATTTCAGCTAGTTGTAAAAGAAAACACAGAAAAAAAACTCCACAAGGAATTTAAAACAAGTCTGTCTAAGAAAATTTTAGATGCACTACAGCTCAAGATGACTATTATTTCTACTTGCCTGACTTTTGGCACCATCATTCGGTGTTGTACCATTAGTGTGTGGCAAATTGATGCCATCAGGGTAAAGACCTCTTCACTGGCTGAATCTCTCCAAACCATGTTCAGTAGAGTGTTTGTCTGCTGTTTTGTGTCCAATTTCTTGAGACACTCCTCAGTTATGTACTGGACTGATATTCTCCCATCACCCTACAAACATATCAAAGGAAAGTTTACTCTTAATTCTTTTTAATGATATCCCCATTTCTATAAAAAAATACTTCCAAATTTAACTAAAATGAAGTTTTCTTGTACAATAAATAAAATAGAAGCACATATGTATATCCAAGTTATAAAAATATCAGATCCAACTTAAGAGCCAACTTAAAAGCCAACTTAAAGCCCCAGGCAGGTAAGTGTTGAGCTTTGGTGTCCCTCCTTCACTGAGGCCAGTGGAAATACTGTCTTTACTACAAGTATGCTCTGCAAAACTTGCATACAATTAGGCAAAATCTCTGACATGAAACATGTGAATAATTATCTCTTCGCCACTGACATCAGTCAGCATTGGACATGAAACCCAGAAATGGATGTGGACACTAAATTCCTTTATAAGGAGTATTTTCACATTCACAATTCTTGGGTTAACAAATGACAACCAAGTTCAGGGTGGTCAGTACATGTCTGGGTAGTACCAGCAGGGTGTGAAGAGGAATGCTTTCTCTTGGCATGCAACTGAGTCCACCTTTACCTTTTCCTAATTTCCTATCTTTATCCTGCCCCCAACTGAGCAAAGCTGTCAGGCTCATTGAAGGACACAAGTGAAACAGTTATAAATTTTTAAGAAAGAGGGTTCCTCACCCACTCACCTTTTTTTAAATGGCAAGACAGGCATGCATGAAAATATAGAATACATACAAAAAAATCACAGGAGAAACACACAAAAACCCATATTACAATAAAGAGTATTATTAGTGTAAGCCTCCTCAGAGCAGATTTTTTTTCTAATTTATGAATTAGTGTAAGTTATCTATGAACACAAATTACTGCTTTGTTTTTACTTACTCATCTCTTCAGCATCACTGAACTCTAAGGCACAAGCAGAATCTGCCAATATTTACATTGCACACAGTGTGTGTGCCTGGCAGAGAAAGTATTTTATTCACATTACACTGGTAAAGATTTTGGTGTGACAGTAACATGCAGCATCTAACACCACTCATGTAAAGTGCTGCAAGTACTCCCTGGCAACATGGCTCTTCCTAAGTTTTTTTTTAATGGACTTTAAATATGGTGAAATTGCTCAAATTCTAGAAGGAAAGCATGTACACACTATGTCCCTTGAATGGCTGTGTCTTCTGAAAGAGTACATGAAGGCCAGTAAGAAACTGCTGAATTTACATCTGTCCAACTTTAGTTAGTCAAAGTCTTGATATGAGTAGTAGGAAGCTAAAGTCAGCACAGACATTGTATTTATAAGTTTAAACTACAGTGAAGAAGTTCTATGTGTAACAGTCTCTATGTACTATTACAGAAAGCAGGTGCTGGTTTCCCTTTGAGGACTTTTGAGTTAGTGGGTATATACTGACCTATTCTACAGCACAAAAACTGTAGCTATTTCCATGAGAAAAAAAAATAAAAACACTAAGTTGGAGTATCAGTGTATTTCATGATATCTCAGCTTCACTGTGGACCTACAGAATACAGAGAGTAAGAAAATCTCTGTAAAATCCAAATGTAAAAAAGCAATTTTAGGCCTTTTATTTAAAGCTTTTAAAAGCTTTTTACTTTCATAGGAATGCTATCTGTAGTTTTGGATCTATCATTATAATGAGGAGTCTGCTTTAATATAAACAATCCATCCCATTTGCTTGCAGGGAACAGTCATCAATTTTTAAGAAGCAAACAGGCTCCCTTCTACACCTATAGAAAAATACTCAACTTAAAGTGATCATGTTTTTGCCTATCTCTGCTGCTGCTGCAGCACAAATCCATTCACAGGAATTCTGCACTGCTTACTGGTGTAGTTGTCATTTTACTGATCTCTTCATCCTCATCTTCAGAATCACTGTTTGCATCTTGACAATTTGTACCAGCAGCAGACACAGGCAGTTGAGAGAGAAAAGTTTGGAGTACCCTCAAATACACAAGAAGTCCTTCCTCTGAAAGGGATCCTAGAACACATACATAGAAACAAATGATCATCAGCAAGATCATAATGCACTATAAAAAATATTTTACCAGAAATACCTGACCAAAACAGGTTATGCCAAATCTTATCAAATCAAATCAAATTAGCATTTTTATAATGAAAAGGGTAAGAATAGGTAACAGAACAGATCCCCCCAACACTTTTATCCATAAACTGTCCTTTCTACTTGGCAATGAACCATGCTGAGGAAATACATTACATATTAACTCCAACATGAAAAAAACTAATGAATCGTCCACTCAGCTTGCTCACCCAAATATGTTTCTCCAACTGTTAACACAAAGTAGAAAAGCCATGGGGCTTCGTCACTTCTTCTTGAACATCCACTTTCTGCTAATAATAGTGCATTCAGAAAGAGTTCATAAGGGAAAATGGTCTGCACATCAGCAAGCGCTGGAATGATGAAATGGAATATCTGATCTGTAAAAGGTGCTGCCAGAAACTCCTCTGTGAAGGCTGCAAAAATCTGCTGCCTGAAAGGAAGAAAAATTGTTGCTGTAGAAAATATAGGCAAAATTTCCCACAATTATACCAATAGAATACTAGATCATTTTGCAAGTATGAACACATCCATCAGGAGGACTGCAAAGATGTGATCCATTAATTCCATCCTAGTACATAAGAGTTCTCAGATTTCTCAAAAATTAACTTCTTACACTAAATCCTCTTCCTAATGATCTTGCAATTTTATCCTTTAAACTTTTCATGAACTGGAAGAAAACTATTCTGAAATTAAGTAAATTTTTTATAAATATTGAAGAAAAAAATACATCTAAAAAACCCTTTCTACACAAAATCCTATTGTAACAAAAAACACTACTGCATGTGATACAACCTCAATTCATGCTCCCTCTCTCTACATACCTGACTCTTCCTGCTTGTAAGCTGCCTTAGTAGTTTCTCTCCATAAACCTCAGCTCATCTGTCACAAAGTTCTTTTGAACTCTGAAATTCTTTTCATCTACCCTTAGCTGCATCTCTGCTCTCATCTAAATTTTCCACACCCTCATTCCTGTGTACTGATACCTGCTATTCTCTGTGCTCTGTTTATTGCAGCATTTTATTGCCTTTTTCTTAAAAACACCTGAAACATTGTTTCAGTGATATCCAGTGTTACCAAATAATCATTACTGTACAAATAAACCAACAAACTGCACCGAAAGAATGGACACTAGACAACAACAAACTGTACCTCTGACCATAACAAATGAGTACACAAATGTTTCATATTATCTTTATTTACCTTGCACCTTCTGGACAGGAGCTATATGTAAAGTGCAATGGCTTCAGAACATTCTCCAGAAGTATTTTTGCAATAGGGACACGAGAAACATCAGAATACTCAATACTCGAGGGAAGCTTATTGTTAATTAACAAATAAAGCGACTTGTAGTAGCCTACAAATAAAAAAAAAATCACTTTTAAACACAGCATTCTTTTTCTTCTTTTTCATATAAAACAATACAAATGAAGTTGAAAAATACTTTCTAACTCATTACATGAAGCTTGACTTAGGAAGACATTTTACAATAGTCCAAGTCACAGTCACATAATTAAGAGGCTATATCAGCAATCTCTTTGGAAACATCACATTATAACATCATTCATAGATAACCACATTCAGAGTCAGTGTGATTTTGAAAGATCAATCAGCTCTTACTGATGAAGTGAATACTTTGATTTTTAAAATAATGATTTATGACAAAGATGTTCCCTTTTCCTTTGAGTAACTCTAGTCATGTTGTCCTTTCACTCTTTCAGAAATTGAGAATTTTCTACCCTATTCCAAAACATGCCTGCACCATACAGGCAAGAGGCCTGCTGGTAGAATGTCCCAATTTCCGTGACCACCTTGCCTTAGTAGGCTGAAGAGTACAATCACTATTTCCAGAGCAGGGCTCTCTCAGACAGTAATAAAATGCATTATCACCCATGCCATAAAGACATGTATAGAGAGTAATTTATTTTTGTCTCACTGAAGTACAAATGGAACCACGTGATTTCTTTCTTCTTAAACCAACTTCCTTCATGCTCAATGAACTCCCAAACTAAGACACAAGTTCCACAATTACAGGAACACTATAAATGCATAAACAGTGTCACATCACTGAGAGTCCAGTCTGAGAACCCTTCTCAGGGACCACCTAAATTGTCACAGTGGAAGTCCCCATAAAGGACTGGCTTAGCAATGCTGACCAGACACACATGGAAAGCAAATTCTATCCAAAAACATACACTAATGAAAACTGGTAACAGATTCTTTACAAGTTCAGCATCAAAACTTACTAGGAGACAGAACATTTGGAGTTGCACAAAACCCCTTGTTTTGTTTTCATTATAAGTAATCAGAAAGCTAAATTTTAGTAAAAAATTTATGATTCTATAATCTCAAACGTTCATGTATCAGTTGTGAGGACAGAATATTATACTGAAAATAAATACATGCATATTTATTATATAAAAACCAATGTGACAAAGTTTCTCTTATGCCAAGACAAGTAAAATACATGTGCTACATTAATAGTAATTTTTTTCCTCATAGTGACTTCAACATACAGTCCTTAATAACAGCATTAGGTAGTCAAGTCCACTGAATGTACTGTAAATATTATATAGAAATATTCCAATAACCAATGATTGGAAGATGGTTTTTCTGCATTTAACACCAAAGAGGCTGGATCCAAGAGATTTATTGCAAAATGTTTTTGTCTTTCCTCACGATCCACAAGTTTTGCAAACTCAAGCCACCATATCAAAAAGGCAAAATAATTTCTTTTGGACATTCCCAGAGCAATAAAGTTTCTTTGCAACTAAACATCATTTTGGTGCTAACTATCCAATTCATTAACTTTTGGTATGTTTGCACAGGTGTCTGTGGCAGTTTAGCAAACAGTTTTGCTGATGATGGTAGGAGAGAAATAAAAGCCAGGCCACCATCTCTGCTAAGATGTCTGAGTGCTGGCAGGATGAAAAGCTAATGCCAATCTAGAATAATCATCAATATTAACATTTACAGAGAACAGTACTGCAACACAATTATCAACTTTTACACAACTGAAGCTTAGATCTGCCACTGTGTGTGTGTCCACGAGAGAGTGTTAAACATCTACTGAAATAAATTTTTTGTTAGGCAATATCCACCTACTCTCAAAAGCTGTGCTACAAGTCTGCATAAATAACTCAGTAGAATATTCAATTTATAAAGAGAATTTCCAAAGAAATCACGCAGCAATTTCTCAAGCCATGACCTCATTACAAGTACAATATCCACCTAATGCATAGGTTAGTCTATGCAGCACTTTATTCATCGTGTCTGTGGCAAAGACAGAAATTTTATTAAACAATATGAGCTTTAGGTATTCAATTTTTGATTACTTCCCAGAACTTCTGGTTCCTAGCTACTCACCTTTTTGAACCATGTAGTGCAAAATTTGTTCAATTAATGATGTCACATAGCTGACATCTTGTAAAACAGGCAAATACGTATTCTCAGATGAAAATACCTCAAGCATTCTCATAGGAAGTGCAACATTCAGACTGTCATCATTGCAATTTTGCAGTAGCCTATAAATGAAATTAAAATTTTTTAACAAGATATTTCTCATATTTCATCCCACATTCACCTTAAAGTAACTTATTTCTATCTATTTGGTTTCCAGGTGCTCTCAGTGGTTTACCTACATCTTTTTGATGACATCTTTATAATAATAACTCCTGATTTTCAGGTAGCTATGAATATGGCATTTTACCTTTAAATCCTATTAAATTCTTGGTCTGAGTGATTTGAAAATTTGGAGGTCTACTGCATAAACTAGAAGAAAAGCAAAGAATAATACATGTTTTACCAACATGTACCACTAACCACATTACAAATGAAGCCATGAAAGCCCCAGAGCAACACAAGCTGGGAACAGGTGTTAGGGAACATCATGTGCATAACTAACACAACATGTCTTTGATAACAGACTGAAATATTAAAAATAAAACCATTCCCACCCTTTTAACAAGTTGCTTATGTAACAGCTACCAGTAACCACAGAAATGATGATGATTAAGAGCCTATTTAGAATTCAAAGTATTTTTCATTGCAAGATGTACATGGACTGAATTGTCCTACCAATTTGCTTTCTTCCCTATCCATATTAAGAGATGCATTTCAAAAACACAATTTCCACTGCAGTGAAAATGTACAATTCCATGCAGTGGCACCACATCTGTGCCCCACTGCACATGGATTTAAAGCCCACCACCCAAGTCTTCTTTAGAATCTAGTGTCACTGTTTCTCCTACATACAGTTTACACACTTGTAAGAACACAAGCTTCAGTGACTTAAATGAAACAGTTTTCATAAAAACAAGTATTTTAAAGCTCTGCAGAGTGGAACTAGTCCCTATTATTGATAAGAACAAATATATTGTTTTCTAATAATAGAACAACAATAGCTGCCAGATATTCAAGTCACCTTAAAAGATTTACCCTTCTGTGATCCTCCCACTACAAATAATAAATTTAATGCTGAAGCCAATAATGTAACTGCTCAATATGCCTTCAGTTCAAAATAAAGTGTGAGGAAAGACATATTAAATTATATTACTTTTGAAACAACATCTATCCAAAGCATATCCTTGGAACATTTGTCTACCTCAGATAATAACATCTAAACACTACCAGTTCCCAAGAAAACCTGGTTTCCATAAATATTGTCAATGATATCACTATACAAAAACAGTTAAGAACATACTCAGGCCTATCCTAGGAGAGCACCCCTTATGCACACGTTGAACTTGAAAGTCAACAGAGCTTGAGAAGATTTGATTGTTCTATACAGGAACAGGTATCCTATACCATGGATAGCACATACAGAATATAAACAGTCCTCCACATAAAATTAATATACATTTAATATTTCACTGCTACAAAAAGAAACAAACAAGTACCCAACACAATCTCCAAACACTTTTTACATAGTAGCACATAGGAAAAAAAGAAATTACCTGCAACACAGCCCCAACAGTCTTTTTATTTGGAATAAGCAAGTAAGTCTGTCTGGACCATCCAATTGCTTAACAAACTGAGAACTCTGTTTAATTAAATTCTGACACATCCATACCTGCAACAAGACATGCACAAGTCTACAGTTTATAATGACAAGTTCTATTATCTATGACAACTCAGACAGTAACACTTCAGTGCTGTTATCGGTACCTCTGGAGACTTACAAAACAAAAACTCAGACTGAATCACGTTCACTTGAGAAAAAAAAAAATTGTTACTCATTATAAAGTCCACAACCACTAAGTACTAAACTTTCAAAGTTAAGACAGAGTTACACTATCTGGTAATTTTTTGTTTTTAAACAGCCATAATTCTTTAATGTCCATTATTAACAGCCACTACGAATCACACTTACTCATACATTTGGGAAGATGGCAGTGACTTTGCAATTGATACGCCAGCAATACTGAACAGTGAGAAAAAAAATACCACCCAAACACCTTGGGAATGACCATGGGGCTAAGCAGAAATACTGTCTAAAAATTAAAATCCTAATAGAAGTATAGTATTTTTTAAAACTTACTGTGAATAATACACATAGGATTTTTCAAGGCTTCATTTCACATACTATGTATGTGTGTGAGCACATGCACTTGTAAAATCTAATTTACAGTTATTGTGACTAAATTAAAAACAGCAGAGTCCAGTGAAAAGTGCAGTTTGAAGTGAAAGACTACTCTAAAAGTGCACGAAGTGCAAGTACTACAGATCAAAGGATGTAACAGTACTCACCAAACGCTTTGAGTCCTCATTCTGTCTGTAGAAAAAGAGTAACTGGCGAACTAAGAGAGTCAAATTCGCTCCATTAGCAGTGGAAAAGGTTCCTCCAGACTGAGCCAAATTAGCACAGCGATCAAATTCACTTCTTTGGATAGAGTACTTCAAAACAAAACATGCATCAATACATCAGTAATGGTTCTGATTTACAACAGAGCAAAATCTCAGCTTCCCACCCAGTGAGGCTGCAAAGTAGTAAAACAGATACAACACATTTTTTAAGAGACCAAAACATACACAAGATATCACAGTTGAAGCTGTAACTCCATTCTGTAACTCAGAAAGTACAATTGCAACAAATCTGTTGCTTATCATCACATCAAACATTTTAGTCCAGTTTATTCAAATTAACACATTCATACAAAACTCTTTCTTAGGAGAATCTAACCAACAGCAACTTAGAACAACTTTCTGACTCAAGCTATCACCTTAACCATACTGTAAAAAAAAAAATTAATTTTTTTTTATCCAATTCATCAGTTAAAAAAAAAAATCACAGGATCCCACTCAGGTCCAGTCACATCTATGCTTTGCAGAATACACAGATGTTTACTAAAATACTGAGTTTGAAAAAAAATGCCAAGAGGGAAAAAAGGCTGCTTTCTCAAATACTCAAAACGACTTTTCAATGAAATTATTTATTACAACAAAGTCTCATTTTCAACAAAATTATTCAGCATCTTTCTAATTAAATAATCAGGTACTGACTTGATGTTTTCTGTCTCTGTACCCTCTTACAAATGACTGGATTATTATTGCATTTTTCAGCCTCCGCCTTTCTTCCTGTAAAACAAAGCAAGAAAACTGAAATCAACACCATAGGACTGACTCTAATTTCTACCATTTTATCAAATATATTTGTATTCAATGTGGCTTTTTAATGAAAATTAAGCAGTAATCATTAGTCAAAGAAATTTTTAATGTTCATACCCAATACACATAAATCAGTGAGAATGCTTTTTAGTTTTTAAATGCAAATTTACCATTAAATATTGCAAAAGAACATTTAATAGTCAGTAAATATGCAATACTACA